>NC_067138.1:61163517-61847517 GCF_903995435.1 Acomys russatus
GAAACTTTACTCTTGAATGCTTGATATAATTGTGTGCACTGTACAGAGCATGCTATTAAGCATTAAATAAACATGGCTACTCTACCATGACCAAAGAGCAGGAGCAATAGAAATGAAATAAAATTACTTTGGAGAAACGACATGATGTGTGTGGCTTAAAGTTGTAACACAAGAAGGGTGCAAGATAGTTTAACCAGTCTCTGAATGCCTAATTCTGCTACAATGACTTATTATTTTTTCCCACAATATTACAAACCAACATAATGTCTTCATTTTCTTTTCTTCTCTGTGTGTCAAGATCTGTGTTTTGTATATGTTTGTGTGTGATACATACACATTGATGTATAGGCTTTTCTCTGTCACTCTCCACCTTACTTCCTTGAATCAGGGTCTCTCCCTAAACTGGAAACTCGCCTTTTAGATGAGCGTGGCTTTTCAACCAGCTCTTGGGATCTACTTCCCTCAATCTTTCAGGGCTGAGGTTACCAGCAAGCACAGCTATGCTTTGATTTTATGTATATGCATCTTAGAAATTTTAAGCATTGAATAAGATTACAGTCAAATTATAGATTGGTTATCACTTATGATTTGAAAATACCATAACATAATACTATTGACAATCAAGTTTTTAATAACTTTATATTTAATTATTGTAGTTGCCAAGAAATATGAAATTCCATAGTCAATTCCAACACTTAAGAACCTGGGGATGTGCTGCTGTAGTGTCAGGTATTTATTTATAAAGGAAATTCTGGTTTCATTTGCACAGGCATCAGTTAGCTTAGGACAAACAAAGTATCATAGGTTTACAATTCAAAAAACATGGATAAGTCACCTTTTTAAAATTTTATTTTAATTTGTTCACCTTAAATGTCGACTGTAGCCCCCGCCTTCGCCTTCCAGTACCACCCTCTCTCCTTCACCACCTTCCTTGCCTCCCCTAAACCTCAGAGAGGAGGAGCACTCCTCCTGTAACATCTGACCTCAGCCTACCAAATCTCATCTTGACTGCCTATAACCTCTTCCTCTGTGGCCTGGCAAGGCCACCATGCCAAGGGCAAGTGATCAAACTCTGGGCACCAGAGTACACATCAGAAGTTTTCTCTACTCTCGATATTATGGGACCCACAAGGAGCCTGTGCTCCCTATCGACTACATCTGAGCCAAGCATCTAAGTCATCACCATGCATGATCCTTGGTTGGTGTGTCAGTCTCTGCAGCACCCCCCCCCCCCCCTTTCTGAATTTTTTGGCTCCAGTTGGTTTCTTGTGGATCTCCTTTCCCCTTCAGGTCCTTTTATTCTCCAACTCTTCCATAAGATTCCCTGTGATCCACCCCAAGTTTGATTGTGAGTCTTAGCATCTGGTTTGATCCCCTGTTGGGTAGTCTTTCAGAGGACCCCTATGATAGGCTCCCTTCATGTTCTATCTCTTCAGCAGCTTCAGGCATCTATTCTCTTTGCCCTTTTGAATGAGAATTTAGTATTCTCCCTAGGGTCTTCCTTGTTATTTATCTTCCTTAGGTCTATGTATTGTTCTATGGTTATCTTGTATTATGTGGCTAATATCTGCTTATAAGTGAGTATATACCATGCATGCCTTTCTGGGTGTGGATTACCTCACTCTGATGCTCTTTTCTAGTTCCATCCTGAATTTGCCTGAAAATGTCAAGATTTTCTTGATCTTAATAGCTGATTAGTATTCCATTGTGTAAATGTACCACAGTTTCTTTGTCTATTCTTCAGGTGAGGGACCAGATTGTTTTCCAACGTGGTTGTATAAGGTTACACTCCCACCAGCAATGGACGAGTGTTCCCCTTTCTTCACATCCTTGCCAGCATGTGTTGTCACTCGAGTTTTTTTTATCTTAGCCATCCTGATAGGAGTAAGATCGAATCTCAGAGTCATTTTGATTTGCATTTCCCTGATGACTAAGGAATTTGAGTATTTCTTTAATGGTTTCTCTGACATTCAATATTCCTTTGTTGAGAATTCTCTGTTTAGTTCTGTGCTCCATTTTTTAATTGGATTATTTGGTTTGGTTGTGTTTAATGTTTTGAATTACTTGTATATTTTGGATATTAGCTCTTTGTCAGAAGTGGGGTTGGTGACGTGCTTTTCCCAGTCTGTATATTGTTGATTTGTTCTGTTGACAGTGTCCTTTTCCTTACAGAGCTGTTCAGTTTCATGAGGTCTCTTGTATCAATTGTTAACCTTAGAACCTGAACTGTTGGTGTTCTGTTCAGCAAGTTTCTCCTGTGCCCATGAGCTCCAGATTCTTCCTTACTTCATGTACAACAACTAGAAGCTTCTCTGATGAGGCCTGAGGATTAAAATTCCCAAAGAACTAATAAAATAATAAATAGTAAAGTGCCTTCAATATTTTACTTTAAAAGATAAAATGAGAAGTACTGTCTTGTCCTAACAAAGTGATTTTACTAACAAGAAAAAAACTAGATTATTTAGCAAGTCTTTGTTTACTGAACCTAAGAGAGTGGGGGAGTGCTTAGAACATCTGTAATTTTGTATCTATGAAATCTAAGGAAATGAAAATGCCTTACGAAAAGGCAAATAATATGCATTAACTTTCCTGAGATGGAGCTCTAGAGATAGGGACATGACTGACAAGGATGGGAAAGGTTGTTGTTTAAACTAAATACACAGTGAATTGCCAAAGGAAGAATAGGAGAACCTGCCAGTCACCCTCTCTGAGTTGCAAAGTAAATTTGTGTCCACTCAACCTGAATCGGAAGAAATGCACAGTCACGGTTGGAAAAGGGAGAGACCCCATTTGTGAGTAGACGAGGGTAAGAAGGCAAGTGGCATATAGGACAAGGCATAGGTGCCAGGCATGATGCTTTTTTATAGAAGACATGCCGTCAAGCACCTGGGAACAAGAGAAAGCTAATACCCCAGACCACAGAAAGGACTGAGGTTGGGGAAAAGAAACCAATGAATTCCTTTGCCTCTGGGGCATTTTGATTTTGGGCTTTGGTGTATGGGTAAAATGTCTCCAACTTGGACAGAGGATCATGCTGGGATGTGTGGTGAATGATTGGATATAGAACCATACTGAGACAGAGTTTGCAGGGATGCTAAAATTTTTTAACCCAACTTTGATGTGAGTGCATCTCTGTAGTTATTTGTCAAAACTCAGGGAAAACATGAGTAAAAAAAAAATCTGTGAAAAAAAAATGAATGAATGTTATTATCTGTAAATTATAGCACATTTTATTTTGAAAATAACTGCTTAAGTTTTAAATTAATTTAATGGATGCCTTTCATCCCAAAATATTTTAAAATAATTACAGCGTATCATAATTTTGTACTTAGACAAGCTTGCAAAAATGCTTGACACTATGGGTTTCTTTCAAAACTAAAAGCAGATTATCATTTGTAATAGAGAGTATATAAATGAAATTTAGTGTTGCAATTAAACAGTGTTTCAGAAAAATTAATCTGCCATACATTAATGATGCATATAATAGCATGTACATATATAGTAATATCTTATAAATGGAAGATGAATCTCATAAAGTCTGTAATTATATTTCTTTTATGTGATCAGGTCACTTTGCTATATGTATGTGATTTTGTGCCTGTAAACTGGTCTGCACTTGTTTGTTTTTTCTGACACTATACACAATTAAATATTTATCTATTTGTTTTCCTTCCTTTTCTACCTTCCTTCACACACAGAGACACAGACACACACACAGACACACACACACACACACACACACACACACACACAGAGTAAAATAAGAGATGGGGGGATTTATGAACAATTCTCAGGCAACTAAATTACAGAGCTCAGTTTACAAAGTGAGAAAAGCAATAGTGAAAATAGATTTTTCTGATATAACATGTCAACATTGAGAAAATCATAGGATAAGTATGGCATGGGAAGTTATTTCTGCTGACAGGGACCAATAGAAAGGTGTGCCCTTACTCAGTGTCGTCCACTGGCTTCAAGTCCTCGTGCTGGAACTCCCAAAGCATGAATCAAGTCGTCTTCAGGTGCACTCAAAGTGTAAGTAATGAGAGCTGGGAAAACTTCTCAGTTGACCATGAGGTTTTTCTGAAGTTGTTCAGTGTGCCAGATTACACAGTCTGGGATACTCCCTTAGTATAAAAAGGTACATGATATTCACTGAAGTCTTATGCTTCCAATATTTTGAAATAAAAAAAATTTTTAAAAATTTTCCTTTGCATTAAACTTGAAAACCTTAACATTGTCATGTAAAAAGTTTGTAACTAAACTCTGAAATATAAAAAGTGAGATTAGACTTACTGGCTATCTCACAGTATGAGGATCAGCCTAGGCATTTTGGTTGTTTTTTTTTTTTTTTTGGTTTTTCTTCTGTTTACTTTTACAGCTCAACCCCATCCTCTTTATCTTCCGTGTTCTAAATTTATTGCTGGTAAAGTCTAAAAGTTCAGACTCACAAATGGTTGTGAGCTCGGCCTGACTGTTACCCTTGACTACTAACAAGAACAGCTAGAATCTAGCCACTGTAGAATCCAATCTAGGAATTTCCCCTCAGCCTCTGCTCCTTTAAGCTCCAGGGAAGCTGTCTGAGCAAAGGCTTGTTCAAAATCTGGTCACAAGAAAATAGGCCTGAAGATTGATGTGTGTATGTGTGTGTGTGTGTGTGTGTGTGTGTGTGTGTGTGTGTGTGTGTGTGTGTGTGTGTGAATGTAGCCACCTGCACCCTATCAGGCATAGGGACCCCAGGTTCCCACCCCCCTCTGCAGGGAGGGAGCTCTTCCATTCTTTATCTCTCCTCGCATCCAATACAACCAGGTAGGGAGCCCCAGACTAGCATCAGAGCTAATATAACTAAAGAAAAAACAAAGAGAAGCTTATGAGAACAGAGAAAAGGCTTGGGGTGGAGAGGATGAGAGAGCTAGCAAGCTCTCATTTGGGAACCTAGGGTTTTTTTTATTTAAATAATTTATTCAGATTACATTCCAATTGCTTTCACTTCACTTATATCCTCTTTTTACCCCCTCCCTCCCTCTTTCACCCTATTCTCCTCCCCTAGACTTGTGACACAAGGGGACCTCCTTTTCCACCATATTATCACAGTCTATAAGGTCTCATCCAGATAGCCTGCTTCCCCACCCTCTGATTGCCACCAGGCCTCCCCACCAGTGGAAGTGGTCAAATAGGGGGAACCAGAGTTCATGTGAGAGTCAGTCCCTGCTCTCCAGACAAGTGAGGAGAACATGCTGTCCATTGGCTAGATCTGAGTAGGGGGTCTAGGTTTGCTGCATGTATTGTCCTTGGTTGGTACAGTAGTTTGGACAGGCCTTCCTGGGTCCAGATCTGCCAACCTTGATGTCATCCTTCAGGGTTCCTGGACCTTCTGGGTGCTTCTATCTCTCCATTTTCCCATACCTCTCTCACCTGGAGTCCCAATAGCAATCCCAAGCCCCGTCCCAATCCCCTGCTGAGTGAAGACTCTTAGAGGACATCCACGTTGGGCTAGTATCCAATTATAAGTGAGTATATACCATGTGTATCTTGGTTAACTCACACAAGATGATCGTTTCTAGTCCATTCATTTGCCTGCAAATTTCAAGATTTCCTTATTTATAATAGCTGAGTAGTATTCCATAGTGTAGATGTACCACAGTTTCTTTAACCATTCTTAGACTGAGAGACATCTGGGTTGTTTCCAGATTCTGGCTATTACAAATAAGTCTGCTATACACATAATTGAGCAAATGTCCTTGTTGTGTGGTAGAGCATCTTTTGGGTATATTCCAAGGAATGGAATAGCTAGGTCTTGAGGTAACCCTATTGCCAATTTTCTGAGAAAGTGCCAGATTGATTTCCAAAGTCGGTGTACAGGTTCTCCTTCTCCACATCTTTGCCAGCATGATCTTAACCACTCTGATGGGTGTAAGAAGGAATCTCAGAATCATTTTGATTTGCATTTCCTTGATTACTAAGGACATT
This sequence comes from Acomys russatus, assembly GCF_903995435.1. Classification (NCBI taxonomy): domain Eukaryota; kingdom Metazoa; phylum Chordata; class Mammalia; order Rodentia; family Muridae; genus Acomys; species Acomys russatus. The sequence goes on from NC_067138.1 coordinate 61,169,485, forward strand.
GAGCATTTCTTTAAGTGTTTCTCAGCCATTTGATACTCGTCTGTTGAGAATTCTGTTTAGCTCTGAACTCCATTTCTTTTTTTGAAAAACTTTTTATTTTTCTTTTTTAACATATACAATTATATTATTACACCTGATGGATGGAACTAGAGAAAATCATCCTGAGTGAGGTAACTCAGACCCAGGCAGACACACATAACATATTCTCACTCATAATTGGTTGTTAACCACTTACTTCAGGTTAACCACATTGTAATACAGAGACTGATGAGCCCACCAAGGTCCAGATGGGACATGGACTTAGACCTCCTGCTCAGACCTCCTGCTCACATGTAGTAGATAGACAGCACAGTCTCTGTGTGGGTCCCACAATATGTGGAGTAGGGACTACTTCTGACATGGATTCAGGCCTCTTAATGTTGTTCACTTCTACTCTGGCAGGGTGGCCTTGCCAGGCCACAGAGGAAGAGGTCACAGGTAATACAGAGGACACTGGGTAAGCTGAGGTCAAAGGAGAGCTCCCCTTGCTAAGGACTATGAGAAGGAGGGAAAGAGGATGAGAGAGGAGGTAGGATCAGGAGGTTATGAGGGAAGAGGCTTCAATCAGGATGTAAAGAATTCAAACTGCAAAACAAAAAGGTAACTAATATTGCTAATCATACTACATGGGAATAGCTCTGAGCCTGACTGAGATATGAAGGTTTATGAATGGACAAGCATATGTTGGTCACAAATCCTCTGAAACTTAAATTGGAGGCTATTCTTAGTATGGCACGAAGGAAGATTTGCAGATGACTTACTTCTACTCATACAATGAGTAAATAACCAGCCTTAATTACTCTGTATATCCTGCACACCTCATACCATCATAATGTTAGAATTGTATAATGCTTGTGAGAAATTATGTTTTCAGAACAAAATACCTGGACACCAAGGCTGGATGAGATCTGACAGGATTCATTCCTCTGAACTCCATTTCTTAATTGGGTTATTTGGTTTCGTGGTGTTTAATTTCTTCAGTTCTTTATATATTTTGGATATTAGCCCTTTGTCAGATGTAGATTTTTGTCAGATGTAGATTAGCCCTGTGTTCACAGTTTGTAGGGACCCTAGGTTTTTAAAGCCCCTGGTTTGTGAAAGGGAGGGACCCAGGATACATCTTGAGCACTGCTCTCAGGTGCCTTTTTAAGTATTCAAATAGTGCTTTGAAGTTTCTGAATGATGCCAGAATAATTAAACCTTTCTACCAAATGGGATTTTATGTGTTGTGTTGTGTTTTGTTTTGTTTTTTGTTTTTTTGTTCCCACCCCAGAAAAAGGACGAGGTTGTTTCCTCTTATCTTCAGGCTGGTGAAACTAGCTTTTACAGAGATGAGCTGATTCAAACCTCTGTCCAGGAAAAATCCCACACGTGGGTAAGAATGTTTTCAGAGATGTGAAGGAAAGTTACATCTACAAACCACAAAGAATTTTTACCATTACCTAAACAGTGTGAGTTTCCAAGAAAACATAAAGCAAAATAACCATATAGTTCAGTAATACTACTTCTTCTCTCTCAGTAAAAGGACTGAAGTCAGCATGGCAAAGAAATGTTTAGATTAATGTATTTATTGCATGACACTTCTCAATAGCCAAGATATGGAAACAACAACTTTTCTATTGGAAATTGTGACCATGTTGACAAATAAAAGGAGATATATATACATCTTCGGATACTTCCAGTGTGTCAGTGGAAGAAATCAAATTCCCAGACAATGTTATCACAGTTTCTTGAAGTGCTGTGCTAATGCCAAGGGAAGAAGAAAGCAGAGAAAATAAAATAAAAGAGATGTGGAAGAACACACCACAATGCTAGCAATGTTGATCCATCATAGGCTCTTTTTTAAAATTAATTTATTTACTTATTCAATCTACATCCTGATTATAGCCCCCTCTCTCCTCTCAGTCTCATCGTCCCTTTCTCTTTTCCCCTTTCCTATTCCTCTAGTAAGAGGACCCATATGAAGCCTGAGATGCTCATTGGCTGCATTTGTGTAGGGGACCTATGTCCAGTCTATGTATGGTCCTTGTTGGTGCTTCAGTCTCCACAAGGCCCTCTGGGCCCTGGTTAGTTGGGTCTGTTGGTCTTCTGGTGGAGCTCCTGTCATGTCTAGGTCTATTTATCTTTCCTCTCACTTTTCCACAAGACTCCTTAGCTTTGCCAAATGTTTGGCTGTGAGTCTCTGCATCAGATTCAATCCTCTGCTGGGTGGACCTCTCAAATGACAACTCTGGTAGACTCCTTTCTGCATGCATAGCAAAGTATTGTTAATAATGTCAGTGGTTGGCCCATTTCCATGAGGGTAGGTCTTGGGTTGGGCCAGGCATTGGTTGGACTTTCCCTTAATCTCTGGTCCAAATGCTCTATCTTTATTGCTGCACATTTGTAAGCATAGTAAACTTTGAGTCAATGTTTTTGTTGATGAGGTGATATTCTTCTCCCTCCACAAGGGGTCTTGTATAGTTAGAGGGTGTTCTCTTCAGTCTACATGACTCCTGCTACTAAGAGTCTTAGCCAGGGTCTCCCTCATATACTCTTAGAAGCTTATGTTGACTTATGTGTCCTGCTATTTTCTAATATGTCATAATGCATTATTCCACTTTAAGAGAGGTTTTATCATGCTCACAGATGGCTGCACAGTTGGCCATACCTTCTTGTTTTAAATATTCAAGGTAATGTGAATATTTGCATGAAAATAACAATAAGCCATTTTTAATAAATTTTTAACTCAATTTACGTTGTTTTTCTCATCACTTAGAGATTTTGAAACAGGCAAACATGGAATCAACTTAAGTGTTCATGAAAGTTGAGTGGATAAAGTAAAGGAGAAGTATATAGATGATAAAGTATTGTTTAGATTTAAAGTTGTGTCATTTGTGAAATCGAGGAGGCACCTATGACATTATTTTAAGTGAAATAAGAATAATGTGGACAGACAGAATACTTCATGGCTTACACACATAGAGTGAAATATCTTCAAACGCCTAGAAATACTGGCTAGTACATCGTTACCAGGTAGTTACCAGAAGTGGAAGCAGAAGGCTCACCCTCAGTTCTTTCTCTAGTTTTTATTATCTCTCCTTTGTCACTTTCTTGGTATTATAGTTTTATATGATATAGTACAGTTAGCTTAATGTTTTCCTACATCTAAATTAAATTTAGCTATTCCAAGCAGTCTCCAGTATATTTGAAGAAGTATCAATTTATTTGATAAAACAGACTTAGAATAATATGAGACTTAGATTAACATAGTTGGAGACAGTATTCCTGCAGATCTTGACATAAAGTCTTGAAGTAATAAAATGCTCCATTTTAATACAGAAAGAGTGCAACAGTTCAAATAAATCTTAACCAGGATTCCAATAAAAAGCAAGGGTCAAGACAAGAGTTTTTTATGCAGAGTTGATATATGAGAAATAACCCCATATATGAGGAAGGGAATAAAGGAGAGAAAAAAATCAGATTTTTGTTATCATTCTGATCATGGCTATAGATGACCGGTGCTCCACCCTATTGTACCTTCTGAGGAACCTAAAAATGAAGGCCACAACTATTCTTCCATGAGCTGAAAGGGAAAAGCCTTATCTTGTTTGGTTATTACTTTATTACTGAAGGCTAGACCACTAGGAAATTGCTTCTTTCAATCTGGGATGTAAGCATATGAATTGCATCCAGGCTCAAATCCAGATGCTTAATCTTAAGCCTTGACTGATACATGTGGAGTTAGGGACGATGAGAAGCCAAGACAATTTAGAGTAACATCAAAGTCAACAAATACATTTTTCATATATTTTGTTGCTTTATGAAGCCCAAAATGGCCTCCAGTACACAATTCATGCCTTAAGCTTCTTGAGTATTGGGCATATACAAGTGCACATTGACATGCCTAGTTCATTCTGATGCATTTAACATCATTTTAGAAGCTTTACAAAACTGGTGCTGTTCTAGAAATGTTATCTTTGAATGTCATTGTAGGTAGGTTAAAATGCTAATGAGTATGTATTCAGACTGCATGCCTCCAATTAGTAGGCCTGCCACACTGAGAGAATTCTGTTCTTGTGACATAATATTTCTTATCCCCGTAGCATGTGAAGCAATATATGTAGTTTAACACGATGCAATTATTAAATATGTTCCTTCCTTTTCTTTGTGCTTTTAATTTAGCAGCTACAAGTAAGCTTTAGAAAGGATGCTGTGTTCTTTGAAGCAAAACACAATGACAAAAGTAGGACAAGAGACTTGGAAATAAATTTTATGTTGCTTTCCTTTTAAAACAGTGTTTATTGAAGTAAGACCTAATGATTCTTGGGATTTCCTCAGTGTCTGTTGTTATGTTTCTTTTTCATTTCTGATTTTGTTGATTTGGATACTCTCCCTCTGCCTTTTAGTTAGTTTGGCTAAGGGTTGGTCTATCTTTTTTTATTTTTTTCAAAGAACCAGCTCGTGGTTTCATTGATTCTTTGAATAGTTTTATTTCTCTCTAATTTATTGTTTTCAGCCCTGATTTTTTATTATTTCCAGCCCTCTACTGCTTTTAGGTGTGTCTGCTTCTTTTTTTCCCCCCAGGGCTTTCGGGTTTCCATTAAATTGCTTGTAAGAGATGTTTCCAATATCGTTATTAAGGCACTTAGTGCTATGAACTTTACTCTTAGCACCGCCTTCATTGTGTCCTATAGGTTTGAATATGTCATGCCTCCATATCCATTGAATTCTAGAAAGTCTTTAATCACTGACCCGCTGTTCAGTTTCCATGTGTTTATAGGCTTTTTGCTATATCTATTGTTGTGAAATTTCAGTATTAGTCCATGGTGGTCTATGGATAAGATAAGATAAAGGGAATTATTTCAATTTTCCTGTATCTGTTGAGGACTGCTTTGTGACCAACTATATGGTCAATTTTGCAGAAGGTTCCATGGGGTGCTGAGAAGTAGGTATATGCTTTTGTGTTTGAGTATAAAGTTCTGTAGATGTCTGATAGGTCTATTTGATTTATGATCTCTGTTAGCTTCATTATTTCTCGATTTAGTTTGTACCTCATGATCTGTTCATTTGTGAGAGTGGGGTATTGAAGACTTCCATTATTAATGTAGTGGGATTGATGTGTTATTTAAGCTTTAAAAGTGTATCTTTTATGAGTTTGGATGCCCTCATATTAGGGGCATAACTGTTTAGGATTGTGACGTTTTCTTGTTGTATTTTTCCTTTGAAGAGAATTAAGTGTCCTTCCCCATCTTTCTTGATTAATTTTATACGAAAGCCTATTTTATTAGATATTAGAATGGCTATTCCAGCTAGCTTCTTGTTTTTTTCTTCAATTTCCTTCATCACAGATTTGACATTTTTTTTTTCATACAGGTCTTTCATTTGCTTGGTTAGAGTTAAAACAAGATACTTTATATTACTTGTGGCTATTGTGTAGGGTGCAGTTTCCCTAATTTCTTTCTCAGCCTTTTTGTCACTTTTATACAGGAGGCCTAATGAGTTTTTTGAGTTTATTTTATACCCAGCCATTTTGCTGAAAGTATTTCTATGTTATGTGTACTTTCATACCATCCATGAATAGTGATACTTTGACTTCATCCTTTTCAATTTGTATCTCCTTTATATCCTTTAGTCTTATTGTCTTATTTCTTTGGTTAGAACTTCAAGTAGTATATTGAAAAGATGACAGAATGGACAGCTTTGTCTTGTCCCTGGTTTCAGTGAAATTGATTTAAGTTTCTCTCTATTTAGTTTGATGTTGGCTATACGTTTGCTGTATATTGCTTTTATTAGGTTTAGTTATGTGTCTTGTATTCCTGATCCTTCCAAGACTTTTAACATGAGTGGATGTTGTATTTTGTCAAATGTTTTTTCTGCATCTAAGGAGATGATCATGTGTTTTTTTCTTTCATTTTGTTTATATGGTGGACTACATTGATGGATTTCTGTATATTGAACTATCTCTGCATGCCTGGGATGAAGCCTACTTGGTAGATGGTTTGTTTTGTGTATTCCTGGTTTTGATTTGCAAGTATTTTATTGAGTATTTTTGCATCGATGTTAATAAGAGAAATTGGCCTGAATTTCTCTTTTTTTGCTTGGTCCTTGTGTAGATTAGGTATGAAGGTGATGGTGGCTTCATAGAATGAGTTTTTAAGTGATCAGTCTCTTTCTATTTTGTGGAATAGTTTGAGGAATATTGTTATTAGTACTTCTTTGAAGGTCTGGTGGAATTCTGCTAAATCCATCTGGCCCTGGGATTTTTTACTTGATTTTTGACAAAGAATCCAAAACCATACAATGGAAAAAAGATATTACCTTCAACAAATGGTGCTGGTTTAACTGGATGTCTGCATATACAAAAATCTAAATATATTCATTTTAATTATCTCATAAAAACTAAAGTCCAAGTAGATTAATGACCACAACATACAACCAGACACACTAAATCTGTTAGAAGAAAAAGTGAGGGAGATCCTTGACTCATTGGCAGAGAAGTCAACTTCATGAATATAATACCAATAGCTAAGGCCTTAAGATTAACAATTAATAAATTGGACTTCATGAAACAAACACTTCTATAAGGCAAAGGACAGTGTCAACAGAACAAAATGACAACCAATAGACTCAGAAAAGATCTTCACCAATCCTTCTTCTGACAAAGAGCTAAAGAACTCAAAACATTAAACACAACCAAACCAAATAATCTAATTTAAAAAATGGGATACAGGACTGAACAGAGAATTCTCAACAAGAGAATATTAAGTGTCCAAGAAACAATTACAGAATTGGTCAAAGTCCATAGTCAGCAGGGCAGTGCAAATCAAAATGATTCTGAGATTCCCTCTTACACCTATCAGAATGGCTAAAACTCATGTGACAACACCTGTTGGAAAGGATGTGGAGCAAGGGGAACACTCCATTACTGATAGGCATGTAAATGTATACAACCACTTCGGAAATTAATCTGGTTCTTTCTCAGAAAATTGAAAATAGTGCTATCTCAAGACACAGCTATATCACTCCTGGGCATGTACCCAAATGACGCTCTACTGTACAACAGGCACATTTGATCAACTATGTTTATAGAAGTTTTATTTATAACAGCCAGAATCTGGAAATGTTCTACATGTCCCTCAACCAAAGAATGTATAAAGAAATTGTGGTATATTTGTACAGTGGAACATCCAACCTACCTCAAAGAGGATGAGCATCATAAAACCTCCTTATGCAGATGGTTTCAAACGTGGGAAACAAGCCACTGGGCCAAAGGTCCTCATTTCTACCACAGACAGAATTCAAGGAATGATGCACTTAACTAACGATATATGTCACAATTGCTTGTCATTAGGAAACAAGCTGTTAACATGTAAAATCTCTGGGTTTTTCTATTACAGTTTTGTTGTTAACCAATTATTTATAATCAGAAAAACTGTTTTCAACTGGATAAAATGTTTGCAAATCAAGGGTAAGTTTAAACTTATTAATACTAGCTAGAAGGTGGATCTTGGCTGTGAATTAATATTTTTGTGAAATTATTAACTAACAAAATAATGAGGTGTTTAATGGTTACATTATTGGTTGGAAAAATTGCTTGAAATTTGCTTTAGAGAGCCACTTTGCATATGATATGTGGCTATTCATGACCATATTTACTGTAATAGTGTCTAATTTTAGTGTTGGACATGCTTTTTGTTATGTATCTACAACTTATAAAGATAATACCATATTTTATGATTCGGCAAGGTGATTTACAATATTATATCATCTTTACAGTGGCAGTATGAAAAGACAACCTCCGGGAGATGGTGGCACATGCCTTCAATCTCAGCACTCAGGAGGCAGAGGCAGGCAGATCTCTGTAAGTTTGAGGCCAGTCTGGTCTACAAAGCAAGTCCAGGTCAGGCATGGCTATCATAGAGAAACTCTGTCTTGAAAAAAAAAAAAAAGATAGATAGAGAGAGAGAGAAAAGACAACATCCTTAGAGTCCATTCATAAGGTAATATAATGTGGGTTTTACTTTCCTTTGTTCTCTTTTCAATCCAGTTATGCATAGACTGTATTTCGAAACTATCATTAAAAATATTTCATTTTAATTTTTCCTACTAGTTATAAAATTTCTTTGCTCCTGTCTTAAAGATTAAAATTTCCAACCTTCTTGCCAATATAGTCCTATTGAATGAGAAACAACCCTCTTCTACTTTAGAAAATTTTGCTATAAAATTATCTCCCTCTTCTTCTGTGAAAGACTTAACAATATCCTATAATATATTCTTTGCATTTTACATATCCTAAAGTACATATGGATACAAAAACATTGTTTTTATAAGTTTATTAACTTAGATAATTAATTGCATTGTTATTTTAATATTAGAACACAGTTTTAACTACAGTTGAAATGCTTGTGAATTGTCTTGAAAAGTGTAAAATTTAAAGTGTTAAGTAGTTTCTAAAAATGCTTTAGATTTTTAGCATCTGTTGACTTCAGCAATTAAAAGGTAGATAAAGCATTTGTATGTGTTTCCACACATGACTGTTTAAAAATCAATAGAAACAAGACATACACTACTATCTAATAGTGGAGATATTTATACTTAGCTATGCTTTTGCATAATAATTATGGATTTTTGATATAATACGCTTTTCAGGATGATGCTTATGGTACCAAAATAGTTTATTTTCAAACCAGCATATAAATTTTTACTTAAAGTAGTAATATAGAAAAGGCATTCTAATGTAATCTCTATGAATCTTAACAAACAACTGATTTTTTAAAAAGACACTAAATTTACTAATGGTTTATTTTGTAAAGCTGCCATTAAGCTACATGGAATTTAGAACTTTAAGGGTGAGAAGTGGGCAGTGGTACTTTGTGCTTGATGTGAGTTAAATTTGTTCTTTGCTTTATCTTCTTCTGCTTTCCTCTTCTTACTCTTGTAGACATTATTTTATTAGGTTAATTCCTTTCTACTTAAATCTAGGTCTATTACTCTTTCAAGAACACATTCGATGATTTGTCTTATTTGTTTTTTTATGCTCCATGCTTATGAAAATGACTTCATTGATCCACAATTGATGTAGTATGTGTGTGGAGAAATACATGAAGTAAGGGGCTATATCACTGACTATATAAACAAGCAGTAGTTTGAATATGAGATTGTGGGTCTTTTAGCCATGTGGAAAGTATTATAAGAGGTGAGCATGTATAAAACTAATAAGGGAAAGAAACCAATGGACAACTCATTCTCCATGGTTGAGGGGAGAGTGGGGACTTCTGTCATGAACTTTGGTACCCCCAATTGGATCATTTCCCCTTGGTAGGGAGGACAGGAGGTACACAAAGGAAGAGGAAGCATGATATCCATATTAGACCTGATAGGCTGTGGTCATGTGGGGGAGGAGGCCCTCTTCTTTAAGAGGTCTAGAGGAGGGAAATAGGATGAAATAGGGAGGGAGGGGGAATGGGAAAATACAAGTGAGTGGATAAAAATAAAGATGTAATCTGAATAAATTATAAAAGAGAATCTTAGGTAGAAAATGTAATTAGTCTAGAAAAAAGTCTTAGCTAGAACAAGGGGGGAAATGCTAAAGATTGAAAGATGTACACAGTATGTTATTGTTTTAATTCTTGTTTGTTAATGGAATGTTTGTGAGTTATACAAAGTATTGGGTAATGGGGGATGGATGATACAAGTAGAATAAATAGATTATTCATTAGAATATAAATATTGTTTCTACTTGAGTGTTGAATAGGACATGTACATATATAGAAGTCATCATGAAAAGGTAAAAAGGGATACAGATATAAATGGTGGTGTGTTTAGTCATGGGTAGGTATGGTCCTACAAACCTGTAACACCAACTTGAAGGCTGAGGTAAAATGTTTCCTAAGCTCAAGTCATTGGGACCTACATAATGAGTTCTAGGCAAAGATTTTTAGAGATACATAAAGAATGGATAGTCAAACAGTGCTGCATGGGGTAAGGCAAGTAAGCAGAGGTTGACTAAGTCTTTGAGAAAACAGACATGAGGAAAATGGATTGTTAGTTAGATTTGATATAAGAAGTTGATAGAAAAGGAGATATGTTAACTAATATATATTATTAACTACTGGATTGAAAAATTCTGAATTCTAAAGCTGTGTCCTATATGTATCAGAGTTGGCGTGCCCTCTAACACTTGATTGGATACAAGAATATTTATTTAGTGAGCTATGATAGGGGTAGAAACACCAAAAAAAAAAAAAAAAAAAAAAGTACAGGGGTTAATGGTAAGCCTAATTGGCCATATATGCAGCCTACTGAGATTCCAAAGAGGGGAAACAGGGTTATCAGCCTAAAGCATTTCTTAGGAGAATTTCTATACAATGCTAGCTCCAAAGTATTTTTTCTATGTACAGAGGAGTAGGCATGCTCTGCCTGATATACCCAGTAGCCTTGACTATAGAGATTTTTATTTTAATTAAAGTATAATTGTATGTTTTCTCCCTCCTCCTTTACTTCCTCCAATGCATTTTATGCCCCTTCTACAATTAATTACTTTATGTTGGCCTATGAAGTAATTAAATCCATTATAATATTTGATACATATATTAATACCAATTTTCCTTAATTATTCTTCTCTACTGTTCTTGACCACTTTTGATGGCCTTCTTTCTTCTCCAAAATTCTTCCTCCTTCTACATTCATGTCATATGTATTCTATAATCCCCAATTGATTTTCCTATTTCTTTTCTTTAAAATCTCCCTTATGAGATTTACCCACTCTACTTTCATAGCATATACACACATGATTTAAAACTTAATTCTGATTATAAGATAAAACATGTGTTACCTAGGTATGATGTTTATAAGAAGGTTGAAATATTTGGCTTAGAAATGAGACCAGTTTCTCCCAGTGTTTTAGACAACTTAAATACCTGATACTGGAACTGAGGAGAATTTAAAGACATTATGTCATTTTGGTCCACATAATGAGTGTCTAGAAAAGGTTATTTGGAGAAATAAAATAAAAACCGTGCTTGTTGTGGAAAAAGCACAATTGACTGGTAATGAGTGGCCAGTGCTACTGTATATCTCAAGAAAGTAGACAATTGAGTGGTTTTGTGTAAAGAATAAGGATTTACTCATAAATAATATCTCATTGGAATGTTGAAGCTTTGAGAAATGTAAAGGTTTATAAAATGATGTAAAATTCATCATCAGAGAGGTTTCATTTATCACCTTATAGGAACAGATGCAGAGACCCACAACCAAGCATTAGGTAGAGCTAGGGGGATCTTATAGAAGAGTGATAAAAAGAACTATCATAGCCAGAGGGCTCAAGCACATTCCAAGAACACAGACAACAGAATCAGCTAACCAGGTCTCAGAGTGGCTCGCAGAGTCTACAGCAACAATCAGGGAGCATGTATGGGTCTGACCTCTGCAAATGTTATAGTTGTGTAGCTTGGTGTAGTTGTGGGACTCCTAACAGTGGGAACAAGGAATGTCTCTCACTCCTTTTCCTGTTTTGGGGACCCTTTTTCTCCTACACGGTTGTCTCTTCCAGCCTTATTATGAGGATCTACCTAGTCTTATTGAAACATGTTAAGGTATGTTTGGTTGATATGTCTGGGAGGTCTGCCCTTTTCTCAATTGAAACAGAGGTGAAACTGGGTTAGGGATGTAATATATGAGAGAAGAAGAATAAAAAGAATTATGGGAAAGATTAGGAAGAAAAGAAATAGACTGATTATAGGGTATGGCATTACTGGAAAATAAATGGCATCTTAAACATGTTATAATTGTTAAAAATAAGTAAGCTATCAAGTACTTTAATCTTCTATTTCAAATATAATTGATATTAACCGAAATATCTTCAATGAAACTTCATCTTAGTGATTTAGGAAGAGTGTTTTGTTATTGTGGTTGACTTTTTCTTGCTTGGAAAATGAGGCATTTGTTACATTATATGGGATAGCTTTTAAGGTAGATGATCTGTACTATAAAAACCAAGCCCTCATAGAAGATCACATCAAAGTTGTTACTATACACTAATTATAAAATAACTACCCATTTAAGTGTCATTGCCAAATTATCTATTATGTTACAAAGAGTAACATGTTTTAAAATATCTTTTAGAGCTTAGATAATATACACAAAAAGAAATTTATCCCAAACTGATACAACTAATTTTTATATGACACATCAAAGCTCCATACATATTAAAGTTATTATTTCATTTACTGTCCTTTCAACTTCTCTAATTTAATTTGGTTATTTGTGCTTTTAAAATTAAAGTTTTACATTTTTTAAATTAAGTGTAAAATTCAAATTTTATTTCTTTGGATTTTGTTTTCAAATATCCTACATCATTTTGGCATGGAGATTTTAATATTTTACCTTTCAGAACTTATCTCAGTAACTTTATCATTTTGTTCAAGCTGAGAGGTCCAGAATCCAGGGAAATATAGAATTTGTGGGGGAAACTTTCAGAAATATATGGCATTTTATTAAGTCTTTGATACTTTCATACATGCAAATATTGCTTGCTAATCATTTATAACCCATTCATTTTTTTAATCCTTCTAAGAACCACCCATACTCCTCCAGTTTTTCTTCCATTTATCATTATTTATAGTAATAATTATTATTGTTATTATTATTATTATTGATCATTATCACTATCACCTATACAGTCTAATACATGCTGTTTATATGCTCAGGAGTGTGGGGCCATCCACTACTAAATGTCTACTTACTATGGGCCACATCCTTATAGAAAATTGACTCTTTCCCCTTCAGCAGTCATCAGCTGTCAGAAAATCCTCAGCTAAAAATGAGGGCTTATGAAGTGCTGCTCTCTCTGTGTTGACTTTCTTTATCATTTGTAGACCTTGGGCAGGAAATCAGAGGCATTGTGATTTCAGGAACACAAATTTTATGTCCCATCTGAAAGACATTAATTTGCCATGATCTCATTCAATCTCTGGTACTTACAGTCTTCCAATCACTCTGATCACCACCGAGCCTTGATAGGAGAGTGTGTTAAATAGATTTCTATTTTGTAGCTAATGAGGAACACATTTTATATCTTTTCAGTCTATTTTTATATGATAGATGGGGAGAAGGGGAATATAAATCTCTTGAACTTTTTGTGCATTTTTAAAAATAATGAGGCATTAATAGTATCTGGAGGGACTCTGTCGCCAAGTACCAGCCATTCCCAAAGATACAATTTCTAGATAACATAACTTGGGGTAAGTACTACTAATATCTATTTGTGATGTACATAAGCATTAAGAAGATTGCGTTCAGTTCGCAATGCATTTCTCCTTCTCTCTCTGTACCTGGCACAGATTGTACCAGTGAAGAAGAGACTATGAGTTATGTGTCCCAGAGGCCATGTTAGATGCTGCACTTCACAAACTGTCCTTTCCAACACAACCTTAGCATCCTTTGCCATTAAAGTAAACCAATAGTAGTAATTAGTATGTAATTTTAATTCCTTGTATAAACCAACACTAACAGGTGGATAGAGTGATGAAACTATTATGAGGCTAAGGAAAGTGGCAGTTTTGGTGAGGCCAAATCAGCATTGCATCAAGACAATAGATAAATGTACCTAACACTTTGAATATTCACTTTTATGGGCCATGTTGTACTTAGATAGGAAAACTGTTTTAGGATCTACATCATAGGCATTGGAAATTCTAAACCTTTTTAGTTTAACTATTCTAAGAACAACTAGTATTATTTCTATATCATTTCCTGAAAGAGGAGTTGGGGATTTTGCTTTCTCATTTTCTACATGAGAGAACATCTATAATTCTCAGACTGGCATAGTACATTAATGAGAAAAGGACATGTGAGATTTAATTAAGATCGTGTTGTGTTTGTTAGTATCAAATTCCCACAACATTAACTCATTGCTTTGAGTTTGGAAAACACAAATGACTTAGTTGAGTCGACAAGTGTTTTAAATGGATGTACCATCTGTAGTACTGAATAACAGGACTAACTGTTCTATAAATGCTTCTTAATAGATAAGATTATATTATAAAATAAAAGCAAAGTCTCTACAAATCAAATTGTGAAAAAGAGGAAAATTGTGTTAAATGAAAGGGCATTTCTAAATGGGGCATCCGTATTCATTATTCCTAGGATACACTGTTTTATAACAGACAGATTGGTAAGTAAAAATCAGCTAAGACAAAATGTCATATAAGAGTTGCTTGGTTGTGCCAGAAGCTGTTATTTTTATTGATGACCTGCCACCTGTGGGCATATGTTTGATTAAAATTATGCTGTAAGAATGGCTTCCCTTAAAACCATGGGTTTCTAGCATAAGTTATAGATGATGATAAAGTCACAGAATTACAGAGGCAATGTTATAGCCACACATATGAAGATATGATTAACAGATCATCAAAAATCCACTAAGTGACCAGAAAGAGGGAAGTGGAGCCATGATTGTGCACTCATCAGCCTGACACACAGTGAGAGAACATCTGGGTGGGAAAAGTTGATTGCATTATCAACCACATATGGTGGGAAATGCATTACTAACATATGACTTTTTATGCACTTTCTCCTTAAGTCAGACTCCCATACAATTTTATTAGAATATCCACAGAGAATATTATAAATTAAATGAACTATAGTCAAACTGATGAAAACAAAAGCATAAAAATGACTCAAGGATAATAACAGTGGCAAAAAGACGTGTGATATTGCTTAGTAATCCTGTACAAGTGGATGTTCTGTTTCCTCAGAGCATAAATTTATTGAAGACTATCCTTTTTTTTTCACAGTATGCTTTTGGTACCTTGTTGAGAATCAAATGGCTGTCTCGGTGTAGGCTGGTTTCTGGGTTCCCTATTCCATTCTGGTTCTGCTACATCTATTTGTATTCCAGTGCTATGTGGTTTTGGTACTGTGGCTCTTTTGTATAATTTGAAGTTAGGTATTGTGATACATCTACTATTTTACATTGAGTGCCTGTTGCGTTTCCAGAGACTTCTGGGCTTACATACGAATTCTATGCTTTTCTCCATATTTGAGGATAATGCTACTGAGAATTTAGTTACAGTTTATAGGATCTGTAGTTTGCTCTCAGTCACAGCCATATTCACATTACTGACTCTGCTGATCCATGAACATGGGGGTCTTTCCATCTTTTTGTGTTGTGTTCAGTTTCTTTCTTCGATGGCTTATGGGCTTTGCTGGCGATATATTACATCCACTGGAATGATCTGCTTCAGAAAAGTTTACAATTATACAAAACTCCCATTTGAACACGTTTATTCAGTTTAGTGTTGTTACATAGGTCACAAAAGACAGCTGCTCGAGCAAGTTACAATGGATGTCTGCTGGAAAGCAGTTGCTTTTGATTTTCTCTTAAATATACTAGTGACTCAAACATGGTGTTTCTCTTCTGAGAGCAATTAACCCAAAATTGTTGATTGGCACAAGTAAGGATGAGAGAAAAAGCAAAGAAGATAGTTTGTATGAAGAGATTATGTTTCTTTTTAATTAAAAAAATGAACTTTAAAGGGAGCACAATGTGATATTTGTGTTTTCCTATCTATTTTACATTTTAAAACTGTTATAACATCATGTGTGGATATTAATAGATGAATGTGCTTTGTTATACACATTTCAATAATTAATTCCCATGATTTGATTTTTACCTCTGGCTCTGATTATACTTGTAGCATGGTTGTTCTCAGCTCTTTGTGTTAGCTCAGGCAGACAACAATACTGAAGAGTTCCAAGATGGCAGTGTCTATCACGCACTATATCTGATTTATTACACGGAAACCAGGGACCAGATTTGGAGCCACAGACTGCAAGAACTGGAGCACATTAGGTGAGTGGGGTCCTGAGCAGTGCAGACCACAGGCAGGCTTGCACAGTCTGGGCGAGTCTAGCCAGAGCCAGGCAGCAGGCCTCAGTGGACCGAGCCTGCAAATTTGGGCTAATACAACCTGGCCAGGACAGTCCCCAGGGTCTGGCAGGGATTTCTACACTGGTGGGCAAAGCTGGACTCCTCTGAGGATCTAGAAGGGGGTCTGAATTGTGGCCACAGCTCAGTGAGACTGAAATGCCAAAGGTGCGCAATCTAGACTGGTCCGCTATCTAGACTGATCTGGGCAGGAGACTGTCTGCGGACCATGGCAGTCCATTCCATGCCTGGACAATTGAGCAGATAAAGCTACAGTCCTTATCACCCAGCAAGGACTCCCATGCTTGTGGGAGAAGCTGGACTGACCTAGGTGTCTGGAAAATGGGTGTGAATTGTGGCCACAGCTCAGTGGGACTGAAACGTCAAAGGTGCATAGTCTAGACTGTTCTGCTATCTAGACTGATCTGGCTAGGATCCTCTCTGTGGACCACACAGGTCCAGGCCTAGACTGTTGGGTGGCGCATGCCTGGCCAGGACAGTCCCCACAGCCTAGCAGGGATTCCCATGGTCATGGGAGAAGCTTGACTGCCCTATGGGTCCGGAAGGGGGTCTGAATTGCAGCCATAGCTCAGTGGGACTGAACTGCCAGGAACGTACAATCTAGACTGGTCAGCTATCTAAACTGATCTGGGCAGGAACCTGTCTGTGGGTCATGTTGGCTGGGGCCTAGACAATTGAGCAGATAAAGCCATAGTCCCCATGGCCAGGCAGGGACTCCCATGCTTGTGGGAGAAGCTGGACAGCCCTGACTGTCTGGAGGAGAGTCTGAGGTGCAGCTGTAGCTCTGTGCAACTGAGCCACCTAGGGTGGGCAATCTATACTGGTCTGCTATCTAGACTGATCCAGGCAGGAACACATGTGTGGACTGCAGTGGTCTGGGCCTAGCCAATTGGGCAGATAAAGCCACAGTCCCCACAGCCCGGCAGGGTCTCCTACATGCTTGGGAGAGGCAGGGTGCCATAGGGGTCAGGACAAAAAATTATACAGGGGCCCAGAACACAGCTGGTCTGAATCCACTCAGTAGCATGAACAGTATCAGGAAGAAGCCTACCTCTGATGAGCCAGTAAGGAGTTTGAGGTGTAGAGCAAAGTCTCCTGGAACAGAAACCAGGTCGCCTGCCTGTGACCTGTAATCACTCACTGAGTATCCACTCTCAACAACAAGTGAAGGACACCAGAAGCTACCACACAACATCAGAGATAGCAGGATGACTAAAACACAGCATAGGAATGCAAACACAAAAACCAAAACAACTCGACTTCCCCAGATCTCAGCTATCCCAAAGAGACTCCCTGAGAGCAACCCTGAGAACTCAAACACAATCAAAATACAAGAAAATTACCTCAAATCCTTAGTAATGAACATGATAATGAAGGAAATGAATAAAATCTGTAATCAAATACAGGAACACACAGCCAAACAGGTGAAAGACATAAAAGAAGTCTATAGAGAGGCACTGGAAAAAATTCAGGAAAATACAAACAAAAAGATGAAGGAAATCAATAAAAAAAGTTCAAGATCTGCAGATGAAAGTGGAAACAGTTATAAAAGCACAGACAGAAGAAAAAGGGGAATGAGAGGCCTTAGAGAAGAACGTAAGCAACACATACGTCAGCTTCTCTAACAGAATCCAAGAAATGGAGGAACAAATCTCAGGATTGAAAATACAATTGTAGAACTCAAAGCAACAATCAAAGAAAATCCTAAATCTGAAAAATTCCTGACACAAAATATCCAAGATCAAGGACACCATGAAAAGACAAAACCTGAGAAAAATAGGCATCGAAGAAAGAGACCCAACTCCACGGCTCAGAAAATGTGTTCAACAAAAATCATAGAAGAAAAATTCCCCAATTTAAAGAAGGAGATGCATATAAATATACAAGAGTCCTACAGAACACCAAATAGAATAGACCAGAAAGGAAAACATTCCTGCCACATAATAATAAAAACACAAAATATACAGAACAAAGAAAAATATTAAAAGCAGCAAGAGAAAAAGGCTGAGTAATATATAGTGGCAAACCTATCAGAATTACATCTGACTTTTCAGCAGAGACCATAAAAACCAGAAAGGTCTGGACAGAGGTCCTGCAAACCCTAAGAGACCACAGACATCAGGCCAGACTACTATATGCAGCAAAACCATGAATAAACATTCATGGAGAAAACAAAATATTTCATGACATAAACATATTCAAATAGTAACTATCGACAAATCTGGCTTTACAAAAATTACTAGACAGAAAACTCTACCCCAAAGGGACAATCCAAAACAAAAACTACACAGGAAATAGATAACTACACCATCACAAAAACAGAAACACACAAACTCTCTACTGTAACCAACATCAAAAATTAAGGGATATAATAGTCACTTGTCATTAAAAACTTTCTACATCAATGGTCTCAACTCTCCAATAAAAAGACACAGACTAACTGACTGGATGCATAAACAAGATCCAACATTTTTCTGCATTCAAGAAACACATGTCAGCCAGAAGGACAGACATTACCTCAGGTAAAAGGCTGGTAAAAATATTCCAAACAAATGGTCACAAGAAGGAAGCTGGTGTAGCCATTATAATATATAATAAAATAGACTTTCAACCAAAATTAATGAAAAAAGATGAGGAAGAACACTTCATAATCATCATAGGTAAAATCAACCAAGATGACCTCACAATTCTGAACATCTATGCTCCAAATACGAGGGCACCGGCATTTGTAAAAGAACTATTAACAAAGCTTAAACCACACATCAATCTCTACACATTAATAGTGGGAGATTCCACACCCCACTTTCACTGAAGAAAACAGAAAAAAAGCCATGAAATAACATCATTAACCAACTCCATGAATCAAATAAATCTAACGGATATCTAAAGAACTTTTCACACAACTACAAAGAATAATACCAGCTTCTCACCACCACATGGAACCTTCTCCAAAATTGATCATATAGTAGGTCACAAGGCAAGCCTCAATAGATACAAGAAGACTGAAATAATGCCTTGTATCCTATACAATCACCATGGTCTTTTGCTGGAATTCAACAACAACAGAATTAACAAAATCCTACACACAGATGGAAACTAAACAACTCTCTACTTAATGACACCTTGGTCAGGAAAGTAATAAAGAAAAAAATAAAGGACTTCCTGAAATTTAATGGAAATGAAGGAACAACATACCCAAATTTGTTGGAAACATTGAAGGCGGTGCTAAGAGGAAAATTCATAGCACTAAGTGCCTTTATAAAGAAATTGGAAACATCTCACATAAGCAACTTAATAACATATCTAGAAGCCCTAGGAAAAAAAGAAGCAGAAATACCCAAGAGAAGTTATGTCTGGAAATAATCAAACTCAGGGCTGAAATCAATAAATTAGAAAAAAAGAGAACAATTCAAAGAATCAACAAAACCAGGAGCTGATTCTTTGAGAAAATCAACAAGATAGGCAAACTGTTAGCCAAACTAACTAAAAGGCAGAGAGACACTATCCAAATCAATGAAATCAGAAACAAAAAGGGAGATATAACAACAGACATTGAAGAAATACAAAGAATCATAAGATCCTACTTTAAAGAGAAACGGACAATTTTCTTGATCAATTTCACTTGCCAAAATTGAATCAAGATCAGATAAGCAAATTAAATAGTCGCATTTCATCCATAGAAATAGAAGCAATAATTGATAGTTTCCCAACCAAAATAAGCCCAGGGCCAGATGGTTTCAGCACAGAATTCTACCAGACCTTCAAAGAAGAGCTAACACTGATACTCTTCAAGTTACTCCAAAAGACAGAAATGGATGAAACATTACCAAATTCTTTCTATGTGACCACAGTTACATTTATACCTAAACCCCAAAAAGACCCAACAAAAAAAGAGAATTTCCAACCAATTTCTCTTATGAACATTGACGCAAAAATACTCAATAAAATACTCGCAAACTGAATACAAGAACACATCAAAGATATCATTCACCATGACCAGGTAGGCTTCATCCCAGGCATGCAGTGATGGTTTAATATAAGGAAATCCATCAATGTAATCCACCATATAAACAAACTGAAAGAATAAAAAACACATGATCATCTCCTTAGATGGAGAAAAAGCATTTGACAAAATCCAACACCCATTCACATTTAAAGTGTTGGAGAAATAAGGGATACAAGGCACATACCTAAACATAATAAAGGCTATACACAGCAAGCCAAAGGCAACATCAAATTAAATGGAGAGATACTCAAGGAAATTCCTCTAAAATCAGTGACCAGACAAGGCTGCCCACTTTCTCCATATCTCACCAATATAATTCTTGAAGTTCTAGAGAGAGCAATAAGACAACAAAAGGAGACCAAGTGGATCCAAATGGGAAAGGAGGAAGTCAAATTATCCCTATTTGCAAATGACATATAGCGTACATAAGTAACCCCCAAAATTCCACCAAAGAACTCCTAAAGCTGATAAACACCTTCAGCAAATTGGCTAGATAAAAATTAACCCGAAAACGTCAACAGCATTCATATATACAAATGACAAGCATGCAGAGGAAGAAATCAGGAAAACTACACCCTTCACGTTAGCCACAAGCAATATAGAATATTTAGGAGTTAATCTAAGCAAGAAAGTGAAGGACTTGGTTGAAAAAAACTTTATATCTCTGAAGGAAGAGATTGAAGATAACATGAAAAGATTGAGGGATTTCCCTTGCTCGGCGATCAGGAGAATTAACATAATAAAAATGGCCATGTTACCAAAAGCAATTTATAGATTCAATGCAATCCATAACAAAAACCTACATAATTTTTAAAGACATTGAAAAGATCAATTCTCAACTTCATATGGAAAAACAAAAAGCCCAGAATAGCAAAAATAATGCTATACAATAAAAGATCCTCAGGAGGAATTTCCTTACCTTATCTCAAGCTGTATACAGAGCAATAGTAATTAAAACAGCATGGTACTGGCACAGCAATAGGCTGGTTGATCAATGGAATCAAATCAAAGGCCCAGAAATGAATGCACACACATTTAGTTACTTGATTTTTGACAAAAAAGCCAAATATATTCAATTGAAAAAGAATAGCATTGTCAACAAATGATGCTGATCAAACTGGATGTCTATATGTAGAAAAATGCCATTAGACCCATATCTATCACCATGCACAAAACTCAAGTACAAGTGGATTAAAGAGCTCAAAACCAGAAACACTAAATCGGTTAGAAGAAAAGGTGGGGAAAAGCCTGGAACACAGAGGCACAGGAGACAACTTTCTGAACAGAACACCAACAGCCCAGGCCTTAGGGTCAAAAATTAATAAATGGGACCTAAGGAGGCTGAGAAGCTTTTGTAGGGCATGAGACACTGTCAACAGAACAAAGCGACAGCCTACAGACTGGGAAAAGATCTTTACCAACCCTACATCTGACAAAGGCCTAATATCCAAAATACATAAAGAACTTAAGAAATTAAACACTACAAACCAAATAAACCAATTGAGAAATGGGTCTCAGAACTAAACAGACAATTCTCAACAGAGGAATATTGAATGGCTGAGAAACACATAAAGAATTGCTCAATATATTTGGTCATCAGAGAAATGCAAATCAAATCTCTGAGACTCCATCTTACAACCATCAGAATGGCTATGATAAAAAATTCAAGTGACACCATATGCTGGCAAGGATATGGAGAAAGAAGAACACTTGTTCATTGCTGGTGGGAATGCAAATTTTTACAACCACTTTGGAAATCTATCTGGTGCTTACTTAGAAAACGGGTACTAGGGCTTCCTCAAGACCCAGATATTCCACTCCTTGGAATATACCCAGAAAATGCTCCACCACAGCACAAAGTCATATGCTCAACCATATTCATAGCAGCCTTATTCATAATAGCCAGGACTTGGAAACAGCCTAAATGTCCCTCAGTTGAAGAGTGGATAAAGAAACTGTGGTACATTCACACTATGGAATACTACTCATCTATTAAAAACAAAGAAATCCCAAAATTTGTAGACAAATGGATAGAACTAGAAATAATCATACAGAGTGAGCTAACCCTGAAGCAGAAAGACTCACATGATACATACTCATAATTGGGCAGTAGCCCAAAAGGCATGTCCCAGGAAAGTCTTAACTTACCAGGAGACTGGGATGGATGTGAAGACATCCTACTGAGACTCTAGGTAAGAGTAATATAGGAGATGGGGAAATATTAAGATCCATAGGGTCCTAGAAACCTTCAAGAAGAACATCATGATGGGTGGATCCGGGCCCAGGAGGGTTTGCTCAAACTGTTGCACTAACTAAGGATGATACAAGTAGTAAACATCAAACATCTACTCTGATCTACCCAACGGACAGGACATTCTCCAGTTATGTGACAGTGGAGATTCACTCTGACATTAACTCTGGTGCCTCATATTTTACCACCACTGCTTGGTGAGGAGGCCTGATGGCACTCAAAGAAAGAATAAGCAGGCTACCAAGATGAGACTTGATAGCCTATGACCATATAGGTGGGGGATGAGGTTCCCATCGGTCTTAGACCTAGGGGAGGGGAATAGGGTGAAAATGGAAGGGAGGAATGGGAGGATACAAGTGATGGGATAACAATTGAATTGTAATCTGAATTCATTAATAAAATTAAAGTAAATATAGTCATATAAGTATAAATAAATGCTAAACATGCCACATCATCTTGAGCCAATATACTCCAATTAGTCTTTCTATCCTATCTAATTTAAATGTACAGTGTGTTCAGACCAATCAAACTATAGAAAAGCATTTGAGATAATCTCACGTTTGTAGCATGCTTCATAATAAGCATAATTTTAAGACCTTTAAAAAAATACTGAGAAGAACATATGGAGGCAGGAATGATTGACAGTTACTCTGACTGCCATTTGGCAAGCATTGTGCACTAGATGCACATAGAAGCCAGGACAGTGGCATTATATCATTATAAAACTTAAGAGATTTTTATATTTAAAAATAGATTATTTCTTTTATTTTTGAGACTATCATATAATTACACATTTACTCTTTCTCTCTCCTCCCTACACTCTCCCATATATGTATTTTTACTCTTTTTAAATACATACATACATACATACATATATGCACCTCTCTCTCTTTGTGTGTGTGTGTGTGTATGTGTGTGTGTATGTGTGTATGCATGTTTGTAAGTGAGAGAAATAGTCTTTATCAGGGAAGAACACACCAGTTCATTATTCTATACTAAATGGATATCCCTAAAACCATTGAAGTATATGCATACATTTGTTAGACTGAACTGGTGGCATTTATGTGTTTGGGTAAATGATTTGACTGCACGCTCTCCTACAGTGAGATGGAAGGTAGGTGCACATCATTCTTCCCAGTTGGTGAAAGAGTTAAAGCCCTTGGAGCTGATTGGGTGTGTGGACCAGACACCTTGGTACGATAGCTGTAGTTTTTATTTCTAAGTGTATAGAAATAGAAGTAGTCATCAAAATGACAATTTTCACATATACACAACTGAATTATAGGAAATCAGAGAGATAAGTAATACACAATATGTTGATATTTTGTGAAGACTTCATAAACACCTAATTTTAAAGGATTATGAAATTTGCCAGTGGTTTATGGCATCTTTTGGATCATTTTTCTCCCTCAAAATATGGTATTCTATTGCTAACCAATTTACTTGTCAGGTATATCTATTACTAACAATACTGGACAAACAGTGGAAACCAATTTTCTTTAAAATTAGATGATAGCTTTAAAATTTGCTTATGGTATATCTATACATGTAGACATACATGTACATGTGTATAAACATACACACATACACACAATCAAACACATACACACATGTAATGCTGTTTGGTGTATTTGACTGATTTTTATGAAAATAAAAATTTTTCGTACCCATTTAACTTTTTCTTTAAGACACTCAGTGCGAGGTGCTGTTTGATGCATGCCTCAGTGTATTACATTGCTTTCAGCAGGAGTACAATAGAAAGTCAGGAACATAAGTTGAGAGGCTCGCTTCCAATTCCACTGAATCTGTCCTTAGTGTGATTTTAACTGTCAGAAAATCAACGTTAGCTGAAGCACAGTCAATTAAATGAGAATTTAAATATTGATTAGTTGGGTAATTCCTGTCTTTACATACACAATTTATTGCAACTTATCTATAGCATGCCATAGATTTAATATAGCAGTTATGCTGAACAATTAGAAATATCTAGATTTGACTATTCACTGTGCAGATGTTCACCCTTTGCCAGTTATTACTCATGCTAAAACATAATGAAATGATTTTTCAAAGTGCCATTTTGAAATATATCACTCTTTTTTTTAATCTGCTAATCTTCATTCATGCCGTATGAAGAATGGCATCTAATAATAAGTAACAAGCATTCTGTGATCAATAATAAGCCTTGCCTATGCACGTACATTCATGTCTCAGCCATTCTCAGAGCTATTCCCATGCAGTGGGCTTAGCATAACTTACCTGCCTTTTTGCCATTTGAATCCTTTACATCCCAAATGTAGCCACTGCCCTCTTCACATCCCTATCACACCCTCCCTCTCTTACACCCTCTCCTTCCCTCTCTAGTCCTCAGAAAATCACTCCTTCCCTAACATTTGACTTCTGCCTATCAAGTCTCATCTGAACTATCTGTGTCCTCTTCCTCTGTGGCTTGGTAGGGCCACCCTGCTTGGGGCAGGAGTGATCAACACTGAAAAGCCAGAGTCTATTATCACGAGTAGTCTCCACTCCCATTATTGTGGGACCCACAAGGAGACTGTGCTGCTTATTTGCTAGATCTGAGCACAGCATCTAGGTCCCCATCATACATGGACATGGGCAGGATCATACATCTCTGTATTTTAATGTGCTTATCCATCAAAAAGAGGCTAATATCCACTTATGAGTTAGTATATGCCATGGATGTCTTTTTAGGTCTGGGTTACCTCACTCCAGATGATTGTCTCTAGTTCCATCCATTTGCCTGCAAATTTCAAATTTTCCTTGTTTTTAATAGCTAAGTAGTATTCCATTGTGTAAATGTACCACAGTTTCTTTATCCATTCTTTGGTTGAGGGACATCTTGGTTGTTTCTAGGTTCTGTCTATTATAAATAAAGCTTCTACGAATATAGTTGAGCAGCAGTCTTTCTTATGTTTATGGTAAGAGCAGAGAACAAACATTAATTGTTCTGTGTATCATGTATACCTCATGTATTTATAATTTTAGGAATGTATAATGCTTGTGAGAAATTACATGTTTTCAGAACAAACAAACAAACAAACAAACAAACAAAAAACAAAAAAACAAACAACTGAATACTGTTGCTGGATCAGACCTGACAGGATTCATTCCTCTCAGCATGCTGGACGCTGACATTCTGCATCCTTCATGTTCCAGCCCCAAGCACTTTAGTTGCTGTTATCCATCAGAACAGGACAGTTCCACAACATATTTGAAGAAAGCTTCCATTACAAATTGGTCCAGCATTTCAGACTGTCTCACACAGGATTCCTCCTATTAAGCTTGGAATTTAACATTTATAAACTGGACCATTTTCTCCAACTTTATTTGGACCCCTACAAAGGTATTCTTTGCTCCAAATCAGCCAGAAGAAAGCATAAGAGAATGACACCCCATTTTCCCTAAGGGAGGTTGGATGAGTGTTGGTTTGCTCTCTTGGGCCACAGATGCTTATTTTCATTGGGAGTTGCTTATAAGTTATTATTGGTCTTATTCAGAGAGAAAATGAGGTTGGTCTCATGGATGTATCTCTTTTCCTCTATCTCTCTTTTGTAGATATGGAGATGAGTGTTGAAAAGAAAGAAGGGAGATATAGAAATATATAAGGATGATAGGATGAAAAGTAGATTATTGAATCTACTCCTCAACCTAAGTCCTTATTGGTTATTAACAAATAAGGTTATTTCTAATTCATTGGTATATAATTTTGTATTGATACAAAATGAGTTTAATTTTGATATATTGGTATAGAATTCAAATTTAAGATTATCTTCCACACACATTTTATATATATATATATATATATATATATATATATATATATATATATATATATTTCTACTCTCATATGAGGTATTGAACTCATACAACTCAGGTATAATGCAAAGTTTACTTCCAATACTTTGAAAGTGCTATTGCAGGCTGTTTAGGATGATTAAGTAATGCAAGCTAATTGTTAATTGATCAAATCATGGTCATGTCAGCTACCAGTCAATTTTTATCACAAGAATATGCATACAAGGCTTAAGAGATAGATATGATAAATATGATCCTATAGATAGATAAGGTAAAATAGTTAATGTCTTCAAAGCCTGAGAGACCTACAGAATATAGCATTTAGAGATGCTTTTGATGTTTCAAAGATTCTTTGACAAAAAGAAGGTTAACTTCTAGCAACACCCAGCCTACCTCAAGAACGTGATGAGCATCAAGGAACCTCCTTATGGAGATGGCTTCAAATGTGGCAAAACAGCCACTGGGCAAAGTGCTCTCATTTCTGCCACAGACAGAATTCTGCCTAAAATTGGACAAGCTTGGATGCTGGCAGAGGCAATGGACAAACTCTGCCAAGACAAGGTAAGAAAGTCCTCAATAGTTCATTCTTACAAGTATGTCTGGGTATATATGCCCAAGATATAGGGGGCCAGAAGCCTGAAGATGATGCTCCAGCATTATCGAGAGTTTTGTGTGACTATTCAGGAATCAAACTGTCCCTGTCATTTTCTCATTGTGGAATCTGCTTAACTGCACTTCCTATCTAATCAGATAATTAATTTTATTCCTTCTCATGTCTCTGATGGAAGACCATATAACTTAGTTTTACAATTAAGCTTAGTTGTTTTGGGGTTAAGATATTTTTAGGTCTAGATAGATATAAGTTTTTAAAGATGAGATATGATCTCATTTTGAATTTTAGAATCACTAAGATAGGAAAGATGTTTTCTACAAGGTTGCCAAATACAATTAGCCAAAACACCATGAATGTAACATTCATATAATCCCTGATTGTTTCATGGTTCCTGCTGTAAGTAATTTCTTTATTTATGTGTAATAATATAAATGTATATTTCAAAAATAAAATAAAATCTCTCTAAAAATGGAAGCAACTTACTATATATGTGTTTTTTCTACACATATGTAACAATTGAGTAGCTTGGTCTTCATGTGGGACTCCTGACAGGAAAAGAGACTATCTCTGACTATATTGCCTGCCTTTGGATCTCTTTCCCCTAAGTAGGCTGCCTTATCTAGTCTCTGTAAAAGGAGATGCCTATCTTATTAGGGTTGATATTCATCTTAGGCCTCCCTTTCCAAAGAGAAAGAGGGAGGGGTGAATTGGGGGGTGAGAGGGAGTGACTGAGAGGAAGGAAGGGGCTGTTGCAACCAGCATGTAAAATAATTAATAATAAAAATATTTTCAATTGAATTTGAATTACATTATGAGGGAAATTTTATAAGGTCTTCCTCTAGACAGAGAACCACAAACAACTACTTATTTTTCTGAGAATAAATATAAACATCTAGCAGGGCTGATTGGTTGTCCAAAACAAAGTGGTCAGGCCTAAAATCGTATAGATAGAACCAGCCTAAATGGGATGGATCACTAAGTTTTGTGTGTGTGTGTGTGTGTGTGTGTGTGTGTATGTGTGTGTGTGTGTGCGCGTGTGTGTGTGTATTTGAGCACATTCACGAATCATGTTTTAAAGTCTTATTAGTGTCATATAATTCTATGTGTTAACAGAATAAAAGCACAAGAAACTTAAAGGATAGAGAAGTAAGTTCTGAGTATAATTCCATTTAGCTTGCCAGGACTTATGATATACTATAGAATAATGGTGATTGAAAAAGACATATTCAAGATTACTGAAGTAACACAAGATAGAGCATAATTGGACAAACAGACAGTAAAATCTGAACCAAAATAATAAGTATGCCTTCTAAAGAGTACCATAAAAAACAAAATTTCTTTATATAAAGAAATAATATATAATCATAGAAAAGAAAAATGAGATTATTGAATAAATATTTGACCAATTTATTTTTTATACTTCATGTGTTAATATTTTCTTGTTACAAATGTTTCTAAAAATTTTTAATTATTTTATGATTATAAAATATCTATAAAACACAAATTTTGATGTTCATATACAAACTATTTTTAAATTTTGGAATGCTTAATATTCATAAAAATGTTTGATCCTTATTGATGACAAAAATGTTAGACACCATATATAATACAAAATTTAAATGACATATTAATTTATAAATGTTGAATAATTGATTTACCTTGATATATTTTATATAGCAATGCAAATTTTCAATTTAAAAATATTGACGATTGATGTGTTTGCACACACCTTTAATTTCAGCATATGGGAGGTAGAAGCTAGTGGGTCTATGTGAGTTCCAGGCCAGATAGAGACATATAATGAAAACTAGTCACAGACAAACAAACAAATAAAGACAAGAAAAACTAAATAGCCAGGCATATTGGCATGTGCCTGTAATCTCTGCTACTTTTGAGGCAGAAGCAGGAAGATTATAAATTCAAGTACAGCTTGGGAAATTTAACCGAATCATGTTTTTAAAAAAATCAAAAGAGGATTGGGAATAAATTTCAGTTTAACAGTGCTTTTTGTAACACATATAAGACCCGAAATGCAATCTTCAATACTAGAAAATGAATAGATATTGAATAGTAAATAAATATCTTCTTATAATATTCTGCCTAAAGTATTGATTATTTCAATATAAACATTAAGTAGTTTTAAATTAATTGCCCTGCTTAGCTTTCACCATTAAGTAGTGTGAATCATGTGTCTATTAACTGTATTTGTAAGCTATGTAAGTATCTTGTCACTGTTTAAGGGTACAGACAGAAAACATGGGGTTGCTAGGACATGGGTGACAGCTTTTCACTATAGGACTTACTAGTAATTCTTCAAACCTGCTCTTGTAGGTTGATGACACTAGATGTAGACAATACTCACACACCAATGATATGTATAATAAAATAAAGCTATGAGCCCTGTAAACCCTATCTCCAATTAGTGACTCTAATCACATAGTCTGATTTTAACTCTTTCTCTTCTCTCTGAAAGAAATATCAACTTTATCATGTTTGAAAAGCACATCTCTGATTGCTGCTTCAGAAACAGGTATTATCTTTGTTTGCTGTGCAAATGCACTGCAGATGGTGCAGAACAGGTGGCCATCTGTGACCTGCTTAGAGGACATGCAGAAATGTAAGAGACCCATGAAAAACAGTCTCAATATTACACCTCTTTTCTTGACAATTTCTGCTTTAAGTCAGATATCCCTAATAATACCGCACTTCGACCATTTTAATTAAATTGCCTTGCAGAGTCTGGGACTACACATCCACACAACGCCTTCACAATTAAGTATTACTCTTAATTAGAACTACTGTCAGTGGGATCTAAGAAAGAGTGATATAAAAATGGTGCAATTATCTCAACCACATCAGTTTTAATCCTCTGTCATCAGTCCTCTCATCTTTAAGCTACCTAATGAAACTGATCTTCTGCCACCACAAAAAAGAATAAGATTATAACATGTCGAAAGGGGAGAACGGATGGAGGGATAGAGAGGGAGGACTTACTTTTAAAAATGTTCACATATACATTTATATTATTACACATACATACAATAAACTACCTAGAGCAAGAAGAACTATGGAAACAATCAGGAATTATATAAATGTTACATTCATGGTGTTTTGGCTATTTGTATTTGGCAGCCTTTAAGAGAGTATCTTTCCTATCTTGATAAGTCTAAAGTTCTGAATGTAAATCAGTATCTATCATATCTCATCTTTATCAACTTAAAACATCTATCTAGACCTAAAAACATCTTAACCCCAAAACAACTAAGCTTAATTGTAACAATAAATTATCTGATCCTCAACCCCATCAGAGACATGAGAAAAAATAAAATTAATTATCTGATTAGACAGGAAGTGCAGGTAAGCAGCTTCCTCAATGAGAAAACAACAGGGACAGTTTGATGCCTGAAAAGTCGCTCAAAACTCTCTATAATGCTGGAGCATCATCTTCAGCCTTCTGGCCCAATTTATCAGACACACATCCTTGTGAGACAGGAACTATTGAGGACTTGCTTACCCTGTCTTGGCAGAGTCTGGCCATTGATTTTACCTGCATCCAACTTTGCCCAATTTTAGACAGAATTCTGTTTGTGGCAAAAACAAGGACATTTTTACTCAGTGGCTTGTTTGCCACATTTGAAGCCATTTCCATAAGGAAGTTTATTGATACTCATCATCTTTTTTGAGGTAGGCTGGGTGTTACCAGGCATTAACCAGTCTTGTCAATGAATCTTTAATAAAAACATGTTTAAATGCCATATTCTTTAAGTCTCTTAGGTTTTTGAAAACTTTATCTAACTATTCTACCTTTTCTATCTGTAGAATCCTATTTATCTGTTCAACCAAGGATGTATATTCTTGTGACAGAAATAGACTAGTAATTGACAGAGCCTCTAATATGACAGAATCATATTAGAGTATATTCATGTATAGTATGTGTGAATAATCATTTTAAATTTGAATTTTATACCAATGTATCAAAATTAAATTTATTTTGTATCATTATTCAAAGTTCTATAGCAGAGAATTAAATATATTCTTGTGAGTAACAAGGCATTAATTTGAGTATATTCACTATTCTACTTTTTGTCCTATCATCCCTATATATTTCTATATTACCACTTCTTTCCTTTCAACCCCTATATCCCTATGAAAGAAAGATAATGGAAAAGAGAGAAATTCCGAAGTCCAACCCTGATTTCTCTCTGAATTTTACCATTAATAACTTATATCCAACTCCCAATGAAAATAAACTTCTGTAGCCCAAGAGAGCAACCAAAAATCTACCCAACCCCCCTTAAGGGAAATAAGGTGTCATTCTCTCAAATCTTCTTCTGGCTGATTTGGGACAAACAATACCTTTGTAGAGACCCAACTGAAGCGCCTGGGTTAGGAACATGTAGGGTGCAGGATGTCATAGTCCAGCATAGTGAGAGAAATGAATCCTTTCAGGTCCGATCCAGCATCGGTGTCCAATTTATTTGTCCTGAAGACATATAATTTCTCACAAGTACTATACAATCATAAAATTATAAATATATGAGGAATGTGTGATGCACAGAACAGTTAAGGCTACTTCTTTGCTCTTTGTATGAGCAGAAGAAAGACATTTGTAAATCGTTATTCTTGTATATCTGTTGGCTCATCTAGGAAGCCAATGTAAGGTACAACATATTGGAAAGTGTTTCATTAATTTTACTGATGCATTGGGATCTGGATCAACCAAATACGGATTACACATATGATTTTATAATGTTTTTATAACTTTTGTGAAATAAGCAATATGTTTGTGAAAGAGTAGCAAGGTCAGTAGACACTGCATCTACAGTGGTTAATGTGGTGAATGTTAATAAGAAGTTAGCTTTTCTCCCTTAAGTTGCTGCTTTTCCAGATAGTTGATCAAAGCAATAGGATAGTACATTATGACATAGCGTGTAGTAAGTGTGTGTATGCATGTGTAGAACCTATTGTAAACGAGGATTACTTCAGAATTTATTTATTCACTTTAATTATAGTTATAACTAGCTAATGGTGTTTTTCAATATTCTGTTATGTGAAGAAATATTACCTTTTAAATTTTAAATCATAATTCATTCACATTTTATTCTTATTGTTATTCACTCGCTCTTATCTTCCCTTTCTCACCCTTCTGCCTTCTTCTGCCCTATTCGCCTCCCTTAGGCCTCTGAGAGGGAGGGAGCACTCCTTTCCCTCCCTCTGGACATAGCCTATCAGGTCCCATTCGGATAGCTTGCATCCTTTTCCTCTGTGTGCCCATAAGGCCACCCTGCCAAGGGGAAGTGATCAAATCATGGGCACCAGAGTTCATGTCAGAGGTTCAAAGGAAGCTTACCCCCAGCAACATGAGGAGAATTAGCTGTCCATTCTATAGCTCTGAGAATGGAGACTAGGTTCTCTACATTCATTTTTCCTAGGTTGGTGCATCAGGTTGTACACCCCCATGCTGTCCAGATTTACTGCCATTGATGGTCTCCCTGTGGAGCTCCTGATCCCTGTGGTCCTTCCATCACCTGCCTCCACTCTTCCATACAACTCTCAGCACTCCAACCAAAGTCTATCTTGGATTTGCAGTATCTTTCCCATATCAAATGCTGGGTGGAGTCTCTCAGGGGCATCTATGTTGGGCTAATACCTACTTTAGGTGAGGATACACCATGAGTGTCTTTCTGGGTCTGCATTATCTTACTCAGGATGATCTTTTCTAGTTCCATTCACTTGCCTGCACGTTTCAAGACTTCCTTATTTTTAACATCTGAATAGTACTCTATTGTGTAAATGTACCAGAGTTTCTTTATTCATTCTTCAATTGAAGGAAATCTAGGTTGCTTCCAGTTTCTGGCTATTACAAATAAAGCTGCTACAGACATAGTTGAGCAAATGTCCTTGTATTGTGGAGCATCTTTTGAGTATATGCCCAGGAGCGGTACATCTGGGTCTTGAGGTAGCACTAATCCTAATTTTCTGAGATTGATTTCCAAAGAGGTTGTACAAGTTTGCACTCCCACCAGCAATGGAGGAGTTTTTCCTCTCTCTCAAAATCCTTTCCAGCATGTGATGTTACTTTAGTTTTTTATCTTAACTATTCTGATAGATGTAAGATGGAAACTCAACGTCATTTTGATTTGCATTTCTCTGATGAGTATAGATGTTGAACATTAGTTTAAATGTTTCCTGGACATTCAATATTCCTTTGTTGAGAATTCTCCATTTATCTCTGTACCCTATTTTAAAAATTGGATTATTTGGTTCAGTGATGTTTAATGTCTTGACTTCTTTATATATTTTAGATAGTAGCCGTTTGTCAGATGTGGGCTTGGTGAACATGTTTTCCCAATCTGTAGGCTGCAATTTTCTTCTGTTGACAGTGTCCTCTGCCTTATAAAAGCTTTTCAGTATCATGAGGTCCCATTTATTAATTGTTGTTCTTAGAACATGAGCTATTGGTGTTCTGTTCATGAAGCTGTCTCCTGTGCCAATGAGGTCAAGGCTCTTCCCCACTTTTCCTTCTAACAGATTTAGTGTGTCTCTTTTTATGTTGTGGTCTTTATCCATTTGGACTTGAGTTTTGTGCAAGGGGATAAATATGGATTTACTTGTGATTTTATGTATGTAGACATCTATTTAGACCAGTGCCATTTGTTGAAGGTGCTGTCCTTTTTCTATTGTATGGTTTTGGCTTCTTTGTAAAAAATCAAGTGTATATATGTATGTGGGTTTATTTCTGGGTATTTGATTCAGTTTCATCTATCAACCAGCCTTTTTCTATGCTAGTACCATGAAGTTTTTATTACCGTTGCTCTATAGTAAAGCTTGAGATCAGAGATGGTTATACTTCTAGAAGATACTTTATTGTACAGGATTGTTTTAGCTATTCTGGTTTTTTCCATATGAAGTTGAGAATTGATCTTTCAAGGTACATAAAATTTGTGAAGGTATTTTGTTAGGGATTGCATAGAATCTGTAGATTGCTTTTGTTAAGATGGACATTTTTACTATCTATTCTGCAAAATAGAAACAGGACGAAAGTTACCAAACTCATTATATGAGGCCACAGTCATGTGGATACCAAAACCACACAAAGAAAAAACAAACAAAGAGAAGTTCAGACCAATTTCCCTTATGAATATTAATGCAAAAATACTCAAGGAAATACTTGAAATCTGAATCTAAGACCACACCAAAAATACCATTCACCATGACCAAGTAGGTTTCATCCCAGGCCTGCAGAGGTGGTTCAACATATGGAATCTATCAATGTAATCCACCATATAAACAAACTGAAAGAAAAAAAATAACCATAAGATAATCTCCTTAGATGCCAAAAAACCATTTGGCAGAAATGTTACTTTCAAAGTTAGGAAAGTCATGTCAAATGATCCTCAGCTTCCTGTTGATTCTTATCCTAAAATGTTGCCTATGGTGTCCTGTGAAAAAGAAGCCTGACAAAAGTTTCTAAATAAATATGACAATTGGCAGAGTGCAGCATGAATAATTGCTGGGACCTGGTAATGGTGTGGCATATTTAACTCTAAGTAAAAGTAAAATTGAATACCATGATGCCTGAGTTGTTAACTTCTATTATAACTGTCCACATAGGGCATATATCACCTTTCCTAGGAATCTCTAGCACTTCTTTTGAGGAATTAAGTGCCTCTCAGATACTTAACCTTATCTTATCTACTCCAGGCATTGCTTAAACTCTTGAACATTTTCTGTGAACATACTTATGGGACAAATCACTACATTTTCAGAATATAAGCAAATTAATGTAAAGGGATTTTATTCTAGCAACAGGCTGCTCTGATCACATCCAAAGACTTTCTAGTCTGTGGGTTCCAGCTGGGTTGTACACATACCCTTAGTAGTTGCATTTCATTCCAAACAATGAAAGTGAAGTTTGTAGAAAGAAACACTCATGTTTGAAATTGGTACCTAATTGAATAGCAGATAAAGTGATAAATCAGAGAAATATTTGACTGAATTATTCAGAGTTAGGTTATACTCATCTCTCACTTGAAGAGAGAGGAAATGGAGGTGACTTAAGAGAGGCAGTGCGGGGCGAGAGAGAATGAGAGGAAGGAGACAATTTTATTGAGAGAGTTTAAACAGAGGTTGCAAAGAGAACAAAGTAGACACATAATGATCCAGATAATAGGAAAGAGGCAGAATATTAGGTCATATTGTCAGAGTTAGTATAAGACCCAGCAGAGAAATTCAATCAGAAGCTGAGAGAAGCCAGTTTGAATCAGTCAGCTTGGAGAGAAGTTTGAGCCACAACAGCAGAGTTGAATCAGCTACCCAGAGTTCAGAAAGAGAAAGAAAGGATGAGCTTATTCAGCAATAAATCTCAGAGACAGAAAAAATTCTACTCCTAGATTAGATTGTATGGAGACTAGAAGCTTCTATATCTAGGCCTAGGTTAGCATTCAGACTCTGAGATAACAATTACATCTGGAAAATAAAAGATACTATTACAAATTAATATTTGCTTCTAGCTAGAAAGTTCACATATTATTTCTAGAAAGTATTATTCACACTTAATGAGCTACATATGTGGGTAGAGTAATGAAGCCACAGTATCACATATTGACTAGGCTCTGGTTTGCCCTTCTGCATATCTGGAAGGCCTCTATTGGATTCCTGGCTTGGTTTGACTGTTTGATTGTATTCCTTATCTTTGAAATGATTTCTGGAGAGTAGTCAATCATATCTGTACTTTTCTTACATTCTAATAGTTGTGCTATATTTGTTGATGCTACCAAAAATTTTATAGGTATTGAAAAGATTTAAAGCAAAAAAATAGAAGAACTAGGACCAAATCTTCCTCTTGCTAAATAACTTCTAATACCAAAAAAAAAAAAAAAAAAAAAAAGGTCTCAAGATCAAAGGAAAGTGAGACCTGACTGGTAGAGGATGGTAGACACAACAAGCGTATATGAGTTTACAAAAGTTTGGAATAGTATCACTAGCATATGTGACTCCAGGGCCTGTTCTAGTATGTGCTCTCTTTTATCCATAAAGAGATTCACTGTTTATTTGTGCTACTGATAGCACTGGTGCCCGTTTTATTAGTTACAGCCTTATCTGTTTCCTAGTCACCTTCTCTTGCACTCAATCTTTTCATCCAGATGGTTAAGATGAACATGAAAGAAGGCCATTTCTAAAGGTAAATACAGACCAATTAGATCTTCACTGTGGTTCACATGCTGTATTCTAAGAACATGTCACTCAAACAAAGAAGTTAATGGCTGAACCCTGTGAATCCCTGGGCTCTCTTTTGGCTATATTTTTACTTGTAAAGTGTTCCAACTGTAATAGTTGGGATTGTGAATAATTGTAAAGGGGCACTCACTAGGGATCAGACAATCAGGATGGAAAAGGAAATTTTCTAAATTTCTCTTTAAAAAAAATCACATCTCTTTAACTCAATTTCTATGTAGGAAGTGGTTCAGAAGAGAAGGCCCTTGGGAGCAACCATACATGCTGCATGATCTGCCTTGTTAAAATGTATGGACTACAAGGAGAAAACTGAGGCAGAGTCTGGAATCTTTGATAAAATTTCTATATACCTATTCCACTATAAAGCTAGGTGTCCATGGACAGAAGTAGGGAAAATTCCTTGAAGTACTTCACTATTGGTTCAATGTTTTGTGTAGTTTTTCACTACCACTGTCTGTGCAAAGTGTTCATGAAAACAAACAGAAGCACAGATACAGTTCCAACATCACAGGTTTGATTTTATCCACTTGATCATGCTGAAGTGATCACATCTATACATGTTAAAAAAAATACAACAATGCTATCAAGGAAAAATGCAATGAACAAAGTTAAACATATTAATAGTGAATTATTAGCAGGTGTCAAAGAAAAAGGGAGAAACAGAGCACCAGGGATCCACTCTTCTATAGCAAAAGGAAAAGTACTAAATGCTGGAGTGAAACAATTTCTAGGCCATTTGCATTTTAAATTGACCTTTGCCAAATAATTTGAACTTTGTCTTACATCATGGTATGAAAATTTCAGTAAGTTTTTCACAGAAGTTAGGTTTCTACCTTTCAAAAAAAACGGAGAGACAGAAATATATTTTTCCAATTTGTTACATATCAAGAAGGTGACTCACATGTCTTTGAAAAGAAATTCTGGGTTATAAAACTGATGTGAGATTTTTTTTCAAGAAAAACTGATTCTCAACTTTCAGATAAAAATGGCAGTTCTAAGTTTCTAAAGTAAGTGATTTAAGAAGACTGACAGAAGGACTTCTTTGATGAGTATATATAGGTTCACTTAGAATCAGTGCGAGAAGACGACCTATGCAGGAAGATACAACCCTGTTTAAAGATCAATCAAGCCACCTGGATCAGTGGTAAGGACCATTCCTGACCTCAGAACCAGTAAAAAAATATCTGATGTAAGTCTGTCTGTCAGAAGGGGCAAAGACCCACACCTAAATCTGTATGTCTTCCTGCCAAGTGGTATTAATTTATCAACTCTAGCAGAAAGACCAACCCAAGTAATTCAATGATATTCTCTTTAGAAGAAAAAAAGTAAAGTTTATTCCTTCTCTTCAGGTCCAGTATTAAGTATGTTTCCATATTGTGTGTGCAGGTGTCCTTTCCCTATTATTTTTCTCTTTTCCCTCCCTTGTCATCATGCCTCCTCCATCTGTCTCTCCCTCTTTCACTTTCCTTTCTCTCAATCCTACTACTCTTCTCTCCTTTATAACTAAAACGTACCACCAACTGGCTATATTCTACTTTGGTAGTTAATAATGGAATCATTTTAGTGATTTAGTCCAACTTGATACATCCCAAGGCATGTCAGGGTAGTGCTGGATCAAGATGACAACTTTATCTAGCATGCTAATCATTCTATTGGATAGTGAGCTTATCCGGTGTCACTGTCTTGGTACAAAGAAGTCCAAATCTCTAAGATGTTGTTTTAGATGAATACGGGTTCCATTATAGTGAGGCTTTAGTCACCAAATGATCAATCTTTTGACAAGTAGTTCAGGAAATATTGAGCTTTGAGGGTAAAGTGTGCTATGGTTTATTAAACAGCATATCTTTTCTTTTAGTCCTTTGGTTCATACTTCTGCCACATACTCATTAGTATCCTAATTATAAAATATAACACAGCCAGTGGAGGCAAATGATGCTTTTAATGTCAAGTCTAATAGAACATTAAATCTTCTTTTTAGTGATTATGGATACAGGACCAGTTTTCCCTTGGCTATAGCAAATTTCTAGTTGTGAGTCTGACTTCATCATTTAAGAAGTGATTTTTGCCCATTGTACTCTGCTTGCCTTTGTGTTGAGATATATCATTTAGCTTTTCTGTATGACTTCTGTTAAGGCTGCAATCATGGATATTCAATGTACTATTAATCAACATGCTACCAACTGCGTAGCTAAGAGACCACAGATGCCAAACTAGACTACTAGGACCTGCAAAACTTTCTATCAACATAGATGGAGAGACCAAGATATTCCAGGACAAAGCCAAGATCAAACACAAGCACAAACCTAACCACAAATCCAGCCCTACAGAAGATACTAGAAGGAAAAATCCAAACCAAGGAGGGTAACTTTACCCAGGAAAACAATGGAAATAAATAATCCTACATCCACAAAAACAAAAGAAAGGAAGTTCACCAAACACTACCAACATTAAAAACAAATAGGAACCAATAACCACAAGTCATTAATATCGTTCAACATCAATGGCCCAACTCCTCAATGAGGGGCAAATGCTAACAGAATGGATGTGAAAACAGAACCCATCATTCTTCTGTATAAAAGGAACACACCTCAGCAATAAATATCACCTCAGAGTAAAGGGTTGGAAAATGTTTTCCAAGCAAACGGACTCAAGAAACAAGCTGGAGTAGCCATACTGGTAGCTAATAAAACAGGCTTTCAACTAAAACTAATCAAAAGAGATGGGGAAGGACACTTCACACTCAACAAAGGAAAAATACACCAAGATTAAGTCTCAGTTTTGAACATCTATGCTCCAAATGCAGAAGCACTAACATTCATAAAATAAAAAACATTACTACAGCTTAAATCACATATTGAACACCACACATTAATAGTGGCCGACTTCAAAAGTCTACTTTAACCAATAGATAGATCATTGAGGTGGAAATTAAATGGAGAAACAATGAAACTAATAGCCATCATGAATCAACTGGACCTAACTGATATCTACGGAACATTTAACCCAAACATAAAATAATTCATCTTCTTTTCAGGGAACCTTCTCAAAAATCAACCATGTACTTGGTCACAAAGCAAATCTCAACAGATAAAAAAAGAACTAAATAATCCCTTGCATTTTATAAGACCATCGTGGTTTAAAGCTGGAACTCAACAAGAACAGAAACAACGGAGAGCCTACAAATTCAAGGAAAATGAACAACTTCCTATTCAATGATATTTGGTTAGGGAACAAAATAAAAAAGAACTTAGTGTCTTAGAATTCAATGAAACTGAAGGTAAATCTTACCCTAATGTATGGGACACATGAAACCAATGCTAAGAGGAAAATTCATATCATTAAGTGCTTTTATAAAGAAATTGGAGAGATCCCATACTAGCACTTAACAGCACATCTGAAAGCCCTAGAACAAAAAGAAGCAGACACACCAAAGAGGAGTGGACAGCTAGAAATCATCAAACACAGGATTAAATTAATTAATTAGAAACAAAGAGAGCAATTTAAAGAATCAACAAAACCAAGAACTGATTTTTTGAGAAAATAAACAATATTGACAAACTTTTAACCAAACTAAGTAAAAGACAGAGGAAGAGCATTTAAACCAACAAAATCAGAAATGTAAAAGGAGACATAATGACAGACACTGAGGAAATCCAAAGAATCACCAGGTCTACCTCAAAAGCCTATCTGTCACAAAATTTGAAAATCTAAATGAAATGGACAATTTTCCTGATAGATTCAAGCTACCAAAATTGAACCAATATCAGATACACAAAGTAAAAGTCCTGTATGTCCTAAGGAAAAAAAAGGCAGTCATCGAAAATATCCAAACCAAAAAAAAAGCCCAGGGCTAGATGGCTTCAGCACATAATACTACCAGACCTTCAAATAACAGCTAATACCAATGCTCCTTAAACTATTTCACAAGAATAGTAATGGAAGAAACATTACCAAACTCATTCTATGAAGCCACAGACATCTTGATACCTAAAGCACAGATAGACTAAACAAAGAAAGAGATTTTCAGACCAATTTCTCTTATAAACATTGATTCAAAAATACTCAATGAAATATTTGCAAACAGAGTCCAAGAACACATCAAAAATATCATTCACCATGACAAAGCAGGCTTCATCCCAGGCATGCAGGAGTGGTTCAATGTAAGGAAATCCTTCACTCTAATCAACCATTTAAGCAAACTGAAAGAAAAAAAAAACACATAATCATCTCCTTAGATTCTGAAAAATCATTTGACAAAATTCAGCACCCATTCTTGTTTAAGGTCTTGGAGAGACAAAGCACATACGTCCACTAAAAACTTAATTTAAAATGCGTCTTTTAAGTTAGGTATCTCTTCTTCTCATCAATTGGATGGGGACTAGGGTACCTATATATGATAAAGCCCTAAGCCTTGAGTATCCTGTCCTCTTTGGAGTCATCTACTGCATCTAAATTGATAATTAAGACAACTAGCACTTCTTAAGAACAGAGAAATCATAGCTTCACCCTTAATCATCATTTGGTCTGAGAATGAAGTAGAGAGTGAACAATATTTGTAGCAGAAGGTAGCCTGGAATCAAATGCAACATTAGAGGCAAAGGGCATGTTTCAATAGCTATACCAACTACTCATCTGCAAATCTACTTCTGTCTGCTCTTGATCTATAGAAAATTTTCTACTGTATGGCAAGGTGTTCATTGTTGACCCCATTTATTTGAGATCAGAGGACTGCTTGGTCCTGTTGGTATGATTACATTGTATATGGCCCTAGTCATACTTACTGCCCTGTTGCCAAAGGAACAGCAGTTTCAAAGCCTTTCTGCCTTGTGGGGATGGGGTGGGCAGCAACCAACGCACTATTTTACATCTTTCTTTAATTCCATCTGTCCTTTCTCAGGCTGCACAGCCAAGTGCCAAAATGAGAGACTCTTGTTTCAACTTCTCTCACTCTTGCTTAACACTTACTTGGATGACTAGATACCAGTTACTACATAATGTCTATTTATCTCCTAATATAAAACTGGAGCCTGGTCTTTCCTAATGTAAATTTTGGTTAGCATCATATCTTCCCTGCAATAAATAGTACGGATTGGGAAACATCTGAAGTTTTACCCCATTAACATCTTAGGGAATTAGCTTGCTACTGGATTCTGAGAGAACCCCTACCCCCTCCCCCAAAAAGTAGGAGTAGGTTAGAGATTAAAGTATTTGCAGAGGGATGAAAATGCACCTGTTCATGCTTCGGCATGTGATGGAATATAGATAAACAGAATTATGCTTTTAGGGTACATGAATCTATTATACTGAATTATATATGTGCTTCATTTTATTCTTGGAAACACACAGTTCTACTTTCCAAAGATGTCACTATCTGAGTTCTTATGGTAAAGTAAAAGAAAGCTAGTACCTCTGCTCCCTGGACTTTGACTTCGCAACAAAATTGTGCTTATAATTTATAGTGTATTAGATTTTAAAAATAATCTTAAAATGGTAGGTACATGCTTTAATAGTCTTCCTTCTTTTAGTCTGCATTTCCAGATAAAAAGGAGGACATTAGACATGACAAGTACTCTATAGAACTCAAAAATTTCTCAAAATCAATAATATTTTGTAATCTAAGACACCAGTTAATAATTTTTAATATTTCATTGATATTAATTTTTTACATCTGCTTACCTTACATTGTTAGATATTACATTTATTGTATGTAATTAAGCAGTTATTATAAGTTTATACATATAAATTTCTATCATATGTATGTATATATATATATATATATTTGTACATACCCGTATGTTTCATTTTATC
This sequence comes from Acomys russatus, assembly GCF_903995435.1. Lineage (NCBI taxonomy): Eukaryota > Metazoa > Chordata > Mammalia > Rodentia > Muridae > Acomys > Acomys russatus. The sequence continues at coordinate 61,211,183 of NC_067138.1, forward strand.
AAATAGGTGATACAATTTAACTCACCACATAGATTACATGAATATTCATCGATGACTCTACTATCTTTTAATCTCCATTGTCTTCCTTTGAGGTAGAAATTGCTTTTGTCTGAATATTTAACTAGCCCTGGCTTGAATTGTTTCTGTCCTCATTCATTTTCATCTTCAGGCTAGAGTAATTATAACATAAAAGGGAATAGTTATCTGTGTTTGAAGCCTGGTTGTTAGCAGGGTGTCTACATTGTACAACTGTGTTAGGAAAGCCTGGGGAATAGCAATAGAATGAAATAATGTCAATTATCTTAGCCTCTCATTATTGTTCAAAGTGGTGATATCAGCATCACCTTCAGAGAGGAGACACTTTGATCATTTTCCCAAGCTTGGAAGTAGATGTTTAGTGACAGGTTAGCTTGATAAACTGCCATCCCGTGGCAGACATGATGGCTACAGCAAGAGTCAATCAATAATATGAAATAAAGCAAAGAAAATGGTAGAGATAGTTGCTTCCACAGGTGCTGTGCAGAAAGTACTTTGGAATATAACCAAAAAACGACTCTGTTGTCACTGTCAATACTTTCCCAACAAAAGCTTATCACATTAAAATATATCTACAAGTCTCCTGAAAGTTGTATCTTTCATATACAAATGAAGGGTATGAAATTTCCTTTCTATACACAATTGAACCAAATACATTTTTGAATAATCTCTATTCCCAGTTGTCATTTTATGACATCCAAGGTTTCCTGGCCATCTGTGCCAATAAAACAGTCAGGAAATTCTGTTGGAAGTAAATATAGTTTAAGAATTTATCAAAATGTGGTTCCCAGCATGATGGATACATGCAAGAATGTTGTTATTTCTCATAATTTAAATGGGTAACAACAGAAATAAACTCAATGTGGCAAAAGTGACTTTTATATTGGTTAAAATCATATTTTTTTTTACAGTTAGAATAGATGACAGTAGGCTAAGTGGGACGAAGGCTATATTTTGAGGGATAAAATGCCTGAAATTTCTTGGGGGGAAAGCCAGGAAAGTACATAGTTAGTACTGTAAACCATGTGTACAAAGATAGCTTTAGCTAGTTTCTTACAAAAGTGAGAGGCTTATTACATTTGGGAAAACTGAAATACAGAGATATGGAGTTGTCAGTATAATGTGCTCTGTAACAACAGCCTGAGTCAGTCCCTATGTTCTTCTCATCCCCTATGTTACATTCAAGAAGTGTTTTAGTACTTTAACATCAGCACTTTTTCTCACTCTCTGATATTTTTGATAATGTATTTTTGTATGTGTTTTATACAGAAATATTTTTGCCAGGTTTCAGACAATGAACTCATGTCTTTTTAATCTTATGCAGTATTTGTTTTTATTATGTATTTTGGCACAAAATCATTTGCCATCCTCTGTCACAAGGATTTTTGGTTTTGTTAATTAAAATGCAAAACATAAAATTTTCTTTTCTGCTTATTAATTTTGTTTTAAAAGCCTTTTTTCATATGTAATCCATTTCTCTAAATTACAAATCTAATTTTTCTTCATCTGTATAGTGCTACCTTAGGACACACACACACACACACACACACACACACACACACACACACACACACACACACACCACTACTATGGATAGATGCTGTATCAGTTTTAGAAGTCTTTCATTGCTTCTTATCTCTTAATGCAAAAATTTTCTAAGACTGTCCTTATAGTCTCCTTATTACAAGATTAAAGGTAATTCATTGCATACTTGTGATTGTTTTAAAAACACCCACTCCTGCCTTCTTTCCACAAGTACGTGCTTTCTACCTCTTGTATGATCATGAGAGCAGGCATGAGGGAGCCTTTTTGGCAGCCCTCGCAGTGCCTCCCTCTATGTAGAGGGATGGCATAACTTAGCACAACCTTGCAGTCTCATTACCTTGAATGTCTTCTATGCAGAAGAACTTGGCCCCTTATTATCTGACTAAAGCCTAGGTGACCTTGCTTTGGGATCTGGCTTAACTAACCACCTATGCAAGCTGCTTGCATTACTCTTTCAGACTTAATGTCATTATTAATGGAAATTTTAGCTATGAAACATATCATTATAGGTACCTGATAGCCATGTAGATTACTCATAGTCTAGTGTAAGAGACGTATTTATTGGATAAAGAATAGTTTTAAGTAGTTATATGTACTGTCTCATTTAATATGAAGACAGCATGTGACCAATATTATTCCTAATAAAATGACTATCAACTTTTATTTGTTATGTAGAAGTTAATGCATTAGAAATTTTTCTAGTGTTAGTTCATTTAATGTTCGCTATAATTGTAAACTGTAAGTACTCTAGTTATCCCTTAGTCTGGGCTGCTACAACAGTGTAACCTGTCTATAAGTAGGAGAAATTCATTTGCTCATTTGGAAATAGAAAAACATCAATCTTACATTCAACATCTGCTAAAGACTCATCACCTAGCTTGGAAATCATGCCTACACAGGGTAGGAAGATCATGGTAGTTCCCTGTAGTCTGTCTAATGAAGGCAATGTTCCCAACTCTCTATGTTCCTGCATCAAGACTTGGTCACTGCCCGAAAGCAGAGCCTCCTGTCACTATGATGTTTATGTTTCAACAACTGGGAAAGGTAGCAAAGATATTCAGACCCTAGCATATTGGAACTGAAAGCAGAAGTAACCCTCTAAAATCACATGCCTTATAAATGCTAGCAAGAGGATTTTAGCCTAGGCAGACTGGCTCTAAGCACTGCCATCTTCACCACTGTGTGCACCGGTTCCCCAGATATGAACTAATCATCATTTGCATTTCACAGGCAAAGGGCAAACAACAGGAACATTTGAATAACACATAGACCATTACAAAGCTTGTGAATGTTGGCGCTCCAAATTTCAGTCTGATTAATTTGGATTCTGAACTGGAAAATACTTTGGTGTATCTATCAAAAAAAGAAAAACAAATAAACAAAACCCACAAGGCACTAGAGAGCACTCATTTACTAGAGGCAGAAAACTCTAGTTTTATTTTCCTCACATGCTAATCATCTCACTCTGTACCAGCTCCTCATGCTAGAATTTGGAAGATAAGTTCTACATCGTCCATTCTTCTGAAGTGACAACTCCTCCACACCTGGTCCGCAGAAACTCTTTTTTTTTTTCCAAAACAAATCACATCACTGAATACTATTCCCACTTTAGTTCCTTCTATGACATTTCTTTAATTTGCATATATTTACTATTTAAATGAGAATTTGGGATGAAGTGGAGGGTGTTAGTTTTCCAACATACTCTCAGTTAACTACATCTAAAGTTGACTTACAAATAAAAATTTGCAATTTTGAGAGCTTTAGTCGGTTTGAGAATGGTATCATGACGTCACAGATGAAAGAGGCCAATTATCATTAGACTGTGGTAAAATGTCACAAACTCTATCATAGGTAGATATATTTAAGTTTCCAAAGGAAAAGAGGTTTCCTTGGCAACCGGTTTAAGATATACATAAAGTAAACAAATTGAATGTACATAACACCTAGCTCCCGATTTTCATGTATTATCTGCTGGGGCAGAGATATCCCCATCACAGAAATCTGTACAAGGTCATTCCTCTTCAACAGTGGGAAATGGGGTTTGCAGCTCTGGCCCCCTGTTCTCCAGCCTGCTGTTCTGCTAGCCCGGTTGTACTGTCTTCCATCTGTTCATCTGTTAGTGTACTCCCCAAGAACTTTTAGAAGTTCCCCAAGGTTCTGTTCAGCACATGCAGAACAATTAAAGAAAAATCCATTTATGAGGGAAAGTGAGTTCTGACTCCTTAAGGACTATCTTGTTGATGGCTGTTCCTCAAGGCAGACATTACATAGAAAAATGTCCAATAACAAACTATGCTGACAGAAAGTGTACATACCATAACCAACCCTGTCAGATTCAGACCACACTGCCTGGATTCCATCAGCCACTCAGTTTTTTGTGTCCTTAAGCAAATATCGTATTCCTTAGTCCCAATTTCCTAGTATACATTTTGTGAAAAATATAAAAAATAACCTGGCATCAAAATATGTGTGTGCAGTATGAAAGCACAATTGACCCATAAATAAGATGCACCAAACTTTGGGTTTATATTCTAACAATGGCATATTAGATTGCAAAATCATTTACATGATTACTTTAAATAAGGACTCATGTCTTTCTGAGACAATTAGTTTGTTTTTAATGGTAAGACATATATTTCAAGATAACTTTAAAATTCAGTAAGTATCAATCAGGAAACCAGAATTCCAGAAGGAAGGGAGCTCTGTGAATAGCAATTTTACAGCTGAATATGGCCAGTAAAATCCTGGGTTATTTATACTTTTCCTAGTGCTATCAGCTTGTTTACATTTTTCTTGTCAAAGTAAGCTTAACTAAGGAGTTCTAGGGACATGTTCAAAACTGAAAGTATCTTATTTATCTGTTGTAGGATTGATGAAATGTTTCCAAATGTCTCACGCTGATTTCTTCTCATGGCATCCTCATTAGATCTGCCTAAAACTTCTTCTTAACATAATAATTTACAAAGCAAATCTTCCCTATGACCATTTTATCAAGCTTCACCTTTATCTGATCTTTACATCCAATTGGGGGTTGAACATCTTAGGCGAAGTGAACACCTGAAGACAGAATTGCCTGGCCAAATAATATTTTTGCCTGAAACACTGATGGACAAGTCTGATACTGTAATGCAATTAAGGAGTGTTTCTGTAGCTAAAGATACAACAGTAATTTTCAGTTTGGATGAATGTGCTTAGCATTCTGTTTTCAATTGAAAAACAAAACCAAAGCAGAGCAGAGGGAACTTTTCCCTGTCATGATTTACCACAGCAAAAAAGAAAACTGAGTTTGTAGCCTAAATTGACAGTATTATAGTAACTCCAGAGAAACAGGAAAGGGCATTATAATGAGGACTCATTATAAAGAAAACACAGCTAAAATTATGGTCCAATATTTTGACAAAATAATTAAAGTAGAAACTGGTTTCCAAAAAATATGAAAAGATGGGGCCATCTTTACTGTCAAGCCACTAGGTTATAAGGAATGAGGCTGGAGAGAAGGTTCATTCAATATGATAGGCAGATTTGGGCCCAGGGGTCCCGCTCAAGCTAAGGCACCAGCCAAGGACAATACAGGAGGTAAACTTTAAACCCCTTCCCAGATCTAGCCAATGGTCAGAATATTCTCCACAGTTGAGTGGAGAGTGTGATATGACTTTCTCACGTACTATGGTGCCTCACATTTGACCATGTCCCCTGGAGGGGGAGACCTGGTGGCACTCAGAGGAAGGACAGCAAGTAGCCAAGAAGAGACTTGATACCCTATGAGAATATACAGGGGGAGGTAATCCCCCTCAGGAACAGTCATAGGGGAGGGGAATAATGGGAAAATGGGGGGGGGGTAGGAATGTGAGGATACAAGGGATGGGATAAACATTGAGATGTAACAAGAATAAATTAATAAGAAAAAAGTGTAAAAAAAAATAAATAAAGAGGATCTGTGTTCATCTCTCCAGAAATGTTGTTAAACTTGGCACTGAGTTGCCTATTTATGTTCTTAGAGCTGGGCAGTCAGAGTCAAAAAAATCCTTTAGATTTCTATCATGCCAGTCAACAAATCTGTGAGACCCATCTTCAGTGTAAAAATCCACTTCATTAAAAAAGATGAAGAGTGACTTAGGAGGAGACTCAACTTCAACCTCTGTTCTATAGAGCCATGAGTGGACATGTTTGTGTGACACTGCCCCCACCCCATTTCAAGGTTGTAGTAAAGTAAGAAGAAATGTAAGTGGAATGTTGTATTATTACATAAACATAATTAGAAGGTGATAAAACTAAAATGTGAAGTTATAGTAATGGAATTATACTCTATGTAAGATGAAATGAATGGAATTGACACTGTTGAATGCTGAACTTCTGATGTATATAGCCAAAATGGGGAAGGATCCCATCAAAGAAAAGGGCAGAGTGAAGTATGTTCATATCAACTTTATTTGTAATAGTCAGAAACTGGAAACAACCTAGATGCCCTTCAACTGACGAATCAATAAAGAATCTGCGATACATTTACAGAATGCAATACTACTCAGATATTAAAAAAAGGAGACATAATTCAATTTTCAGGCAAATATATATAACTATAAAATATCATCCTGGGTGAGATAAACCAGACTCAGAAAGACATACATGATATTTACTCACTTATAAGTAGATATTAGCCATAAAGTATGTTATAATCATGCTATAATCTACAGACCCAAAGAGCTAAGTAACAAGGAGAGCTCAAGGGAGGATGCCTGAATCACAATATGGAGGAGAAATAAATCAGATATCAAAAACAGATGGAGGGTGGGAACTGGGTAGAAAAAGGGTTGGGGAGGGAAAGAGGAGTAGCAATCCTATGTAGGGAGGAACTGGGAGAAGGAATGTAAGTTGGTGATTATAGGAGATAGGGAGTCTATGTGGGTGTCTGTGGCTGAGACGCTTAGCAGCCTATAGTATTTTGAGGAGAAACCACCTCCATTCCAGAAACTGGTAAAAACCATGTAAGTGACCCTGGTCCAGAACTAACCAGTAAGTCCATTCTAGATTCTAAGTCCACAGAAATTTTGTAGTATAAGAAATGTCTATTTAAGAATGCAAGCTTAGGGTTTTTTGCTTTGTAGCACTAGATAGATTATTCACCATCTTATTTTCATTAAACATGTCAGTAAAGTGAAAATCTATAAAAGATAGACTTTTTAAACAGGTACTAACTCATTTAATTACATAAATATAAAAATGTAATCTACTGCAAAAGCATGGTAACCACATAATACAACATGATCATACAAAATAATAAAACCGGGATCATTACAGCTGATTTGTTGTAGTAAATGTTTAGCTGTTTTAAGAAAATATTTTTAAGGAAATAGCAAAAATGTAACTGTGAAAATTTGATAGGCATATCTTATTTAAAGAATGATTTTGGCTTGTGGATGTAGCTAGTCAATAAAATATTTGATACAAATGAGGATTTGAATCTAATTTCTAGCATTCACATAACAAACTTGACATGAGTGTGTACTTGTGATCCCAGAGATAAGCAGGCTCTGAGCAAGTAGATTGTTGGGGCTTGATGTTCAGCCAGCCTAATTGACAAGCCCTGTTCTCACTGATAGAAGTAGTTTTGAGAAACTGGTGGACATCACATAAGGAATTAAAAGTGATAGGACCTCAACACAAGCACACACTAATGTACATGCACCCACACACACTTACATAAACAGTAAAGCATGTACCCTGTCTCTAACACACAGAGGATTATGATGCAGATAAATATTGCTTCAAATATGATGTTGTATTTCTGTGGAGCAGGGTGGTTGTGTGCGTTTGTGTGTTTGCACATGCATGTGTACCTGTGTTTGCATGTAGAGGGTAATGGAGATATCCTAGTTACTTTTTGTAGGCCATTGCCTATGTAGATGATTCTATGATGCGACAACAGAAGTAACAGGAAATGAAGATGATGGGCTCTCTCTCTCTCTCTCTCTCTCTCTCTCTCTCTCTCTCTCTCTCTCTCTCTCTCTCTCTCTCTCTCCACCATCTCTCTCACTTTGCTTCTAACTTCCTCAAATCAGAGTCTCACTGGATCTGGAGCTTGACATTTCAGCTGGGCTGTCTGAGCGGCCAGGAAGTTTACGGATCTTCCAGTTTCTGAATCCCAATGGTTGGAACATGAGCATGTGCAGATATGCCCATCAATTATCATCATGATGATTCAAACACAGTTTCTCATTCTTTCAGAGCAGTCTTACCCACTGACTTATCTCATCAGTCAACATATGTTCCTTATGAAGTCACGTTAACATTGCACAGTTGTATGATTCTGTAGGAGTTGATAGAAAAAAAAACAACTAAATTATTATGATTTTAGAAAGTATTGCAGATGCTGTGGTGCACGCCTTTAACCCCAGCACTCAGGAGGCAGAGGGAGGCGGATCATTGTGAGTTCGAGGCCAGCTTGGTCTACAAAGCGAGTCCAGGACAGCCAAAGCTAAAAGGAGAGACCCTGTCTCAAGAAACAAACAAACAAACAAACAAAAAAGTATTCCAGATATTAAGGATGATAAAGCAAAACAAAAAATTTTTGAAATTGAGCATTATGTAAATACACTAAGTTCAAATATTTAAGTGAATTATATACATATTAATGTGTTTAATTCCTCTTACAATCCTATAAAAAAGACGTTCCTAGAAAGTAGAACCTTCATTTTCCAGAAACCATAGTTAGATGGATAGATAGATGTTAGATAGATAGATAGATTATAGATAGCTAAGAGAAAAACTGTCCATTATCACCCAGTTAGCACACAGGGTAGCCTTTCTTTATATTGTGTATTTTCAATTATTATGTCATAAGCAATAATGATAATGGATTCAAAACAAGTGAGCATAAAAAGAGAAATGTTTTTCAGTAAGAATGTCACATAACCTGAGAAGCATGGATACTGTTTCAGAGAGAATGGTGAAGGGAAAATTTCATGAAGCCATCCTGGAAGAGGCTGAGAAAGCCACCATTTCAATTGCAGAAGTGTGAAAATCCCATTGCAAAGAGGTCATTAAGATTGAACTGATCCCTGTGAGAGATGCAATGAGTCAGAAGACAGATATAGCATATAAGAAGTTATAAAATCATATAATTCTTAATCAAGAGGTAGTTACAAATGCTGAGAAGTGTAAAATTCTACATAAATGAAGATATAAAACTAGTCATGCTAAAATGTATCATGGCTTTTCAACATGAGCACTTAGGACCTTGATGTTAAAAGCTTCCTGCTTCTAAGTTACCAGGTAGAAGGAAACATCACCTTATACATTGCTGGGTAAATAAGATGTATATATGTAGTGTCTGTACACAGGTAAAGGACAGACACTGCTCATTGGCTTTTATGGAAGTATGACTAAAAATGCAGGACAGAAGGACATAGATGTGTGTCTAAGACTTTGATAAGCCTTACTGTAAGAAGATAGCTAACAGAAGATTAAAAATAGGAGTGAAAATTTTATAAAAGCTTCATACTGTTAATGTATTTTTCTTAATTTGAAGGGAGTTGAGGTCCTGAATTATATCGATGAAAAATAAATAGAAGTAGAAAGGTTATTTATTAAAGGAGTAAAGATCAGCAGTGAAGGAAACAAAAACAGTAATGTAACTATCAATCTTCAAAAAAAGGGAAGACAAAGAAAAGCAAAGTAAATGACCAGAGCTGGCTATCGTCAGGGTGACATGAGCCATTATTACCTAAAACCAACAAATAAGGAAGTGAAGGTACTCATTCAGAACTTGGCCTGGTATAGCGAAGGAAGGGAGGTGACCTGCGATTCTCCAGAAAGAGTTTTAATCATTTTTATAAAGTTTCTTTAGTTATTATCACATTTATGAATTTACTAGATAAAAATACAAAATGATCAAAGAAAAAACAACATGATGGTGAAAATAACAAGTAAATAACACACTGAAAAATAATCCCCACCATTTAAGGCAAAGTTTTAATATTTGTACCACATGAATAACTTTTTTTTATCAAGTAAACTAAGCAGTAAATATGTACTTAGATCATTTTGAAAACAAATACAAATTAAGAAGGCTGTAGTGTCTCACTCCTGTAATCCAAGCACATGGGTGAGAGGTGGAGCAAGTGGGTCAAAAATTCAACACTAGAATGGATACAGGAATCTGTTATCACAAACAAGAAGTCATGAAATTTTTTAAAATAGTTTTTTAATTTTAATGTGTATACGTTGGTGTTGGGGCGTCAGATCTTGGATTTACATACAGTTGTGAGCTGCCATGTGGGTGCTGGAAATTGAACCCGGGTCCTTTGGAAGAGATGGTAGTGCTCTTAGCCACTGAACCATCTCTCCAGCCCCCAAAATCATGAAATTTACAGGCCAATCAATGGAACTAGAAAAGATCATCCCGGGTGAGCTAACCATGACAAAGACACACAGTAGATACTCACTTATAAGTGGATGTTAGCCCCACAAAGACGTCCTCTGACAGACTTCCGCAGTGGGGTATCTGGGCAGATGCTGAGATTCCACGCTGGACTCTCGGCGGAGCCATGTGAGTCAAGACTTAGAGAACATAAGGAACTGGAGGGGTCAGGAGCATCACAAAGAGGCCGTCAAGGCCAGCAGATCTGGACCCAGGAAGGCCTGCACAAAGTGACGCACCAACCACGAACAAAGCGCACAGAGAATGTAGATCCGCTGCTCAGATGGACCCGATGGACACCTCACTCTCCACGTGGAAGGGTGGGAAGCACGCAGTGCCTATGACGTGAACTCTGGTGACTGAGATTTGATCACTTCCCCTTGGTGGGGAGGCTTTCTGGGCACACAGAGGAAGGGGATGCAGGCTATCTTAATGAGACCTGATAGGCTGCTGTCAGACGGTAGGGGGAGGAGGACCCCTGTGTCAGAGGACCAGGGCCAGGGAATAGGGCTGAAGAGAGTGGGAACAGGAAGATATGTGTGAGGTGATAATAAGCGAAATGCAGTGTGAATAAATTATACAACTTTAAATAAGAATTCAACACCAGCCTTAGCTAATACATCACACTCGAGGATATCCTAGCTTACATGAGACTCTGACTAGGAAAATAAAAGCTACCAATATCTGTGTCCCCATAAAAGAACAATAAAAATAGTAAATGCAAATTAAATATGACCATATACATATCAGTAAATAGTCAAACACTAGAGAAACAATAAATATCATTTTACCATACCATATTATCAAAATAAAAATAAATGTTAGCCAATTGTGCAGATATTATCAATATATTTCCTCTTAAAATTGAAGCATAAATCCCTTAAGAAGTCAGGAAAAATGTGAATAAAAAACTTTAGCTTGGTTGAGTTCATAGATATAATGACTAATTGGATTATTTTTGTGTTGTTTCTCATGATACATGTGAAAAGTATTTAACAGAATGTTAATGAATATGTAGACTATTTAATAATTTTATCAAATCTAGGAACACACACACACACACAGACACACATTTAGTGGTTTGTAGGCACAAAAGCAGGATATTGAAAATACCTTATTTGTTTTGTGTTGCTTAGTTTTATTTTAAAATATGCAGAACAAAATACATGCTAAATATATCAAGTCACTAAATATAAGAGCTAAATATATTACAAACTAAATAAAGTGACTATAATTAAAATCTAAATATATTTAATATTTTTTCTAATTGTTTAAAGTGAGAAAGACATCTATTAAAAGGAGCTATTAAGAGTCTTTATTGCTTAAAGAACTTTAGGATTTTGGTTGAATCTTGCATCTCCCCTTCAGACAGTGCTGCTTATTTTCTGAGCAGGAACAAACTATTTGTATGTGGAAGAGATGAAAAGGCCTACTCTTAAATGGGGAACCCTTAGCAGAGGAAAAGTTGCCCACTGCTTCAGGTTTTCAGGAAGCTTCCTTTCTCTCTAAAATACTTGCAAATCATGTCAATGACATCACAGTTTAAGATTCCTTAGTGTCAGGAATAGAAAACAACACGAATGAGGGTCAAATGGAGACAATGAATGAATGGCCTTAACTTGTTCCTGATTTTGGCAGAATTGTTTCAAGATTTTCCCCTTTTAGCAGGAGCTTGGGTTTAGTGCATCCTATAAAGTCTTTATGTAGAATTAAATTTACTATGCCATTGGTATGATATTTTTTATCTATAATTCCAAGACTGTTTTTCATGGTTGTCCAGATATCTTGTATGTTCCATTCATATACTATAAAATTTTAAAAAAAAGCAACTAAATGATGCACTTCCTCTACCTTCTCTTTTAGCCTTGAGAGTCTATCTTCAGGATGACCCATTGTATTTGTGAGGCTTTCCATTTGATTTTTTTTTTACATTTTTTTTATTAATTTATTCTTGTTACATCTCAATGTTTATCCATCCCTTGTATCCTCCCATTCCTCCCTCCCCCCCCCCATTTTCCCATTATTCCCCTCCCTTATGACTGTTCCTGAGGGGGATTACCTCCCCCTGTATATTCTCATAGGGTATCAAGTCTCTTCTTGGCTACATGCTGTCCTTCCTCTGAGTGCCACCAGGTCTTCCCCTCCAGGGGACATGTTCAAATGTGAGGCAGCAGAGTACGTGAGAAAGTCATATCACACTCTCCACTCAACTGTGGAGAATATTCTGACCATTGGCTAGATCTGGGAAGGGGTTTAAAGTTTACCTCCTGTATTGTCCTTGGCTAGTGCCTTAGTTTGAGCCGGACCCCTGGGCCCAAATCTGCCTATCATATTGTTCTACTTGTAGATTTCTAGGACCCTCTGTATCCTTTTATTTTGCTATTCTCCCATGCGTCTTTCATTTAGAGTCCCAATAGGATGCCCTCCCCTCTGTCCCAGTTTCCTGGTAAGTGAAGGCTTTCGTGGGACATGCCCCTTGGGCTAGTATGCAGATATAAGTGAGTATATACCATTGGATTCTTTCTGCTTCTGGGTTAACTCACTCATTATGATCATTTCTAGCTCAATCCACTTAGCCACAAATTTCGGGAATTCCTTGCTTTTTTTTGCTGAGTAGTATTCCATAGTGTATATGTACCATTCCATAGTGTATATGTACCACAGTTTCTTTATCCACTCTTCTACTGAGGGACACTTAGGCTGTTTCCATGTTCTGGCTATTATGAATAAGGCTGCTATGAACATGGTTGAGCAAATTTTCTTGTTGTGTGCTGGAGCATCTTCTGGGTATATTCCAAGGAGTGGAATAGCTGGGTCTTGAGGAAGCCCTATTCCCATTTTTCTGAGATAGCACCAGATAGATTTCCAAAGTGGCTGTACTAGCTTGCATTCCCACCAGCAATGAAGGAGTGTTCCTCTCTCCCCACATCCTCGCCAGCATGTGGTGTCGCTTGAGTTTTTGATCTTAGCCATTCTGATGGGTGTAAGATGGAATCTCAGAGTTGTTTTGATTTGCATTTCCCTGATGACTAAGGAGGTTGAGCATTTCTTTAAGTGTTTCTCAGCCATTTGATATTCCTCTGTTGAGAATTCTCTGTTTAGTTCCAAGCCCCATTTCTCAATTGGGTTATTTGGTTTGGTGGTGTTTAATTTCTTGAATTCTTTATATATTTTGGATATTAGACCTTTGTCAGATGTAGGGTTGGTGAAGATTTTTTCCCAGTCTGTAGGCTGTTGCTTTGTTCTCTTGACAGTGTCTCCTGCCTTACAGAAGCTTCTCAGCCTCATGAGGTCCCATTTATTAATGGTTGACATTAAGGCCTGGGCCGTTGGTGTTCTGTGCCAATATGTTCCAGGCTCTTTCCCAGTTTTTCCTCTAAGTGGCTTAGTGTCTCTGGTTTTATGTTGAGGTCTTTAATCCACCTGGATTTGAGTTTTGTGCAAGGTGACAAATATGGGTCCAGTTTCATTTTTTTACACATAGACCTCCAGTTAGACCAGCACCATTTGTTGAAGATGCTATCCTTTTTCCATTGAATGGATTTGGCTTCTTTGTCAAAAATCAAGTGACCATATGTGTGTGGATTCATATCTGGGTCTTCGATTTGATTCCACTGATCAACCAGCCGGTTGCTGTGCCAGTACCATGCTGTTTTAATTACTATTGCTTTATAGTACAGTTTGAGATTCCTCCGGAGCATCTTTTATTGTACAAGATTGTTTTAGCTATTCTGGGTTTTTTATTTTCCCATATGAAGTTCAGAATTGAACTTTCAATGTCTTTAAAAAATTGTGTAGGTATTTTGATAGGGATTGCATTGAATCTGTAGATTGCTTTTGGTAGGATGGCCATTTTTACTATGTTAATTCTCCCGATCCATGAACAAGGAAGATCATGCCATCTTCTCAGGTCATCTTCATCTCTTTCTTCAGAGTTTTGAAATTTTTTTCATACCAGTCCTTCACTTGCTTAGTTAGGGTAACTCCTAGATATTTTATATTGCTTGTGGCTAATGTGAAGGGTGTGGTTTTCCTAATTTCTTCCTCTGCAAGCTTGTCATTTGTGTATAGGAAGGCTACAGACTTTTTGGAGTTAATTATGTATCCAGCCAATTTGCTGAAGGTGTTTATCAGCTTTAGGAGTTCTCTGGTGGAATTTTGAGGGTCACTTATGTACACTATCATATCATCTGCAAATAGGGATAATTTGACTTCCTTCTTTCCCATTTGGATACCCTTGATCTCCTTTTGTTGTCTTATAGCTCTGGCTAGAACTTCCAGTACTATATTGAAGAGATATGGAGAGAGTGGGCAGCCTTGCCTTGTTCCCGATTTTAGAGGAATTTCCTTGAGTACCTCACCATTTACTTTCATTTTGGCTATTGGCTTGCTGTATATAGCCTTTATTATGTTGAGGAAAGTGTCTTGTATCCCTGATCTCTCTAAAACTTTAAACGTGAATGGGTGTTGAATTTTATCAAATGCTTTCTCTGCATCCAAGGAGATGATCTGGTTTTTTATTTTCAGTTTGTTTATATGGTGGATTACATTGATGGATTTCCGTATATTAAACCATCCCTGCATGCCTGGAATGAAGCCTACTTGGTCATGGTGGATGATATCTTTGATGTGTTCCTGTATTCGTTTTGCAAGTATTTTATTTAGTATTTTTGCATCTATGTTCATAAGAGAAATTGGTCTGAAATTCTCTTCTTTGTTGAGTCTTTGTGAGGTTTAGGTATCAATGAGACTATGGCCTCGAATGAATTTGGTAATTTTCCATCCATTTCTATCTTTTGGAGTAGCTTGAAGAGTATGGGTAGCTCGCCCTTGAAGGTCTGGTAGAATTCTGCACTGAAACCATCTGGCCCTGGGCTTTTTTTTGGTTGGGAGACCATCGATGATTGCTTCTATTTCTGTAGGGAAATGGGACTATTTAGCTTGTTTATCTGTTCTTCATTCAACTTTGGCAAGTGAAATTGATCAAGAAAATCGTCCATTTCCCTTAGATTTTCAAATTTTGTGGCATATATGCCTTCAAAGTAGGATCTTATGATTCTTTGAATTTCTTCAGTGTCTGTTGTTATGTCTCCCTTTTCATTTCTGATTTTGTTGATTTCAATACTGTCTCTCTGCCTTTTAGTTAGTTTGGCTAATGGTCTGTCTATCTTGTTGATTTTCTCAAAGAACCATTTGGTTTTGTTGATTCTTTGGACTGTTTTCTTAGTTTCTAATTGTTAATTTCAGCCCTGAGTTTGATCATTTCCAGGCGTTCTACTCCTCTTGGGTGTTTCTGCTTCTTTTTTTCTAGGGCTTCCAGTTGTGTTGTTAAGATGCTTATGTGCGATGTTTCCAATTTCTTTTTAAAGGCACTTAGTGCTACGAATTTTCCTCTTAGCACTGCTTTCAATGTATCCCACTTTGGGTATGTTGTTTCTTCATTTTCATTGAATTTCAGAAACTCCTTGATTCTTTCTTTATTTCTTCCCTGACCCAGGTGTCATTTAGCAGAGAGTTGTTTAGTTTCCATGTATGTGTAGGCTTTTTGTTATTTCTGTTGTTGTTGAATTGCAGCCTAAGAGCATGGTGATCTGATAGGATACAAGGTATTATTTCAATCCTCTTGTATCTATTGAGGCTTGCTTTGTGACCTACGATGTGATCAATTTTGGAGAAGGTTCCATGGGGTGCAGAGAAGAAGGTGTATTCTTTCTTGTTTGGGTGAAAAGTTCTATAGATATCTGTTAGATCCATTTGACCTATGGCATTGGTTAATGATGCTATTTCTCGGCTTAGTTTCTGTTTCAATGACTTATCCTTCAGTGAGAGTGGGGTGTTGAAGTCTCCCACTATTATTGTGTGGGGATCGATGTGTGGTTTAAGCTTTTTTAGGAGATCTTTTACAAATGTGGGTGCCCTTGTATTGGGAGCATAGATGTTCAGAATTGTGATGTTGTCTTGGTTGACTTTACCTTTGATGAGTATGAAGTGTCCTTCCTCATCCCTTTTGATTAATTTTGGCTGAAAGTTTATTTTGTTCGATACTAAAATAGCTACACCTGCTTGCTTCTTGTGACCATATGCTAGGAATATTTTTTTCCAACCTTTTACCCTGAGGTATGCCTTTCATTATGGGTGAGATGGTTTCTTGGATGCAGAAGAATGTTGGATCTTGTTTATGTACCCATTCAGTTAGTCTGTGTCTTTTTATTGGAGAATTGAGGCCATTGATGTTGAGAGAAATTAATGACCAGTGACTGTTAAGAGTCTTAATTTTGATGTTGTTTCCAGTCGAGCATTTGTGTAGTTGTGTTTTTGCCATGGGATAGTTATCTATTTCCTGGGTAGTTTTGGTTGTAGCTTGACCCTTTGGGATGGAGTTTTCCTTCTAGTACCTTCTGTAAAGCTGGATTTGTGGATAGGTACTTTGAATTTGTTTTTGTCATGGAATATTTTGTTTTCTCCATCAATGGTTATTGATAATTTTGCTGGGTAAAGTAGTCTGGCCTGGCATCTGTGGTCTCTTAGGGTTGCAGGATCTCTGTCCAGGCCCTTCTGGCTTTTATGGTCTCTGCTGAGAAGTCGGGTGTAAATTCTGATAGGTTTACCATTAAATGTTATTTGGCCCTTTTCCCTTGCAGCTTTTAATATATTCTTTGTCTGCATGTTTTGTGTTTTGATATTATGTGGCGGGCAGTTTTCGGTTTTTCTGGTCAATTCTATTTGGTGTTCTGTAGGCCTCTTGTATGTTTATAGGCATTTTTTTTAGATTACGGAAATTTCTTCTATGATTTTGCTGAGGATAGTTTCTGGGCCCTGGAGTCTGATGTCTTCTCTTTCTTCAATGCCTACTATATCCTCAGATTTCTTCTTTTCATGGTGTCCTTTTTCTTGGATATTTTGTGTCAGGGTTTTCCAGATTTGGCATTTTCTTTAATGGTTGATTCAATATCTGTGATTGTATCTTCTAGCCCTGAGATTCATTCTTCCATCTCTTGGATTCTGTTAGAAAAGCTCACCTCTGTGTGTCGCTCCCTTCTTCTCTGAGGTCTCACGTTCTCGTTTTTTTTCCGTTGTGTGTTTATCATTGAATCCATTTTCATTTTCTGATCTTGAACTGATTTTTGATTTCTTTCATCTGATTTTTTGTATATTCCTGAGTTTCTTCCATTGCCTCTTTATGTCTTCAGAGCTTGAACCATTTATTTATTTCTTTCATCTGGTTGTTTGCATTTTCCTGCAATTTTTCCAGTTTCACTCTATGTGCTTCTTTATGTCTCTCACCTGTTGTCTGCGTCTTCCTGCATTTGATTACGAATTTTATTTGTTTCCTCCATTATCATCCTCATTACTAAGGATTTGAGGTCATTTTCTTGTATTTCCGTTGTATTTGAGTTCTCTGGGTTGTTTTTTTTTTGGGATAGCTGGAAACTGGAGACTCCATGTTGTTTTGGGGTTTTTTTGCGTATGCTTTTTCGTTGTCCTTTAGACATCTTGCCGTCTTTGTTTTTGTTGGGTAGCTTCCAGAGTTGGATGGAGGGTGTCTGACGATAGATTCACTTGTTTTCTCACAATTTCCCTAGGCTGGGAGCTCAAAGCTTCACTGCTGTGGATGTTAGGAGGTTAGCCCTGTTGTTCTGGTCTCTCACAGCCAGTGATCTTCAGCCCCACTGTGCTGTGGATCCTGCAATTGTTCTGGGTCTCTGAATGAGCATTGGGTCAGGCCAAGGTATCCACAGCCTTCTGTGTTCCCTGCCAAGTCCAGCCAGGAACACTGGGCTGAACTCAGCTAGATTCTCAGGGCCTGAACCGTCTGCCAAGCTCAGCTAGGGATTCTGGGCCCAAAATGCACACAGGGTCCAGCCAGAATTTTGGGCTGGGACTACGCACCAAGCTACTAGGGCCTTTTGACCCAAGTGTGTGCTGTGGTCAGTGATTGACTCAGGGCCCGAACTGACCACCAATCTCAGCCAGGAATTCTGGATTCAAACTGCACACTGTGTCCAACCAGAGTCTTAGAGCTGGTGGAACCGAGCGCTCTGTTCAGCCTGCGCCACAGCAGGAGAACTGCGGCTGCTCTGAGTTAGCACCAGTGGTGGAACCAAGTGCTCTGCCCAGACTGTGTCACCGCAGGGGAGCTGCCACTGAGCTGAGGTGGTGCCTAGGATGGAACTGAGCACTCCACCAAGCCTGCGCCAGCAGGAGAACTGCGGCTGCTCTGAGTTAGCGCCAATCGTGGAACCAAGTGCTCAGCCCAGACTGTGTCACTGCAGGGGAACTGCCGCTGAGCTGATGTGGCGCCTAGTGTGGAACTGAGTGCTAGTTCAAGCCTGCGCCAGAGCAGGAAAACTGTGGCTGCTCTGAGTTAGCGCAGGTGGTGGAACCACAGTGCTCTGCCCAGATGTGTCCAGCGGGGAGCTGCCGCTGAGCTAAGGTGCTGCCTTAGAGTGCGCGCTCCACTAAGCCTGCGCACAGCAGGGGAGCGCTGTGGCAGAGCTGAGTTAGTGCCTCGGGCAGAATTGCTTGCTGGGCTGGGCCAGTACCCGGGACTCTGGGGCCGAACTGTCCGCCGATTCCAGTCTGGGTCCGAAGGCTCCACGTGACCCAAATCCTGCCCGGAGTCCCCTCTCCCGCAGCAACTCCCACCAGCCACCACACCAGTCGCCACCACCGGAAGGCTATGAGCTGCAAACCTCAGCCGCTGCTGCTGGTGCCGCTGGTGCTGTTGCCTCTGCCTCTGCCGCTCCAATCAGAGAAAATCCACGCTCCTCCCATGTGCAGGGGCAGGCAGGTCCTCCGCACCCTGGTTGCTCTGTACCGTGGAGCACTCCTGCTGCCTTGATGTTCGGACCTCGGTGTTCCTGGCTCAGAAATCTGTGCAATTCCCTGAATGGTTCACTGGAGCTTCCAAACGTGATCCACATTGTTCGCTGCCATCTTAGATCGACCCTTCATTTGATTTTTAAATTTTAATTGAAACGGTACAATCTTCACTGCTGGAGTTGTTTCATTTTGTGGCTCCTTCGGTGGGAATATTTGGCCTGTGTTTCCATCTAGGCTGCTCTCATTAGACAGTACTTTATGATTTGGGTGACCTTTGGCAGGGGCACCCTAATGTCTGTGTTGTGACAGTGGGGCTTGCATATTTTTCTTATTTTTTTAACATTTATATTATTTTTTAGTAGTTTTTTACACAGTACATTTTTTATCATATCTTCTCTTAACCAACTCTTGCAATATTGTCCTTTACCAAAAAGCCCACCCAACTTCATCTTCTTTCTTTCTTTTTAAAAACAAAAAAACTATAGAAAGTACAAAATGTGTACCCTTACACATATGCACTCAGAAGCATGGCGTGTACTTTGTGTACTTGTGTCAGACTCCTATGCATAAGGCCTGACTTGGAATGTGGTGGATAGGCCTAATGTCACTTCATTGAAGAAAATGGATATTTCTTTCTCCCAGAAGCTATCAACTGCAAATTGTTTTATATTTTCAACATTTTTTTCTTCTTATATTTTAGTATTTAAAACAAGTTTCAATTGAAGTATAGTTTGAGTACAGCCTTTTCCTCTCCCAAGTTCCTCCAGATCTTCTTTGCTACCTACCCAACTTTAGGTTCTTTCTCAAAAAACAAACAAAAACTCAATACAACAAGAAAACTTTCAGACACTAAGAAAACAGAATACCCTCCCATTCCAAAAGAGAAAACCACCAAACTATTAACAAAAAAAAAAGCACACATACTAAAAATCTGAAGTTATGTTCTGCTATGAATGTGAGGTACATGGGAAATGAGATCCAAACAGGGACAGGGAAGCTGGGGGTTCCAATAAGAGGAACATGTCTCTAAGCTTAGGTCCTGAGCTGCTAGAGACTTCCTTTGTTCCTTCCTTAGTTACTTAAAGTGGTTCATGGGTGTGTGTGTGTGTGTGTGTGAGAGAGAGAGAGAGAGAGAGAGAGAGAGAGAGAGAGAGAGAGAGAGAGAGAGAGAGAGAGAGAGAGAGAGAGAGAGAGAGAGAGGAGAGAGAGAAGAGAGAGAAGAGAGAGGAGAGAGAGAGCAAAAGAGAGAGAGAGGTAAAAGGGAACTCACAAGTAAAATAAGTTAAACATCTGCAAAATTTATTGAAATCAAATTAAAACTTTATTTTTTTATTTCAAATTTTAAATTTGTATATTCAAGAGACTGATTGGTAATATTTACCACCTATTAAAGTTCATACTGGCTAGTAGTTTAGATGAAAAGTTTCAATCTAGTGAGTTTTATTTTGAAACCTGTGTGACATCCCTCCTTCCCTCCATTTACCTTTCCTCCCTTCTCCCTCTATTTCCTGTCTTTCTTTTGTCCTTTCTTTTCTTCCATTCTTTCTTTCTTTCATTTTTGGTGGGCTGGGGAGAAGTAGTTTTTCAAAGACTTTCTCTCTCTTTTTAAAAATTTTAATTAAAATATGACTACATCTTTTCTCACATTTTCTTTCTTCCCTTTAACCCTCCCATGTCTCTCCCTCCAACTCTGCCCACAGCCCCTTTTTCCTAAAATTCAGACCTTATTTTCTTTGGAAAATATTGATAAATTTATATCCCTCATATATTCATCTATCATCTATCTATCTATCGATCTATCTATCTCTCTATCATCTATCCGTATATCTCTAGCTATCATCTATCAATCTATCTATCTTTCTATGTATCATCACATATCTCTATCTATCTATCATCTATCAATCTCCCATCTATCATCTATCTTTCATTAATCTATCTCATACTGAGTCTAATTAGTGTTGCTTAGTATATATGATTTAAGACATGATAAACTTTTATTAGAAAACATGTTATGGGCTTCTCCTGAGAAAGACTATTTCATTCTTTCTCAGCAGAAAGTAGTTGTCTGCAGTTTTTGTCTAGCGTTGTAGCATTTGAATATTCCCTCTTCTACGTTATCAGGTCAATTGGTGTTGTCATTGTTCAGATCTTGTTTAGGCAATAATATTAATAAAATCAAGGAGTAGTTTCTTTGTAATTTCTAGAAGATTAAAAATATCACTGAAGATTCATGGTCCTCAGACTCTTTCAATCTTTCTTCTTCCTGTTCTTATGTTTCCTGAAATTACATGTGTCTGATAAGGTCAAAATCTCCATGATCTGTCAACCTCTACATTATGACTAGTTGTAATTTTCTATAATGGTCTCTGTTTTCTGTAAAGAGAAACTTCTTTGAAGAGGTGAGAGCTATAAGATCTATAAAATCCATGACTTTGTATCCCAAGATAGTTTTCTAGGTTTCTATAACTGAGTATTAATTTCTCTCCTGTTTACAGAGCCTTAAGTCAAACTAGATAGCTATTGGTTACTGCTCAAATATGAGTGCCACTACTGCATTTTTAGCTTATCACTGTGGTTCATAGGTTTCCCAGCTGGGTGGGGTGGTTGGTTGCTTCAACCCTTGGGAGACTGTATAACCCTTCTGGCACTATGAAAGCTAGACTGCAAGAAAGAGGCTTTCAAATTAGATTCAGCTTCCATTCTCTGAGTCCTGAGTCCAAAGTGTATAGTATAGTCAGCAATAGGAACTACCCCTGAAATCTCTGAGTCAACTGAAATGAACAGAAATAGTCTATACTGTTTTAAGAGTCACATGGGCTGTTTTATTTTGTGAACAAAATTTTACCACTTATTCCTGAGTGGTTTTGAATTAATGATCCTCTCTTCTTCAACTTTCAGGTGCTGAAAATATAGGCATAAGTCACCAGGTCCAAGTTTGTTTCCTAGCCTTGGGCAAAGAATCATAGATATATCAACTGTCTTTTTTTTTTTCAATATGCAATAACTTATTATGCTCCAATAAAGGAAGAGCATCTTCCTTTTTTTTTTTTTTTTTTTTTTTCCAGCTCAGTGGCTTAGAGCAGAAGTATATACACATACAGATAACAAAGAAAGAACAACTAGTTATTTTTATTAATTATTTAACTCTCTTTACAATTACTTTTGAGAGTGATGAGCCTGCAACATAGACATAATCATCCTATCAACCCTCTCTTAAAGTGTTCAAGTCATAAAGTTGAAAATCCAGCTTAACCTAAATTCAGCCTTGAAATTGTGATTTAGTTACATTTACAGTTTTATTTAAACTAAGAACTGCTATTAAATTACTTAATTATAGTAAATTACATCAGCTTAGATACAGATTAGAGAACATATACTTTCACTTAGAGATCAACCTGTTATCTTTGTGGAGGCATTCCATTAGAAGATAGTGATTTCTATCTATGTGTTACTTAATAACACATAAGAAAGTGTATCAAAAGAAAAAGGGCTTTCTATGTATTCTAACTCCCCAGACTTTCCTGTGAAAAGCTAGACTTCCTTTCATGGCTATAAATTCTTTAATATTTTTATGGTCTTAAATATATTATTTAAGTAATATCTCTCCATTGCATTTCATGAAACATGTTTTCACTAAATAGACATAAATCCCAACAACTAGGACTTAGCCCCTCCACTACTGTATTGTAATAGAGAAGGCTCCAGTTTGAGAGCTATTTTAAGTCTTCGTTCTCCAGAGAAATAATTCTATTACTCATAAGAAATACATCTAAGAAATAGGCTCACATTCCTGTAAAACTTGAGACGATTGGAGAACTAAAGTCACTGATTTGAAGACTAAGGCGAGCCAGTGGTATATTTCTATTTACTGCAAATGCCTGAGTACCAAGAGTGTTGTGTTTGTGTTGGTGTTAGTATGAAGGGCAGGAAAGACTGTAGCAACTCAAAGACAAGAATGCACTGCAAAGTATCATTTGGTTTTTCTTTCAGGCTTTCAGGAATTTGCTGTTGAAGCACATTACCATTGCAGAGGACAATATGATTTGATGAGTTTAACGATTAAAATAAAGCTTTATGTATACTCCTAGAATAATGATAAACAAAATATCTGCTTAACTCATGTCCAAATCAAATTGCATATAAAATCACCCATTGCAACTTGTTATTGTAATCATTGAAAAATATTTTTCTAGATCTTGAGGTCTACAATTCTAAGTCACAACACACACACACACACACACACACACACACACACACACACACACATCACAGTTTCTCTTGCTGGGTAAGCTGTTGTAATTTTCACCAACTTCAAAGAGCTGGAAAAATTATTTTTGTTATGATTGTATGAAGGTAGGCCAGATTTCCTTTTAACAAAGTTGGGTTTTGATTTCAGCCAAAAAATGAAACCGTTTTTTGTCAGCTAATGTACTATTTTGAGGACTCGAATGTGCACCAAAATTTTAAACTTGTAGGAAAGGAAAGTATAAGAATTAACAGTATAGATTCTGCAACAAAGTTTTGACATATGTGGCTAAATTGCATTGAGTTAATAAGTGTTAAATGAATGGAACACCGTTATGTTCAGGCTAACAATTCAAACTACATTATATTAGGTGGAGAGCTGGCTCAGTGGTTAAGAGCACTGTCTGCTCTTCCAAGGGACCTCGGTTCAATTCCCAGCATCCAGATGGCAGCTTGCAAGTGTCTAATTCCAGTTCCAGTTGATCTGACATCCTCACACCAATAAACATAAAGTAAAATAAAATATTAAAAAACTACATTATAGGTATATCTTATGACTTTCAAGTATTATAATAAATGCAGCAAGAAATATTTTGTATATCTGTCTATAAGCTTCATTAAAATTGTCTTAAAGAGTTTTCTATAAATAAGGTAGAGGTTTTTACCCTTAAACCATTAAGAGACAAAGCCAATTTCTCTCTAAAGAATTTTTTCCTCATATCTAAACAGTTTAATCATTCCAAGTCCAGTTCGATTAAAATTGAGTTATGAATTGTGGAAGAGTCTTGGTAGGTTTAATGTGAATGTTTTCTGGTGTGAATTGATTTATAAAACTCCTAGGACTTGCTATCAGAGGTAGTCAGAAAACGCTCAGGGCTAGGTTGTCCAAACCACTTTTAATGAATGATGCTCCTCTTGTTCTACTGTGAAGATACTGAGAACACAGAGGATAGTGAGGAAATTCTCATCCCCTTGGCCTTTTTACCTCCAGAGAAATGAAATGTAAATTAATGAAAATTTACATAAATTACAAAGTTCTTGCATAAAATGCTAGTTTTTATCAAAGAAATGGAGGTATAAAATTTAAATGCCCAAGTGAAATATATTAAAACAAGAAAAACTATTGCCTGAGAATGGAAATCTTACCAGGTAAAAGTTATTGCAGCTCACTGGGTTCCGTCTCTACAAATGGATGTAAGGATTATTTTTACAAGGATATAATAAATCACCTGCTTTTTCTCTAATTTTTGAAGTAAAGCATTGAGGCTACTGTTTCTGTTTTGATAGCCCTGAGGACATCCTTTGCTACTTTATGAACTGTACAAAGGGTTATTTGTTCTTTGTAGTTTTGCATGTTCCTAGGAGTCTGGCCGCCGATCTGATGGTAGATAGGCAATTATCATTCATTTAGAAGCATTTGGATTCAGTCAGAGGAGTATGTGATCATATGCTCTTTCTATAACATCCATGTTGGCATAAGGACTTTGGCCTTACCCGTGAATCATAAATAAATTCCTAGATAATACATGGAATGGAAAATCCAGGGAGGCATCAGAAAGCCGTGATTGGTACCACATTTTCTCATGCTGGTATTCACTGTCAGGATTGTAACATTTACTAGCAGTCATATAGTGTAATGATCTTTTGGTACTCTAAGGCCAAAGACTAGCTAATTAATGTGCAGTCAAGTAGAGGTGGCATATTTAATTGGAGCTTTGAAACCTAGATGGCTTGGGGCTTTGGAAGAGTAAGTGAAAGAGTAAATACTGGCCTGATGATAGGGGGATATGCCATGGATTGCTTAATAGAGACATCATTGGAGAGGGACATAATAATCTAATTTTTCTGAGTATTCATATATTCAATATGGATGTACATATAAATATTCATTATGGAATGAGATAACTTTAACAAGTCTAGGGTACTTTGTATGGTCCAGTTTTTGTAAGGCAATAATACATTGACTGATAATACCAAATTCTCTCTGAAGCTATTAAGGAAGAGATATCCTAAGCCTACGTACTTAGGCAGGCATCATGTATTTGAAAAATTCCTACTTTTGTTCTTTTTTTGAGTTAACCTTCCATGTATACTATACATTATAAAAATATGTCTCATCACCATTCTTACTGGAGAAGTTTCACAGGCAAGATGACTCCTCAAGAGCCATAGAATATCTATGCCTTCAATGTTATTGGACTATCTCGCAGGTTTAGGTCACTATCTCATTTATATGGCATATGAAAAATGATGGGGATCACCAAGAATCACAGGGCAAGATGCACTCCTCTCTTGGATATGAGATACTTTAAATGTGGCTAATAAATCACACACCCAGTAAGGTAGACCACCCAGTGAGGAAACACAAGCCTTGGACTAAGGGTAACAAACTTCCAGAGTCTGAGAGACAAAAATTAGTTCAGTCAGATACTTGTGCTGTTCTAATACCTTAGGACTGGGTGATTTACTGTCATGTATTTCATCTAATAAACAAATTCCAATCATCCCCTTACAGATTTACATAAGCAGAGGAAAGACCGGGTTGACCAGTTCTCAATTAGCTTTCAGTGATTTAATTAGACAATAAATTCCTTCTCCTTTGCTAAGATTTATGGGGTAAAAAATGTAACTTAGAGTCTATTTTTTACCACTAAGTAGGGAGCTACAAACACAATGTCTTAGACATGGAATAAGAACGGCCTATGAAATGTGGTGGTGATACTGGCACCACAGTTTAAAATGTTCAGCAACATTTTAAAGCATTCCCTCTAAGAGGATGATTGAGGTGTCTACCTGCACTGTTTTTAAAGGCTGTGACTGTTCTAGGATGTTATCTATGATATAGAAATTTTTTTTTTTTTTTTTTTTTTTTTTTTTTTTTTGTAGAAAGAAACACATTTAGTAGTTGACTTTGAATCACACATCAGTGATAGAGAGCCAGTGTCTCTAATTCAAATTTTATGGTGGATTCTACACTCAAGGCAATGAGTAGTTAAAGGCTTGTGGTGCTTTCTACCAATATGTAGATTAAGTTGCTTAAGATCCATATGAGTAATTCTTTTCACTTATTAATTCTTTATCTTTGATGCTAATAGAAACTTATCGCAAGTAAGGAAAATATGAAAAGTATGAGGCTCAATGTATACCAATGCCAGGAAAGCTGTAAAATAAGAGTGAAAAAGTTTTGTACAGATGGGGTCTCCTTCCAGACCCACATTAGAGATACAGTTCTAACTAAGATATTATCATTCGTTTGACAAAACTCTTAGTGGGCATTTTCTGCCATTTGAATTCTATTTCATTCCTTGAATATCTACCTTCAACCTTTTCTAATTGATAGCTGATTCTCTTCTAGTTTTATTTTAGATGTAAATTTTAAGTGGGGATGAATATGGTCAAAGTACATTATGTATTTAAAGGAGAATAGCATTATGAAATTCATCATTTTGTACAATGGAACTATTCTAATAGAAAATTAAAACAGTCCATTTAACCCAGGAATATATTTCTCTGGGGACTGTTCATATACCATTTCGCTGTTTTTGTTAAAGAGCTAAAGCCTAACTTTTAACATAAGCAAATGCTGTACATTGCAATATTATCCCTGGTAAAGGAAGCTTGATTTAGATTTGTATAAGGTCAGTTATCAAACACTTGGCCTATGATCCCTTATCTTACTTCTGCAAAATGTTCTTCAGTGTGCTGTCCTAGTAGAGTTAAGTTCAGAATGACTCTGTCCTTTTTGCAATATTGTGATAGTCTCAAAGTAGTTTTTGCCTGCCCAACTCTTAAGTGCAACGTTTATTTTTACAGCTGGCTTCACATCAATGAGACCCTATGACTTTCTTTGACAAGTGAAATCTGCAGAACTTATGTGGCTCACTTGAGGATGAAAATTCTCATTCTTTTCTTCTAGAGATCAACACTGTCCTAAATAATGAAAAACCCATTGGCCTGGGTTGTGAAATGTGGATGACACACAAAAGTATACTAGTAATATAGAAAATGTGTGATTTAAATAAAGCATGAATTATATGTTAAATTGTTGAGGTTTTGGCGTTATGGTATTTCACTCTACATCCCAGCATATCCTAAATCATATATGTCTGTGTGCCTTTAAAATGGAAAAATCTGAGAATAGAGAGTTGAAATAATCTGACGACATGGCCAGAGACTGTTTTACGTGTGTCATGTTTGCTTATTTACTATGCTTATTCAAAGCTGAAAGTTGTTTATAAGAAGCAACCCACTAAGGAAATAATAATCATGCTACAATCTACAGACCCAGAGACACTAAGTAGCAAGGAGGGCTCAAGTGAAGGATGCATAGATCTCCCTGTGAAGAGAAAATACAATATTTTTTTCAGGTGGCCTGGGGGCAGGTAGGGATGGAAACAGGATGAATCAGGTGGAAGATAGAGGGGTGGAGGGATTGAGGGAGAGAATAGGTGGAGAGATGACACAAATTGGAAGGCATAATGGGGGAATGGTGTGGAAACCTAGTGCAATGCAAACTCCCTGGAATCTAAGAGGGTGAACCTATTGAGAATTCCTAGTAATGGAGGATATGTAGAGTGAAACATCCTTATTTTGTTGCAGGGGAGGGCTTCCAGTAATTGGACTGTAACTCCAAACTAGCCACAAAACCTTTGACTTCCAATCTGTCTTGCTTGCAAGATGTATTGGGGTAATGGAGGCCCAGAACTTGTGGGAGTTGCCAAACAATCTCTGAGCTAATTTGAACCGTACTCTCCAAAAGTAAGCCCATGTTCAACACTGTTGGATGACCAGGAAGCAAAGGATTAAATAAATAAATAGTAATGATGAATCATGCTCTGCTTTCTATACTCATAGCTCAGTGAAAAAAGTTCCAGGTCTCTATGGGACCCCCTCCTCTTGGAGCTTGGGGAATCCCAAAGAAGAGGAGAGAGAAGGAATTGTGAGAGCCAGAGGTGTTGATAACACCAGGAAAGTATGGTCCACAGAATGAACTAAGCAGGGCTCCTGTGGGCTCATATATAGCAAATCCTCAGCCATGGACCCTGAATGGAGCTAAGCTAGATCCTCTGTATATATGTTATGGTTAGCTTTGTGTTTGGGGGAAATTTCTGACAGTGGGAGTGGGGGCATCCTGATTTTTTTTAACATGTTCTTTGTCCAGCCTTGGTGTGATTTTTTTCTGCATGGTCTTATTTTATCTTGTGCCATGTTTGGTGATATCCCTGGGACACCTCCTCTTTTCTTGAGGGAGGGGGTGTGTCTGGGGGAGAAAGTAAGTATGGGATAACTGGAAGGAGTTAAGAGAGGGAGGTGAAGAAGCTGAATGGATGGATGGTATAAAAGAAAAATAAATTGAAAAACTACTATTAAAAAAAGAAATAAGCAACCAAAGTGACATTGCTTTATAGGAAGAGCTACTTGAGACACTTGAGAAGAAAGCAAGAATAGTTATAGATAGAACTTCGTATACAAATTGATACCACTGAGAGAATAAAAAAAAAAAAAAAAAAAAAGCAATTGATAGTCTTCAGTAAATAAGAAGAATCAACAGTATGGCATTTTAAAGTTATATTCCAGAGAAATCCTGATGTATTTTGAGTATATTAAGATCCAGGCAAATTAATTCACAAAGTGTTCCATGTTTGTGTCAAGTGATGCCATGATGATGAAAATATCTTTGAGGCACGTTAGTGGTTGTGAAAATAACTGGTAGCAGCTGGTGAGCAACTGGGTTGAAATAGCAAGCTCCCCCATCACTGTAGTTCTCAGAAAAATACTTCACAGGGCTGAGAATTTTGAAAAGAATATAAATCTTCTATCATACAGAAAAGAGTAATATCATTAATGAATAAGAAAGACTCCTTAGTTTTTATTAGTCTATGAGATGTGGATATATTTGCACTTAATGACTTTTAGTTACATATGGTCATGCAATGAGATCAATTGATTGCCTGTCATCTCAGTGCTGAATACACCCAACAAATACATTGATTTTTAGCTATTATCATCTCGAATATTGCTGGTGCAACCATTGTACGGGTTGTTTTTTGTTTTCATGTCTAATTTGATGAGGCTATCAATGTCTCAGTGTACTTAAGAGGTATAACCTAGGAAATGTATGAAGACCAAATATCTCTCCACATTTTGTGTTTTAGTGAGAGAAGAAATGTAAAGTGTTCTTTTTCTCCTTAATGCCTTGATAAGATCCACT
Organism: Acomys russatus; assembly: GCF_903995435.1. Lineage (NCBI taxonomy): Eukaryota > Metazoa > Chordata > Mammalia > Rodentia > Muridae > Acomys > Acomys russatus. The sequence continues at coordinate 61,240,459 of NC_067138.1, forward strand.
GTAATTATTCTCATTGTATTTTTGTAAGTCCACTTATATGCTCTTTGGTTTCTCTTATGTGTTAGTTTGCATTCTGTTGCCGTGATAAAACATTTACCGAAAGCAACTTGGAGCATGTGTATTTATTTTATAGTTTATGGTCCATCAATGACAGAATCTAATGTAGGAGCTCAAAGCAGGAAACTGGAGGCAGGAACTGAAGCAGAGACCATAAATTAGCACCATTTACTTCCCATAGCTTGCTGATTTGCCTTTTTTTATACAAACTTTTATACCACCTCCCCAGGAGTGACATCACCATAGAGGCCTTGGCTCTGCATCATCAAGTACAAAAGAAAAGGCATGCCCACAAATCAATCTGGTGGAGGCAATAGCTTTAATTATGGTTTCCTCTTTCCAGGTTACTGAAGTTTGCTTCAAATTGACAATAACTAATCAGTACATCTGATTTTTCTTCTCAGTAAGACAAAAGCCCCTCCTGTTTTCTTTGAATTATTATTACTCTAACTATTGTAGTAATCAAAATAAATCAAGTCTGCCCACTTGCCTGGATCATCATGCTTTCTTGCTTTTGAAAGAAATTGTTTTGTTTTGCTTTTATTCTTTCAAAAACATACAAGTTAAGGGAACAGAGAGAAGATTGGCCACATAAGTTGCTTGCCTTAAAGCTTAACAATATGTTAGGTTAGATTCCTAGGTGGAAGGAGCTAACTCAACACCACAAGCTGATCCCTCACCTCCAAACATGCTCTGGTATATGCCACCCATTCCCCAGAAATGAATGAATGAATGAGTGAATGAATGGATGGATGGATAAATGAAAGGATGGATGAACAAGTAAATGCAATAAAAACTACAAATAATCTTTTCAAATATTTTTATATATCCAAAATAATGTTGATCTCCACCTCTATCTAATATTATATCAGATGGAATTAGAATTCTTGTAGAGAATATAGGTATTATTCTATATAAGATTTAATGCTAAAGAGGCAGGTTTGTTCATTACACATTTTTATTTAATATTCAATAAGATGTAAAATATTAATAAATTTTTAAAAAGTCCAGTTATGAGAAAGATATTCTCTGTTATCAATCTCACACATAATATATAGACACAGAGAAACCTTAAAATATCATATGCTTAAGTTTAGATAGTTATGAGCTTAAATATATATTTATGAGAATATATATTTATGTAAATAAGGGGCAAATGACATTGCATTATGTTTCTATACTATTGTATTACACATTATAGTCTATTACAAGTTTGTGCTTTATGTGGTCAATGTATGTTATTTCTTTAACTATTGAGTCATAACTATCACTTATTTGAAGATAAGTTCATTATATTTTAACTAAATAAAACATTTTAGTAGAACAGTGTGGTAGAAAGATTCATTTTGATGTGGATAATTGTGACACTATAGAGTCAAACTATACTCATAATATAAATCATTATTGACTTTCCATAATGCAAATGATTTTATATTTAAGAATTACATGATATTCTCCACCGTTGAGTGGAGAGTGAGATCTGACTCTCACACGAACTCTGGTGCCCCTTTTCTGACCACGTCCCCTGGATGGGGAAGCCTGGCAGCACTCAGAGGAAGGATAGCAGGTTACCAAGAAGAGACTCGATATTCTAAGAGCATATATAGGGGGAGGAGGTCTCCCTCAATCACAGACATAGTGGAGGGGAGAAGGGGGGAAGTGGGAGAAAGGGAAGAATGGGGGGAAACAGGGTAAGGGCTAACAATTGAGATGTAATATGAATAAATAATAAAATTAAAAAAAAGAATTACTAAGTACTCATCAAAATCATAGTATTTATGTTTTCTACCAAAAATGAGATTCAGAGTTTTGTCAAGAGCGAGTTTCAGTGCTGGGATTCTGTATTAGGAAGTATGACTAATGACCCTTTTTTTTTTCTAGTCCATCAGAATGGTCATATTACAAACCATATAACTAATCAAAATGACCATGTCAATAAAAACAGCCACATTATCTGTTATCTTCTTTTAAAATTGGTGAAAGAAACCTTTCACTTCTCTATTATTACCTGACCTGTGATTTATGGTCTGAATACATAAGAATATTCTTGGCTATGTGAAGTATTATATTTTATAGACCTCTTCAAGGGTGCTTGGCTCTAATTGATCTCAAATACGTTAAGTTCATCAATGATGTTGAACTAGGCTCAAGGGGATACAGTTTGAACAATACGTTGTGCCTAAATAGAATTATTTTAACTAGGTGTCACTATCCTTTAGCAATTAGCAGGGAACAAATGTTGTGTGTAAAATATTGATTTTGTGTAGAGCTCCCTACATAACAGTACACTACAGTAGAAAACAGAAAGTATTCAACTTCATTTTCATCATTTCTTATTTATTGCATTTCTCTCGAAAAAAGAGTATTGTGGTAAAAGGATTAGTAATGTCAAAACAATGTTTTCATCATTTCTTCTTTATTTCATTTCTCTAGAGAAAAGAAATATTTTGGTACAAGTATTATGTTATATACTTTTAGTAATAATAATTTTCTTTTTAAGCATGGAGCATGTATGCTATAAAATCTTCATTAAACATGGAGAAATATTTTAGGGCATATATAGTGCCTAGTCTTACTAATTCTATGTTTTCTATTTTTGACAATCAATATGCAGATTTTTATTGTTGTTGTTTATTTGTTAGTTTCTAGTACTGAGGATAAACCACAAGGTCTCTTTATATATGATTGCTCAACCATGTTCATAGCAGCCTTATTCATAATAGCCAGAACATTGAAACAGCCTAAGTGTCCATCAGTAGAAGAATGGATAAAGAAACTGTGTTACATATACACTATGGAATACTACTCAGCTATTAAAAACAAGGAATTCCCGAAATTTGTGGATAAATGGATTGAGCTAGAAATGATCATAATGAGTGAGTTAACCCAGAAGCAGAAAGACTCAAATAGTATATACTCACTTATATCTGCATACTAGCCCAAGGGGCATGTCCCACGAAAGCCTTCACTTACCAGGAAACTGGGACAGAGGGGAGGACATCCTATTGAGACTCTAAATGAGAGAAGCATGGGAGAATGGCAAAGTAGAAGGATCCAGAGGGTCCTAGAAACCTACAAGTAGAACATTATGATAGGCAGATGTGGGCCCCGGGGTCCCACTCAAACTAAGGCACCAGCCAAGGACAATACAGGCAGTAAACTTTAAACCACTACCTAGATCTAGCCAATGGTCAGAACATTCTCCACAGTTGAGTGGAGAGTGGGATATGACTTTCTCACGTACTCTGGTGCCTCACATTTGACCATTTTCCCTGGAGGGGGAGACCTGGTGGCACTCAGAGGAAGGACAGCAGGTTACCAAGAAGAGACTTGATACCCTATGAGCATATACAGGGGGAGGAAATCCCCCTCAGGAACAGTCATAGGGGAGGGGAATAAAGGGAAAATTGGGGGGGGGGGAGGAATGGGAGGATACAAGGGATGGATAACCATTGAGATGTAACAAGAATAAATTAATAAAAAAATTAAAAAAAAATTCTACCACTAAGCCACAACCACAAATCTATGTAACTAATATTAAGTTAGAGTTTAACTGCATCAAAATTTTAAAACAATTTAATAATATTAAGAAATGCCTTGGGAATTTCAATTCTTTGTAAAGTAACCATAGAAACAGCATTCTCTTTTGGGCTGGTTATGTTTAAGGTTATACTTTTAGATTTAGTCAGTCAGCAGTTAGTACCATATATAATGTATGAAGGAAATCAAGGTGGTCCCTGAAGGTGTTAAAGCAGTAATATGTGTAGAGCGCAATGTATATATTTAGGTTATCATTTCCTTTGACTGAATGTTTCGTTTTATCTCATGAAATGCACTCTAATAACTTTTCACATTTAAGATAAAATTGTCAGCACTTGAGAAGTATGAAGAAGGAATTCTATTATTTATCTGTGATCGGATGAATTAGTCCTGCTGAGGGTCATGTCTGAGGGCTAAGTAGTTTAAGGTTCGTCTGCATTTTTAATTCTCTGACTACATAATGACCTATTCTAGACATCATGTGTATGTTATTTACTGTCGTGCTATAGATCACTCGCGAGCTTATGAGCTGCATCAGAGGTTGTAAAACATATCTGTATCAGTGCCATTTGTTAATTGCATCATTTAACCCAAGTTTAACATTTGAGCATCCAATCAAGTGATGGGAATGATTAAATAAATTCACTCAGACAGCAAGGAATTACGTGTTCCTGGACCAACATACCTCATTAATAAACACCCCTCCTTCATTTCACATGGATTATATGGTGGGAATGTGAAGACCAGAGACAAAAGTCATTCTGAAGAGCACTTTTCAGTCATGCTAGAGCATGTGTTAATATTCTATAGCTGCAGAGGATTTGTTTTAGAATCTATTAATACAGATATGTATTAAATGACAAAGGCAGGTTAGGAATGTATCATTAAGCATGAGGAGTCTCCATGCTGCCTTCTTAATGGAAGTAGAACACATAGGTTATTCCCTACACAGAAATTTCTCAGCACTCCATTGTCTTTTTCCTAGTGCTTTAGAAAAGTAAGGATTGTTTTCAAATCAAAGAAAATGGAGAATATAGGGTTGTACCTTTTGCTTGTCCAAACCACCCAGGATGTCTTATCTAAATGGAAAGTTGAGTTAGGGTGCCATCTAATGTCCTTTCCACTTGTTACTAAAGGGTCGGACATAACAAATCTGGCTTCTGTTTTGGAATGAGTTCTATCAAAGGAATCAACACTGAAGAACAGCTACTACTTCTTTGTTTTTCCTTTCCTAAAAGGTGATTTTCACAATATCACAGCAAGTTTCAATATAGGGTCAGGAAGTGCTAGAGGCAGAGATGTCTTCGTTGATCTATAAGTGAAGTCATTGTATAGTGATATGTGCATGCAGTATTGCAACTTGGTGCAGAAATAAGAGAATCTTTCTTGGAAATTGCTCAGGAATTGCCAGGCTTGTAAAGGCTGAACTGGATATTCTTCTCTGACATGTGGCTTTTTTATGAAAAGGGGTAAAAACTTCTCTAGTCCTCTGATCTAAGACAAAGATCAACAGAAATTTAACATGAGAAACTTCACACTCTAACTCCTTTTTCTTTCTCCTCTTTTTCCTGAACTTGCATTAATTTGATTTCCCAGTTTATTTTTCTTACCTGACTGGTAGCACCATCCAAAGTTCCAGTTTTATTCCAGCATAGGCTTATGGACACGTGATGACTCAGGGCTTAAGGGAAGCATATAATAGAATAAAACATTGTATGAAAACACTCAACAAAATAGTTCTGTGTATAATAATTATATAGTATTTTAATAAATTGAAAAAAATTAGGATTTGAAGCCCCCAAATTTCATGTCTCATATAGAAAGCTTTAAAATTTATGAAGCATCACCCACAAAGTGAAGGGAAAAAAATCACATGTAATTTGAGATCATCAGATGGATGAACGGGTGCTAGATTTTTTTTTTATGTTTCTAGATAATGACGTTAGGAGGAATGGAATAGTCAACAGTTGACATCTTCATCTTGCATATACTGATGCCTCAGTTATACTTTCTTCACTAGATATCAGCATGTTATTAGTTTCCTTGCCAGTTTGTTTCCTTTGGATGTGGATATTTTCTTGCATTACCTGCTTTCATATTGCAGATCAGGAGTTTAATAATCTACGTAGTATCATAGTTAATATAGGAGCAATTTAACTTAGGAATGTATCATCACGCTATATAACAGTAATCTGTGTAGTATAATAGTAAACATAGGAGCATATTAACTAGGGAATGTATCATGATGTTGTATAACAGCAGCAGCCAGAATGAAATACGTGTCTATAAAACAAAATAAATTCTTTTTTTAAGCTCATTTTTTCATAATTCATGTCTATGAGATCATTAACATAGACTAATTTCACAACTATTTTCAGATTTTCCTGATGGCCTAAGTTCTATCTCTTTGATAAAAAAAAAATTGTCACTCACAAAACATTGTATTAAAAATTAAAGTGAAACTGACATCTGAACTGTGTCTTTAACATCAAAGTGAGAGTAACATTCGTGTTACAGCAGTAGTTTCATTCCCTTTGCATCACTGCATGCATGTGCGCGCACACACACACACACACACACACACACACACACACACACACACTAGAGTTGTTGAAGATGACTGCATGGTTGTAGTCAATGATGAAAACAGAGATTCTTATAAACAACTATCTTTAAATCCCTACAATAAAAGTATATTTAAAATGTTTCTAAAAATCTACATATTTTCAGAGAAACTCTAAAGGAGACATTTGTAAAAGTAATATTTATTTGCCAGGTGAAAAATTGTCATCTTGTAGGATTACTACTGAATAAGCTCACCCTTTGTAACTCTTTCTGAAGTTTAGCTGGCTGGTTCAACTCAGCTGTTCTGGCTCAAACTCCTCTCCAAGCTGCTTGATTCAAATTGGTTTCTCTCAGCTTCCTATATGCATGGCTCTCATTGGCCTTAAACTGACTGTGTCACCATGACCTAATATTCTGGCTCCTTCACATTCTGTGGCTTCAACTGACTCTGCTGATCTGCATTGAACGAACTAGTCTGCACTGCATGTTACTCAGTGCCCTGACTCCCAACTGACTGAGTGACTGAACTCAACCACTGAATTAATTGCAATGACTGATCTCAATTGCACTCAATTATACTGTTCTCTGTTGAACTCTACTATACATCTTCTCTACTCTCTCACTGCTCTAGTCTACTCTACTGATTTAACTCCCCTTTACTTCTCTTAAGGAGCTTCTCTTTCCTTACTCTTCTCATAAGAGTTGGGTATATCCTAGCTCAGAATCATTCTGTCAAATCTTTCTCTGATTCCTTATGTGAATATGTGTATTTATAACTTTACTGGTTTTCTTTCAAGTACCTAAGTTACACCCCATCAAAATATAAAAATCAAATTTTATTTTAACTATTATTCAAAGACTTGATGAACAATAAATTAACAAAACTGATGCCACTTTTGGAAACTCTGTTTCTTGAAGTCTTTAATGAAAAAGTTATTGCATGTAACTCACAGTGGTAAGGAATGAATAGCATTGTAAGACTAAAAGAATAGACTGGAAGTTAATTGTTTTTCTTTTAATTTTTCCTAAATCATTTATTATTTGTTTCTCCCTGTGACATAGACATAAAGGATGATTATATGTTAACTTTCTTAAAACTTGGCAAAAAAATTTTAAATTGTATTTTTCTCTCCCACTCACCAGTCATATATGTGTGTGTGTGTGTGTGTGTATGTACATATATATATATACATAATGTGTGTGTGTGTGTGTGTGTGTGTGTGAGAGAGAGAGAGAGAGAGAGAGAGAGAGAGAGAGAGAGAGAGAGAGAGTATTCTTCCCTGTTAATTCACACTTATTTTATACATTATCATTTAAGTTTGTGGAGATTTAAACATTTTTATACTGTTAACGACTGTTTTGTATCACAGACCTTTTTTTTTTCTTCTAAAGATAGAATTCATTCTCCTGTAACCTTGAGCATAGCTTTTATCTTTTATTCATCTAATATTTATTGTATATAGTGTAACTTGAATCATGTTTAACTTCTTTCAGCACATTCAATGTGTTTGGTAAATTAGATCCTTAGGGGACCGTACAACAGTTTAGAAAATAAAACTGACTAATATGACCTTCTTTGAATCTCATAGGCTACTGATTTTCAGCTCTATCAGACACAAAACTGGCTCTTTGATAATTTCACTTCTTAAAATGAAGCCCACAGGCAATAGAGCTCTGTTGTCTTAGAAAAGTCAATACAGTGCCTAACCTGTAATTCAGGAGAAAAGGAGGAGGATCCAACCTTCAGGTAAAATTATTTTACACTTGAAAGAAACATGTTCAGCATTATTATAGAAAAAACAGAGAGGCAATTAGATGTCCATGTACAAGGAGGAGCTCTTTGAGTATCATGAGTTGATCTTGGTCTCTTTCAGGAAGTTGGTAGCTCTTAGGCCTAAATTACCACGGCCTAAATACAACAAACTACCAATGCCACTCCCACAGTGAGTACAATTTCTTCAGTAGTGAACATCTCTCAAATATCCTTGACTATTACATCATCATCTCTTCTACTCAGCCTATCATGTGTGAAAGTGCCCGTCCATCTTTGTTGTTTCTGATAGTTTTTGTAACCAAACAGTCATGTCCGATTAATACGTATGTATGGATGTACATATGTGCATAAGGACTCATAAGCTTCTCTTACCAAATTGTAGCCTTAATATTACTAATGTAATTTTGAGTTAGAACTGTTTATTGTTCATAACATATTTTCCTTTTATATACTTTTTTTTGGTTTATTATTTAGGAAATATTGAAGAAAAAGTAAAAACCTATTTTGGCCTGTTCATAAATTTATTTAATAAGAAACTACCACAGACAACCACAAACATATTTGTAAATATGTGCTTCTCTCAAAAAATGTAATCCCAGACTATACAATTTACTAAAGCACATTATTAAATAGATTTAAATGGATGAGGAGAATAGCATAATGTCCTCTGACATGTAAATTTTCAATTACTTTAGTGATATGAAAATTTCAATTATATTGTAAGTGAAATACAGTGGGTCAATATAACAAAGTCAAGAAATTGATCAGAGCCCAGTAAGAAGTTTAGATATTGTAATAATTTCTTCTAAATCTTTCGTAGGTACTACTGTGAATAGTAGCTTGGCCTCTATCAACAACAGAAATGATGATCGTGAATTCTTTATGAGCACTGACTCAACTCCAGACAAGATGGTTTCTACTTCATATCTATTGTCTCTATTTCTTCTCTTAAATCAATTATCATGAAAGTGTATACCATTAAAATAGCATTTTTAGCTTTAAGAAGAAAAGAAATACAATGGCTTGTTATTTAGCTCTTGTTTTGTTTGGAAAGCTCACTCTATTATATAAGTAATGCTACTATTGTTCCGATGGCTTTAAGAGTCTAAAAGAGTAGTAACAAGTCAGAAGGCTACTGATCAGAAATTTTTAGTTTCCTAAAAAAAGATGAGATAACTTTTGCTGAAATTCTAACATTTATGATAATCACTCTAAGGTAGAATTTGTTCTATATTAAACTGTGCAATAGTTGCCCAAATGTTACATTGCATTTTTTAAATACAGAAAGACGTAAGATTTTTAATTACAATAAATATTTTCTGCATAAAACTATAATTCAACAAATTAACTATTAAAATATTCAATCATTTAATGTATACCCTTGAGGGTATTTCAGATTGGTGAAAATCACTTTTAGATTGTCTCTAAATATGATTTTGGATAAACAATGGATCACATAAGATAAAATTACTTTGTGGTTTTAGAAGAAGATAATGAAAGTTTTATTAGATATCTGGTAATAACCTAACTTGGGAAGAACTATATAGCTTAGACAATTTCTAGCTTCAATTAATTTCACTATTACAAGTAGTTGCATTATTCTTAGCATTTATTTGTTGAAATTCAAATAAAATGCATTTGAGTTATAGAAATCTTCATTTGTAAGGTAATTCCATAGACTTTCACATTTAAAAAGCAACAACAGGAAATATGTTATTATAGAGTAAATGCATAGTGTAAAGCTATTGAATTCCTCTACTGAGATTATGAATAGATACAGTGTTTTTATCTGCAGAAATTCTTTTAATAAAATGTAAACAAAAATAAAATTCTAAAAATTTTCATATTTTAAACAGCATTCAGTGACTTCAGTGGTACCAGTTCTTTTGTAACAAATAAACATTGCTTTAACATGAAAAACATATCCTAATGTCACTCCTAAAGAAATGCATAATAGTTTATGAATTCAAGGTCAGAAGCTTTACCGAAGTTTATAAGCAGCTTCCTAAAAAAGACAATCATGTCACTGAAGACTATGTTTAATTATAGATTCAAATTAATAAAATTACAAACTAAGATTAAAATAACGTTTCCTCTGTTACACATGTTATTGCCATCTTGCTTGTATTAACTGCATCTTGCCAGTAAGTGACATTTCTTTAATAATTAACACAGATATTCATTTTTATTACATCCATAGTCAAGAAGTCCCTTTTCAGCACTTCATGGCTTCCTTCTTAACTTCTGACTTCTCAAACAAACAAACAAACAAAACAAAAACAGAATACCCAAAAACCTCTGAACCACAAATCCACAGAGAGCAATCCTCCCTAATGTTGCTTACATACATTTGCAATCTATTTACGTGGATTTCCAGCTTTTAGCAGCTGGGAGAGGTTTTTCCTCCTGACCCCCAAATTCCTTGTATAATGACTCATGTGACTCATTAAATATTTACTAATAACTTGGCCATATAGCTTGGCTCTTCTCTTACTAGCTCATAACTTAAAATAGCCCATTTGTTCTAAACTACATTCTGCCATGTGGTTGTTTACCTCTGCTCAGGTACCATGCATCTGTCCTATTCACATCTTGCCAGCTGAATCTGTCATGCTTGGCTGTCTCCCAGAATCCTTTCTGTCTACAGGATGTCCCACCTACTCGTTTATGCCTAAGCTATGGGCTATTAGTTTTTTATTATCTGGTGATGCTTCCATATAGATACAAAATATTCTCTCAATATTTAATTAAGAGGATTCAAGTGGTTTAAAATGTCCCTACCTGGCTAAAAGACCCCATCATAATCACTTAGAGATTGGGTTTACACAAAGCCACTCCTTGGGAGATGTTCTCACTAAGGATATTATTCACAGAGCTTTCAAAATGTGGACACTGAAATGGGCACTATGTGAGTGAAGCTCAGGCTTCCATCTTCCAGTTACACCACCTTGTCAGAGCATTCCAAGATAAATGACATTATCTTTTGTATTATTTAATACAAGAAGACTAATTTTAAACTAGAAAAAACAAAAACACATTTAATGAGCTTGGAACATTAATGAAATTAATGGTGTATATATTCAAAACTTCTGTTTAAAAGCAAATCGAATCAGTAAATTAATTTTCTTATAGCTGTCTCTTTTACAAGTACTAAGAGACTTGGTAAGAATGCTGACTGAATAGATTGATGCCACAATTAAAAAAAAAAAAAACTGGGCGTATTCATTTTTAACTTAATGTGAAAAGTAATGAACTTCTCCAATAAATGTATTTTATGAGCTTTACTCCCTAACTGAATGAGCTGCTTTTGTATATTAACATGTCTCTGCTACTCAATTATCCACATTCTATAAAACCAAAAATCAAACAACAAACAAACAAAAACCCAGAAACACAAAACAGTGGGGCATAGACATGTGTTTTCAGGTCAAGTAACTACATCAGTTATGTAGAAGGAAGGAACAGTGTTCCCTGCAGTGTTACAAAAATGTGCCATCTTATCAAGGAATGATTTCAGATTGGAAGACAAAATAAGTCACAACAGGCAAAAATAAAAGCTGGTTAAAAAAAAGAAGTATTTTCATATCACTTGTTAAAATTATCTGACAAATTGAGCTATAACATAGATCTGGTACTTTAAAAGCACAAGAGGATACAATGTAACAGTTTAGCACTTTTAAAGAATGATTAAGAAGTCTAAGATTTGAGAAAAATGACAAAAAAGGAAGTTTAGGGATATTCTATTAAATTTCTATGAAATAATTACAAGTTATTTTACTGATATTTTCAAGGGAATTGCATGAGGTTTGAAGAGAGGACTAGAATTTAATCAGTAAGTGAGAAAGTGGGTGGCTCCAATTTATTATAGAATTAGGACACTTGTGTGGTGTCTTCATAACTATATCTTAACAAGGTAGAGAGTTCTAAGTTATGTTCCAGTCTTCCAACCCCAACATACCACACAAACTAGAAATATTTTAAGGAAAAATATGCCAAATCTAGAGCCTTTAATTATGGTCTTATACTTTCCTAGTGTAAAACACTGGTTTTATGATTATTATTATTTTCTCCTGTTTCCAAATCATTGCTCTATCTGTCAGATGCTTGATCTTAAGGAATTTACCAGTATGTCTTTATATTAGCAACTATTCCCATGTCGTGCTTTGTATGTATTGTCATCATAATCAGCAAATTCAGAATATTATTTTACCCTAATTCATATGCGTATTTCCCAAAATACCATAGTTTACAAGAAATTCCCCCTTTGGTATTGTGCATTTCTTGGCCTTTGACCAATGTGAAATAAATGGTATGACCTTCACAAACTAAGTCAGAATAAGTGCTTTAAAATTTTATGAGGATCTACCTATTTCTTCCCTCTACACTCAAACAGCTAATGACTTCTCTCTCTCTCTCTCTCTCTCTCTCTCTCTCTCTCTCTCTCTCTCTCTCTCTCTCTCTCTCCATATATATACATATATATATATTAGATATTCCTAGAATTTCTTGCATTTAAAATAAATTAGTTTCATATTGCTCCTTTCATTTAATAATGTAAATTATGTTTCTTTCCTGTCTTACCACAGATTGAAGACTTCGTTGTTTTAAACAATGAGTAATACTTCAATGACTCCATACATAGTAGCTTATTATCCAATCCTCTACCAAAAGAAACCTTGTCTACTCACAATTATGGCAATTATGTGTATATGTGCTGGAAACATATACACATGTTCGAGTAGGCATATGTTTTGGGTGCCATTGAGAAAATACTGAGCACATTGCTCAGTTTTAAAGGAAAGCATTTTAATTTTTATAAAAATCTACCAAACTGACTTCTAACATGAATGTACCAGCTCACATTTCTACTGGAAGTGTGATGAACACTCATGTTGTTCCACGTCCTTGAATGGTTTAATATTATCAGTGTGCTAGATCTTTGTACAATTCCACAGGTACACAGCATCTTCTTGTCTGAGTTGGCACATCACAGCATAAGCTTTTAATTTTAGATATTGAGTATCCTTCTGCCATGACCAGAGGGAAAACAGCATCCTTAGACTGAGAATGAACATATCTAACATGTAGGGTCTGTATAGGTACAAGGAATAAATAATAAATTCTTTTTTTAAATGTCTCTTGTTGGCTTTCAGTGAGATGCTACACACCTATGTCCTTTTTAATGGTTGTGCAGTACATTATCCTCTCTCACGTAGGCTATCTTGACTTAAACGTTTGACATAATTATGATTATTTCAATAATTTTACATCGTTTTGTCAATCCTTTGACTTTATGACATTTGAGAATAAATTCTTAGCAATAAGGAATGGAGCTATATAACCATCTAAAAGCAGAGTAACTGTAGCAAATGTGCAGAATTTCGCATAGATTTCTATCTAAGTATGGCTTCTAACTCTCAGAGGCGGTGCTTCAGTGAAATGGTTGCACAGTGGGATTTACCCTCTAGTCATCATTCTTTCAGTGATTCAGTAATCATTCATGGGACACATGCTGTGGAAAGCGCCCTGCCGAATGGTGGGTGTAGGTAATTAAAAAGCTACGGTTCTTGCCCTTGAAGATCTCACAGTATAGCAGACCACACAAACTAAGTGTGGAGCAGATTAGCAAATATTATTCCAGTGTCCTCTTCACGTGCAAATTGCATATAAAGCAAATTTTCAGACTAGCAAATCAAAAGCTCTGAGTCCAGATCTCACCTTCATTATTTCTTATAATAATACAGGGAAGGAACTTATATATGCGGAAAATATGTAATTCTTAGTATGCATTTTCATGAAAAGGAAAAACAGGGTCAAATTGCATGTAAGAAAGATTAGAGACTTAAAATCACATATTTAAGGCTTCATTTGTTGTGAGTTCTCTGTGCTGCTTTAGAAACATGCTTACTGTGAGATTTTTCTTTTTTCTATTGAATTCAAAAATACCTCCTCTAACTTGTTTCTTTGGAGATTAACATTGGAAAATAACATTGTTCTGTAAGGTGTGGTAAACCAAATATGCTTATTTCCACAAGAAGATAAACTGCTTTGCATTATGAGCTTGGCAGGACACAAGACCATCTGCTGACAAAAGATGTTTTCTACAAAATAAAGCTGAAGGAAGCACCTGCTACAGATACGTGAGTAAAAGAATTATCCTCAGGAAATTAACTGGGTTCTGTAGTTAGAAGTGCTTTACCAGGTTTCTTTTCTTTCTTTTCTATTCCTACAGTTGTTTAAAAATCACAATCTTTCCCATTGTAAGCCAATATGCACTCTCATTATAGCATATCAATATTTAGCTTAATGAATATTGAATAGATGATTTGATATTATCAGAAAATCAGAAAAGATATAAGTTATGGCATTTTGTGATTTTGATAAAAAATATAGTGTATGTTTGTTGTATACACATGTGCATAAGAAAAATAAGAATCCTATAGCTCAATAAAATTATTTCACAATATTTCTAGTATAACTCTAATAACGTTCAGACTGTTACTATGGATCTACCCACCTTAGTTTGAGACTGCCTCAGTGTCTTTGACTTGCCCATCCAGCTATGCTTTTGGAAGATTAAACTCCAAGGATCCATTCTCCCATGTAATGGGATTAAAAACTCACACTTAAATATTCAGTGCTTAGCTAGGTTCTGGGGGATCAAATTAAAGTTTTCATTCTTGTAATGCAAGCACTTCATGGGCTGAATTATCTTCCCAGCCCTGAGGAGATGTTTGAATACAAATAATAATAAATATTGGTTGCAATTTAGTTCTAAAAGTTGTTTTTGCAAAGGTATATGGAAATGTTAGAAAATATGTGCATATTGTCACCTGTTGACCAGGGGTGCTTAGCATTGTCACAACCAATCAACAAGTGTGAGCATGATATATCATGGAGACTGTCCATTTGAGCACCATATATATTTGTAAACTATTGCATGTAGTATATTTTAAATATCCTCACTCACCTAAAGATTAAAGACCTCAACATAAAACTACAGACACTAAATCAGTTAGAAGAAAAAGTGGGGAGGCGCCTGGAACACATTGGAACAGGAGCCAATTTCTTGAACAGAATACCAACAGGCCAGGCCTTAATGTCAACAATTAATAAATGGGACCTCATGAGGCTGAGAGCTTTGGTAAGGCAAAAGACACTGTCAACAGAACAAAGCGACAGCCTACAGACTGGGAAAACATCTTTACCAAGCTTATATCTGACAAAGGTCTAATATCCAAAATATATAAAGAACTCAAGAAAATAAATACCACCAAACCAAATAACCCAGTTGAGAAATGGGGCTCAGAACTAAACAGAGAATTCTCAACAGAGGAATATCGAATGGCTGAGAAACACTTAAAGAACTGCTCAACGGCTTTAGTCATCAGAGAAATGCAAATCAAAATGACTCTGAGGTTCCATCTTACCCCCATCAGAATGGCTAAGATGAAAAATTCAAGTGACACCACATGCTGGCAAGGTTGTGGAGAAAGAGCAACAATCCTTAATTGCTGGTGGGAATGCAAACTTGTACAGTCACTTTGGAAATCTATCTGGGTCCTATCTCAGAAAATTGGGAATAGGGCTTCCTCAAGACCCAGCTATTCCACTCCTTGGAATAAACCCAGAAGATGCCCCAGCACAAACCAAGAAAATTTGCTCAATCATGTTCACAGCAGCCTTATTCATAATAGCCAGAACATGGAAACAGCCTAAGTATCCCTCAGTAGAAGAATGGATAAAGAAACTGTGGTACATTTATCCTATGGAATACTACTCAGCTATTAAAAACAAGGAAATCCCAAAATTTGTGGACAAATGGATGGAACTAGAAATGATCATACTGAGTGAGTAACCCAGAAGCAGAAAGACTCACATGGTATATACTCACCTATATTTGGGAAGTAGCACAAAAAGCAACTCCCACAAAAGTCTTCACTTACCAGGAGACTGGGAGAGATGTGAGAACATCTTACTGATACTCTAGTTAAGAGAATTATAGGAGACTCACTTATATTGAGACACTAGTCCAAGGGGTATGTCCCCATGAAAAACTTTACCTACCAGGAAAGTGGGTCAGAGAGGAGGACATCCTATTGAGACTTCAGGTGTGAGAAGCCTGGGAGAATGGATCCAGAGGGTCCTGGAAAACTACAGGCAGGTCTGGGCCCTGGGGTCCTCCTCAAACTATGGCACCAGCCAAGGAAAATATAGGCAGTAAACTTCGAACCCCTACCCAGACTAGCCGATGGACAGGACATTCTCCACCGTTAAGTGGAGAAGGAGATCTGACTTTCACACAAACTCTGGTGCCCCATATTTGACCATGTCCCTAGGATGGGGACTCCTGGTGGCACTCAGAGGAAGGATAATAGGTCACCAAGAAGAGACTTGATACCCTATGAGCATATACAGGGAAGGAGGTCCCCCTCAGTCACAGACATAGAGGAGGGGGATAGGGGAGGAAGCGGGAGTGGGGAGGAATGGGAGGATACAAGGGATGGGCTAACAACTGAGATGTAATTTGAATAAATTAATAATAAAAAAGGAAAAAATAAATATAAATTTAATAAAGAAGATGATGGAATAATGGGAAGGTTCAAAAAAAAGTTACCATCATGGATATTAATTTTTAATTGACTATAAAAATCAGAATTTCAAATTTATAGAGATTTTGTGCATGCAAACACAGCTGCTGGGAATTCAAAGGTGTAGCAGTTCTGTTATTTCTAAGAGATACTGGTGTTCTCTTGTTCTCCAGAATTCTAAGCTTCATTATTTGGGGACTTTAAGTAAGCCATTGTATCTGGTATGAATTCCAGAGTGATAGCATCTAGACTTTGAAGTAGCCTTCTGTGGTCAGTGATTTTGTGAGTGTGTGTGTTTCTCTTCTTTCTTTTTTCTTTTTTTGGTCTTTCTTATTTTATTAATAATTTGTTCACTTTACATTTCGATTGCACTCCCCCCTCCCCATCGACTGTTATCTGAGGCTTCTGGAGTTGCTTTTCCTGAAGTAGTCACAAAGCAATTTGCAAGCCAGGAACTCAGCGTGTGTCTGAAAATTGTTTAGGTAATGGTTTGTTCTTACGACTCCCTGATCATATAAGAGGTTTTGGCATGCAGAAATTGATTTGCTTTGTGTAACAATGAAGAAGTTTCTGCAAAGGGCTCAGAGTTCCATCCATCAGAGGTGGTTCCACCCTCCTCTTAGAAGTCATAATTCATCCTGCATTGTCCCCTTCCCCTGAATGATCCATGTAACTCAAAACACCAATATCTTTATGTAGTCGATGTGATTAACTCAGACAGTCACAACTGGACAAAGTGCAGAGCATCAGTGTCTGTGGGGAGTTCAGCCACAACAGCACATCTGTATTACACTTCCTTGTCAAGGTCTGGGAACCATTGCAGAAGATGGACCAGAAAGAGTCTAAGATCTTTTTTTTTTTCTTGAGGCAAGTCTCATACTGAACTTGAAACTTCCCGTTTCAGCCATAGTAACTAGGCAGCATGCCCCAGGTGTCTGCATCTCTATGTCATCATTGTTGGTGTACTGAAAAGCACCATTGGTATTAAGGATCCAAACTCAGGTCCACATGACTGTTCAGCAAGCATTTTCCAACTTTTCAAAAGGCTCCTTTAAATCATGACTTCTTCATTAATTTCTATTTTTAACTTATTTCTACCAGCTACTCAAACACATGCATTCATGTTATAAGTGCCCATAAAGTCTGGAAAAACAAGCAATAAAACCATTTACTTTTACAGTAGATATAGAATATGAAATAAAAAAATATGTCATAAAAAGCAATAAATATATGTCAGAAAAAACAATTAATAAGTTGTGGATCCTGAGAAATGAAACTATGAAAGTTATACTGAATACTTATAATTCTCTAAATATTTAACATAAAACTAAGTAATAAAAATAAAACTTGTGATTATAAGTGTAAAATTTTTGTACATATATACGCATGTGCACAATTTATATAAAATGCACTGTTCTTAGTGATGTTAGATATAATAAGAACAGTAGCATTACTGACGTATTAGGAGGTGAAATAGCGATTGTTAATGTTCTTTTATACTGAATTTTTTTCATTTTGAGAGTCTCTTATGAGGTAATTGTGCCATATTTAGTTAATAGCACAGACGGCTTTTTGAAATGTTTGCATTAAAGTGAAAATATCCATTACTCAGATTCACAGATGCTCCTCGCATCTCTTCTCATCACTGTTCTACTAGGAGGAGGATGAAGGATATGTTAATCCACTGGAGAGAGGCTCAGTGTCTGAGATACATTCATTGTTTCCACAGTCATTGGTCTGTTCTCTTATGGAAACTCGATGTTGAACACATATGTGTGTATAGTGTGGAGATGGGTGGAGAGAGATAAAGAGAGATGGGTGGGGGGAGCAGGGAGATGTGCCTTTGCCTATGTCACTTCTCAAATATCCTGTGGCTTCAAGATAGTCCCATTATATTTAATCTAAACTCCCCTTTTCCTCAAATATCTCTTGCGAGAATAATTTTTTGCTTCTGAGGCATAAACAAATTATTCTTTAACAGATATAGTCTACTATGCACTTACCTTTACATACGGAAGAAGCTAGATAGCTTTGAAAATCTCTAAGGAAGTGTTAAAATATAAATTCATGTCCACAGGATTTTTATTGGAGGTGCATCAAACCGACTACAATTACCATGATAGTTTTGAGTGTTATGACTTTGCTCTTTCTCTCACGTCTTATCCTTAAGTAGTAAGACTTTATTTTTGGTTAATATTTCTTAACTTTGATGTTGGGGCATTATGTGATATTTCAATACATGCCTACAATATGCATCATCATATACTTTATCTAGTTTACTCACAAACTCCTTCCAAATATCATGTAATTTCTACTGTATTTATGTGTCAACATTTTTAGCCTCCACATGGAGAACGTGTAATATGTGTCATTCTGTGTCTGGCTCTTATGACTTATTATAACATTCTCTAATTATATGTTTTATGGTGGGGAAAACTGAATTGCATTCTTCTCTGTTGGTGAAAATGATTTTGTTGTATATATTTTCACATTTTCTTTATGTACTCGTCATTGTTGAGACCAAATTTGATGAATATTCAGCTATCATGAATAGTGCTACTGCAGTCAGGAGTTGACATCCCCAAACATCCCCATCAACTGGGGATCATGTATCCAACTGTCTGATTCTATGCAGAGTATAGGAGGTATTTCACATTCAAACAACCACACCTCTATAGACTCAAGAAAAAAACTTAAAATAGGTCTATTTTTCTGAAATCAACAGTGAGGAACAAAATGCAGTGAAGTTTTAAATGTTGAGAGAAAAAAATTTAATCATCCCAAAGCCCCTTGCCTATATTTGTACATTAGTAAAATTGTCCTTCACAATGAAGAAAACATCAGCATTTTCTCAGAAATATAAAATTGAAGGTGCTCATCAGTGCCACTGATTTGATAGAAGCTCTTTAGAGAGAAGAAAAAACATCTAGGTCTGAAATTTGTATTTATATCTGGGAAGGAGTAATGTTAGGGAAAGTAAATAAAAGTTTTTGGATCTTGTAATCTTAAGTGGCAGAACAAGATTAAATATCAAGTACTTGCCTATTTTATATGCTTACAGATAAGGAACTCAAATATAGTAATTTTCTAAGTAATGGGAAAGAGTGGGTAGACAATCTGCCAATGTTCCTTGCATTGCCTGTAAAGGTTTTGATCTGCAGCACAAAAAAAGCAAATCAGCTATGGATGGAGTAAGAAAAAATTCTATGAAAACCACAAACAAAATTGTGCTAGATCTGTGTTGTTCAGACCATTTTCTAATCTCATGGGACAGAACAGATGCATATATCTGAAACAAAACCATTCACTTTTTCGGAGCCAGTATTAATCACCTTACCAAAAATGAGAAAATCTAAAGTTTATAAAGTGCTTCTTTAAGGTCAGTGACTTCATATGTTCTCTCTAAAAGCCCAATGAGGAAAACAGAACAAGACTTGTGGTGATTACTGTAGACCATCCAAAGTTTTCTGGGACCCTAGTCAGCTTTTCTCAGTTGCTTGGTTGAACAAGGCCAAAGATTTGTTCTGATTGGCTTCCAGCGCCAACCCCCACCCCATGGTCTTTCCTTTATATCTCACTGTGAAGTTGCACATCAAGAAAATAGACTTGATGTCCTGATCTAATGATATTTTTCTTAAAGTTGGTGGAGATAGTATCTCAGTAGAAATGGGCAAGTAAGAACATGCCACAGTGTTAAATATTTTTATGGTTTTCCTGAATCCAATGTTATAAACAGAACTAGAGTATGGGGACATCACCCTTTGAGGATACAAAAAATTGCCATATATATCACTGATTACACTTCAGGGTTGACAGCATGTCTCTCCTTCTAATGTAAGAATCTGGAACAAGTATAAATTTTTAAGAATCTTTGACCTCTTAAACAATGGGTATTGTAAGGGCTTCAGTGGGCATGAATTAGCAGCTTACCTCCATGAGTGGAGGTGATATGCATCCAGCTGTATACACAGGTATATGTCTGTAGCCTTGACAGTAACTTGGCTCATTTGATAGAAATCCAAATCGGAACAGGTTTGAAATGAGTTCTCACAAATCCTTCTCTGAAATGCTTGGTCACTTCCTCTTACTGAGTCAGTTTATATTAATCATAAATTACTAGTGTTTTTAAATCTGGTTTTGAGCATCAATTATACGAAATACTTGGTGAGTGAAGATTGATTATGAAATCAAGATACACGTGCCAGCTAGATTTACGTCAAGTCAACAATGGGTAGACTCATCAAAGAGAAAGGAGCACCAACTGAGAAAATACCTCCATAAATCAGTCCCTACACAAGCCCATGGGGGCACTTTAGTAATTAATGTTTGATGTAAAAAGGCCCAGCCCATTGCAGGTGAGCCATCCCTGGGCTAGTGGTCCTGGGTTCTATAAGAAAGCATGCTCAACAAGCCATGACAAACAAGCCAATAAGCAGCACCTGTCCGTGATCTCTGCTTCAAGTCCTTCCCTATTTGAGTTCCTGCCCTCACTTCCTTTAGTGCTAAACTACAACATGGAAGTATAAACCAAACAAGCCCTTTCCCACCTAAATTATTTTTGGTTATTGGTAACAAAATAGTTTGTATTGTTGTAACATACCTGAACATATATTGTTGGAAGGATTATGGAAGAACTTTGGAACTTTGGGCTGGAAGAACCACTGGGCATTCAAACGTTGGTGAGAAATTCTGTGGGAGTGTAGAATATAAGGATGTTAAGAAGAATGAAGATAAAGGAGGTCTTGTTTGGAAAGTTCCAGAGAAAAGTTTGAGCCCCTTAAATACTTTTGCTGAACCATTGCTTGTAGGAGTGCCCCAAGGAGATTGCTTGAATCTCACTCAAGGGGAAATAGACGAGACCACAGAAGTGGACAACTGATTGGGAGATGTGAGGGGAAGAAAACAAAGGTGGGGATCAGATATGAGGAAAGCAGAGGCATCAGTCAGAGGGCTGGGATAGAGAAGAGAAACCAAGGGCAGGGCCAGATCTGAGACAAACTGGAGACCCCTACAGGGTAGGCTCCTGGGAGAAAATGACGGTACTCTAGCTGAGACTCCTAGCAGCAGGGGACATGGAGGAGACTGAAGTGGCCACCTTCTAGCCACTCGCAGAACCTTTGACCCAAAATATAACTGGCCTACAAGAAGTGCAGGGGTACAGACGGAGCAGAGATTAAGGGAATGTCCAACCAGTGACTGATCCAGCCTGAGACCTGTACCACAGCAGAGAGCCAACCCCTGACACTATTAATGATACTCTGCTATAGTTGGAGACCGGAGCCTAGCATAACGGTCTTCTGAGAGGTTCCAATCAGAAGATCACTGAAACCGATGCTGAGATTCTCAGCCAAACCTGGGGAGCTAGGGAGCCTTGTAGAACTGCCAGGGAAAGATGGAAGAACCCAGAGCAAAGAATAACTAGAGAAGATTAATGACTAACAGAGTAAACTAACCTAGCCCCATGGGACTTACATAAACTGAAGCAGCAACCAAAGAACATGCAGGGTCTGGTCCTAGGCCCCTACACATATGTAACTGATGGGCAGTTTGTTCCTCATGAGGGTCCCCTAGCAAGTGATTCTTGGGAGCTTTTCTGACATGGACTCTTTTGTCTGCTTCCGGATCACTTTCCCCTAATAAGGCTACCTTGTTTGACCTCCATGGAAGAGAAACCACTCGGTCTTTACAAGACTTGAAATGCTGGTGAGGGTTGATAGGGGGCTGAAGGTTCCCCCTTTCCTGAGAAGGGGAAGAGGGAAAGAGAAGAAGATGGGAGGATGGTACCAGGAGGAAAGAAGTTGGATGCTGTGGTCAGGATGAAAAGAGAAAAATAAATCAACTTAATTTAAAAAATTACAAATGAAATATTGAACGAATAAATTTATTAAAAAACAAAACAAAAAGAATATGTGGTCTAGTCAGTTGTGCTAAAGATTCCACTGTGATTAACATGAAATCAGTATCATTGCAGTGAAAGCTTTGTGTTTCTTGGATGGTTGGTGCTGGTTAGCTGGAGCAGAGAAATTAGCAGTGATAAAAAGAGGCATTGTCAAAGTGACATCTTCTGGAAAGTGTTATCCCTGCGTCAGCATACATAACTTGTGTTCCAGAGGTGTCCAGCATTGTACCTCAAGCTGACAGTTGAACTCGGTAGTACAAGAGTCACTCTCAGTTGGAACTGGGCATAAAGACACAAAGAGGTCATGGAGAGGAGCTGAGGCAGTGGCCAGGAGAGGCAACAGATGAGGGTGTATTCTCAGTAGCCGCTGAAGTCCCATAATTAAAGAAGTCATGCAAAGACTTTAAAGTTTAACACCATGAAGAGAGCCCAAGAGAGGCTATTGGTGAAAATACAGGCTAGCTGCAGCAGAATACCCCAGCACTTTGCAGATATTGGATCCATAAGATGACCACCAAGAACATCAGCAGCAGTGGAGTGCAGCAATCTGGAGCTCTAAGTGCTGTTGAAAACAGAGCCAAAGACTTGACCCAAACCATTGGTGTTCCAGAAGGCTGTCAGTGGGTTCTCAGGCATTGGACATTGAGTTATTTACACAGATGGAGTTTAGTTTTGCTTTGATTTGTTTTTGTCTGTGCCCTAGTTATTCCCTCTGATGTAAGAAAGTATTTAATTTAAATTTTACTTTATAGGAGATCACAGCCAAGAGATATTAAATTTTAAAAGGCTTTAGAGATTAAAATAAACTGACTATTTTAAGGAGAATGAATTTTTAAGTGTCTGAAAATTTAAAGGCTGTCTATTTTTAAGTTTAAAGTGTGTTATATTGTTATGATTTTATCAATGTGGGATCTTGTAGATTAATGAGGAAGGAAAGGTTACGAATTAACAATGATATATTTTTGTGTCAGGCTGACAATTCAGTTGTACTCACTAGTTTTATGTCAAATTGACACAACCTAGAGTCATTGTAGAGGAAGGATCCTTAATTTTAAGAATGCCTCCATAAGATTATGCTATAGACAATCCTGTAGAGCATTTTCTTAATTTAGTTACTGATGTGGATGGCTCAGCCCATTGTGGGTGGGGTGACCGCTACCTGATGGTTCTGGGTTCTACAAGACTGTATTAGCCATGGAGGAGTAAGTTGCACCCTTCTATGGCTTCTGCATCAGCTTGGTTCTCTAGGCTCATGAGCTGTTTAAGTTCATGTCCTGATTCTATCAGTAATGGACTATGATTTGGAAGTATAAACAAAAAAATCCTTTCCTCCCCAAGTTGTTTATGATCATGGTGTTTCATATCAGCCATAGTAACCATAAGAGAGATCTGTTTCCTCAGAGTTGGTGCAGGATGCACTAGACACTAAATTCTCAGCACAAAGGGGCTTTATTAACCTTAGGGGAAAGATGGGTGGACATGAAAAGGCAGGCAGCATGTAGCAGCAGGAAGATGACGGTTTTCTGCAAGAGTGAGTTTTTAAGGAGAAAAAGGGAGAGTATGTGCTAGTGTGAGCTGTTACATCCATATTAGACAGACAATTTAGCCAAATAACACATTTTGATTGTTAGGGCTTGCTGTTTTATCTCAGGAATGAATCAATGGCCAAATAACAAAATAGACTTTTGGGCCGGTTTTCAGAAATGTAATCTAATATTTATTTGAGCAAGGCAGAGGAGGGTAAAAGGCTAAACCTGTCCTTGCCATGTTTGACACATTGTGGCCTGTTAAAGCCCTTCAATAATCCTAAAGCACTACTATTTGTACATTTTGTAGAGAGTAGCCTGGGCAAAATGGAAGTCAGAAATATCATTTCCTACAGTGTTAATGAAAGAGAGAAGCTGTTATGTTGGGCTCATGGTGGTGGCTGAGAAAACTCACTTTAGAGACAGAAGCTTAAAATTCAAGCTTTATTTTCTGTATGCTCTGGGAGGCAGCCAGTTCAGGATCTGAGTCTTGTCCCTGAAGAGAGATTGTACAACATTGTTAAAGGATGGGAACACAAAGAGATGGGAAGCAGGGTGGGGGTATTGCATTGACCAATCTTTTTTTGACACAAGGGGTTGAGCAAGGAAGTAAACATGGGTGACTTGGATTTTCCATGTCACCTGGTGTCAGGACCTTTGACTCAGCTTCTTTGCAGTCACATCCTCTCTTGGACTTTGGCCTGAAATTTGGAATGACAGAGGAACACAGGAGTGGGCAAGCTATAAGTCAAGACAGGCAGCACATTTACAACCTGTGTGCCTTAGTTTAGCTATCAGACAATGGCAACTTCCCTCTTTACATCCTTTACTGGTTAACAGTCATGAAACCACCAAAAGAAGCAGGAAAGGAATTGGGTTCTGGGAACTGGGAATATGAATTTAGTTTTGACCCAGCCAGCAAGACGGAACTTGTTCCTGGGGATGGCTGGACTCAGAAAACTGTCTCTTAACAGTTATAGATAAATTAAGTGTGGTATATGTCTTCAAACTTTAATAATAGGAAAACAGACAATGAGCAAGACACACAGCTGCCTTCCTACTGTCAAATAAAGGTCCTGGATTCTAGTGTGAAATGTTAATTCTATGTAAATATTTATAAATGGAAGTAATAGCTGAGAAGCAGCCAGTCTGTATTGTGATTAAAACAACGCAATTAGTGCATGATGTGGCTTTCTCCATGTCTAAAGGTATTGGCGACTATTATCTCCTGTCTGTGTTTTCCACAGAGGCTAAGAGCTTTGTTACTTTGAACACTTACTTGTAGCATGTCAGAGTTTTATGGCTTGCCAGCTTCCACTGTGCACAAAGTGGGAAAGAGTTCTCATATATGTAGTCTGTTCACTATCTAAACTGAGCTTGAAAGGAGAATGGGTATAGCTCATCACTGTTGCTTTATTTGCTGAAAAATATCAGAGTGCCAAAATCAGGTGCCACTACTGAGAAATTAAAATATATGTAAGGTAAATTTACATTTACCTTTTTTATTTACATTTTTTATTTAGTATCTACTGTGTCTCTTTTGTATTCTATTTGCTCTTCTAAAGAAGTCCACTGATGCTGAGTGCTTAGCCTGAGTATTCATGAATAGGAATATTTTACTGCCCCTGGTTGGAAATGGGGGATCTGGAAAGAAGACAGTAATCAAAGGGGTTGGACCTTTTCTCCTGCTGTAAGGTACCAATTTCCTACCCATCACACAGATCTGTCATGCTACACCACATCCTTTGGACAGATGGTTGGACTTTATTATTGCCGCTGTTGTTTATGATAATGATTGTCTCAAACTATTAAAAATAGATTATCTGTGTGTATGAATTATAAGCAGGCATTATTCATTCAATAGTTCATTACTCCTAGCATGTACTGGCAAGAACTTACCAAGTTGACACTTTATAGAGGAAAAGTAGGTACTTTCTTGATTGATAGTTCTCTCTAAAGAGGATAAAACTTTTCTCTATTTTATTCGACCACATTAATATGACTACTATATTAACCAATAACATTTCAGTAAATTTGTACATATAGAATTAAAATAAACATGTTTTATAAAATTTTCTACATATTAACAGATGTTCTTTTAGCTTATTGTACATTTCAATAATTGCTGATTTTTGTATAAAGGCATTCTTATACAAATACATGAGGTGCTTTAAGCATCCAAAGTCTATGTATTTATGTAAACCTCAGACCTACAAACTATAGGAAAATATGGCACATTTGTCTTTCTGAGACTGATTGAATATGCTGTATATGATTATCTCCAGTTGTGTCCATTTTCTTTATTTTTTATTAATTAATATATATTATTTACTTTGCACCCAGTTTTTGCCTCTCCTCCTAGTCCCATCCTCCCTCCCCATTTCTCCTCCCTTATACCTAGGAAAAAGGGAGGCCCCCTTCAACCCACACCAGTAAATGAAGTTGCATCAAGACTGATTTCTCCAAGTGATCAAAAAGCAGGAAACAGAGTCCATGTAAGAGACTGCCCCTGATCCCTTTAGTATTGGACCCACATGAGGCCTGAGCTGCCCATTGGCTACATTTATGTAGAGTACCTACGTCCAGTCCATGCATGGGCCTTGGTTGGTGTTTCAGACAGAACAGGTTCCTCTGGGCCTTGGTTAATTGGCTCTCCTGGTCTTCTTCTGGAGCTCTAGTCATCTCTAGGTTCTATTTTTGTTCATATGATATAATTTCAAAACTGACAACATTTTCATTGGGCATATATGCCAGATTTTCTTTAGCTATTCCTCTGTTAACATATAGTCAACTTAGTTAAATTATTTCTGTATAGTGACTAGTGTTGCAGTAAATGTTGTTTTTAATATTTTAATGAGTTGACTTGGACTATATTGGGTAAATAATTAGGAGTGATACTTATGGGTCATGTGGTAGATCCATCCTCAGATTTTGAGAACCTATACCCTGATTTCTGTAGTGTCCAAATAAGTTAATCTCTCCACCATCAGCAAAACCTCCATTGAATGGAAGTTGCTTTTAGTTGTTCTCCTTGCCAATATTTAGTGTTCCTAATGTCCATAATGTAGACTTGGATATTACTGAACCTCAACGAAGCTTTAGCATTCAGGTCTTTGAAAACTGGTTCAACAAATTTTATGTTTATTAACCGTTTGAACTATGTGTTTTCAAAGCTCAGTTTATTTGTTTAGCACATTTGTTGATGTGATAATTTATTTTCTCCTCATTTAGTTCTGTAATTCTCTCTATATTCAAAAATTTAATCCCCTGTAAAATGTATAGTATTTTTTCCATTCCATAGTCTTCTTTTTAATTGATTGTTTCCTTTTATGTATAGAAGATTTTTAATATCTTGAGAGTTTCAAGAACAAGCACTATATTTTTATCATTAATGTTGACTTTTCAGCAGACCTGAGCAGATTTATTTTCTAAATATGGGATCTGAAGACCTAGCCAGGTCATGCCAGCTTGATACTTCATGTCCAAGTATGTACTGCATTAAGCAATAGGTTCTTACTTTCAAATTCTGGGAGTTAATCTAAGGTGGTGGAAATGGCTTATATTATTTTAGGAACTTCTTCAACTCTCTGATCAACAACACACAGGGAAGTTTTCCATATCTGACAATGTTTTTTTTTTTTTTTTCATTAGATACTGTACAGCTCTTGAGGAAGCACTATCAGAACAGGTGGTATCACACATGCACACACACATTTATTAATACTATAATATATATATATATATCATATATATATATATTGTTGGGTAAGAGAGATCTTTTCTTATTTTCTTGGATTCTGTAGTTACTCCAAATCACATATTCATACCTAAACATTTGGAACTAGGACTTTCAAGTAAGTCTGGGTTACCTCCTTCTCTATCAGACAATCTAGTTCCATGCATTTACTGGCAAATTTCATGATTTCATTCCTCTTTTCAGCTTTATACAATACCAATGTGTATATGTGCAACATTTTCATTATCCATACATTAGATGAAAGACATTTATGCTGTTTCCTTTTACAGTTATTGTGACCAGAGCTGCAATAAGCACAACTGAAAAAGTATCGGTATAAAGGCTATTGAGTCACATAGTGATATAGCTGAGTCATATGATAGGTCTATATTTAGCTTCTTGATAACCGTCCATACTAATTCCTATAACGGTCCCACTAGCAGGCAATCCCACCATCAGTGAATGAGGGTGTTCCTGTCTCCACATCCTTGCTAAATTTCATTGTTAGCAGTTTTCTTCATATTATCCATGCTACCTGGTAAATACCTCAAGTCTGATGGTGCCATATGCACATTCCTAGGTCTCGCTTTACACCTTGCTTGCAGCACCTTTGCCTTATGAGTTTGCACAGAACAAGGTGCAACCAGGCCATGTCTATAATCAAGAGTTATCTTTTTATCATAGCCACTTCTATAATATTAATTCTGGTCACCTATGAGCCTTGTAGGTCTTTGCATGTTCTAATATCTTCAGTTTCTTTCTTCAGTATTTTTAGTTTTCATTATAAAGACCTGTCACTTCTATGGGTAGGCTAATTCTAAGACAACTTGTGGGCAAATAGAGACAATATTGTTTTCTTACTTCTTTCTTGGTGCTTTTGTTATTGGCATAGGAAGGCTGGTGGGCTTTGTGTGTTAATTTTGTATACTGTTACTTTTGTTGGAAGTATTTATCAGCTTTAAGAGTTTTCTGGTGTGGTCTTTAGCATCACTGATACAGGGAGGTGTACACTCTAGAAATAAGGATACTTTGGCATCTGTCTTTGCTGTGTCAGTTCAAATTAAGTTGAGATGTAAGATTTTGAATCAGAAAAGAGTATATGTCCAGAAAAAGATAAAGCTATTTCCCATTGAATCTTAGTCAAAGTAAGGAAGATGAAATAAAATAAGTAGGTAAACTAAACTAAATTTTTAAAATTAAAAAGTAAATTATTGTTCAGCTTTATTAAAACTATAGTAAATATTTATGAAAGGCATTTTAGAAGAACAAATGGATTGATATTTTCTTCAGTAGGACTTGAATGAATCTTAAGGTAAATAATACATTTGAGAAGAGCGTATATAATCATATCAAATAAAATATCAAATGTAGCTCTTTCTTAATCTCTAATTCATTAAGTAGTCATAAGTAATATTTTTTAAAAACACAAATTAAAATACATTATGACTAGTAGAGCAATTGAATAAATGCCATGTTAAAATGGATGGAGACAAAAGTGACCATTTGTTGATTACTGTAACATATTCTAATTTAACTTCTTTTAACTTCATTTAACATTTTTTAAGGGCCACTGCTCAGAAATCATTGTTATTATATATGTACGTATATCCATATATATGGATTATTTTACAAGATACATATTCTTCCTGTTGCAATCCTTCTTTGCCTCAATTTATTGTAGGCAGAATTATATTTTTCATGTAAATGTATTCACCATTGCTTTTTCAATATTATGATTAGAGGTTGATGGGATTTGGGGTCATCATTAAAACATTGGGCATGCATGTGAATGATTACCTAGTTCAGGTTAATTGAAGTGGAGTGACATATCCTTAGTGTGGGCAATATTGTTTTATGAACTGGGGTACCAGACTGGATGGAAATCTGAGGTCAGGCTTAGCATAAACTTTCATTGCTTTTACTTCCTTGGTGTGGATGCAATGTGAGTGGCTACCTCTTAACACTGCTGCCATCCCATTCTTTCCAGAATGGACTGTACTCTGGAGAAGAAGGATAAAGTCAACTCTGTCTTCCTTACATTCTTTGTCAGGCAAGATGGCAAGTAACTAACACAAGTGACATCCAAAGCAAATGAACTAAATTCTAATTCTCTGGAGTCATATGCTGAAAATATAACCTTGGATATCTTAATGTCAACTGCATCCTATGTTTATTTCCTCCTTGAAAAAATTGGACTATAATAAGACATTTATGATTGCTTAATGTGTACTTAACAAAAGGATATGTTATTTTATTTTCCTCCTTTAATTCCTATGCATAGTATAACATGTTCAGCCTTGCTCCAACAGGAATTAGTTTCAAGGGCTTAAGCCAAATTGGGAATCAAAGAAATGCAAGAAATAATATAACTAATATGATCAGAGTAACTTAGATGAATTTAAAATTAAATATTGCTGGTCCTATGAATTGGGAAATGTTATCAGTCTAGCAAATCTATGGTTTCTTACTTCATAGTGAAAAATAGTGTTCAACATGTTTGAATATATATATATATATATATATATATATATATATATATATATATGTTAACTTTGTAATGTGTAACCATTAAGGAAGAGATTCAGAACTGATCAAAGTGCTAAGCAAAAGTGTCTTCAAAATGCTTATACCTAAACAGAACCTCTATATGACTCCTCCAAGGCCCTGAAAACAGCATGGAGGAGGGGATAAAAAGATTGTAAGAACTGGAAGAAGGGAATGAGTTGTATGAAACACTGTCTTTGGAATAGCACCTGACTTTTGCAATCACAAACTCATGGAAGCTGTGACTACCTCTACAAAACCAGCATAGACACAAAAGACATTAAAGGAAGAAGGAGGTTGATTGGAAAGAATAAAGGTATCAGTAGTGGGGAAAGGAAAATCATAATAAGGCAAATATGATTACAATATATCTTATAAAGCCCCAACATGTCAAAAATAAGTAAAAATTAATGCCTATAAAGAAGAAGAAGAATAGCATCAGAACATATATAAGTAAAGATATGTATCATTTAAGGAAGGACTCACAAATATTCAGAGCAATGTATAGTCAGGCAGTAGTATTGGTCCATCAGTATAGTATATATTACATAATCTAAGAAGGCTACAAAATTACTAGTTAATGTAATCATATAAAATGATTAATATAAAGTACATAAGATTCATATTATATTCTACATATAATATATTTTACATATAATATATAATATAATATTATAATATGTATATTATATATAATATACGGTCAATTTGTAGGCAAAACACCATAATTAAGACTGCATATTAATAATATGTATATTTTCTAATAAATATCATCTGTACATTAAGTATATATACACACAAAGACATAAAGATAATAAACATAAATGTCCCTCAAACAATGATAAAATTTAAGCCAAAACTGAAAGGAAAAGTAGGATACTTTAAAGGTCAAGAGATTTTTCATATAGTGTTTAGAAGCCGATACAGATTGAAGATAGGAATTGAACCTCTAGTCTTTTCTCTCCCATTTCACTAAATGGAATGTGAATAAAAATATGTCCTTAGTAAAGTGCTTAAAACAAGGCTGGAGCAATAAATAATGTGTAGCTACAATTCCTTCCTTTCAATGTTTATGGTTATTTATATTTAGTTAAAAAGGAAGAGTTTGAATTTTACCAAAGCCATGCATTCCTCTGCCTGCCCATCATCACCCTAAATTTACTTTCAGATGTTCTAATTTGCAAACGACATCAATATTACTTGCTTTTAGATTTCTTACTTTATTAACCAAAGAGAGCCATGCCATCAGTTATAGTGAGTGAGAAGGGTGCATTCAGGACAAATACCGCCGAACTAACACCTTGTCGGTCTGTAATCCTCTGAGAGAATTCCTGCAAGCAGAGAATGAACCTCTTGTCAGGATACTGCTTCTAGTTTTTAACCAACAGTTACAAATATCTTAAATTCACTAATATCTATCATGCTAATTTGCTGAATAACTAATAATTACTTGATCACACCAGCTTGTAGGTAGAGTAATATCCACAGTGGTTTCATCTGATCACTAGACTGTGTGTAGCCTTTCTATTGAATCATCCTCAACTTGAACTCAATTGTGTTCCTTGTGTTCTCTAAACCATAAATAATATATATGCATACACAGAAAATGGAATTTGTGTGTATGGGAAGTAAAGCTTTAATATGAGCCATACAAATAAAAATATGTTCTTAAATAATATAATTGTAGATACCAACTTACCTTATGAAATTTCTCACATATTTCCAAGTATTATTTACTGTGTAATTATATGTCAGCACTAATATTAAGGATGTGTACTAAGTTACATATGATTAGGGGCATGCTTGAAACAAAAACTAAATTTTTATCACAGTATTTCTGAAGTAGATTATGTATTTCATTCTGTTTTAAATACCATGTTGGGATTTATTCACATTGGCAGTGTTTTATTCACATGAATTTTGAATACTAGGAGAAATTGAAAGTAATTTTCAAAAGTAACCTCACTAAATACACAGAGCTTTTTAAGACATCTCTGTGAAAGAAGGAAATTATAATGTAGGAGTGTAATGTAGGAGCAAGTCAAGTAAAAGCACTTTATGGAATGAATTTTGTGTATTGTTGCTGTTTCTTTTCAATGTACTGTCCTTAGGCTTTCTCTTTACTATCTCTTATGAGTTTAAAAATAGCATAAGTGATAATTCATATGAATAATCCAGAAAACAAAGATAGTCATTGAAGTAAAATGTTATTTTCTGGCTTCATAGAGGTTATAACTATCATCTTTGTATTCACAAGAGATACAGCCCAAGAGCACATTTTGTGTTTTAAGAATGCTTCTGCCTTTAATCATCATCTTATCATCTTTCTGTCTTTAAAAACAAGGACTGAAAGCACTTTAAAAGCCAGCAGTGATCTGTAAAGCTACTCTGTCAACAAAACCCATAATTCCATATTGTAGAGAAAGTCCTCACAGGATTTCATTTCTCATGTCTATTATACTTCACAACTCATCAAAGCAAAAGTTCATGTTTCATTTTCTTTGGAGGAGAAAAGCATGTGTCTGATTTATGGTAAAAATAAGCTTAACAACACTTTCAGTCTTAGGAGGAAGACTTTCATCATGAGATTTCTGTGGATATTAACATATACTTGAATCGTTCTTGAATTTTGTCTCTGTAGATTAATAATCTCATCTTGGATGCAGATGATATGCACCATTAGTATCTACAAATGACAATTTAAGACCAATATAGTAATCAATGATTTGAATTCTGAAGAAAGGTCATTGGTTCTAATAGTCTAGCTGCCTCAAAAATGTATGTTTTAGATTCTGCCAGATATTAGCTTATATTTCTTCTCTGATAAGATGGAATAGTACAGATAAAATGTAGGTACAGTTAAAGAATAAATTTCACATGTAAAGAAAACGAACCTGGGGCATTTTAAGTCATCAGGAAGCAATGATATAAAATTTTTTTTCCTATCATGAGTATGACTTCTTACTTTTAGCTGTTTATAGATGCTAGGCCTGAGGTTCCTGCTAAATTAATACCTTTCTTTAAAAAATAAGTTATTTTTAGTGTATTATTAAATTCAATGTAAATTAAATATTTTCTTAAAATAATTTATATGTCTTGTAATTGAAGAGGAATCTGGATGCAGCTAAAATTAGATTGGTGACATAATTCGATTTTATTTAATCTGGATTAATGATGAATGACCTTCCAAACTTTATACTCATACTATTTTTTTATTAATTTATTTTTGTTACATCTCAATGGTTATCCCATCCCTTGTATCCTCCCATTCTTCCCTCCCTCCCATTTTCCCATTATTCCCCTCCCCTATGACTGTTCCTGAGGGGGACTACCTTCCCCTGTATATGCTCATAGGGTATCAATTCTCTTATTGGCAACCTGCTGTCCTTCTTGGAGTGCCACCAGGTCTCCCCCTCCAGAGGACATGGTCAAATGTGAGGCACCAGAGTACATGAGAAGAATGGATAAAGAAACTGTGGTACATATACACTATGGAATACTAGTCAGCTATTAAAAACAAGGAATTCCCAAAATTTGTGGATAAATGGATTGAGCTAGAAATGATCATAATGAGTGAGTTAACCCAGAAGCAGAAAGACTCAAATGGTATATACTCACTTATATCTGCTTACTAGCCCAAGGGGCATGTCCCACGAAAGCCTTCACTTACCAGGAAACTGGGACAGAGGGGAGGACATCCTATTGGGACTCTAAATGAGAGAATCATGGGAGAATAGCAAAGTAGAAGGATCCAGAGGGTCCTAGAATCCTCATACTATTTTGTATTTGAAGATATAAAGCTTTTTCTACCTTCCTGCTTTTCCTTCCTCTGTTTAGATAGGAGAAGTAAATGTTCATATATTTCCAATTAAAATTTTATGTTTCTTGATTAGATAAAAATCACGAGGAAGGTAAAAGTGTAACGACAAAGTGTAATTATGAATATGGTTCATTCCTGTCCACTGCTCAGTTCAGTTCAAACCCTAGATATGATGTTCAGGGAACTTCATTAGATGGTAGAGTTAAACAGCACCCTAGTAGAGGGTCAAAAAATGTGCATCAGGAGCTCTGGACTTAAAAATTTCAGCTAATACATGGGAGATATGAGCAAGATCAGAAATACAGGAGATGTCAATAAAAACAAGGCAGGATGAGTTACAAGTAATTCACTTCAGATATATATTAAGAAACAATAACAAAAAGATACTTGAAACACTAAGTGATCCAGAGTGTAGGCAAAAGCCTAATGGTTTCAATCAGTGTATGTAATTTACACTGTAGGCACATGGCTGGAAAGTCAGAGTAACTAAAATCTGAAAGATGTATTGTTCCTAACCATTTGAGAATTATTTTCTCATTTAATAGTAGTGATTGAGCCTTTTCTTCCTATATGTAGCATGCAGTATCTCAAATGTCCACTCTTGTCTAGTACAAAGATGTGGCAATTGGTCTTGTACTAATCTAATCACTACTACCAATTATTGTTTGTTATAAAATTCAGTAATAGGTACATTGCATGGATGAGACACTATTCCATCTAACTCTCAAACCAACTCTTATTTCCTTTGAGAAATTCATCCTTCTGTGTCCAAGAAAGCCCCACAAATTTCTTTGCATTTTCCCATTCCTGATGGCATTGTGTGAGCTGACTGGGACTGTTCACTCAATCTGTGAATGAAGAGGAAATAGACAGAATTCTGTTTTAGGCTGTTACGTATGCCACTCTGTCTGTTTTAAAAATTGCATCCAAGCTAGATGTCAAAAGGACCAGAAGTGAGCCATTTACAGGAGACAATGGACCCAATAGACATGCTATTCTAAGTCATTCATGTTTGCTGCTATCTTCCCTATTTTATAAATATGATATCTGACCACAGGCCTCTGAAAAGCCACTAAGGTCTGATACTAGAGGTGGGGTCCCTGCTGAATTAACATTATTCTTAAAAAATAAATGGCTTGCAGGGTCAGCCAAGCAGCTATGAGATGGTATCTCTCTCTGTCTTTTGCATAGCTGCGTACACATCTAGGACACAGAGAGCAACCACACAACACTGAGTTGGTGCAGGCCACTGCCCACAGCCCACAGCCCACATTAGCTGCCAGACCTAACGCAGCTTTGAGCTTGGATCTCTCTGCACTCTGCTTACTGGCCTGGTACATCTGGGTCACACAGAGCCAACCAGCAGGGGTAAGTCCCATGCCAGACATAACCCACATTGTCCACCATACCACGGAGAGCTTGGAAGCAGCAGAGAAGCTTGAAATTTGGAGCTCTCTTGGCCTGATCCTCTCCTTCCTAACACAGCTGGGACACAGGGAACTCAATAGAGCTGAGCTGTGTGCATGCTCCA
Source organism: Acomys russatus (assembly GCF_903995435.1). Lineage (NCBI taxonomy): Eukaryota > Metazoa > Chordata > Mammalia > Rodentia > Muridae > Acomys > Acomys russatus. The sequence continues at coordinate 61,276,042 of NC_067138.1, forward strand.
ACACCCAATGTCCACCACCCTGAGGAGGCATCTTGGGAGACCTAAGAAACAGCCTTTGGCTTGGAGTTCACGTCCCCTGCTCTGGACCTGCCTAACCTATGTGAGACACAGACAGAAATCCCATAGGAAGAACTTCTAGGTCTGCTCAATTGCTAAAAGCCTCAGAGGAATATGACAACACCACCGGAAACCAGTGGTCCTACCACTACCATAACCATAAAGGTGAAACTAATAGCCACAAAGTGCAAGAAGACGATTTTAAATCTGAGATGATGAAAATGATAGAAGCCTTGAAGGAGAAAAATATATATCTCAAAGAAATACATGAAAAGGCGTTCAAACCGGTGAAGGAATTGAATAAATCCTATAAAGAATTAAAGGAAAATACAATCAAATGGGAGAAAGAAATAAAGAAAAAAAAAACTATTCAAGACCTAAAAAGGGAATTGGAAGCAACAAAGAAAACAATCTGAGGCAGTCCTGAATTTGAAAAACCTAGCAAAGAGAACGGGAACTGAAGAAAAAAAGCAACAACAGTAGGATGTTAGACTCAGCGATGTCTCTCTTTTCCTTTATCTTACATTCTTAGGTTTGGAGATATGGTTTGAATAGAAAGAAGGAGGAAATACAGAAATATATAGGGAAGAGAGAACAAAAAGTAGATTAGTGAATCTACTCCTGAACTTAATGTCTCAATTGTCTCTCTCAATGTTTTTTTTTAATTCACTGGTATAGAATTCTGTATAAAGACGCAAAATAAATTTAATTTTAAATACAGAGCTATAGAACTCAAATGTGAGAGTATTCTTCACACACACACACACACACACACACACACACACACACAATTTCTACTCTAATATGAAGTATTTATACATATAACTCAATTATTTTTTTTTTTTTTTTTTTATTAATTTATTCTTGTTACATCTCAATGTTTATCCCATCCCTTGTATCCTCCCATTCCTCCCCCCCCCCATTTTCCCATTATTCCCCTCCCCTATGACTGTTCCTGTGGGGGATTACGTCCCCCTATATAGTCTCATAGGGTATCAAGTCTCTTCTTGGCTACTTGCTGTCCTTCCTCTGAGTGCCACCAGGTCTCCCCCTCCAGGGGACATGGTCAAATGTGAGGCACCAGAGTATGTGAGAAAGTCGTATCACACTCTCCACTCAACTGTGGAGAATATTCTGACCATTGGCTAGATCTGGGAAGGGGTTTAAAGTTTACCTCCTGTATTGTCCTTGGCTGGTGCCTTAGTTTGAGCGGGACCCCTGGGCCCAAATCTGCCTATCATATTGTTCTACTTGTAGATTTCTAGGACCCTCTGGATCCTTTTATTTTGCTGTTCTCTCATGCGTCTCTCATTTAGAGTCCCAATAGGATGCCTTCCCCTCTGTCCCAGTTTCCTGGTAAGTGAAGGCTTTCGTGGGACATGCCCCTTGGGCTAGTATGCAGATATAAGTGAGTATATACCATTTGATTCTTTCTGCTTCTGGGTTAACTCACTCGTTATGATCATTTCTAGCTCAATCCATTTATCCACAAATTTCGGGAATTCCTTGTTTTTAATAGCTGAGTAGTATTCCATAGTGTATATGTACCACAGTTTCTTTATCCACTCTTCTACTGAGGGACACTTAGGCTGTTTCCATGTTCTGGCTATTATGAATAAGGCTGCTATGAACATGGTTGAGCAAATTTTCTTGTTGTGTGCTGGAGCATCTTCTGGGTATATTCCAAGGAGTGGAATAGCTGGGTCTTGAGGAAGCCCTATTCCCATTTTTCTGAGATAGCACCAGATAGATTTCCAAAGTGGCTGTACTAGTTTGCATTCCCACCAGCAATGAAGGAGTGTTCCTCTCTCCCCACATCCTCGCCAGCATGTGGTGTCGCTTGAATTTTTGATCTTAGCCATTCTGATGGGTGTAAGATGGAATCTCAGAGTTGTTTTGATTTGCATTTCCCTGATGACTAAGGAGGTTGAGCATTTCTTTAAGTGTTTCTCAGCCATTTGATACTCCTCTGTTGAGAATTCTCTGTTTAGTTCCAAGCCCCATTTCTCAATTGGGTTATTCGGTTTGGTGGTGTTTAATTTCTTGAGTTCTTTATATATTTTGGATATTAGACCTTTGTCAGATGTAGGGTTGGTGAAGATTTTTTCCCAGTCTGTAGGCTGTCGCTTTGTTCTCTTGACAGTGTCTCCTGCCTTACAGAAGCTTCTCAGCCTCATGAGGTCCCATTTATTAATGGTTGACATTAAGGCCTGGGCCGTTGGTGTTCTGTTCAGGAAGTTGTCTCCTGTGCCAATATGTTCCAGGCTCTTTCCCACTTTTTCTTCTAAGTGGCTTAGTGTCTCTGGTTTTATGTTGAGGTCTTTAATCCACTTGGATTTGAGTTTTGTGCAAGGTGACAAATATGGGTCCAGTTTCATTTTTTTACACATAGACCTCCAGTTAGACCAGCACCATTTGTTGAAGATGCTATCCTTTTTCCATTGAATGGATTTGGCTTCTTTGTCAAAAATCAAGTGACCATATGTGTGTGGATTCATATCTGGGTCTTCGATTCGATTCCACTGATCAACCAGCCTGTTGCTGTGCCAGTACCATGCTGTTTTAAGTACTATTGCTTTATAGTACAGTTTGAGATCAGGTATGGAGATTCCTCCGGAGCATCTTTTATTGTACAATATTGTTTTAGCTATTCTGGGTTTTTTGTTTTTCCATATGAAGTTCAGAATTGAACTTTCAATGTCTTTAAAAAATTGTGTAGTTATTTTGATAGGGATTGCATTGAATCTGTAGATTGCTTTTGGTAGGATGGCCATTTTTACTATGTTAATTCTCCCGATCCATGAGCAAGGAAGATCACGCCATCTTCTCAGGTCATCTTCAATCTCTTTCTTCAGAGTTTTGAAATTTTTTTCATACAAGTCCTTCACTTGCTTAGTTAGGGTAACTCCTAGATATTTTATATTGCTTGTGGCTAATGTGAAGGGTGTGGTTTTCCTAATTTCTTCCTCTGTAAGCTTGTCATTTGTGTATAGGAAGGCTACAGACTTTTTTGAGTTAATTTTGTATCCAGCCAATTTGCTGAAGGTGTTTATCAGCTTTAGGAGTTCTCTGGTGGAGTTTTGAGGGTCACTTATGTACACTATCATATCATCTGCAAAGAGGGATAATTTGACTTCCTCCTTTCCCATTTGGATACCCTTGATCTCCTTTTGTTGTCTTATTGCTCTGGCTAGAACTTCGAGTACTATATTGAAGAGATATGGAGAGAGTGGGCAGCCTTGCCTTGTTCCCGATTTGAGAGGAATTTCCTTGAGTATCTCACCATTTACTTTGATTTTGGCTATTGGCTTGCTGTATATAGCCTTTATTATGTTGAGGAAAGTGCCTTGTATCCCCGATCTCTCCAGAACTTTAAACATGAATGGGTGTTGAATTTTATCAAATGCTTTCTCTGCATCCAAGGAGATAATCATGTGGTTTTTTATTTTCAGTTTGTTTATATGATGGATTACATTGATGGATTTCCGTATATTAAACCATCCCTGCATGCCTGGAATGAAGCCTACTTGGTCATGATGAATGATATCTTTGATGTGTTCCTGTATTCGTTTTGCAAGTATTTTATTTAGTATTTTTGCATCTATGTTCATAAGAGAAATTGGTCTGAAATTCTCTTTCTTTGTTGAGTCTTTGTGAGGTTTAGGTATCAATGAGACTATGGCCTCATAGAATGAAGTTGGTAATTTTCCATCCATTTCTATCTTTTGGAGTAGCTTGAAGAGTATCGGTATTAGCTCGCCCTTAAAGGTCTGGTAGAATTCTGCACTGAAACCATCTGGCCCTGGGCTTTTTTTGGTTGGGAGACCATCGATGATTGCTTCTATTTCTGTAGGGGAAATGGGACTATTTAACTTGTTTATCTGTTCTTCACTCAACTTTGGCAAGTGAACTTGATCAAGAAAATCGTCCATTTCCCGTAGATTTTCAAATTTTGTGGCGTATATGCCTTCAAAGTAGGATCTTATGATTCTTTGAATTTCTTCAGTGTCTGTTGTTATGTCTCCCTTTTCATTTCTGATTTTGTTCATTTCAATACTGTCTCTCTGCCTTTTAGTTAGTTTGGCTAATGGTCTGTCTATCTTGTTGATTTTCTCAAAGAACCAGCTTTTGGTTTTGTTGATTCTTTGGACTGTTTTCTTAGTTTCTAATTTGTTAATTTCAGCCCTGAGTTTGATTATTTCCAGGCGTCTACTCCTCTTGGGTGTTTCTGCTTCTTTTTTTTCTAGGGCTTCCAGTTGTGTTGTTAAGATGCTTATGTGCGATGTTTCCAATTTCTTTTTAAAGGCACTTAGTGCTATGAATTTTCCTCTTAGCACTGCTTTCAATGTATCCCACAAATTTGGGTATGTTGTTTCTTCATTTTCATTGAATTTCAGAAACTCCTTGATTTCTTTCTTTATTTCTTCCCTGACCCAGGTGTCATTTAGCAGAGAGTTGTTTAGTTTCCACAAACGTGTAGGCTTTTTGTTATTTCTGTTGTTGTTGAATTGCAGCCTAAGAGCATGGTGATCTGATAGGATACAAGGTATTATTTCAATCCTCTTGTATCTGTTGAGGCTTGCTTTGTGACCTACGATGTGATCAATTTTGGAGAAGGTTCCATGGGGTGCAGAGAAGAAGGTGTATTCTTTCTTGTTTGGGTGAAAGGTTCTATAGATATCTGTTAGATCCATTTGACCCATGGCATTGGTTAATGATGTTATTTCTCGGCTTAGTTTCTGTTTCAATGACTTATCCTTCAGTGAGAGTGGGGTGTTGAAGTCTCCCACTATTATTGTGTGGGGATCGATGTGTGGTTTAAGCTTTTTTAGGAGATCTTTTACATATGTGGGTGCCCTTGTATTGGGAGCATAGATGTTCAGAATTGTGATGTCATCTTGGTTGACTTTACCTTTGATGAGTATGAAGTGTCCTTCCTCATCCCTTTTGATTAATTTTGGTTGAAAGTCTATTTTGTTCGATACTAAAATGGCTACCCCTGCTTGCTTCTTGTGACCATTTGCTTGGAATATTTTTTTCCAACCTTTTACCCTGAGGTAATGCCTTTCATTATGGGTGAGATGTGTTTCTTGGATGCAGAAGAATGTTGGGTCTTGTTTATGTACCCATTCGGTTAGTCTGTGTCTTTTTATTGGAGAATTGAGGCCATTGATGTTGAGAGATATTAATGACCAGTGACTGTTAAGAGTCTTAATTTTGATGTTGTTTCCAGTCGAGCGTTTGTGTAGTTGTGTTTTTGCCATGGGATAGTTATCTATTTCCTGGGTAGTTTTGGTTGTAGCTTGACCCTTTGGGATGGAGTTTTCCTTCTAGTACCTTCTGTAAAGCTGGGTTTGTGGATAGGTACTGTTTGAATTTGTTTTTGTCGTGGAATATTTTGTTTTCTCCATCAATGGTTATTGATAATTTTGCTGGGTAAAGTAGTCTGGCCTGGCATCTGTGTTCTCTTAGGGTTTGCAGGATCTCTGTCCAGGCCCTTCTGGCTTTTATGGTCTCTGCTGAGAAGTCAGGTGTAATTCTGATAGGTTTACCATTAAATGTTATTTGGCCCTTTTCCCTTGCAGCTTTTAATATTTTTTCTTTGTTCTGCATGTTTTGTGTTTTGATTATTATGTGGCGGGCAGTTTTTCTTTTCTGGTCAATTCTATTTGGTGTTCTGTAGGCCTCTTGTATGTTTATAGGCATCTCTTTCTTTAGATTGGGGAAATTTTCTTCTATGATTTTGTTGAGAATAGTTTCTGGGCCCTGGAGTCTGATGTCTTCTCTTTCTTCAATGCCTATTATCCTCAGATTTCTTCTTTTCATGGTGTCCTTAATTTCTTGGATGTTTTGTGTCAGGAGTTTTCCAGATTTGGCATTTTCTTTAATGGTTGATTCAATATCTGTGATTGTATCTTCTAGCCCTGAGATTCGTTCTTCCATCTCTTGGATTCTGTTAGAAAAGCTCACCTCTGTGTTGCTCGCCTTCTTCTCTGAGGTCTCACGTTCTCGTTTTTCTTCTGTCTGTGTGTTTATCATTGAATCCATTTTCATTTTCAGATCTTGAACTGATTTTTTGATTTCTTTCATCTGATTTTTTGTATATTCCTGAGTTTCTTCCATTGCCTCTTTATAGGTCTTCAGAGCTTGAACCGTTTTAGTTATTTCTTTCATCTGGTTGTTTGCATTTTCCTGCAATTTTTCCAGTTCCACTCTATGTGCTTCTTTTATGTCTCTCACCTGTTTGTCTGCGTCTTCCTGCATTTGATTACGAATTTTATTTGTTTCCTCCATTATCATCCTCATTACTAAGGATTTGAGGTCATTTTCTTGTATTTCCGTTGTATTTGAGTTCTCTGGGTGGTTTTCTTTGGGATAGCTGGAAACTGGAGACGCCATGTTGTTTTGGGGTTTTTTGCGTATGCTTTTTCGTTGTCCTTTAGACATCTTGCCGTCTTTGTTTTTGTTGGGTAGCTTCCAGAGTTGGATGGAGGGTGTCTGATGATAGATTTACTTGTCTTCTCACGATTTCCCTAGGCTACGAGCTCAAAGCTTCACTGGTGTGGATGTTAGGAGGTTAGCCCTGTTGTTCTGGTCTCTCACAGCCAGTGATCCTCAGTCCCTCTCTGCTGTGGATCCTGCAATTGTTCTGGGTCTCTGAATGAGCGTTGGGTCAGGCCAAGGTATCCACAGCCTTCTGTGTTCCCTGCCAAGTCCAGCCAGGAGCACTGGGACCGAACCACGGGCAGAACTCAGCTAGATTCTCAGGGCCAGAACCGTCTGCCAAGCTCAGCTAGGGATTTTGGGCCCAAAATGCACACAGGGCCCAGCCAGAATTTTTGGGCTGGGACTACGCACCAAGCTCCACTTGGGCCTTTTGGCCCAAAGTGCGTGCTGTGGTCAGTTATTGACTCAGGGCCCGAACTGACCACCAATCTCAGCCAGGAATTCTGGATTCAAACTGCACACTGTGTCCAACCAGAGTCTTAGAGCTGGTGGAACCGAGAGCTCTGTCCAGCCTGTGCCACAGCAGGAGAACTGCGGCTGCTCTGAGTTAGCGCCAGTGGTGGAACAAGTGCTCCGCCCGGACTGTGTCCCCACAGGGGAGCTGCCGCTGAGCTGAGGTGGTGCCTAGGATGGAACCGAGCACGTCACCAAGCCTGCGCCACAGCAGGAGAACTGCGGCTGCTCTGAGTTAGCGCCAGTGGTGGAACAAGTGCTCCGCCCGGACTGTGTCCCCGCAGGGGAGCTGCCGCTGAGCTGAGGTGGTGCCTAGGATGGAACCGAGTACGTCACCAAGCCTGCGCCACAGCAGGAGAACTGCGGCTGCTCTGAGTTAGCGCCAGTGGTGGAACAAGTGCTCCGCCCGGACTGTGTCCCCGCAGGGGAGCTGCCGCTGAGCTGAGGTGGTGCCTAGGATGGAACCGAGCACGTCACCAAGCCTGCGCCACAGCAGGAGAACTGTGGCTGCTCTGAGTTAGCGCCAGTGGTGGGACAAGTGCTCCGCCCGGACTGTGTCCCCGCAGAGGAGCTGCCGCTGAGCTGAGGTGATGCCTAGGATGGAACCGAGCACGTCACCAAGCCTGCGCCACAGCAGGAGAACTGTGGCTGCTCTGAGTTAGCGCCAGTGGTGGAACAAGTGCTCCGCCCGGACTGTGTCCCCGCAGGGGAGCTGCCGCTGAGCTGAGGTGGTGCCTAGGATGGAACCGAGCACGTCACCAAGCCTGCGCCACAGCAGGAGAACTGCGGCTGCTCTGAGTTAGCGCCAGTGGTGGAACAAGTGCTCTGCCCGGGCTGTGTCACCGCAGGGGAGCTGCCGCTGAGCTGAGGTGGTGCCTAGGATGGAACCGAGCACGTCACCAAGCCTGCGCCACAGCAGGAGAACTGCGGCTGCTCTGAGTTAGCGCCTGTGGTGAAACCAAGTGCTCCGCCCAGACTGTGTCACCGCAGGGGAGCTGCCGCTGAGCTGAGGTAGTGCCTAGTGTGGAGCAGCGTGCTCAACTAAGCCTGCGCCACAGCAGGGGAGCTATGGCCACGCTGAGTTAGTGCCTCAGGCAGAATTGTTTGCTGGGCCGGGCCAATACCCGGGACTCTGGGGCCGAACTGTCCGCCGAGTCCAATCTGGGTCCAAAGGCTCCACGCGACCCAAATCCTGCCCCGAGTCCCCTCTCCCGCAGCAATTCCCACCAGCCACCACACCAATCGCCTCCACCGGAAGGCTATGAGCTGCAAACCTCAGCCGCCGCCGCTGGTGCCGCTGGTGCTGCCGCCTCTACCGCTGCCGCTCCGATCAGAGAAAAACCACGCTCCTCCCGTGTGCAGGGGCACGCAGGTCCTCCGCACCCTGGTCCCTCCGAACCGTGGAGCACTCCCGCTGCCGTGATGTTCGGACCTCGGTGTTCCTGGCTCAGAAATCTGTGCAATTCCCTGAATTGTTCACTGGAGCCTCCAAACGCGGTCCACACTGCTCGCCGCCATCTTGGATCCCCTCATATATAACTCAATTATAATACAAGGTTTACTTCCAATACTTTGAAAGTGCTATTGCAGGCTGCTTAGAATAAATAAGTTATACAAGTTAATTGTTATTTGATCAAACCATGGTCATGTCAATCACTAGTCTACTTTTATCACAAGAATATACATCTTAGGTGGGGCAGATAGCTATGATTCTATAGAAAGATAAAGTAGGATACTTAGACAAGCTCTTCAAAAACCTCAGAGACATGCAGAATATGGCATTTAAGGGGTTTTTTATTATTTTAAATATTCACTGATAATAAGACAGGTTAAATGCTGGTAATAACCAACCTACTTTAAAGAGGATGATGAGCATCAAAGAACCTTTTTATGGAGATTGCTTCAAATGTGGCAAACAAGCCACTGGGAAAAGTGTCCTCATTTCCAACACAGACAAAATTCTGCCTGACAAGGGGCAAGTTTAAATGCAGGCAGAGTCGATAGCCAAACTCTGCCAATATAGGGTAAGCAAGTCCTCAGTAATTCCTGCCTCACAAATATGTCTGTCAGATATATTGGGCCAGAAGGCTGAAGAAGGTGCCCCAACATAATAGAGAGTTTTGGGTAACTATTCAGGTAAAAGAAATGTCTCTGTAATCTTCTTATTTGGAAAACTAGCAACCTGTATTCCCAACATATGCAGGTAATCAAGTTTATTCCTTCTCAAGTCTCTGATGGAGTCAAAGAACAGGTTGGTTAGTTTTACAATGAAGCTCATTTGTTTAGGGGTTAAGATGTTTTTAGGTATAGATAGATGTTTTAAGTTGATAATGATGAGATATGATAATGATTTATTTACATTCAGAATTTTATATGCACCAATGTTGGAAAGATATTCTCTTCAATGCTGTCAAATACAAATAACAAAAACGCAAAGAGTATAACATTTATATAATTCTTGATTGTGCCATGTCATGGTTCTTCTTCCTATAGGTAGTTTATTGTATATATTTGTAATAATATAAATGTATATGTAAAAAAACATTTAATTAATAAAAAAGAATACAAGAGATGGAAGAAGAATCTCAAGTGTAGAGGATAGACTTGAAGCTATCGATGCATCAGTGAAGAAAATGTTAAAAATAAAATGTTCCTGACACAAAACATTCAAGAAATCTGTGGCATAATAAAAAGAATAGTAGGAATAGAATAAGGAGAAGACTCCAAGCTCCATGGCCCAGAAAACATTTTCAACAAAATCATAGAGGAAACTTTCCCCATCATAAAGAATGAAATGCCCATATACATACAAGAAGCATACAGAATTCCAAATAGATTGCACCAGAAGAGAAAATCCTCCTACCATACAATAATCAAAACACTAAATGTACAGAACAAAGAAGGAATATTAAAATGTGCGAGAAAAAGGCCAAGCCATATATAAATGCAAACCTATCAGAATTACACCTGAATTCTCAACAGAAACTATGAAAGCCAGAAAAGGCTGGAGCAGATATCATGTTGACATTATGGGACCATGGATATCAAACCAGACTACTATATCCAGCAAAACTTTCAATCACCATAGATGGAGAAAACAAGACATTCCATGACAAAACCAAGTTTAAATAGTACCTAGATATAGATAGAACCCTAAGGAAGATAGAAGAAAGAAAACTCCAACCTAAGGAGGTGAAATACACTGAGGATAACATGGGAAATAAATAACTCTACATCCACAAAACCAAAAAAAAAAAAAAAAAAAAAAAAAAAAAAAAAAAAGAAACACACATACTCTACCACCACCAACATAAAAAAATCCCAGAAACTAACAACCACTCGTCATTAATATCTTTCAACATTAATGGCCTCAACAACCCAACGAAAAGGTACAGGCTAACAGAATGGATACAAAAACAAGACACATCACTCTGCTGCATATGAGAAACACAACTCAGCAATAAAGATAGACATTACTTCAGAGTAAAGGATTGGAAACTGTATTCTGAGCAAGCTGACCCAAAAAGCAAGCTGGAGTAGCCATTCTAGTATCTAATAAAATAGGCTTTCAATAAAAAATAATCAAAAGAGGAGAAGGACACTTCATTTTCATCAAAGGAAAAATATACCAAGATGACTTCTCAATCCTGATATCTATGCTCCAAACATAGAAACCACATATGTAAAAGAAACATTACTGGTGCTTAAATTATACATAGAACCCACGCATTAATAAAGGGAGATTTCAACAACACACTCTCACCACTAGACAGATCATCAAGACAAAAAGTATATGGAGAAACAATAAAACTAATAGATGTCATGAATCAAATGAATTTAACAAATATCTACAGAACATTACTTCTTAACACAAAAGAATATACCTTCTTCTCAGCACATCACAAAATCTTCTCCAAAACTGACCACCTACTTGGTTACAAAGAAAGCCTCAAGAGATACATGACTGAAATAACCACTTGCATCTTATCAGACCATCATGGTTAAAGCTGGAATTCAACAACAACAGAAACAGCAGAAAGTCTACAAACTCATGGAAACTGAAAAACTCCCTACACAATAACCTCTGGGTCAGGGATGAAATAAAACAAGGAAATTAAAGACCTCCTGGAGTTCAAAGAAAATGAAGGCACTACATACCCAAACTTATGGGACACAGTGAGAGTACTGCTAAGAGGAAATTTTTCTTGATACCTACTAATTACAAAAATTGATTCATGGTCAGGTAAACTAACTAAATAGTCCTATATCTCCTAAGAAAATAGACCAGTCATCAAAAGATTCCTTCCTCCCAAAAATAAATGTACAGGAATTGATGGATTCAGTGAGAATTCTACCAGACCTTCAAAGAAGATTCTATACCAATTCTCTTCTAACTATTCCTCAAAATAGAAACAGAAGGAACATTATCAAACTCATTCTATGAAGTCACAGTTATCTTGATACCTAATCCACACAATGACCCAAAACAGAAAGAGAATTTCAGAACAATTTCTCTTAATAATTTTGATGCAAAAATACTCAATAAAATACTTGCAAACAAAATCCAAGAATACATCAAAAAATATCATTCAACATGACCATATAGGCTTCATCCCAAGCATGCAGGCATAATTCAATACATGAAAATCCATAAATGTGATCCATCATATAAACCAACTGAAAGGAAAAAAAAACACATCATCATCTCCTTATGCCAAAAAATATTTGACAAAATGAAACATCAATTCATCTTAAAAGTCTTGGATAGATCAGGAATACAATGCACATCCCTAAACATAGTAAAGCAAATATACAGCATGCCTATAGCCAGCATCATACTAAATGGAGAGAAGCTTAAATCAATTCCTCTGAAATCAGAGCACAACAAGGCTGCCCACTCTCTCTGTATCTTTTCAATATAGTGGTTGAAATGCTAGCTAGAGCCACGAGACAACTAAACAAGATTAAAGGGATACAAACTGGAAAGGAAGGAATCAACATATCAATATGTGCAGATGATATAACAGTATATATAGTAGTGCATATAAGTGACCCCAAGAATTCTACCAAGAAACTCTTCCAGCAGGTAATCACCTTCAGCAAAGTGGCTGGATACAAAATCAAGACAAAATAATAGGAAGCCTTCCTGTATACAGAAGACGAACAGGCTGAGAAAGGAAAGGAGATGGAAAGATCTCCTTGCCCATGGATCAGTAAGATTAACATAGTAAAAATGGCCATTTTACCAAACACAATCTACAGATTCATTGCAATTCCCATGAAAATCCCAACAGAATTCTTTACAGACCTTGAAAGAACAATTCTCAATTCCATATGGAAAAAAAACATGAATAACTAAGACAATCCTGTATAATAAGAAATCTTCACTTGGGTGTCATGGCACATGCCTTTAACTCCAGCACTCGGGAGGCAGAAACTGATATATCTCTTTGAGTTTGAGGCAAGCCTGGTCTACAAAGAGAGTCCAGGACAACCAAGGATACACAGAGATACCCTGTTTCGAAAAACAAACAAACAAAAGTTCTTCTGGAGGTACATCCTTTCTTGATTTCAGGCTGTACTATACAGCAACAGAGAACTTCATGGTACTGGCATAGAAACAGACAAATAGACCAATGGAATCTAACCCAAGACCCAGAAATAAACCCACACACTTATGAACACTTGATGTTTGACAAACAAAACAAAACAAAAACATACAATGGAAAAAAGATAGTATCTTTAACAAATGCTGAAGGTCTAACTGGATGTCTACATGTAGGAAAATGCAAATCGTTCCATATTTACCACCCTGAACAAAACTAAAATCCAAGTGGATTAAAGATCTCAACATGATACTAGACACACTGTATCTGTTAGAAAAAAAACACAGGGAAGAGTCTTGAGCTCAGAAGACAACTTTCTGAATAGAATACCAACATCTCAGGCTCTGAAATAAACAATGAATGAATGGGTTCTCACGCAATGGAAAAGCTTATGTAAGACAAAGGACAGAGTTGACAGAACATAAGGACACCCTACAGACTTGGAAAAGATCTTCAGCAAACTTCCATCTGACCAAGGGCTAATATCCAACTAATATCCAAAATATATAAAGAACTTAGGAAATTAAACACAATCAAATCAAATAATCCATTTAAAAATGGGGTACAGAACTAAACTGAATTCTCAAAAAAGAAATATCAAATTGCCAAGAAACACATAAAGAAATGGTTAAAGTCCTTTCTCATCATGGAAATGCAAATCTAAATGACTCTCTGAGACTCCATCTTACACCTATCAGAATGGCTAAGATAAAAAAAAACCTCAAGGGACAGCACATGCCGACAAAGATGTGGAGAAAAGCGAACACTCCCCCATTGTTGATGGGAGTACAAACTTGTACAACCATCTTGGAAATCAATTTGGTACTTTCTCAGAAAGCTTGGCATAATTTTGCTGCAAGATTCAGCTATACCACTCCTGGGCGTATACCTGAAAGATGCTCCACCATGCAACAAGGACATTTGCTCGACTATATTCATAGCAGCCTTATTCATAACAGCCAGGATCTGGAAAGAACCTATATGTCCCTCAACCAAAGAATGGATAAAGAAATTATGGCACATTTGCACAATGAAATACTATGTATCTATCAAAAACAAGGGAATCTTGAAATTTCCAAGCAAATGGAAGAACTAATAACAATCATCCTGAGTGAGGTAACAATGACACAGAAAGACATGCATGGTATATACTCACTTATAACCAGACATTAGCCAATTAAATTAGAATAATCATACTACGATACACAGACATAAAGAAGCTAAATAAGCAGAACCTCTGAAAGAATTCTCATTCAGAAGGGCAACTAGAATAGACACCAGAAGCAATTAAAGAGAAGCAAAAGGACTGGAGCCTACCATAGAGGTCCTCTGAAAGATGCTACTGAGCAGGAGAATAAGGCAGATGCTGAGACACACATCCTAACTTCAGTTGGAGCACAGGGCATCTTCTGGAAGAGTTTGGGAATAGAAGGACCTGGAGGAGACAGGAACTGCACAAGGAGACCAATGGAGCCAATAAACCTAGGCAGAAGAGGGTAATGCTGCAGGGTAATGCACCAACCAAGGACTATGCATGATGACGACATAGACCCTCTGCTCAGATGTAGTAGATAGGCAGCACAGTCTCCTTGTGGGTCATTATGAGGAGGAGGGACAACTTTTGACATGGATTCTGGTGACCACGTGTTGATCACATCCCCCTGGCAGGGCGGCCTTGCCATCAACAGAGAAAGAAGAACAGGTAGTCCAGTTAAGACTTGACAGGCTGGAGTCATAGGATAGAGGAGGAGGACTCCCTTTTCTGAGGGCTAGCAGAGGGTGGAGAGGTTGAAGGAATGAGGATGGGACAGGAAGGTCATGGGGTAGGGGACTATAGTCAGGATGTAAAGTGAACACATTAAAAAAATAAAGAAATTACAAATGGGGGAAAATTGCTTCATTCATTCATTCATTCATTCATTCATACAAATGTGAGTGGAGATATCTATGCATGCGCATACATGTGTGGTTATTAAAAACATGGAGGTAGAAAAGAGCTCTCATAACTCAGTTCTATCTTCTCTGGATTCTGGGGATTGAAATCAAGTCATCAACCTTGGCCTGTATTCACTGGAGTATCTCACTCAACACTAACTCCTTTCCTACTTGTTTTTGTGAACACTTTCCCAGCTTTGTAAAGCAGGCATGGCACATCACATATCTCTTCTTGCAGGTCTTCCCTCTGTTAAATCTGTCTTTCCTATCTTATCACTCTATCCCTGATATGCAGGAGATGATGAAAAATTGTTTTTAATGACTCCAATAATTTTCTTTATCAGCAAGTAATATCCCTTCTATTTCATCAAGGTTTCCAACCTTTGTTTAAAGGAGAAATTCCTTACAATACTCAGTTCTTCCAGTAATACTGAATCCAGGCTGATCCCTCTGCCCCACATATCACATAGATCCCTGAGTAATGTGGGGGTAGGCTTTTTTTTTATTTCTTACTTAAAATTAGTCTTCATTAAGGCTACTGAGAGTCAGACATTGACTTTTTTTCAATTTTTTAAAATTTAATTTTATTAATTTATTCAGATTACAATAAATTGTTATACCATCACTTGTATCCTCCCATTCCTCCCTCCCTCCTGCTTTCACCCTATCCGTCTCCCTTAGGTCTAAGACCAAGAGGGACCTCCTCCCCCACTATATGGTCATAGGCGATCAAATCTCATCTTGGCAGCCTGCTTATTCTTTCTTTGAGTGCCATCAGGCCTCCCCACCAAGGGGAGGTGGTCAAGGATGGAACACCAGAGTTCATGTCAGAGTCAGTTCCCACTCTCCACATAACTGTGGAGAAAGTCCTGTCCATTGGGTAGCTCAAACTAGGGGTTCATTGTTTACTGCTTGTACTGTCCTTGGTTAGTGCAATAGTTTGAGCAGAACCCCTAGGCCCCGATCCACCCATCAAGATGTTCTTCTTGTAAGTTTCTAGGACCCTTTGGGTCCTTTTATTTCCCTATCTCCTATATTTCTCTTACCTAGAGTCTCAGTAGGATGTCCTCACATCTATCCCAATCTCTTGGTAAGTGAAGACTTTTGTGGGAGCTTCCTTTCGGGCTAGTGCCCAATTATAAGCAAGTATATACCACTTGAGTCTTTCTGCTTCTGGGTTAACTCACTCAGTATGATTATTTCTAGTTCCATCCATTTGTCCACAAATTTTGGCATTTTCTTGTTTTTAATAGCTGAATAATATTCCATAGTGTAAATGTACCACAGTTTCTTTATCCATTCTTCAACTGAGGGACACTTAGGCTGTTTCCAGGTTATAACTATTATGAACAAGGCAGCTATGAATATGGTTGAGCATCTCAGACATTGACTTTTTGTATATGTTCCTATACTTGTTCATATGAAAGCTCTTCTATTCATGTTGAATCACAGATTTTTTTAATCCTCTGTGTAAGAGTCAGTCCTGTACATTACTTTCCATTTCTTCATCTCTATCTCATTTTTTCCTTCCCACTCCATGACACTTAAAAGATTTCAAGCTCATGAGTTCAAGGCACCCCTTTTTGCTTTTTGAGGCAACACACATGTATCCTGAACTGCCTCTGGTTTTGCTATGTACATGAGGATTATCTTGAATTTATCTCTAATTCAAAATGATGAGATTACAGATTTATACTACCATTCCCCATTACGTGGTACCGAAGACTGATTTCAGGGTTGCATACGCTAAGTAAGCATTTCACCAACAGATCTGTATATCCAGCCCTATAACTCATTTTTTAAAATGTATTTTCAGGATGACTTTGTCACACCTAATTTGTCCTCTTTTTCTTGTATCTGGCAAACTGTAAGAAATACTAATCTAATATGTCCATCTCATCTTCCTTTTACTCCACTTTTCCTGAGAAGTCAGCTAATGATGAAGGGCAGCCACAAGATTTGTACATTATAAAAATGTAGCATCTTCTTTCTGAGAAAACTTCTGGGATCTGTTGTTTGTAAAATCTAGCACAACAAAGGCCATGTAATTATGCTGAAGTATGCTTCCGACTCCCTTCAATAGGTACCATTCACAGATATTACAATATATCCCTTATTCCAACAATCATTTTGAGACATCCTCAACTGCAGATCTCATTCAAAGACTCATGCCATCCCATGCCAGAGAGAAAGTTGCCCTGGGACTTTCCCCAAGGCTGCTCAAATCACAGATGATCCTACTTTGGATTAAATTTTACCTCCCATTACATGCAAGGTTCAACTTTCACCTGAGAATGAAAGACACAATCTTGTGTCGCATGGAGGAATGTAGCCATATCTTATTGCCAGCGATGATGATACACTATCAAGCAGATTAGTTGCAGAGTAACCTACTACAGAGGCTATTCAACAACTCAGCCTCAAGCCATATTTGGTCTGTTCAGCCACCTGTGCCATTGTGTATGTGTGTTTCCCATAGGGATATGTAAACAAATGTCTACCAGGTCATCAGTGACAGACTAAAGTGTCCAATGAGTTTATTGGGGTTACTTAAGAAAGCATGTGACACATAAGCAGCCATATCACCAAAATGTTTGTCTCAATGTAGGAGACAACTCAGGACAGCTACACCCCTCATGCCCTCATCTTAACATTCAGGCAGCTCCTCAGAAGAGCTTTTTTTTTTTCTTTTCCTTTTTTTTTTTTCCTTCCTAGTTAGTTGTTATTGCTTAGATTGCCTTGGAGGAAAGTCTATGGGAATATTATCAGTTCATGATTTTCTTGAGCCTCTCAGTTTCTGTGGGTTTCCTGAGTCTGGCAATTTTCTTAAACCAACAAATCATTAATCTCTCTCCTTCCTTCAGGAGGTAACCTTACAATTCAAATGAGACAGCTACAAAATATTATCCTTTTCTGTTCTTATACAACTAATTATTTATTCACTTTACATCTTGATTAATAACCCCTTCCCCCTCTCCCTCTGGTGCCAACATCCCTCTCTCTTTCTCCACACACATTCCCATGTTCTTCAAAGAAGGGGATCCCCCACATCTCACTCCAACTCATCAAGTGGCATCAGGACTGAACACATCTTCAACCCATGTGACCTGGGGAGGCAGTCTTGCTCGTGACCAGTGATAAAAAAAAAAGCAGGCAACAGAGTCCATGTCAGAGACAATCCCCATTCCTCTTACTAGGGCACCCATATGAAGCCTGAGCTGCCCATTGGGTACATATTTGTAGAGGGCCTAGGTCCAGTCTTTGCATGACACTCGGTTGGTGCTTCAGTCTCTGCTAGACCCGATGGGCCTTGGGTAATTGTCTCTGTTGGTCTTGTGGAACTACTGTCACCTCTAGGTCCTTCTATCATTACCCCTACAGCCGATCAGGTCTCATCTGGTAGCCTGCATCCCTTTCCTCTGTGTTCCCACTGGGCGTCTTCACCACAGTCAACAATCAAACCTCAGGGCTCAGAGTTCATGTCAGAGGCAGTCCTTCTCCACCCCCCTCTCTTCTCCATATGCAGAATGGCTGTCCATTGACTACATCTGAACAGGTGGTCTATGTTCTCTGCCTAAAATGTCCTTAATTGTTGCATCATTTCCTGCATGATCCCCTGGGACCAGATCTGGCAGCCTTGACTGTCTCCTTTTGCAGCTTCTGAAACACCCCATCCCAGTCTTTCCATCCCCCATCCCTTTCATACAACTCGCAACTCTTAACCAGGAGTCTGGCTTAGAGTCTCAGCATCTGTCCAGATCCTCGCTTGGTAGAGTCCCTCAGAGGACATGTATGTTGGGCTAATATCCACTTATAAGTAAGTATATACCATGCATGTCTTCTTGGGTGAGAGTTACCTCACTTCCTATGACTGTCTCTAGTTTTGTGCATTTGTCTTCATATTTCAAGATTCTCTTGTTTTTGATAGTTGAATAATATTCCATTATGTAAATGTACCACAATTTCTTTATCAATTCTTCGGTCGATGGACATGTAGGGTGTTTCCTGATTCTGACTATCAAAAGTAAGACTTCTATGAACATAGTTGAATAAATGTCCTTGTTGTATGGTGGAGATTCTTTCGGGTATATACCCTGAAGTGGTATACCTGTGCAATTAGATAGCACTATTCTCAATTTTCTGAGAAAGAGCCAGAATGACTTCCAAAATAGTTACACAAGTTTGCACTCCCACAAGCAATGGAGGAGTGTTCCCCTTTCTCTGCATCATCACCAGCATGTGATGTCACTTGAGTTTTTTTATCTTAACTATTCTGACATGTGGAAAATGGAATCTCAGCATTGTTTTGATTTGCATTTGCCTAACAACTAAGAACACTGAGCATTTTAAAGTGTTTCCCAGCCATTGGATATTCTTCTGTTGAGAATTCTCTGTTTAGATCTGTACCCCATTCAATTTAGTAATTTTGTCTTCTTATTTTCCTATTTTTCCTCAACTTCCAGATCTCCGGAAATGGTCCATACCTTAGAACTTCATGAGCATATCTATATCAGCTTTCTGTGACATCTGTCCAAAGTACAAATAATGGCTCTGTTGTCCTTACATGTGTCTTAATAGACTGAAACTTCTGTTATTATAATTTTTTCTTGATTTCTAAAGACAGTATTTCTTTCTGTGGCCTTGGCTGTCCTGGAACTACCTCTGTAGACCAGGATGGCCTTAAATGCCTCAATATCTACCTGCCTGCATCCTGAGTGTTGACATTAAAGGCACATGCTACCACCATCTAGCTTATGAAATTATTTTTCTATTTTAGTGATAAGTTTATATTGCTTTCTATAATTCCTAATGAAAGAGATTATTTGTTGTACATATATTCTTATTCACATTGTTTACATTTTCTGAGAGTCTTAGGTATAGCTCAGCTCTTACATGTGAAAATTTTTTTATTTTTATGAACTTGGATTAATTTATAGCTTTTCATATATTATTTGTCATTTGCAGTTAAATAGAACTTATCAGTGATTTATATTCAGTGCATTATGACTTTAGATGATTTCTTATTTTTTTAGCATCATCAAATATTTTTATACAAATGAGGGTGGTAGTAATTAAAACATATTTGGTAATATATTTACACAAATAAAGGTGGTGATGTAACTACACACTATAATCTTTTGTGATCACTTCTGTACACATAGATTGCAATTAAGTAAAACAAATAACTACAGTATTTTTATTATTGCATTAATTTTAAATGTGTATATTTTAGATAGAAATGACAAAGCATAAAAATTTAAGTTGGCAATTATAAGATTCAGTGAACAATGATATGTTATTATCATCACCTAATCAACATAGTCTTGTCATCTCCTTTTATTTTCAACTCTCGTAGAACTTTGCCTGCTTTTGAGCACAATAAAAGTAGAATAATGGTATGTGCAGCCTATCACATTTAATTTCCACCATTTGTCGTTTGAAACATTTATGGTATTCAAACATGTTGTTATGTTCTACACCTATAGCTCACTCCTTTGAGGTCACTCAGCTATACGTATATGTATTAATGTGGTTGACTTTGGTTGTTCACTTGCTGAAATAGAAGATTTGAAGGTTTTATGAGCTACACATAAAGCTTCTGTTAATAGTTAATACTAATATGCTACATGCTTTCAATTCTCTTTCATTTCTAATCTCCTTAGGATATTTTGGAAAATTGATGAACCACTAAGACTTTCTCATAAACATCCAAACTGTATTGGTTCCATATGTATTTTTAAACTTCCATATAGTCAGTGGAGTGTGCTAATAGCTATCCAAATTTTTAATTTGCATTTTATTGATGTTCAAAGAAACGTAATATCTTTTCCTAACCTTATTGCTCCTAACTTTACCTCATTTCAGGAATTATATGTGAAAAATATTTGTTCATTTAAAATATCATCATCACCATCATCATTACTACTATTATTATTGTTGTTATTATTTTAGGTTTTAGCTTAGAATAAGCCAATTTGGTTCGAAACTATGTTCTGAAGTTGAGAGATATTGAACCTTTTATAAAGTGGGAAATTTTTTTTTTTTTTTTTTGTAGTTTACAAACTCTTGATGATGAATATAAAAGAAATGACTAGCAAGATTTAGGAAGGTTAGGTTAGCTGACCTAAAATCTCAGCACTTAGGAAGGTAGAGGCAGGCATATGTGTGTTAGTTAGAGGCCAGCCTGGTCTACAAAGCAAGTACAGGACAGCCAAGGTTACACAGACTAACCCTGTTTCAAAAGAAACAGGAAGGTTAAAGTACATTATAATATAAAAATAACATTTATTTAGATAATGGTACGCTCTTTCAAAGAATATATGAGGGAGCTATGTTCAGTTATATTGTTTCAGTATAATGAATCAAAGTACACAGTCCCATTATTAGAGACACAAGTTATTTTACAGAGCATATACCAATAAGCATGATGGGTCTGCTTTATGTATGAAATGATTTAAGTGTACAGCAGGAATTATAAAAGCAAAACTTAAATACTTTCTGTGATATACAACTGAGAAAATAAATATACAGTGTAAAAATATTATCTAATTATTCTTCAATTCATATCAGACATTTGAAATATAAAGATCACCATAAATTTTAATATACATAGAAAATACAATAATCCTCAGAAGTTCAGAAATTAACATAAGTACCCAAAATAAGAATAATTGAACCTCTTTTACAAACCAGCATAGTATCTTCATATAACACATGGCCAAGTGCAGATTGCTCATAATGTCTAATACAACAAAACATTATGTTACTGTTGTACTATTTTGTTTAGAGAATACTAATACTAAAATGTAGACTTATTTAATATTGGTAAATTTTCTTTTCACATATTTTTGATCTATGATTGATTGACATGAATTCAAAATACACATGGATGGAGAACTACCTGTGATAGGTGTGAGAAGAGATCAAAATCTGACATAAATATAGTAAATAGAACGCATTTAGCTTTTCTTCCTAGTAGCTCCTCACAGTACAAATTCATAAAGTGTGTAAGTTGTTTTCTTATGATATTTAAATGTTTAAATACCAAATAAATTATTGGTGCATTATAAAATGATTTTAATAATTTTAAATACTGGGCACATTATATAAACACAAAGTTTAAAAATAATAAAAGTCAGAGGTAATAACTGTAGTGAAAATTGTCTTTGTAATAGAAAAGATTTGAGAGAAAACATTAAAATGCAGAAAAATGATAAATGATGTTTGACTGAAGATATATTGTATTTCTATGTTTTTCTGATATCAATAAAAACTACAAGAAGAGCATAATATAGAAATAATAGATAAGACAATTTAAGAAGTAAATTTATGCATGCATACCATTATTAGTGTATATTGTACTTGAATTTATTCATTTCAGGATGACCAAAGATAATGAGAAGGGATGTGTGTGTGTGTGTGTGTGTGTGTGTGTGTGTGTGTGTGTGTGTGTGTGGAGAGAGAGAGAGAGAGAGAGAGAGAGAGAGAGAGAGAGAGAGAGGAGAATACCTTAGAGAATTAATCTAACTGATATAACTCCAGATAGCAACAGATTTGAACATTTATTAAATTATGATGGAAGTGATAATATGATCCCAAATTAGATCTTGTTCTGAATAAGTTATCACAACAACAAAATGATGGGAATAAAATATAGTAAGATATATTACAAACACCTGAGCATTTAAGAATTTTTCTCTATAAAACTATATTATGAACATAAATCAAAACAAAATGAAGGATAATCTAGAAAACAAAGTTAGAACAAATCAAATATGAATACCTGTGAGATATAAGAAAACACCTTCCAAAAACAACTCTCAAAGTAGCAAAGCTACAGACTATATTTATTGAATCAGATATATACTATCTAGTATTTAGAACTATATTGAATTGAAATGTACATATATGTGATGAATTATTAAAATAATAGTGTTATAGAAACAAGTTTCAAAAAACACAGTGAATACTTTCACATGTATGATGTTAAATATGCAATGCAATATTACTGAATAATCCATAAGGTATAAATAAGGTAGATTATTCATATGATAATTAATTTGAAACTGATATATGACCATGGAAAATCTAGCGAAGTAGGGCAGACATATAAAAATAATATAAATGTTAAAGATGATTTAAATGTTTTTAATTCTTCTATGTACCTGTGTGTAATGTCTTGTTACTCTTAAAACATCCATGAACAAGACAAGTACAAACTCAAGCCAGACCAAATCCCACCATATGTGTGGGAATTGGGCACAAATCCTAGCCCTAGTCATCAAGGTATCTATTATATGTTAGCTATGGAAAGAGGGAGAAATAGTTTTGGCAAAAAAGGCAACCCTGGTTAGTCAACCACATTCCAGTAAGAGATAAAATGTCCAATTGTATCTAGTAGCACAATTTGATCGTTATGAATTTCTTTTATAAAAAGAACACAGCATTAGGTATGTGGAGAGTGAGGTGAATATAGTTAAAATGTTACATGAGACTCTATAAGAACTAATATAGTTTTTAATTTATAGATAGTATGTACAGTATTTGAGCATATAATATAAATCTATATGTAAAAGCATCTAAATTAAAAGCCAATGTACTAAATGAATTGATATATCCATTCCTAAATAAAACAAAAACAAGAAACTAAGCAAAAAGTACAGAAATTAATGAAAACCAAAATCTATCATATTAAAATTTGTGGTGAGAGAAGCATGGAAGAATGGGGAAATAGAAGAATCCAGATGGTCCTAGAAATCTACAAGAAGAACATTATGACGGACAGATCTGGGCCCAGGAGTCCTGCTCAAACTATGGCATCATCCAAGGACAATACATGCAGTAGACTTTGAACCCCTACCAAGAGCTAGCCAATGGACAGGACATTCTCCACAGTTGAGTGCAGAGTGGGGTCTGACTTTCACATAAACTCTGGTGCCCCATATTTGACCATGTCCCCTGGATGGGGAGGCTTGGTGGCACTCAGAGGAAGGATAGCAGGCTACCAAGAAGAGACTTGGTACCCTATGAGCATATACAGGGGGAGGAGGTCACGCTCAGTCACAGTCATAGGGGAGGGGAGTAAGGGGAAAATGGAAAGGAGGGAGGAATGGGAGGATACAAGGGATGCGATAACAGTAGAGAGGTAATATGAATAAATTAATAAAATATATTTTAAAAAGACAAAAAAAAATTTGTGACATGTTGTGCATGTTTCTTAAAAAAAGTAAATAATCCTAAATAGATTGATTCTATGACAAAGACATTTGCTCAACCATGGCAATTGCTGCTTTATTCATAATATCCGGAAACTGTAAACAACCTAAATGTCTCTCAGGAGATGAATGGATAAAGAAAATGTGGTACATTTACACAATGAAATGAAATAAAAAAAATGGCATTCTGAAATTTGCAGGAAAGTGGATAGAACTTGAAAAAAAACATCACTCTGAGTGAGGTATCCCAGTCCCAGCAGGGCAAATATCATATGTATTTGCTTTCATGTGGATATGAGCA
This sequence comes from Acomys russatus, assembly GCF_903995435.1. NCBI lineage: Eukaryota > Metazoa > Chordata > Mammalia > Rodentia > Muridae > Acomys > Acomys russatus. The sequence goes on from NC_067138.1 coordinate 61,300,116, forward strand.
GTGAGTCAATAATAATCAAGCTACAATGTTTAGAATCTATGGAGATTACCTATAGAATAAGATACCAAGGGTTACAGGTGATTTCAGGTGGATGGTAGGAGTAGAATGGAAAGAGTAGATCAAGTGGTGAGGAGGAAGGAGGTTAAGAGAGGAAATACAGGGTAGAGACAACTAAAATTAAGGGGCATTTGACTCTCAGTATGGACCCTTAATACAGTAAAAAAAAATGTGTAAAATCTATATTTATATGGAGGTGGTGTAATGAAGTTGGAAAAGAGAGGGAACCATGGTCTGAACTGGCTATAGCTTGTTACCAAACAAAGCTTGCAATACCTGCATTGAGTACATTTAATTAGGAATTGGCCTTGTTTTCTTGATATCTTTCAACCTCACAGGCTTTTACAATTTTTCATTCTGCCTCCTTTTCCACAGAGTTCCTAAGCACTGAGGAAACAGATTTAACGGAGACATACAATTTAGGACCCTATATGAACTTAATTGAACTCACAGAGACTAAAGCAGCATGCACAGGGCCTGCTCTCATCTGCACCAGGTTCTGTGCATATATCATGGCTTCCGGTTCAGTGGTTTTATGAGATTATTGAGTGTGCAAATAAGGGAGTCTCTCATTCTTGTGCCTTCTCTTGAGTGCTTTTACTTCTATTAGTTTGCCTTGTCCAAGTTTGATATGACAGTTTTTGTTTCATGTGGGTATATTTTATTATTATCTCTTAGAAGTCTGTTCTCTTTTAATGACAGAAAGGGAGTAGATCTAGAAGGGAAGGGAGGTGGGAGGGAACTGGAAGAAGTAGATGGAAGAGGACCCTTAGCCAAGACACATTATGTGAAAAAAAAATCCATCTCCAACAAAAGTAAGAACAAAACAGAAAAAAACAAATCTTTAAATATTGATTAAATAACATAAAACAACAACCTCAATATTTCTTCCTCTAGTTTCAAAATACACAATACTCTGAGTTCATCATGTTAACCACATTAAAAGAAAATAAAAGCTGCTTAAAATGAAAATATTTTTTTCAAATATTAATCATGGAATTCAGCACATAATACAAATAGCTAGTCCCTAAACTTGCAAAAAGTAGAAAGTATTTCACTCAGGGTTGATGTTGAGATCTAATCATAGAAAAGCATGTTTCCTTTTCTCCAGCTTATGCCACCATTGCAATCAGATTCTTCATAACAGGAAATTACAGCTAAAATCCACAATTAAAACGAGAAAAAGATTTCTAAAAAGATAAAATCAAACAATATGTATAATGAAAGGAAATCATTTTTAAAAAACAAGATACACCCACACATACATATATATATAATATAATTGATAAGCATGTTAGATGAAAACTATCTAGAAATATCTATGAAAACAGAATCTGGGCTGAGGATGTGGATCAGTGAGTGAGGACACTTTTGCTCTGGAAGGGAACAGAGTTCTAGTCCCTGAAGCCACATTGGGTATCTCATAATAATTTTTACTTTGGATTGAGATTTGATACCATCTTATGGCCTCCAAGACACAGACAAATGCATACAAATAAGTAAAGACAAAAATTAATGTTTAAAAAAGAAGCTACATACATTGCTCTACAAGATAACATCGTGACGAGTGAATGAGGCCCAGGGCTGGTCTGCTCAAACTATTGCACTAACAAAGGACAACACAATTAGTAAACATCGAAGCCCTACTCTGATCTAGCCAATTGATAAGACGTTCTCTACAGTTATGTGGAGAGCGGGGACTGACTCTGACATCAACTCTGGTACCCCATATTTGATCACTGCCCCTTGGTGGGAGGCTTGGTGGCACTCAAAGAAAGAATATGCAGGCTACCAAGGCGAGACTTGATAGATAGCCTATGACCATACAGTGAGGGAGGAGGTCCCCCTTGGTCATAGACCTAGGGGAGGGGAATAGGGTGAAAGTGGGAGGGAGGGAGGAACGGGAGGATGCAAGTGATGGGATAACAACTGAGATATAATCTGAAAAAATTAATAAAAATATTTTATCATCTTAAAAAAGAATTTTTAAATTAACTGTAAAAAAATAACTACAGTTGAGAACTGCAGGAGAGATGGTAGGTGGGAGAGTACAGGCTACTCTTGCAGAGCTTCTGAGTTGTTTCCTCCGCACAAAACTGGGGCTTCACAACTTCAGTAGACCCAACGCACTGTTTTGGCTTCTAAGGGCTCCTAAACATACATGCACAGGCTCACACGCACTATACCTACATTTAAATAAAAGAACCTTTTGATGTACAAGAGACAGTGTTTTTAATATAATGTTACAAATTGAGGAAAGGGTTTTGGTAAAAACATGGCATGCTAAGTCTAATAGGAGAATATTTGGTTATATTGTTTTCATATGAAATAGACTGTAAGAGAGTAACAGTGTCTGCGATAAAAAGGTACAACACATGGTAATGTGGCAATTTCACAGAATGTATAAGATTCCTTAATTTCCGTATTAACAAAAAGTCAGAATGAATGAGACAGAACAGATAGAATTGCAGGACAAATAAGCAGATCAGTTACAGCTACGAATTTGACATCCACCCACAGCTGACAAATCCAGCAGGCAATAAATCAGTGAGGATATAGTTGAAACAAACAACACCATCCATCAGTGAGTTCTAATTGACGTTTAGAGAAAAATCTATCCAAGAGAATGATAGAATCATCCAAAACATCCCTCTTAAGCTTACATAGGACATTCACATAGATTGATCATATTCTGTAATATAAAACATATTTAACAAATTTAAAAACATAAAAATCATGTAAAACAAGCTCAGTAGAATTAAAATGGAGGCACCAGAGCAAATTTTCTTGTTGTGTGCTGGACCTTGTCCCCTGGAGGGGGAGACCTGGTGGCACTCAGAGGAAGGACAGCAGGTTACCAAGAAGAGACTTGATACCCTATGAGCATATACAGCAAGAGGTAATCCCCCTCAGGAACAGTCATAGGGGAGGGGAATAAGGGGAAAAGGGGAGGGAGGGAAGAATGGGAGGACACAAGGGATGGGATAACCATTGAGATGTAACAAGAATAAATTAATAATAAAAAATTTAAAAAATAATTAAAATGGAAATTTTTAAAAAAGAAAAATAGTACGTCAGGAAGACACACAAGTCAGCAAAGTGCTTGCTGTACAAGCTTAGAGATATTAATTTTAACTTTAGGCTGTGGGCTCTTAATATCAGGACTGATTAGCATAAAACAAATGCATGTGTGCAGTTCAACTATTTTCAGTACAGTGAGAAACTCCATCTCAAATGGCTACTGAGGTATGACATTTGAGGTTGTTTTCTGTTCTAGACACACACACACACACACACACACACACACACATGCATGCATACATGCACAAGCGTGTGTTCACATGTACACACACAGGCACACTACGTAAGTGAACATGAGTGTGCATGTGTATGCATATGTGTATATTTTAAGATATTGGTGGGAGGGAAAAAAGAAAACCTACAAATAAAATGCATAAAGGAAACAAATATAAAAAGTTGGAGTAGATGGGGGGGGGCTGCAAGCACTCCCTGTATACTCAGGTAATTAATTTTATTCCTTCTCATGTCTCTGATGGGGTTGAAGACCAGATAGTTTAGTTTTCCAATTAAGCTTATTGTTTAGGGCTTAAGATGTTTTTAGGTCTAGATTGATGTTTTAAGTTAATAATGATGAGTGAGATACAATAGATATTGATCTACATTCAGAATTTTAGGCACAGCAAGATAGGAAAGATGTTTTCTCCAAGGCTGCCAAATACAAATAGCCAAAACACTATGAATGTAACATTTATATAATTCCTGATTGTTTCATGGTTCTTCTTGCCACATGTAGTTTATTGTATATATGTGTAATAATACAAATGTATACGTTAAAAATAAAAATAGTTATCTTGACAGAAAATTGTTGCAGTAGAAATCAATAACCAAAATAGAAAATCAGAGAAGAAAAGTCAAAAGTTTATTTCATTGAAATTCAATAATCCATGCAAGTGAAGATATTTCCGCCAAGCTAATAACGAGAACTTGACATGATGTCAATTATTAATATCAGACACACAAAAGAAGAAATCACTACTGACTATATGGTCATTTAAGGAAAATAAAGGGATATTATGACAAAATAATGTTGCACAAGGATTATAATAATCTAGGTGAATGAGAAAATTTCTTGAATAAAAATATACAAAAATGTCTATATTGGAGAAAACTTAAGTTAGTCATGTTGCATGCTTCCCATGCTGACTGCAGGTCCTCACCCAATAGCCAGGTGATAGAACTGACTGGACATTTCTCAATGAGTGATTAAAGAAAAATGAGTAAAATGCCATTTTAGAAATAGTTGTCACTCGTGACAACATTAAATGAATTGTTAATTATTGTGTCGAGGGAAAGACCCCAGGACAGTAAGACAATGAATTCTCTTATTTACAACAGAAACAAACATGTCCCTCTAGAAGAAATTGTAAATATACTAGAGCTTACCAGAAATTAAGGAGATGAGGAGATAGGTTTGGGTAAAACATGATCTCAAAAAATACAAAAAACTCAATAAGTTTCTGAGCAGTTTTAAAGTTATGTAGGAGAGAAAATTAAAAATCTAATTATCAGTAATGCATAAAATAGCACTTGAATGAATTGATAACAAATAAAAATAAATAATTTTAAAATGTAAAGGTAAAGAAGGATTCACAATGTTTTTCAAGAACCTTGTGAAATTCTTTACATTTAAAACTTGAATAAACCATTCCAGAAAATGTGATTTTACTGAAAGTTTTTGAAAAATTAGAATATATAAAGAGACACAAATGATAAAACAATTACAAAATTTTGTAGAAATTTATAAATAATACATATAAACCAATTAAACCAAATATATTTGTTTTATATATTATATATATTTATATGTTATAGGACTAAAATGTTAGCTGATACCAAAATAAACTGAGACACTTTTTTGCAAACAAACCATGAACCTTTCTGGTAAACTCAGTTGATCCATCTGTGGATAAGTAAGCAAAGCCAAGGCAGTGCGCTGAGCAGTCGGAGGGTAGGAATATTCTCAGTAGTTTGCTCCTGCAACTCCTATGAGAATGAGTGATGCTACCTGGCAGGCATCTAAGGTCTGAGAAAGTCCTCCAATTTGGGGCTGAGTCATTTTGATATCTCTTCTGGGGAAGAGCTTGGAGTTATTTTTAAATATCCAAATAAATGAGATATCAGGTGATTTTTCTACCTCCTCCTCCTCAAACACACAAGGCATATTTAATTGTTCAGAGGAAAAAAAATCTTTGTATCGATATGACAGACTATTTCTTGAAATGTGCTCACATTTGGATTATTTGTTAGCTTGCGATTCCACAGCAGAGGGTTTTATATACACAACAAAAATATGAAACAGGGGCTGGAGAGATGGCTCAGAGGTTCAGAGCACTGTTGGTTCTTCCGAAGGTCCTGAGTTCAATTCCCAGCAACCATATGGTGGCTCACAGCCATCTATAATGAGATCTGGTGCCCTCTTCTGGACTGCAGGCACACATGGGGGCAGAGTGCTGTATAAATAATAAGTAAAATTTTTTAAAAAATCTTTAAAAAAATATGAAACATACTATTTTATTCAGTTCATTAATAAATTATGTAGGATAAATGAAGTTTGAAATTAAAATATTCTCTTAACTATAAAGAAGAATGTATGATTCATATAGAGATCTACATGAAGATAGTAAGAGCTAACCTAACATGAAAGATTAGAACACAAGTGAAACTTCCCTTCCCCAATGGCAAGACACTGGGTTGGAGAGATGCCTCTGTGTTAAGAACATTTGATGCTCTTACACACTACCTAAATTTTGTTCCCAGTACCCACACTAAGCAGTTCACAACTGCCTGTAACTCTGACTTCAGGGGTCGAACACCCTCTTCTGGCATCCATGGATACCTGAGCAAAGGTGACAGATACTCACAGAGAGACATACATGTGTACACATAAATAAAAACAAAAATTTTTTTAAAGGAATGTAAAGTTAACCCATTGAAGAAATAATTATAAAAACTCTGAAGATACTTTAAGGAAATCTGCATGATAAAAATCTATCAATGAGAATAAACATAAATTTCAAAAATAAAATTTAATGGAACACCTTATAAAGTCATACTTATATTCCGTTCTGGTAGATCACTCATTAATTTGGGGCTTTACGAGTTCATTCCTAATTTCTTTGTTATGTATTGGAAAGAAATATATTATATATATACAATATATCTCTATCTTTATAAAAATACTATGTGTATCATTATATAAAATATACTGGTGAGAAGACTTTTTTTCCTAGATGGCTGAGTATCTCCTTTCCAACTACTTTTTAATTTATTTTTAAATATACGAAAAAACGTAAATTTGGCTAAATATAGCAACTTTCTCTGTGGCTTTGTTTAAACTTCATCTTGTTCCCGCATCTCACCTCCCTACCCATCCACCCATCTCCGTGTTAGCAGTTCTCCACACTTTTCACGGCTCTCTGTGTTCATATTCTCCTTTCCTTAAGACCACTCCCTCCCCGTGGCCTCGTTCTTACTCTCTGAGCTCTACAAGAGGTCTAGGTGACATGTGAGAGAAAAAAATGTTGTGTTTGTCTTCCTGTGTCTTGGGTGCCTAACTCAATATATTTTTTTCCTATTGTCATTCACTAATCTTCCAATTTTATTATCTAATTTTTTTTGCATGAGAATAAAATTTTATTGTGCATTGTACCACATTTTCATCTTGAATTTTTGACCAGTGAGATACCAGAAGGCTGCCAGACAGTACAACATCTTTTCGTTCCTCTTTGATGCCCACTGGAACTAGGTGATAGACCCTATTGCTTGAGAAATTACACATGTTACTTACATGGCATAGCAAAATCAAGTTGGAAATGAGCTGACAGTTTTCTCCGTATGAGTTAATTCGCAGCACAGAAGTGTGTTATGAAGACTGCAGTGGTCTTTTCATCTGTGATCCCTGTGAACTATGATATCAGGCATCTATACCTGATGTGCCCACTTGTGCAGTGGTGTTTCAAATGTTATATAGGTAATCAAAATCTACTGCTAGAATTTGAGGCTTAACTACATGATTGAATCTAAACCCAAGATTATAAATTAACTTATAACTCCATGGGGCAAGGTTGTAGGCCTTAAGAACAAACTTAATTCTCCTATTTAGCTAAATTTACACCATGTCAAATATATTTGTGTGTATTTGTGTGTGTGTGTGTGTGTGTGTGTGTGTGTGTGTGCAAGTGTGTGTGCGTATAACACATAGAAAATTGACACTGTCACCTTAATCAGAGAAGACTCTCTTTCAAGTCAAATGTGCTAAATGCAGAGAATTGAGTCTTTACAAAGTTCCAAGATGAGATGTTGGGTGGTGGAGGCACATGCCCTTAATCTCAGCACTGAATGTTTGCTACTGATAAATTCAGGAAGAGGAGGCTTGACTCTGAGTTGTACATTCAAAGAATTTGATCTAGATCTGACCATAAACTCTCTTTCCTGTGCTCTAATTTTCATGGTTCCAGAAAATGATAAGCAAGCTCCCAAGTAAGCAAAGCACATGAACAGTCCATTTCAGCTGCAACACTTATGAGCTACAATTACCAGCATGGCAAAGACATACATAAATACCAAGAAGTGGCACTCATATACTGGTGCCAACCAACATCTGTCTAATAGAAACTGAGGCCCAATATTTAACAGGAGGAAAACCACGCCTTCTCCTGAAAACCTAGTGAGCTTCCTGGAGCTAGTGATGTCATGAACCTAGAAAAGCATAATTCCTTACTACTTTGTAAATTTTACCTTTATAGCTATAAAAGAGTGTAGCGTCTGCCTTTTACTAAAGAGATTATCTTTACAGCAAATGGAACCATCATAGAAAACTACACTTGAACACAACGCAGACATCAATAGATCGTGGAGAGACTAGCCCCATAGCATTCATCCTGGAGAAACTAGCCCCATAGCATACATCTGCATCACAGCTCTTGAATCTTGGTTCAGAAACTGTCACAGAAGAGGAAGCATAATAGTTGTAAGAGGCAGAAGAGCAGGAAGTGAAATAGTCTCTCATATAAATTGATGAATAAACAAGAGCAGAACAATTGCAGTATTAGTGGGCTGGCTAATGTGAAATAAGAATTTTTATGGGGTCTCACCCATAAACAAAGAACTACAAACAAGTAATTACTCATGGGAGAAAAAGAATTAATCTCTCCCAGAGATGAGGTCCCGTTTTGTAGTCCAATGCAGAGTGGTCAGCCTTGAAACCATATATATATATATAACAACAGATATTCTCTCTCTCTCTCTCTCTCTCTCTCTCTCTCTCTCTCTCTCTCTCTCTCTCTCTCTCTCTCTCTCTCACACACACACACACACACACACACACACACACAGAGTATATATATAGTATATTACAATAATGATAAAATAAATGAAGAATCTATTAACTTGGTAGTAAGGAGGAGAGAAATGCTCCAAGGGAGTGTCACTGGAAAGTACTGGAAGAAAGAAAGGGAGAGGATATAGTGTATTTCTATTTCAACTAAAACGTTTTAATTTTGAAAATAAACAAAACCTAGATGAAAAGCAAAGCAAAACAAATAGTCATGATTCTGGTAAAAAGACAGGCAGAGGGGCTGGGGTTGATAGTGGTGGGAGAAAGATTCAACAAGATAGAGAGGATGGGAGGAGATACTAATCATCATTTTTGAACATATGCAGGCTATAAACATCTATATCTATAATAGGAATAAATATATTGCAAATAAATTAAATTAATATATTAAAATGAAATCAGTTTAATATATTACAACTTTATTTGAAAAGTAAAAATAAGTTGAGGCAAAATTGAGCTTCTTAGGTCTCCTCTATATGCTTACGTTAATCACCAGGTAACTATTAGTAAACTTCTTTTATACACACATTAGTGTGCATAGAGATTATTCAATGGATGCACAAATATCAGTAGCCTGCAACACAAACATCCAAACCCCAAGACTCTGAGTCCACAGCAACATCAGGCCAGCAATAACGCCAGGATCTTATGGACTCAGCCAGCAAGCATACCCTTGCCTGGTAGCCCCTGGTCAGTTATCACTGTTCACAATGTGTGGATAGTTACTTGGCTAATCTTTGAAAACTCATATTATATTTACTGACATATTAAAACAGGTCAAAGTATCTCTGAATTCCCTAGCAACAAGTCTGCCACACCCCCTTTCCAGAATCTATGGATGGTCACTTAGGAGGACATCACATATTCCTAGAAATACAGTAACAGTGGTATTTTCAGTGAGTCAGATTTGGTAATGGAGAGGTCACTGACATAAAGTCAATTACCATTGAATTTTAACAATTTTATTTCAGAAGTTAGGCAAAATACCAGAGGAGATTTTATTGTTAGTATAGACAAATTGACAGAATCTAGAATCACCCTGGAGATGGGCCTCTTAACTTGGCTATGAAAGATTATATTGTTTATGGTGAGTGAGGAGGGAAGGTTCAACACTGAGCTCAGGGCCTTTTCTGGCTCAGATTGTAGACTGTATAAGTGAATAAAACGACCAAAGCAGGAATATGTATCTGTTGTCTAGTTGTTCCTGGTTGGGGAGGCATGTAGCCAACTGCTTAACATTCCTAACACCTTGATTGCATCACCATTACTGACTATTATAAGTCCCTCCCTTTCTCTTAATTTGCTTAATAGTCAGAGTAAATATCAAAATATGACATAAATGGACAGCTTATTAAGTGTACAAATTGCTGCTTGAGTATACTAACCACTATGAGAATTAAAGCAAAGCTAAAATGAGTTATTACTTAGTAGTTTATTTATGATACAACAATAAAAACCAGCTAGTGCTGGAAATATTGAATACAATTTATACATGCTTAACTTTGTGAGAATGTAAGTAGTGATATAATATGCACACACACACACGTGTGTGTGTGTGTGTGTGTGTGTGTGTGTGTGTGTGTGTGTGTACAAATGTGTATAGATTTCCTAAAAAAATTCAACAGGGTTTCATCAAGAATTAATTAATTAATTAAACAGAACATATTAATACTAGTGATTAGGTTCTTTAGTATTTTTATTTCTGGGTTTGAATAGTACACAATAATGGAACCTATTTTATTCTAATTTCAAAATTTTTACTTAAGTTTTTGATTAGCATGATTCAAGCACTGATGAATAAATTTAACATATGATGAACTTTGGGATAAATATTTTCCAAAATATGCAGCAAACATATTACAAACCTATTACATAGGCATTTTACTTTTTAAAATATGCAACATTATGATGCTGTAGAGAGGGGAACACTTCACATTTACTGAAGGAATCAAAATATCTCTTTGCTTTATGTTTTGAGACTGAAAACAGCAGTGGAAAACTCACATCGAAATCTGGAAGTTAAGAACAGTAAATTAGAAAAACAGATATGAGGGATGGTATTTGTGTCCAGAGCAGTGTGATTATCAAAGTTTGGGGTGTCAAGTCTGTTGGCCTTACCTGTCAGGAGGAAAATGTTGTAGGAGATTTCTGCAGTGCAATGTGGTTAGTTATAAGAGCACACACATTCTAAGTAATTGAAGACACACTCACAGTCTTCTGAAAACATGTAGGAATGCACTCACTCTGAAGATTAGTCTATGGCAGGGTCTGTCTGTCTTCCTATGGTTATTAATGGCACAAATAGAACCAAACGAAACAGCTTTTCTTCCTAGGAGTTGAGGAGGAAAGGCAACTGAGCATGATTTCTCCTTTGACAAAGGAAAGGACTTCTCATATTTTGCTTCTTTCCTCATTTCAGGGGAGAAAAGTTAAAATTGATTGTATTTGTGGCTGGAGGATGGTTCTCATTGTAACCGAGCATTAGAAGGATAAAAAGAAATTGAAGATTTGCTTCCCTAACATTTGCTTTTGTTGTTTGTCATAAGTTGTTATTCAAAAGATGTGTACCTTTGAAAAATTTTAACTCCAAACAAGCCAACCAAACCCCTGCACATTTCAGGACATACACATAGGTAGCATGGTATGTCTCTAAAATATGAACTAAAATAACTTACAAAGGTCAAGCATAATATTCTCTCTCTCTCTCTCTCTCTCTCTCTCTCTCTCTCTCTCTCTCTCTCTCTCTCTCTCTCTCTCTCTCTCTCTATTTCTCTCGTATGTATGATGAAAAAAAAATCAATTTCTTTCAACTAGACAGATCTTAAAGAGAAACTTACCCTTCCTATTTTTCATTCATTATTCATTATTCAAAGAATAATCTGTAAACCAAATGAGTGGTTTCTCAAATTAGTTGTAGAAATTTAGATAAATTACTTAACATTCATGAGCATTCATTTCTCAATTGATTTTGGAGTGTTGCCTACCAAATAAAGTTGTGTTGAATATTGCATAAACAAATAAAACTTGCCACATAGAACATTCCCATGTAAAAAGAAAACATTTTCCAGTTAAAATTACCTTAGTGAAATATATGCAGTGGGAGAGAAAGAGAGCGAGGAAGGAGAAAGGTGAATACAGGGAAGGAATGAGCAACTAAAAACAGAACCAGGAAATTCCATTCTTTCTAATCACCATTTTGTGATAGGCAAAGATATAATTTCAGACACCTTGTTACCATGAGGTTTATTTCAACTGGGACTGTCTTGAGGAAGGAGAAAGTCTTCTGGGCATGAGAAGAAGCAGACCTAAACACACAAGCACTCTATATGGAACCAACTTCATAACACCAACACATGTGGTCACAGTACAAATGTTTTCCACAGCAGGAAAATGTGTTTGAATAGCCATATCAATATAGCCTCAAAAACTCCAGAACATTTACTCTTAAGGAGTCATATCCTGTTTCATTCCTCTATTGACATCAATCTTTAACCATGAAGCTAAAGTAAAAATCATTTCTTTGTGAGAAAAAGATCTCTGTAAACACATCTTTGTGTAAGAGGGTATAAAGGAAGAACCTATAAGGAGACAATACCAAGTTCAAATTGCACAGAAGGTAGAGAGGAAAATGCTTTTCTTAGCTTAAAATAATGAAAAAATCAGATGTAAAGGTATATCAAGTTTCACGAAGCAGCTTATAGTAAGGGGACTAAGACATATTCACTAGGAGAGACAACACAAAACTGGGGCGATGGGCTTCATTCATTAACAGTGGACTTCCATCCCAAGTGTTTGGTTGTTTGTTTGCTGACTGATATTTTTCCATTTGAACACAAGTCCACTTCCATTCATTATGGTTCACATTTACCATCCAGGAGCTTTTTCATTCTCCCTCCTTCCATGGAAGACTGAAAGCTGAAGACCTGTTTGTAGTCAGAGCCATCCTCTCACGATTTAGTAAAGGTTCCTGTACCTTACTTACAAAATTCCAGACTCATTTTTCCTCATTTTTTTTGAAGAATTAAGAATATCAGCTAGACACTATTTCCAATAAATATTTTAGCTAAGTGTGAGAGCATCAAGTACAAATTTAATGTTATATTAGTTTAGACAAGAATTTTATCTTCTGTTCTGACACCATGAATCATATTGTACTTAACACAACTCTCAGTTATAAACACCCCATTACTATTTACAACCATTCCAGAAAGAGTGTATACCTATATCCAAATGATTTTTTTCAGTTAAGAAATTGGGGCTGGGTGTGATGAACTGAGACACTTTGTGACTCCAAACCAAATATGTACAAAAAATGTTGCCGTCGGCCAAATCTGTGTAGGAAAACCACTCAACATGCAACATGAAGGATACAGAGAAACTCTTAGAAACATTTGCTCGTTCTTTTTTCTTGTTTGCTATGTTTTTGGGGTATTACCCAAAATTCCTTGCCATAATGTCTAGAAACATCTCCTGATACTTTGATCTACAAGTTTTACTGTTTAACTCTTACTCCATGGGAGTTGATTTGTAAATGATGATATAGCTTTATTCACCATCCCTGGGCATCCCATTTACTCTACACCATTTTTTGAAATGAAGATCCAGCATGATTCAACCACCTATGTTGAAAGTGACTTTCCTATATTCATGAGAGTTTCCTGTCAAGGTCTCCTTGCTGGTCCTCCAGTCTGTAAAGCCTACTTTTAATCTTAACACTGCTCTTTTGACACTGTGGATTTATAGCGTGTTTTGAGATTAGGTTTTATAAAGCTTCTTTGTTATTTTTGATTAAGTTGACTTCAAACATGAAAAACATCTTTTCATTCCAAGTAAATTTTAAGATTGTACTTTTGTTTTAATATAAATGTTATTTAAATGAGCATTAAATCTGTAAATTACTGTATATAGTCTAGATGTTCTCATAATGGATGATCTCAATCTAACTCATGAACATGGAAAGACCACTCACTTACTATTTAATTATTTGCTTATTTACTTTTGTCATTTTTAATTTCTTTCCAAAGATACAGTTTTATTGTAGAGACCTTTCAATTCTTTACTTAAATTCGTTTGTAGATACTTTATGATGTGTAGCTGTTATTCAAATATCTATTATTGACATGTAACATTGCTGCAGGGTTTGAATCCTATACTTTGCTTATTTTCTTGTTAATTCTAATATTGCTGATTTTTTTGAGGTTTTAACTTCTCTCTAAGGTATGCCATCTGAAACCAATAATAATCCTACCTGAAATGTAATGTGATTCTCTCTCAGTTTCTAATGCTGTTTGTCAGTAGTTCTTACTAGGACTTCCAGAACAATGCCAGAAAAGAGACATGGAAGTGAGCGCCATTGTCTTCTTCCACATTTTGTAAGATGTTCACTTTTGATTTCCTATATAAGAACTTCATTCTCCCGAGGTCTATTTCTACTATAATTTTAATTGGTTAATTTATTCACTTTACATGCTATCATAAACCTCTCCCTCCTCTCCTCCTGGTCTCACTCTCCCTCCTTCATCACCCTCTCACCCCTCCCTTACTCCTCAGAAAATGGGAGCACCCTCCCACCCATGCCAGTACATCTAGGCACATCAGTATTGACTCCTTGACCTGTGGCCTAGTGAGGCAGCCCAGCCAGGGGAAGTGACCAAAAATTAAGTAACAGAGTTCATGGCTTCCCTTACTAGGGAACTCACATGAAGTCAGAGCTGAACATCAGCTACATCTTTGTAAGTTACCTAGTTCCAGTCCATGCATGGTTCTTGGTTGATGTTTCAGTCTCTGCAAGCTCCTCTTGGTCCTGGTTAGTGGTTCTGTTGGATTTCTTGTAGAGTTCCTGTCTCCTCCATGTCCTTCTATCTTTTCCCCCACTTTTCCACAAGACTCCCTACACTTCAGCCAATATTTGGTTGTGAGTTTCAGTATCTGTTTCCAGCAGGCTGTTGGGTGCAGCCTCTCAGAGGACCACTATGTAAGGTCCTATCTGCAAGCATAAGAGAATGTCATTTATAGTGTCAGGGGTTGGCTCTCTCCCATGGGGTAAGTCTCAGGTTGGGCCAGGCGTTGGCTAGATATTCCCTCTCTCTAGTCTACTAGAGTTAATTCAAAAATTTTGTGTTGTATTAAACTACATAAAGCTTGACTTGTATCTTTTAGAGAATGAAAATGAAAATGATTTAGCCTAGGGTCATTTGGAAAGTCCAATGTGGTTCTTACTGTAAGGTATTTAATGTGCCCTCTGGTACATGGCAATTTTCAATAATGAAGATATCTGTTATTAGAGACCAACCCTTAATCTTTCAGAAGAAATAGCAATTCAAAATGTGGGAAATTGGTATAAGCCTTTGTTGCTGTTACTCACCATCCATCGCTCCCTGTACAGGCAGTGAGGAAGGCTTTCTTCGTCTACACATGCCTCATTATGTTCTCAGGCACAATGTACTTCTGCTTGGGTGGTTTCCTGAATCAGTGCACATTCTGTAATCATGTCAGAATGTGCTACTTTAAATTGATTGATAATACTTCAAATATGTTGGATGTCTAGAATATGTACATGTGCCCATATATTGTGTCAGGGAAAAAAAAAGACTCGATTTTAAAAGTCTTTTTGACATGAAGAGGGCTACGAAGTAAAAAAAACAAAACAAAACAAACAAACAAACAAACAAAAAACAGGTCATTTCTTTTACTGGTAACTTTAATCATGTGATAAATTTAGTAAGTAGCAAAGTAATCAATATGTCATTGTATTTACACTGCTATCCTCCTTTTATTATTATAGGAAAAATAAAAAAGCTGTCCAAGATGACAGTTCCCTGTCACCTTACCCCTATAGAGAGTAGGACCAGAGAATTGCCATTGGGAATAGGGAGAACACTATTAATCAATCAACCACACAATAAAATGAAAATATAAGCTAGCTACCCAGACATAAAAACAATGTTTTCTTCTAATCATTCATCAGATATTTTACTTTGGAAACATTGACTCCATTGCTCTTATAGCTTATTAAATCCAAGGAATGTGCGCTTCATAATGCTAGAACCAGGGAAGCAAAACGTCCAAAAATCAATCGTTTTCTGAAATACAAATGTATCTTGTTCTTTCCTATGAACAGATATATCTCAAAGTGTTATGTGCCTAGAAAGTCACATTCCTCTTGCACAAAAAAAATGAAAGTGTGCTTTGCACCTAACTGCAGGCAAGGAAAACCCCCCAGGAGCAAATTCTTCCACCTTGGTGGATTCCTGCAGAGACACACCAGGCAAACTGCAGGACAAACTGCCTTCAGATCATCTTAGCAGGGGCCCCATGCAGTGCCCTGAACATGCCATAAATGATTTTTGTATCTATTGTTTGCAGTAGACTGTGAAGCCATTTTTTCCCCTAGTTTATAAGAACATTCATTTTCCAAAATTACATGTGCAAGTTATAGCATAGCTTTTTTTATGTTAAATGCATACGAATTTTTCAGATTTTCAAATAGCATGAATCATGGAAGTGTATACCACAGAGAATTTTGTGGGATATTTATATAAACATGATATTTTTATTTTATTTTATTTTATTTTTGTTGGCTCGGTTTCTTAATAATTAGACATCATTACACTAACCTACACAGTAGAGAAAAGAGGTTAAGGGGGACAAGAATAAACCTTCCAGGTATCAGTTCCATGGAATGAATCCATAGGCATTTCCGGGCCTTCACACTGATCCTCTCCCTGATTGAAGCAATCTGCACCCTCGTGGTCCAAACCTGCAACCTTCTCTCTTAACTCTCTGCCTGGTCTCTCTCAGTATATCTGCAAACCCTGGTCTTTCCATTGGTTCCCTCCTCCCATTGATGTTCAATTTGAAAGACAATAGTCCCAAGGGAGTCCCAGGTCTAGTTCCTTATTTCAGGACCAAGGATGGCTCCTCCCAGTCTTTCACAATGTCCATCTCAGTGGGGTATCCACCGTGTCTCCAAAGGGCAAAGCCTGCCATCCTTCCACATATTTTTGATATTGTAATGTAATCACAGCATTTCTCCCTTTCCTCAGTTCATATCTCCAATAATCTCTTTTTGGTCTCTTTTAAATTCTCAATCTTGGCCTTTTTTTTTTTTTTTTACATTAATTGTCATTACATGTATATGTGAATATCTATATACATACTCCTAAATATAGTCTTCTTAGTTTTATGTTTTTATGTACAAAGAGAATTTTAAAATTCATTAAGATCCTACATAATTACTGTGTGTATAAAAGTTTTCTTACACCTGGATTGAGCTATTTTCTTTATTTTCCTTTTCTTTTAGTCATTGTTTTTAATTTCTTAATAATGTTCTTCTTTTGGCTTTCTTTATGAGTTTCCCTTAATTTTTCATAAATTCAAGTTAGTGAGGAACTCTAAAGCATTTTAGTGAGTTACCGCAGCTGAATCATTGTTTTCTTGGACAGTGTTTTAAAATGAGGGTAGTAGTTAACCATTTATGTGCTTAAAGAGAGATTGCTGTATTTAGTCCCTAGTGACCAGCATGATAAAAACTTATCACATATTCTATCAAATTATTTTTAAATTCTTATAGATTAATATACTGAGTTTGTATCATTATTAATATGAGATGAATGGAAGTTATTTCATGCTGGATTTCTTTTTTTTTTTTTTTTGTCTGCCCACACAAATCTCTATTTTGGGAAGGAGATTTTTCTCTGTCACTAAAATGTCTCCTACGTTATTTCAATTCTGAAGGCTTCCATTACTAAGTTGCCTTATTTAATGATATTTCTGAATAGCAACAGGCACAGGTTGTAGGGTATGTCTTCAAATTATGATAATAGTTGCCATAGGAACTTTGTGCTTGCTGTTCAAAATGTGTTGATTGACACTTTAAGAATTTTGTGTTTCTCTTCTGCTCTTTCAAGAACGATTTGTCTTTTTTGAAGTATTAACACTGCATCAGGATATATACTTACATATATATATAACATTTGCACTTTTCTAGCCCTCATTAAGAGTAAGAATATCGTTGAATGTGTGTGTATATATATGCATGCATATATATGTGTGTGTGTATATTCTAGAGTATAAAATCATATATATATATGTATATATATATAATTGATCTCACCTTTGAATGTAAATGAATAGTCTTTCTCAAATGTAAGCAATCACAATCAATTGATTCTATACTGAATTATGGCGCAAAAAATACAGCAAATATCTCCTTTATTAAAAACATCTGTAATGTTACATGACAGTATTTATTTCAGTTTCTATAACAGAATACCTAGGTGAGAAAACATGAATGAAAAATGTTCTCATCATACTGGAAGCTGGAGAGTCTACGGTTAGATTACAAACACATTCTGTGTTCCTATGAGGTCTGCCCTTTGCTAAAACCCGTGACTTCTACATATGTTCTTGTCTTCTTAAATTTAGAGTAAGTGAAGATGTTTTTAGAAAGGAATCAAAATTCTATAACTACCAAAAAACATATAACATATACTATATTATATTTAACAAAATTTCTCTCTCTCTCTCTCTCTTTCTCTCTCTCAAAATATGCTATCATTGATTGATTTAACTTTTCTATTAACTTTTTGTGAGTTTGTCATCATGAATCCCAGTTCCATCTATCTCCCTGTCCCTCTATATCTTCCATCTGTCCTTGCAACCCCTCCCAAAGAAGAAAAAAAAATACATAACAAAAACAATAGCAACAAAATCTCACCATGACAACCATGGTGTGTCATGGTGTTTCACACATTATACCTTTTTGTGTGAACATCTTTACTTGCAAATGTTCACTCAATGAGTCCTTGCTCTGGTTCCAGGCCTCTGGCTTCTGCCACATTTTCAATACTCGATTCTCACCAGTACTCCTCTTGGGATATTGTGTTGTTGTCCTTTGTCACAGAGATACCGTAGCATTCGTTCTGCAGGACTGTTCCCTCATACACTCTAGCAGTTCATAGATGGGGTAGATGTTGTGGTGGGCTGACTCCAATCCCTGGACACAGCCCTGGGTTATAGGGCCTGCCCATCAGCTTTCTTGCACCTGTGCCACCTGGCCGAGCTCTCTCTTTTTTTTTTTTATTAATTTATTCATATTACATCTAGATTGTTAGCCCTTCCCTGTTTCCTCCCATTCTTCCCTCCCTCCCATTTCTCCCCTTCTCCCCTCCCCTATGTCTGTGACTGAGGGAGACCTCCTCCACCTATATATGCTCTCAGAATATCAAGTCTTTTCTTGGTAACTAGCTATCCTTCGAGTGCCACCAGGTCTCCCCATCCGGGGGACATGGTCAGAAAAGGGGCACCAGAGTTCGGGTGAGAGTCAGATCTCACTCTCCACTCAATGGTGGAGAATATCATGTTCGTCGGTTAGGTCTTGGTAGGGGTTTGAAGCTTACTGCCTATATTCTCCTTGGCTGATGCCTTAGTTTGAGGAGGACCCCAGGATCCAGATCTGCCTGTCATAAAGTTCTTCTTGTAGGTTTCCAGGACCCTGTGGGTCCCACTATTTCCTCTTTCTTCCATGCTACTCTTGCCTAAAGTCTTAATCGGATATCCTCTCCTCTGACCCACTTTCTTGGTAAGTAAAGATTTTCATGGTACATATCCCTTGGACTAGTGTTTTGATATAAGTGAGTATATACCGTTTGTCTCTTTTTGCTTCTGGGTGAACTCACTCAACCATGTTCATAGCTGCTCTATACATAATAGCCAGAACATGGAAACAGCCTAAGTGTCCCTCAGTAGAAGAATGGACTAAGAAACTGTGGTATATTTACACGATGGAATACTACTCAGCTATTAAAAACGAGGAATTCCCGAAATTTGTGGACAAATGGATTGATCTAGAAATTATCATAATGAGTGGTCGAGCTCTCTTGTGCTTCCCTATGAATGCCCTGATATTTTTTAGAAGACAAAATGATGTGAATGTAAAGTGTAGTTTAAGTAGATATTGCTATAGGAATAAAATTTTCTCATAGTCTCTGTGTAGTTAATTATTTAAAACATTGGCCTATAAAACCTTGTTATGGCCAAGCATAGTTGCTAGTGGCTCATCTCTGTAATCCCAGCATTCAGGAGACTGGAAAAGATGGGTCTCCAGGAGTCAAGGCTAGCCTGGGGTTCTCTACTATGTATGGTTTCCTTTTTTAAACATGGGGGAAAATAAAAGTCAATCAATCATATCAAATAAAAATAATAAATGAATAAAAATAAAGAGAAAAATTCTTCTAAAATAATGTCCAAACAACTTTATTTAAGATAACACAGTTCAAGCAAGAAATGGGGTGCAGGAAGGGTATCAAAGAATAATAGAAGTAATCACTTATTTTTCTTGTTTCTCTGATACAGTATGTGGTAGAAAGCAACTCAAGGGAAGAAAGTATATTTTGGCTCACAGTTTGAGAGGTTAGTTGCCACGGACCAGCTCAGTCAGGCATAGGTCGTTGGAATCGGGGGTTCTCGAAGCATTGGTGGAAAAAGATAAGGAGGTGACAAACACAGACAAAACCCAGGATTGAGTCTGCCTCTAAGTATATTTTGCAGCCAGGCAGTCTAAATTTTTATACATACATTTCAAAAGCAGGAGGACTTGCAATTACATTTTTCCATAGAGTAGATTCACAGAAGTCAGTGAGCAACCAAGCATACAAAGTACAGGTACAGAATGCAAAGTTATTGTGCTGTCATATTTTGAGTTACAACTTTAAATGAAACAATACAGGGTACAGAACACACAGCAAAGATGTCATCACTTCTAAGTTACTGGCTTGGTATCAATATGCATGTACTCCCTTTGTCCAGGGTCAATGTACTCTCCCTAAGGAAATGTATGCCCAGCACTTGGGTGCCAAGACCATTCTTTTCTTTTAGTTCCTTTTCCTAATATCTGAGCACCAGTATCTGGAGTTCTCTTTTGAAACACCTTATTTCTTTGTAAGTCATAATATAACTTATTAACTAGTGATTAATTCCTAGTCATGTTTCTTTTAATAAGTGGAAGTGAAAGTAGAACTACTCTGCTCCTGAACCATCCCTGGCAGCAGTCCCAAGTTAGGGTAGTCTCATAGCAACGTGGTCATGCCTGAAAAGTCCTGACTTGGGAGTAAAGCTAAGGAGAAAGAATAGATTCCAGCACAATAAAAGAAAAGAAGAACTGCAGAAACATCAGCCCCAGTCCAGGAGGCCGTCCCTTGCCAGGGTCGAAGCCTCAGGCCGTGTGGTATTTGTCACACACACTCCACTGGAGGGATCCTGACAGATAGTCCATAATGCGGAGGGGGAAGAAAGGCAGTAAGATCAGCTCTCTTTACATCTTCAATGGTGTAAGATGGGGATCAGACCTCTTTGTGTCTGAGATGAGGGGAGGCAGGGTTACCTGTCCACAAAAAGGAAGCACAGATATGAATGCTCCAACTCAGATCCTTTCCCTTTCATAGAATGCAGGATCCTAATCTCTGGGATATGACACCCACCTTAGGACAGATCTTATTTCCCCAGTTAAATTTCACTGTAAGTCTGTCTCCTATGTGAATCTAAGTAGAGTCATGCTAATAATAAATAATAGCAATCACAGTGATGGGCTCAATGTGTCTTATTAAACATTAGCAGAAACCAACTGCTGGTACAGGTGACAAGGAAACCTAAATTTTAAAGCATGATAAGTGAAAGAGGCTATGCATATGAATACATTTTTACCTGATTTTATAATTTTGATATTTTAGAGAAGTTAAAATTAATATATAATTTTAATCATTGAAAAATGACTGCCTGAAATAAATAAAATTATTAATAAGTTTAGAAAAATGATATTTCTTTTAAGTGTATAGAAGTTTAATTATTCCTTTTGCAAAACGTTTTTATAGTAACAGAAAAATATTTCTATTGTTTGGAGTGGCAATTAAGTTCTTAACTGAATATTTAAATAATGTAATCCTTTACAGAATTTGAAGCTTGTAATGAGAAAATTCTGTACCATATCATTTTCTATAAAAAAAAATATCTGATTTACTAGCAAAACTTTACCCAAAATATGAATTAGTATCATGTTAAATTTATTTTTATCAGACAATATTGAGAATCAAATATTATGATATTGTTACCTTTAATTTTTCTAGAACTACAATGCTAAGTAGTACATATTTAGGATGTATTAAACCAGCAACAAATGCTATTATTTAATACTTTTATGACCAATTTTATATACATAATATAGGGTATTCATACATATCCAAGAATATTAAATTATTTCATAATAAAATGTATTTTAACTTAAAATTCAAATTTGACATAAAACTTCAGGATTAATCTGCTTTGACACAGCTTATGCACTGAGACCAATCTGAAAAATACAATTACTACTATCTGCATATTTAACTTAATTTTTATGATTAATGTGATTTTTTAATCAAAATATAAATATAGTACTTTCTCCACTCACTTCCTCACATTTTCCATGTCTCCTTATCATTTCCTATAAAAATCATAGTCTCTTTCTTTAGATTATCTTCCATGTTGTCTACATATTTATGGCTGACAACTTGTGATTGGATAAGGAATAGGAGACTAATTCCTGGGAAAGACTATTTCTCCCTTTCTCAGCAGTGACTAATTGCTTGTAGCTCTTCCTCTAGCATGATCTCTGTCTGAATGAGTTGGTATAAATGCTGGGTACCAGTTAGAACAGGACTTTCTTGAACAGCCAGATCCCAAATAATGACATGGAGACATTTCATTAATTATTATTATAGCTTGGCCTTAGTCTTTCCCTTAGGCTTGTTCCAACTAGCTATTATAACATAGAGTAACCCTTATATACTAATTAATATTCTGCCACATGACTTGCTAGCTTCCCTCAATGCCTAGTCCAGCCACCTATTTCGTCCTCCCTGGCTGGCTGGTGAATCTTGTGCCTGTTTTTTTCCTGGTTCCTATCTCTGTTCAAAAGTCCCACCTTCCTTTTCTGCTTTTGCTATTGGCCATTCAACTCTTTTATAAACCAACCAGAAGGTGAGGGAAGTCTATGTCTACAAAATATGATCTCCTTGTCAGGACATTACTGAGTGATCTAGAAATACAGAATTAGCAATTGAATAGAAAAAGAAATCCTTCACACAGCATACAAAAAGTCACCCTAACAAACTATCATGCCCATTGCCTAGATCTGGGTAGGGGTTTAAAGTTTACCACCTGTATTGTCCTTGGCTGGTGCCTTAGTTTGAGTGGGACCTCTGGGCCTAAATCTGTCTATCATAATGTTCTACTTGTAGGTTTCTAGGACCCTACCTAGATCTAGCCAATGCTCAGAACATTCTCCACAGTTGAGTGGAGAGTGGGATATGACTTTCTCATGTACTCTGGTGCCTCATATTTGACCATGTTCCCTGGAGGGGGAGACCTGGTGGCACTCAGAGGAAGGACAGCAGGTTGCCAAGAAGAGACTTGATACCCTATGATCATATACAGGGGGAGGTAATTCCCCTCAGGAACAGTCGTAGGGGAGGGGAATAATGGGAAAATGGGAGGGAGGGAAGAATGGGAGGATACAAGGGATGGAATAAACATTGAGATGTAACAAGAATAAATTAATAAAAAAAATTAAAAAAATACCTATCATGCCATCGGTTACTGTCATTGTTCAGGTCTTATGTAGGCAAACTTTGTTGAAATTTCATGCATGTAGCTTTGCTTTATTATCTAGAAAATTCCTACTTATTAAGAATTGCCAACATCATCATCTAGAATAATCAGTGTAGGAATTTTTTGTCTTCAATAAATTTTTTTTAGTGCCAAAGAGAATAGTATTTGTAAACTAAAAGCTATAGCTCAGCTCTTTATTATAAAAGGCTCTTTATTATTATAATAAACACCAAATAATCTTTCTGTCACACTCTTTTCTCTCTGTGTTGACATATCTGGCTTGGAGACATTTGTGAGGATTATTGCATATTTTTTGCAATGAGGAAGAGTTATTGAGCAAATAATATATGGTAAGTGCCGAATAAATCATACAGAAAACCGTACTATTTTCTTCTGCTCTCCCCAAGCCTTTAAGTCATTAGTCCTCAAATTACTGATATCCTCTGATAATCTATGCAAAGATGACCTTTTATTCTTTTCTGCACACACTTTTTCAATAGAAATGGCAGTTCTCCTAAACAACTTGTGTGTACTGGCAAAAGCATAATATTCAGAGGTGTTAATTTGACAGGTTTGTAACACTAACCTTTTGAATTTAACCATGTCGAATGAAATACTTATATTCATTGACTGACAAGCTAAAATGATCTGTGAACTCTACAAGAAGGAATTCTTCCCATTTCATGGTTTTATATCTCTCATTCCCAAAACATGGTGTAAAAATGCTTCGTGGGCTCCATCTCTGATAACAAATAATCCTATCTAAACTTTACTCCTGATTCATTGTACTTTTACAAATCTTCAAAGCGGTCTGTAGGAACATATTTCCTGATCCATAGCAATATTCATGCATACTTATTCATTCAGCTAGAAATTACGTCAGCTAAAGTCATTGGGTAAAAGTTTTCTACTTGCTTTTGGTAATTGCAACTTCACTCCTGAGGATATGAACTTCCAGCTGTCATGTGCATGTGATTAATTGGCTCTCTTCCCAGCCATTAAGGAAGCCCCACCATGTTTCTGTGTTTCCTGGCAAACACAAAAGTTAGCTCTACATAACATCTTGGCAAAGATTGCTGGCACACAATAGAAAAACACACAAATTGGCAAGAAAAAATACCTTGTGTACAAAACTGTTTCCAAAAACAGCAGGTGCAAAGCCAAATTCACCTTACCAGGTCCTTTCATTTGCACAAACTTATGCACAAAAATTTAAGTACTTGTCTAACTTAATATGATTTTTGGACCGATGTTTGAACTTCTTGCTTTCATTTTCTGAGAGAGAATTTTTTGGAAATGGATGTCTAATATTTATGTTTATAATATGCAAATTTATATTAATATGTCTAAGCCTTCTGTCAAGAAATCAATTTGTAATATGTATATAAAGCTATAGATATTTCCTTTTAGGTCTATAAATATTATATAAATTTTATGTGTCAAGTTGACTGGGTCACGAAGTACTCAGATACTAAGTAAAGCGGAGCTGGAGAAAATTTCTGCTATCTGATTGGTTTACTTGAAGCATCTCTCCCTCTTTTTTTTTTTTTTTTTTTTCTTGCCTTCAGTCTCTGCTCATATCTCTGGGTCTTCCTGACAGATATACCTGCTAATTTCCAGACTGCAACTTATCACCAGTTCTGCTGATTTACAGACATTCACACCTTTAACTTAAGTAAGTATGAAGCATACAGCCTATATGCTTTGATACAACTCAGCTACCAAAAATAAAATACAAGCCAAATTGTTAGGTTAGTCAATTTTTATAAAGCATTCATTCATTTACATTATTTAGAAAACCCTAATTCACATTGTATATATTTTTATACTATACGTGTACTTGTATGCTATATATTCCCCCACTTTTCTAAATATTTGACTAAAAAATATCACAGTTCCTCAGAAAATTGGGAATCAATCTACCTTAAGATATACCAATACTACTCTCGGGCATATACCAAAGCATGCTCCATTCTACACAAGGATATTTTATCAACTATGTTCATAGCAGCTTTATTCAATATCACCAGACACTGGAAACAACCAAAGAATGGTTCAAAAAAATATGGTGCATTTACACAATGAAGTATTACTCAGCAGTTAAAAAAAAATGGCATCAATAAATGTGCAAGCAAATAGATGAAACTAGAAAAAGTAATTCTGAGTTGTATAAACCAGGCCCAGAGAGACAAATATGGTATGTACTAACTTAAAGTAGGTATTAAGTGCAAAGTAAAATATAATTATGCTACAATCCATGGAGCCAGAGAGGTGTGTGTGTGTGTGTGTGTGTGTGTGTGTGTGTGTGTGTGTGTGTGTGTGTTGTGTGTGTGTCTGTGTATCTCTCTAGGATAGGGAAATAGGATAGACATAGAAGAAGGTCTAGGGGGCCTGCAACGTCGGCCCGAACGAGGGAAAGCAGAGGAGGCAGGTTGGAGCCGCTGCCATCGCCATGACCCGCGGTGACCAGCGAGAGCTCGCCCGCCAGAAGAACATGAAGAAGCAGAGCGACTCGGTTAAGGGAAAGCGCCGAGATGATGGATGGGCGTTCTGCTGCCGCCCGCAAGCAGAAGGACTCCGAGATCATGCAGCAGAAGCAGAAAAAGGCAAACGAGAAGAAGGCGGAACCCAAGTAGCTTTGTAGCTTTGTGTCCTACCCTCTTGCCCTCCGCCTGTGTTCCTGGAGCAGACCCACCATGCTTGAGTTTCTTCCTGTAGTGCTCACAGGGCCCAGCACCGACAGCCTCCCCTTTGCCCTCTGTCTGCAGTGGGTTTCTTTTGTGCTTCCTTCCCCTCAGGTAGCCTCTCTCCCCCTGGGCCAATCCTGGAGGTGAGGGGTTACCCCTTTCCAGTGCTTTTTATTCCTGTGGGGGCACACCCCAAAGTATTAAAAGTAGCTTTGTAATTAAAAAAAAGAAGAAGAAGAAGAAGAAGAAGAAGAAGAAGAAGAAGAAGAAGAAGAAGAAGAAGAAGAAGAAGAAGAAGAAGAAGAAGAAGAAGAAGAAGAAGAAGAAGAAGAAGGTCTACTTGGGGAAGGTTGGGATTGGAAGAGGAAGAATCAGGTGAGAGAAGGAGTTGGGGATGGGTGGAGGAAGAGAGTACTGGGAGAGCCAACTGGAATGGGATGGGTGTTTGTAGGTGATATGGGAGCCTAGTGCAATGAAAACTCAATGGAATCTATCAGAGTGACCCTAGAAAAGACTCCTAGTTAGGAGGAGTATGGAGTCTGAACCAGCCATTTTCTGTAACCCAACAACAATCCCAGTGGTGAGACTGGGACATCAATCCAGCCACAAAACCTTCAGCCTAAAAGATGTGCTGTGAATGTTGTCTCAGAACTCGTCAACTTGTCAGAGTAGCCACACAATAAGTGGTGCAATTGAGGCCTATACCATGAGTGAGCTTCCATGCCTGACCCTGCCTCCATGGCCAGGAACCAGCAGCTTGATAGTCCAGAGACCTAGGATAGAACCAAATAACCTGGTGAAGAAAAGTCAATGAAATGATACTACTTGTAGACCAGAGCTTGGTATAATCTTCATCCTAGAGGCTTCATCCAGAAGTGTGGATATAGAGACCCATGGCCAAACAGTAGACAGAGCTCAGCATGGGGACTGAGCAGTAGGGGAGAAGGAAGGATTGTAGGAGCCAGGGGGGTCAAGGACACCATACGAATATGGTCCACAGAATCTACTAAGCAGGGCTCACAGATTCTGAAGGGACAATCACAGAGCTTTCATTTGTCTGAGTTAGAGGCTCTGTATGTATGTTATTGTTGTACAGCTTACAGCTTAGTGTTCTTTTGGGACTCCTAACAGTGGGAATGGGGTTGTCTGCTTTGGAGACCCTTTTACTCCTACTGGGTTGCCTTGTCTAGCCTTGATATAAAGGTCTGTGCCTAGTATTATTATAGCTTGTTATGCCATATTTTGGTGATAATCTCTTTGCTGCCTAGCAACTAATGATATGAGAATATTGAGTATGTATTCTCATGCATGAGATATTTCCTATTTGATTTTTTCATGTTTTGGATGGAACAAATGCTGTTTTGATAAATCATGAAACTCTCATTGTATCCTGAGAATAGCTTTTGACAAGCCATTACCAATTGATCCTCTCTGTTTATATGCTGTTTAATAAATGTTTTCCAGAAAAAAATAAGTCATCCGTTGTAGGAGCTCATACAGGAAGTGCTTCCACATGGTTTATGTAGGAGGATTGATTTATTATAAAAATAAGTTATGCAGATATGGAATATTTATTCATGTTTCAGAAATCTCTTATGGTCTTATGTATTGCTCCATCATTTATTGGCTGTTAAATTCTGAGAACTAATGTAGTTGGAATTTTCCTACATATGATAATCAAAATGAATTTTCATTTATGCAATCAAGGATCTCAGAATAAGGATTGATTTATTTCCCATTAATCACTTGTTCTACTAGTAAGCAAATGTGGTTTATTTTGCCTGAATGTTATTGTTTGTATCTTCTTCATAAATAGCATATCAATGGGATCCTTAATCTCATTCAGAAGTTGCATTTGTTCCTTCTTTTACATGTTCTCTTTGCCTTTTTATTATCCACACTTAATTCCAATATGTTAAACACACATGCTATAGTTCTTGGTCCAAACCAAATACTGTCTGTAGTTAATTAAAAGCAGTTTTCTCTTGTCTACACAACTAATATCAACCTATTCACTATGATGTGATCATTCTATGTTTTTACCACTGTGTTTTAAATCTTATTTTCTTCTGAATTCTGATTCCTAGTTTACAATTATTTTACTTTAAAATTTTTATTTAATATTTATTTTTGAAAAGCTTATGAATTAGCACTGCATTAATATAATTTCTCTCCCTTTTTCCTCTCCCTTCAACGCTCTCATATTCATGATCTTTTATTTTATTTTTTTTTTTGCAAAAATTCACACACATATATGCTTCCAAATCTATTTGGTATTGCTCATATTTATATGTATAATCTTTTTCTTCTGACCACTTGGGATTTGATAACACATTAGGTGCCTCATTCCTAGTGAGGATGTATTCTCTTCAGCAGATATTACTTGCCTGTAGTTATTTATCTGGTCATGGGGTCTTGCAAGAATTCTTTTATCTAGGTTGACATGGCTATTGACATCACTTTTCAGGTTTAGGTTGCCTTAGTGTTGAGATTTTGTTGATTTATCTTCCCTGAAATATATAGAAAATTTATCTCACAGCAAGTAACTTGGTCCTCTGACACTTAAATATTTTTACCTTCACTACTGTTGTTGCTTAGTGCCTTAAGTATAGGGATAAAATTATAAATCCGCTAATTGAGGCTACGCACCACTTATTTACCTGTTCTTAGCATTGTGGATATACTAGCCTTTTAAAAAATGCTATCTCTTTGTCAAGGACCCACAGGTATATTAATGTGTGTATGGCTCTTCAATATTGTGTTATTTTTACTACTACAACTTTGTAGAACAACTTGGAATTGAGGATGGTGGCACCTGCTACAATTTCTTTATTATTCAGGGTTGTTTCAGCTATCCTTAGTGTTGGCTGTTTCCTCAGCCTTTCCTTTCATAGATAGACTTCCTTTTTAATGTTGTATATTTTATAAATTTATATGCTTTGTAAGAATGTGTTCAGTCTCTTGCTTTAGGGAGCTTCAGCAGCCAGATCAGTCTGCTTCTAGTTTTGCCTCTGGGTTCCCCTACATTTTTCCCTGGATGCCAACACTTTGTGTTTAGAAGTTTTCTATGTAGCTGAAAATTGTCCTTTCAATGTTGGATTAAACACAGTGAAGAATTTGATTAGATTTTGATAGAAATTATATTGGATCCTTGGGCAAATCTATGGCTTTTGCTTGGATGGCCATTTTTACTATGTTAATATCACTGATTTATGAACACGGGAGACCTTTCCATCTTCTGCTATCTTCTATATTTTTTTCTTCTTTATTTTTTTGATGACTTGAAGTTCTATATAAGCCTTTCACTTGCTTAGTGAGAGAGATCCAAAAATATTTTATATCATTTGAGGCTATTGTAAAATGAGTTATTTTCCTGATTATTTTCTCAGTTCCCTTGTCATTTCTATAAAGGACAGTTATTAATTTTTGTCAATTTTGTATCCAGCTATTTTGATGAAAGTGCTTACACTTGTATAAATGTTTCTTGTGAACATTTAGGTATATATATATATATGAAAATAATGATACTTTGATGGTTTTCTTTCCAATTTGTATCACTTTGACCTCCTCCAGTTGTTATTGCTGTAGCTAAGACTTCAAGTACTATATTGCACATGTAAGGAAAAAGTGGACAGCCTTATCTTGTTTTTTATTTTAATGGAAATATTGTACATTTCCTCCATTGAAGTTAATTTGTCTATGGACTTGCATTAAACTATTTTTTATTATATTGAGGTATGTTCCTTGTATCTCTACTCTCTCTAGAATTTTTATCCTGAACGGGTGTTGGATTTTGTCAAAGATCTTTTCTGCATATAATGAGATCTTAGGGCTTTAAAAATGTTTTAGTTTGTCTCTAGTGGTGGATTACATGTCTGGATTTATATATGTTTACCCATCCCAACTTGATCATGGTGATACATTTTCTATGATATAATGTAACTTGACCACAACCTCCCCTCCCTCCACTCCTCTAAATTACCCCTACACACCTCCTCCCTCAGATCCACTGCTTCAATGTTTCCCTTTTTAAAGCAGCAGCACTCCCAAACCCAATCAGGGATTTGAACCACATAGGGCAAAACAAGATGTAATAAGACGAGGTAGATGATCTTTTTTATTTATTCTTGGATGTAGTTTGCAAGTATTTTATTCAGTGTTTTTGCACCTATGTTCACAAGGGAATTTGGTCTATGATTTTTCTCTTTGTTGAGTCTTTATGTGGTACCAGAATAATGGTGGAGTCATAAAAAAAATTGAGCAATGTCCCTTCTATTTCAGTTTTGTGTAATAATTTGAGAAGTACTGACCTTAACTCTTCTTTGAAAGTCTGATAGAACTCTGCAATAAAACCATCTGGTCCTGTTTTTTTTTTTGTTGTTGTTGTTGTTGCTTGTTTATTTTGTTTTGTTTTGGTTTTGTTTGGGAGACTTTTAAGGAAATCTATTTCACTAGGGGTTATTGGCATGTTTAAATCTTTACTTGACTTGGGTAAGTGGTGTGAACTGAAAAAAATTATGTTATTCCTTTTTATTTTCTAAGTTAGTGGAGTAAAGGTTTTTAGTTATGTCCTTACAATTTTCTGGTTTTCCTTTGCATCTTTGTAATGTCTATTCCCCCGTTTCTATTATAATTATGTTACTCTGGATTTTCTTTTTCCTTATCTTTCAGTTAATTTCGATAAGTTTGCCAATCTTATTGATTTTCTTAAAAACAAAAGAAAACAAAAGAAAAAGAAAAAAAAAGAAATAAAAACCACACTCCTTTTTTTTGTTGTTTTTGTTTGTATTGTTTTTGTTTGTTTGTTTTTATATACTAGATTTCTGTCCTGAGTTTATTATTTTTTTGTATGTGACTTTTTAAAATATTATGATAATACTTTTTTCTTTGTTTGTTTTTCGAGACAAGGTTTCTCTGTGTAGCCTTGACTGTCCTGGATTCGCTTTTGTAGACCAGGCTGGCCTCGAACTCATAGCAAACTGCCTGCATCTGCCTCCCAAGTGCTGGGATTAAAGGTGTGCCCCACCACTGCCTGGCCTTTTGATTAAAAGTAAACTTCTAGCATTCTACATTCTTTTTTACTAAACATTTTTATTTTTTAACATATACATTTATATTATTACACATATATACAATAGATTACATATGGCAAGAAGAAGCATGACACAATCAGGAATTATATAAATGTTACATTATTAGTGTTTTAGGCTATTTGTATTTGATAGCCTTGAGGAAAACATCTTTCCTATCATGGTGAGTTTAAAATTCTTAATGTAAATCAGTCTCCACCACATCTTGTTATTATCAACTTAAAACATTCATGTGATTTTTTCTTTTTGTTCTAGATAGTCCTGTGAGTAACGACTCTTTTGAAGGTCCCATATCAGGTATCCTGTATATCAGTTATCAACATTAAGATATATAGCAGTGGGAAAATTATGTTATAAAGTAGCAACAAAATAATTGATCATTGGGAGTAAGCACAACATGAGGGACTGTATTAAAAGGTCACATCATTAAGAAAGTCAAGAACCTTCCAGATTTTTTAGGTGTGCCATTAAATCACTAGTATGAGAAATTTCTACTTTTTAAAAACATGGACACCTAGTGAGTTGTTAACGAAAGTGTTCCTGTGGATTTTCCAAACAATCCAAGGTTGCTAAAACCATGGGTTGCTCTCCAGAAACTGACAGCAAAGCTCTATAATGGAAGATAATGCCTACACAGTCCATTTAACCCTTTTGCTAGCATATCTTTCAGATAATTAACTATTGAAGATAAAATTCTTTTGGCTGTTTAGACCTGGATTAGCGTTTATGTTTCTCTACTTGGGGCATCAGTGTATGTTTCTCTACCAAAAATGTTTGAATATTGGAGTGAAGGATTGAGATATGCAATTATTGCACAATATTAACATATGATACTCATAGACCAGTGCCTAACTCAATTGCAATCAGAGAGGCTTCATCTCGCAGTTGATAGGAACAGGTTCAGAGACACACAGCCAAACAGTAAGTGGACATCAGGGAACCCCACAAAAGAGGAGAAGAAAAGGTTGTAGGAACCAGGAGATTCAAGGACACCATGAGAACACAGCCCACAGAATCAGCTAAGCAGGGCTCATAGGGATTCTTAGAGACTGAAGAAACAAGCATGTATGGGTCTAGGCTAGGGCATCTGCAGTTATGTTAAGGATGTTTAGTTAGGTGTTCTAATTAGACTCCTAGCAATGGGAGCTGGAGAGTGTCTCTGACTCTTCTTTTTTTCTTAGGACCTTTTCCTCCTTATTGAGTTGCTCATCCAGCCTTGATACGAGAGTTTGTGCCTAGTCTTATTGCAACTTGTTATGCCATGTTTGGTTGATATTCATGGGATGCCTGGTCTTTTCTAAAAGGAAATGGAGGAGGAGTCAATCTTGGATAGATGGAAAGAGGTGGTGGGAAACTTGAATGAATTGTTAAGGGAAAACTGTGGTTGGGATGTGTTGTATGAGAGAGTAATAAATATAAATATTTAATTTATTAATTAAGAAAAGAAATCAAAACATTATTTTATATTAACAAAGTACACAATGAATGTATGATATACTTATTGTTTAGGGATAATATTAGAAATGTATAATTCCAAAAATTATATAAACAAAAGGTAAATTCATAATTTTGTGGTCCTGGACCTTCATTGGGATTTTTGGTAAAACACTAAAGAAACATTGATAATCAACAAAAGAATATTTATTTAAAGGTTGTCATGTAAACTATTATTATCTGGACACAAACTCTTATATTAGCACAACTTAAGAATGTACTTTCATTTGTATTAATCTAATAAAACTTAGAGAATGCCAAAAATTGTTCAAGATGCTGTTTTAGCATTCCACACATATGCACCATAACCTTAAGCAATGTATGCCCTAAGATGTGAACGCCATCTTTCCTTCTTGAGGTATGACCTTAGATACTAAACAATGACAAGTATTTTATTGAATGATGAGAAACATAATAATTATTTAAAGCTGAACAAAAATGTCATAATTTCATTTTAATGTTTATTGACATTTATGAATTATATAAAATAATATACTTCAGTGAGGCATTTTATACATGATATGTATTTTTGTATCATATTCATCTCTTATTACCCTTTGTTTTCCCACTCCACTTCTGCTAATTCTTCTCTATCCAACTATTGTACCGTCTTTTTGTTGTTGTGATTGATACCAAATTTTTAAAAGTTTGAAATTATGCACATAGGAATCTCAGCAAAATAAATAATCAGAAATTTCAATATATACAGAAAGAACCTGTAAGGGTAAAAACAATCAAGCTCTGACAAAACACTAAGAGACAAAAATACCACCAAAAATGCCACTGATTTTGTTTTGTGTTGGCCATCTCCTGCTGAGGATGGGAGGAACTTACCCTCAAGAGCAGTTTTGATACCCTATGAAATTCCCTTTGAGGAGAGAATTAGCTTTTCATTTTCTAGTTGGTTTTCAATTAAAGATAGCTTCTGGATTAGTATGTATGTTTTTTGTACTTTCTTTGGCTCTTTTTCTTATGTTTTGCCCTATTCTGGTTTGTTTGTTTGTCTCTTCCTATTATATTTTGTTATTATCCTTTAGATGGTTGTTTTTTTTTTTTTTTTAAACAAGAGACAGAATGTGGTTTTGGATAGAAGGGAAATGTCTAGGATCACTCAGAAATTGGAGGAGGAGAAATTGTAACACAATATATTGTACAAAATTATTTCTTTTTAGTAATAGAAAAATTAGATTATAATATAATTACATCGTTTTCCTTTCCTTTCCTTCTACTTATTATTTCACGTCATTTGCTTTGTTTTCTTTTGTTTTGTTTATGACTCACTTTGTTATGTTCAGGATCATGGTTGTGGATGAATGAAACTGCAGTGTGTATGTGTGTGTGTTTGTGTTAAATTGTCTTTATCTACACATCTGTTAATAAACATCTGGGCTGACATCACTTCCTAGAGACAATGAGTAGCATACAGTAAACATAGATTTGCAGGTGTCTCTGTTGTATTGTCTTAGTATATACTAGACATATAAAGAAGAGGTAATGCTAATTTGTGTGGTCTTCTATTCTTAGCTTTGTGGGGAAACTTTAAGCTAATTTCACAGTGGCTAGCCTATCTTATGCTTCCTCTTACCAGAAGTTGAAAGGGTTCCTCTTTCTCCGTATCTTAGCCAAGATGTTCTGCTTTTTACACATTCATCTAAGGAAAGCCAACTCTGTAACTTGGCTGTTGTGAGAAGTAGAAAAATAGATTCATTTATATAGCTATTTCTATAATACACTGGTTTTGACTCCTTGGGATATCTCCCAGGCATGGTATGTCTGCATCATATTAAAGTTCTGTATTTAATTTTTAAAAGCAATATCCATAATGATTTCCACAGTGGTATATTAATTTACATGCCTACTATCTGTGAATAGGCGTATTTTCTACATACCCTCACTAGTACTTGGATTTGCTTATTTTCTTCATGAAACAGTTCTGACCATGGTGAAATAAATTATCAATAAATTTTTATGTTACTATTCCTGACTGTAGAGCATGTTAAACATTTTTCATGTGTATTAGACTATTTGTATTTCCTCATTTGAATAGCATCTGTTCATTTACATTTCTTCTTTATGGACTATATTGTTTTCCATTTTGCTGTCTTGTATTTAAATTGTTTATATAGCCTATGGATTTCTGCCCCATTGTGTGAGTGAAGAGCTATCATTTTTACAATAAACTTTGCTGTGATAATTATTTCTTTACTAAGCAGTTTTTTCTAATTTGTCAATAAAAATTTAAATTATGAACACATACATATTTTTATAGTTTTTTACTTTCCAAATCTGAAGTTAGTGTTGTGGTATAAGTTACAGAATATATACACTGAACAAAGCAGAAATAAATTAAAATACTGAAAGTTTTATATATAGGCTTCCAAAGATGCGACATGATTACAGAATAGGCAAGGACATCTGAAGCTATATTTATTTATTGATTGCGCTAGGAACTTGCACAGTCCTCACTGATGTAAATAATAAACGTACTCATTCATAATTTATCACATGCTAATATGGGCTTCTATGTGCCCTCACTATTCCAGGAACTAGGAGTGTCTAAATCAAGAAGTAAGAATGTTTGTACAGTAAAATAACACAAGAAAATTAAGAGACTTTTTTGTTCATGCAAACTTTCAGAAAAGTTTGTAAAGGACTTTTGAAAAATTGAGACAAATTTTGAAAATTGAGAAATGCTATAAATTGATTTGAATAAGAATGTCTCATTGAACATAAATATTGAATTAAATAAAATAATTATAATTTTATATTTAGAGGTGCATTTTCAACCAAAACTTAATTTTAATGCATTCATCTTTTCTTAATTTAACAACTGACATTAACGGATCAAGGTGTTTTATCCAAATCAAGAAATCATCAATAAGTTAAGAGCTAATACTTAAAGCTAAAGCAATCTTGTACAAAAAAAGATCCTCTATGGGACTCTCCATCACTGATCTGAAGCTGTACTACAGAGCAATGGTAATTAAAACACCATGGTACTGGCATAGCAATAGGCTGGTTGATCAAACGAATTGAATCTATGACCCAGAGAAAAATCCACACACATATGGACAATTAATTTTTTAACAAAGAAGTCATCTATACAATGGAAAAGGGAAAGCAACTTCAACAAATTGTGCTGGTCTAACTGGATGTCTACATGTAGAAAAACACAAGTAGATCCATATTTATCAGTCTGCACAAAATTCAAGGCCAGGTGAATTAAATACCTCAACATAAAATTGTGTCTGGTGGCACACGCCTTTATTCCCAACACTCAGGAGACAGAAGGAGGGGGATCACTGTGAATTCGAGGCTATCCTGGTCTACAAAGTGAGTCTAAGACAGCCAAGGCTATACAGAGAAACCCTGTCTCAAAAAACAAAAAACAACTACAACAAAAAACTCAATATAAAACCAGAAACACTAAATCTGTTAGAAGAAAAAATGGGGAAAGGCCTTGACCTCCTTGGGATAGGAGACAACTTCCTGAACAGAACACCAACAGACTAGGCCTTAAGATCAACAATTAATAAATGGAACATCATGAGTCTGAGAAGCTTTTGTAAGGCAGAAGACACTGTCAACAGAACAAAGTGACAGCCTACAGTCTGAGGTAAGATCTTCACCAACCCCACATCTGACAAAGCACTGATATCTGAAATATATAAAGAACTCAAGAAATTAAATACCACCAATCCAAATAACCCATTTAAGAAATGCGGTTCAGAGTTAAACAGATCATTCTCAACACAGGAATAATGAATGCCTGAGAAACACATAAAGAAATGTTCAATGTACTTAGTCATCAGAAAAATGCAAATCAAAAAGACTCTGAGATTCCATCTTACACCCATCAGAATGGCTAAGATCAAAAATTCAAGGTACACCACATGCTGGCAAGAATGTGGAGAGAGAGGAACACTCCTTCATTGCTGGTGGGAATGCAAACTTGTACAAGCACTTTGGAAATCATTCTGGAACTTTCCCAGAAAATTGGGAATAGCACTACCTCAAGATCCAGCTATTCCACTCCTCTGAATATACACGAAAGATGCTCCACCACACAACAAGGACATTTGCTCAACTGTTCATAGCAGCCTTATTTGCAATAGCCAGAATCTGGAAACAACGCACATGCCCCTTATTCAAAAATGGATAAAGAAAATGTGATACATTTACACTATTGAATATTAATCAGCTATTAAAAATAAAGGAAATCTTAGAATTTGCAGGAAAAAGGATGGGACTAGAAATGATCCTCCTGAGTGAGTTAACCAAGACCCAGAAAGACACACAAAGTATATACTGACTTATAATTGGATACTAACTCAACATGGATGTCCTCTGAGAGTCTTCACTCAGCAGGGTTTTGGGACAGATGTTGGAATTTGCTACTAGGACTCCAGGTGAGAGAAATATGGGAGTGTAGGGAGATAGAAGGACCCAGAGCATCCTGGAACCCTACAAGAAGACCATCAAGGCTGATATCTAGACCAAGGGGGGCCGGCACAAACTACTGTACCAACCAAGGAGAATGCATGCAGTAAACCTAGATGCCCTTGCCAGTGGGCAGTGCATTCTCCACAGTTGTGTGGAAGGCAGGGACTGACTCTAACATGAACTCTGGTGCCCCATATTTGACCACTTCCTCTTGGTCAGGAGGCCTGGTGGCACTCAGAGGAAGGGAAAGCAGGCTATCTAGATAAGATGTGATAGGCTGTGGTCATATGGTGGGGGAGGAGGTCCCCTTATGTCACAGGCCTAGAGGAGGGGCATAGGGTGAAATAGGAAGGGAGGGGGGAATGACGAGGTATAATTGAGGGGACAACAATTGAGATGTAATACAAATAAATTGTTTAAATACAAATTAACAATTTTAAAAAAGAGTCTAATACTTGTTTTGTTGTCAGTGTCCTTTGCATTTCATGAGGTCCCATTTATTAACTGTATATCTTAGAGCCTGAACTGGTAGTGTTCAGTTTAGGAAGTTGTCTCGTGTGCCAATGAGTTCAAGGCTCTTCCCCACTTTTTCTCCTAACATATTTAGTATATCTGGTTTATGTTGAGGTCTTTTAACAATTAATTTACTATAATTTATTCAGAATGCATCCCTATTGTTAATCCCTCCCTTTCATCTTCCCATTCTCACTTTTGCTCCCTCTTCAGAGCTATTCCTCTTTCTAGACCTTTGAGAAAAAGAGACTTCCTCCACCATGGGACCACAGACTATCAAGTCTCATCCGCACAGCCTGCTTCTCCTTCTGTGTGCCCTTTGGGCTTCCCAACCAAAGGAAATGATCAAATCTGGGGCACCAGAGTTCATGTCAGAGGCAGTCATCACTGCCCCCCATAACCATAGAGGATGAGCTATCCATTGGCTATATCTGAACAGGGTGCTAAGGTTCACTGCTTGTACTGTTCTTGGTTGGTGCAACAGTTTGCCTAAGCCCCTTTGGGTCCAGATCTGCCATACTTGATTGTCTCCATGTGAGGCTCCTGAACCCCTTCTTTCCCCATTCTTCTATACCACTCTCAATGCTCTACCCAAAGTCCAGCAACCAGTCCCAGCATCTCTCCTGACCCATCACTGGAAGAAGTCTCTCAGAGAGCATCTATGTTGGGTTAATATCTACATATAAGTGAGTATATACCACTTTTTTTCTGGGTCTGGATTACCTCGTTCAGGATGATGCTTTCAAGTGCCATCCATTTGTCAGCAAATTTCAATATTTCCTCATTTTTAATAGCTGAGTAATATTCCATTGTGTAAATGTACCACAATTTCTGTATCTATTCCTCAGTTGAGTGACATCTAGTTTGTTTCCAGTTTGAGGCTATTACAAATAAAGCTGCTATGAATATAGTTGAGCAAATGCCCTTGTTGTATGGCGGAGCATCTTTTGGATATATACCAAGCAGTTGTGTAGCTGAGTCTTGATGTAGCACTATTCCTAATTTTATGAGAAAGCACCAGCTTGATTACCACAGTTGTTGTACAAGTTTTCACTCCCACCAGTAATGAAGGAATTTCCCCCTTTATCCACATCCTCACTAGCATGTGCTGTCTCTTGAGTTTTTTATCTTAGCCATTCTGCTAGGTGTATGATAGAATTTCAGAGACAGTTTGACTTGTATTTCCCTGATAACTGAGGATTGGAACATTTCTTTAGGTGTTTCTCAGACATTCAATGGTTCTTTGTTGAGAATTCCGTTTAGCTCAGTTCCCCATTTTAAAACTGAATTATTAGGTTTGGTGCTGTTTAATTTCTTGAGTTCTTTTTATATTTTAGATATTAGTGCTTTGTCGGATGTCAGGTTGGTGAAGATTTCTTCCCAATCTGTAGACTGTCATTTTGTTCTGTTGATAATATCCTTTGCCTTACAGAACCTTTTCAGTTTCATGAGTTCCCATTTATTAATTGTTGATCTTAGAGCCTGAGCTGTTGGTGTTCTGTTCAGGAAGTTGCCACTGTGCCAATAAGTTTATGACTCTTTTCCACTTTTTCTTTCATGAGATTTAGTGTGTCTGGTCTTATGTTGAGGTCTTTAATCCACTTGGACTTTAGATTTGTGAAGTGTGAGAAATATGGATCTATTTGCATTTTTCTACATTCAGACAACAAGTTAGAACACCATCATTTGTTGAGGATGCTATCTTTTTTCATTGTATGGATTTGATTTCTGTGTCCGAAATCAAGTGTCTATAGGTATGTGGATATTTTTCTGGGCTTTAGATTTGGATTCCACTGATCAATCAGCCCATTTCTATGCCAGTACCATGCAGTTTTTTATTAATTTTGCTCTATTGTACAACTTGAGATCAGGGATGGAGATTCCTCCAGAAGATATTTTCTTGTATAGGATTGTTTTAGTTATTCTTAGTTTTGTTTCTCTATATGAAGTTCAGAATTAATCTTGTAAGGTCTGTAAAGAATTGTGTAGGTAGCGATTGGATTGAATATGTTGCTTTTGATGATAGGGATTTTTTTCTATGTTGATCCCCTGATCCACATTGATAGGAGAAATTTCCATCTTCTGATATCTTTTTCAGTTTCATTCTTCATTACTTGAAATATTTTTCATATAAGTCTTTCACTTTCTTGGTTAGAATTACATTAAGATACTTTATATTATTTGTGGCTTTTGTGAAGGGTGCAGTTTCCCTAATTTCTTTGTCAGCTACTATGTCATCTGTATATAGCAGCAGTGCTCTTGATTATTTTGAATTAATCTTGTATCAGGCCACTTTGTGTAATGCGTTTGTCAACTGTAGGAATTCTTTGTTGGAATTTTTGTGGTCACTCATATACACTATCATATCATCTGCGAATAGCAATAATTTTTTATCCTCCTTTCTGATGTGGTTCCCCTTGATCTCTGTTGTTTTACTGCTCTAGCTAGAACTTCAAGTACTATATTGAAGAGATATGGAGAGAGTGGGCAGCCTTGTCTAGTCCCTAATTTTGTATAAATTTTGGTTTCTCTCCATTTAATTTGAGTTTGGCTTGCTGTATACAGCCTTTATTATGTTTAGATATGTGCCTGATCTCTCTAAGACTTTAACATGAATGGATGTTGGATTCTGTCAAATGCTTTTATAGCTTCTAAGGAGATGATCATGTGGTTTTGTCTTTCATTTTATTTATATGATGGATTACATTGTTTGATTTCTATATATTAAACCATCCCTGCATGCCTGGGATGAAGCGTACTTTGCATTGATGAATGATATGTTTGATGTGTTCTTGGATTTGGTTTGTGAGCATTTTATTATTTTTGTATCAATGCTCGTAAGAGAAATTGGTATGAAATTCTCTTTCTTTGTTGGGTCTTTGTGTGGGTTAGGTATTAAGGTGAATATAACCTCACAGAAAGAGTTTGGTGATATGTCTTGCTTCTATTTTGTGGAATAGTTTGAAAAGTATTGGTATTAGGAATTATGTGCTAAATCCATCTGGCTTCTGGGCTTTTTTTTTTTTTTTTTTTGATTAAAAGATTTTCATGACTGCTTCTATTTTCTTAGGAAATATAGAACTATTTAATTTCTTTTCCTGGACTTAAGTGAACTTTGGTAAGTGGATTATATCAAGCAAGTTGTTCATTTCATTGCAATTTTTAAATTTTGTGGCATTTAGGCTTTTTAGTAAGACTTGATGAGTCTTTGGATTTCCTTGGTATATATCACTATGTCTACTTTTTTATTTCTAATTTTGTCGATTTGGATAGTATCTCTCAGCCATTTAGTTAGTTTGGATAGGGATTTGATTATCCTGTTGATTTTCTCAAAGAACCAGCTCTTGGTTGACCCTTTCAATTGTTCTCTTTGTTTATAATTAATTGATTTCAGCCCTAAATTTGATTATTTCCAGCTGTCTACTCTCTTGTGTGTGTGTGTG
The DNA here is from genome assembly GCF_903995435.1 of Acomys russatus. NCBI lineage: Eukaryota > Metazoa > Chordata > Mammalia > Rodentia > Muridae > Acomys > Acomys russatus. The sequence continues at coordinate 61,340,902 of NC_067138.1, forward strand.
TGTGCTTATTTTTTTTCCATACGTCCTTCAAGGGTGCCATTAAGTTACATGTATGAGATGTCTCTAGTTCTCAACGTCCTTAGTCATCATGGAAATGCTAATCAAAAATATCTCTCATCTTCTATCATATACCCCTCAGAATGTCTAAGATTAAATACTGAAGTTATAGCATATATTGGTGAGGATGTGTAGAAAGAACACGCTTCCATTGCTGGTTGGAATGCCAACTTGTACATCCACTTTGCAAACAAATATGGTACTTTATCAGAATAATAGGAATCATGCTACCTCAAGACCTAGCTATTCTACTTCTGGGCATATACCTGAAAGATGCTCTACCATACAACTAGGACATTTTCTCAACTATGTTCATAGTAGCTTTATTCATAGTCTTTATTCATAGTCTTGAAATAACTGAGATGTCCATAAACCTAAAAATTGGTAAAGAAATTATGTTTCATTCACACAATGGATTACCACTCATGAAATTTGTAGGCAAATGGATAGAGCTAGAAAAGATCATTTTGAGTGAGTTAACCCAGAACCAGAAGGACATGCATGGTCTATACTCACTTATAAGTATATTATCCTTATAATATAGGATAATCATACTATGATCCACAGTCAGAAAGGAACTAAGTAAATAGAAGGATGCTTGGGAGGATCCTTTATTCTTATCCAGAAGGGAAAATAGAAAAAACACTGGAAGCAGTTGAAGAGAGGCTACAGTAGAGACATCCACTATAGATGTCCTCTGAAAGACTCTACCCATAAGTGTATAGAAGCAGATGCTGAGACACACACCCTAACTTTTGGCAGAACACATTGAGTCTTATGGAAGGGTGATGGGATAGAAAGACACAGAGGGGACAGAAGCCTCAAAAGGAGACCAACAGATCCAATGTTTCTGAGCCAACGGGGGTCTGCAGAGTCTGATGCACCAACCAAAGCCCATGTACAGAGAGGAACTTGATGCCCAGTTCATATGTAGCAGGCACTTAAGTCTCTATGTGGGCTCCCTAATATGGAGAAGACAGTCTCTCTCAGACATGGACTCTGTTGTCTATTCTTTGATCACTTTCTACTGGTATGGCATCCTTGTCAGGTCATAGAGTAAGAGGATGCATGCAGGCCTGGTGAGACTTGATAGGCTGGGGTCAGTTGAAAGGGGAGAAGGGCTTCCCTTTCTGAGGAGCCAGGGAAAGAGGGAGGGAGAGTACATAGAAGTGAGAAGAGACAGCAGGGTACAATTGGGATATTAGGTAAATAGATTTAAATAATCAAATAAAGTGTCTGCCACTTGGGATCCAAATCACAGGCTTGTCTCAGAACTACTGTATAGCCTTGATATATTTGTTAACATGTATATTTCTTCAGTGTTATTCATAAAAGAGTTCACTATAACATTTATTCCATTGTACTGCTATTACTATTCAATTGAAATGGCAGCTACAATGGGAAATTTGTGCCCAAAAGTTACACTGTTCCTATGTTTTCAGAGCGTCAACTAAGCTGAGTGTGCCCTTTAATACAACATTGACAAAAATAGAAGTATTTGTATATTGAAATAAAGTGTTTAGAAGGTAGCTGGAGCCTCAGTGATTAAAAACACTTGCTCTGATAGTATCAATCCTCGTTTAATTCCCAGTACCCACAAAGCACATCCCAACCACTGATAACTGCAATTATGGGGAGTGGCCTAATAAGATCTTCTACCCTCTGCTAGGCCGAAGCAAGCACTAGCTTCACGTAATGCATTCAGATAGACACACATGCACATGTAAATTAAGTTAAAAAACAATGGAACTTCCTGTGTAAGAGGTAAAAAGGCATGTTGCCCCTAAAACAGGTGAGAACTTTGCCTAAGACATAGGTAAGGGAATAGATAGGTCAAGGTTATAATTGGTGATGCTGTTATAAAACCTTAGGTAGTGGAATGATTACCCTATTGTCCTTCTTGGTCTTGTTTGGTGTATTACATACTGTAAAAAGGATAGGTCCATAACTGTGGTGATATTTCTAATGTGTTTTGAACCTTGTACCTTACTGGTATAGCCTCAAATGCTTAGTATGATGCTCAGCAGATGCCATAGGATCGTAAGCACTTAACATGAGCTGACACTTACTTATAGCAGCAAATAATTCCATGTAACATGTGATTGGAAAAGATAATTCTCTGAGAGATGAGCAAGAGAAAGCCAGAAGACCCAGGACTCATAATGCAAGATGAAGAACATTCATACTTTATACTTTCAAGTATATTACAATATTTATTTTATTGTGAAACAGATGCATTTAGCAGAAATGTTGAAGAAAAGTAGCCATTTATAGGGTTTTAAAAATACATACAATACAAAAGAAAACTATATATTAGATGGTAAAGTTTAATTATGGAATTCTACTGGCTAATTTTTTAGATTACCTGAAAACATATATTACATTTAAGATGCTATTGCTCTTCAGTTTCACAAAGGTCTTAATGATGAAGCTGTAATCCACACCGTTTTGTAAGTCTAGACGGCCCACATACTGCCACAGAGTCTTAAACAGCAGTGAGTCCAGCAAGTTGACAGCAAATAGATGTTTTTTATGTTCTTTTAATTAGAGTGCAGGTTTATTCCTTGGTATTTAATATTATAGATAATACTTGAAATTGGAAAGCCATAATGAATTTGTGATGGCAGTTGAGATTATGAGATCCTAGAAGTAGCTTTTCTGAGCAACAGAGATGAAATCAAGTCGCGGTAAATAACATAATTTAATGTGTTTTCATGGTATTATTACTAACCTGCAATAAAAACCTTGTTAGATATTCACAGTGTGGACATTTTAAAATATTTTATGATTCTATGTAGCACAGTCACATTAATGGTTTATTTACATTTACACTATTATATCCTAAGCACCCTTCATCTATTCTTTTTAATTATGGAAGAAATACTATTTTATATTTACAGAAGACATAATGGAGAGGTATCAAATGCTTTGTCTCTGTACCCTTTCACATATAAATAAAATTTTCATAATTTACTTTTCTTCAAAACTAGAGAGTAGACCACAGATGCTCAAAGTCACTTTAGTTGAGGAGGGTAGTGTTAATATGGTACTGACACTCTAAAAGCAGGTCCATCCTCTCAAGGGAAACAGTCTAATGATGGTTGCTTCTCTTAGTCAATACTGTTCTTGATTGTCCATGCTCACATGACTTAACTTTACTTCCATATTTAATTTCCCATATTATTCTATGTCTATAAACAATATATTCATTAGTAATCTTTTTATAGTTACTTGTTTCTAATGCTTCAGTGATTAAAACTGTACTAATTTAATAACCATTTATAGCTATTAATGTATGATATTCATTGAAACAAAGAATATATTTAAACAGAAGTTCGGGGTCTCAGCTATCTCCTTAAATCTGAAACCTGTAATTATTTTTCTGTTTATTCACATGATGACAAAATACAGTAAGATCAAATTTTCTGACTGTCCCCCATAAACATTATGTGAAGTTATCACATTGTTCATTCAACTAGCATTTTTCTATTACTAGCCACATAGCATGTCTATTTTTCAAACAGGCTTGAACTTTATAGCTCTGCCTGCCTTGGATCTCACTATGTAGACTAAACTGGCCTTCAACTCACAAAGGTCTGTGTCTGCTTTACAAGTGCTGGAATTAAAGTTGTGAGCCACTACCAGCTATTATATAGCATTTTAATTTACAATTTCAATGACATTTTACTTTATGTAACTGAAATTGAACTCTTGCAATCATTAACCACATTATTGTAAATTTGGTCATTTTTTTTGTCCATTTGTAGAAATTCAGTATGCAAATTATATTATTTTTATTCATTTCAATTTTTCTTTCTAGTGTGTGACTTGTATTTTAAATTCATTTACTTGCCCTTACTTTGTTTTGCCATTCTATCCCACATGAATCAATTTGTATAGTTACAGAAAAATATACAAAGAGGATAAAATGAGGAAAATTACAACAGGATAATGTGTGTACCCATCAATCACAAAATTGGCTCCATCTCACTTGCATGGTAGATTACAAGTTTAAGCCAAGAAATTTCACTAAATACTAGTTTTAAAAACAGGTTAGCTTCTCTCTATCTATACTTCAGCAATAATTTACCAGGTTTTCTTTACTCTAATATATCAAGATCAATCACTACACCATTAGTATCAGACCTGCAAACTCTATGGATAGAAATAAAATGTCATACAAAGAAGGCAGATTTTCATAAGAGGTTAAATCATTCAACAATTTGTAATTAAACCATTTCAAGGTACAATGGGTGAAGTGCACAGGTTACAATAGATTACAATAGGATGTTCCAGGAGAGAGCTGTAACATTTTACATATCAGAGTCACTCAAAAGCAGATTCTACTGATATAAGGGATAGTGACTTCACAGTGTGGCATTTTAGTGTAGCAAGGCACAGCACATTGCTTTACTTTATACCACTTACTGTCAGTTATACTGATAGTAGAGTTTTTGTAGGTAAAACTCATTTTCTGGTAGTTTGTTTCATAAAACTAAACTCTTAAAGTAAAGAACAATGTGTGCATCTGCCGTCACAATCAATTTGGGGACAATTCTATGACAAAATAATTTAAAATTCATTGTTTTATTAATTTTGCATTAATTTTTCTATATATTTGTCTTTTTATAATACAGTAGAGGATTCCTAAAATAAATTCAGACAAGAGGGTAATCTTAACAAAACTGCCGAATAGTGAGAGATAAATTGCTTAGAGAACCCTACAAAAGAGAAGGCAAAGAGGGCAAAAATCAGAAGGAATGAATAATATCAAGAAAGCAGTGACTTTTATACATAGTTGCACTTTTTTGAGTAACATTTGGTTGATTCTGTCTTTCTGTGGTACTGAGATTTCAACTAGGTGAACTAATTCATCAGCACAATAAAATCCATATTACGTCTTTAGAATCCACTTCCACTGAAAGGTCAGTTGTAATACCTTTGCTTTCCATTATGGAAATTTGGATCATATTATTTTGAATTAGTTCATCCACCTAAAGGTTTGTCAATTGTTACTTAGCTACCTCAAATTTGGTGGCTACACCATGATAATAGATTTACAAAGGAGTCTGAATAGATCAGAAAAATGTGGGAAATATCAATGAAACAATGGAAATAAAAGATTAAAAATTAAAGAACTAAAATTGAGAGAATCTCATAAAACACTTTTAAGGAAAAGAGGCAAGGGTGGAGGGCTGTGCAGTTTCATTTCCTAGGTTTTCAGAAGTATACAATTGGCGGAGAAAAACTTAATCTCTTCCTAGGCAACTTCTTTGTTTGTTATGGGAGTAAACACACTAACACAGGAGTCTTTTAGTGACATTTCTGTCTTCACCATTAGCATCCAGTGACGCTAGTTTATAAGGATATTAACTAGGTGATTTTCATATTTCCGGTGTTAATGCTGTCTTGCTTCTATATATCTCCAGTATGGTAGATGTAGTTTTTGTTTTGCAGGTGCTTGGTTGGTTGGTTGGTTGGTTTTGTTTTCCTGATCTTTTTGATTCTCATTTGAAAATTTCATGATTTTGACACAGAAGATGTGAATAGAATTTTCATAATAGTATTTCCTACATGAACGCTTTATTTAACAGTATAAACCACTGAGTATTTTCCTTAAGTCATTTTTGATGCAATGTAACAATATTCAGAAGTCAGCTGCAGGGCTATATTCTTTTCTAGATTCTATAGTTGTAAAATATTTTTTAGTCTCAATGTGAGTTTTAAATATGAAAATGATTAAATATATCCCCTCAAACTTATAATCGTAGATCTCAGTTAAGAAATTAAAATAAAATCACTTACTACAGGCTATTTTAAATCCTTCATTATACCTGTTATATAAAAACTATAATTAGTGTTCATAAATGCATGTGTATTACTTTCTTCTCTGTGTATTTATAAATTATACTGTTATAATTTTGCTTATTTAAAGTTAAAAAATCAAAGCATCAAAATATGCATTATAATTTCTATCTTTGTGAGAGTTGTTCTGGTTGAAAATTTTTAACATAAATTTATAGATTCATTTCACGTACATCTATCTAAACATATTGATTTTACTGGTAGAATTATCTTCAATATAATACCAATCAGAATTTGGTAGATAACAGAAGTATATTTAAAATATCTTCAAAATATGAGAAACTGTCACAACAAGATTTGTAGCAAAAAAATTTTAAAGTGATGGTAAAACAAAATACTTTCAAATATATAAATATTAAGAATTTTGTTTTTCACAGAAAATTTCTTCTCAAAGTAATACTAATATTGTGCTTCACACCCAAAATATAAGAACAAGTAAAAAGTATTAAGTAGATAATGAACTATTGATCACATTGAGAAAATATTGTGAAAGTATTTGTTACCCTGGCAGTAAATGTGATACAAATAATAATAAAAAAGACAACTTGTTTTATTTGTATCCTAATGTGATGTCTCCTGAGTTCATAGACTAATTTACTTAATGTTCCTGAATGTAATCAAATGTAAGGGTTCGGAAACTGGTTATTAAGAAAGCACATACAAGATCAAATAAAAATAAGGAAGGAGAAGAAATCATATTAATCCATTCTGAGAAAATTTGTAGTAAAACTATATCAGTTTGTTAAATTAGTCATTCTCATATTAAATAAAGCATTGTTTAAGATTAAAATCATTAGAGATTATAACAATCTAATGTAATTTACAACTTAATTGGATCACGCTTTGAACACAGTTATGCATGGCAGGTAAGTGAATAATGGAATTGGCAATATGCATGGTGATATTCTTATATTTCAGATAGAAATATTTAATACCTCAACCCATGAACATAAATTTGTTTGTTTATTCTTATTCAATATACAAACTTAGATAACAATAGTACACATTGTTTTTAGGCATAATCCTTCAAAGTAATCACTTTATGAAAGTCATCAGTATTTCTCAAAAGATGTGGACACAGGTTGTCAATAAATATCCTGCTAATAATCAATTAAAAAGCTACTTTAAGACAAAGGACACTGTCAACAGAATAAAACTTGTAAAAGATCTTCATCAACCCTACATCTGACAAAGGGCTAATATTTAAGTATATTCAAGATATTAAACGCCACCAAACCAAATTACTCAATTGGGAAATTGGGCTCAGAACTAAACAGAGAATTCTCAACAGAGGAATATCAAATGGCTGAGAAAAACTTAAAGAAATGCTCAACATCCTTAATCATCAGGGAAATGCAAATCAAAGGACTCTGAGATTACATCTTACACCTACCAGAATGGCTAACATAAAAAACTCAAATAACAGCACATGCTGGCAAGGATGTGGAGAAAAGGGAACACTCCTCTATTGTTGGTGGTATCCTAACTTGAACAGTCACTTTGGGAATCAATCTGGTGTTTTCTCAGAAAATTGGGGAAAGGACTACCTCAAGACCCAGCTATTGCACTCCTGGGCATATACCTGAATGATGCTCCACCACACAAGGACATTTACTCAACTTTGTTCATAGCAGCTTTATCCATGATAGCCAGAATCTGTAAACAACCTAGATGTCCCTCAACTGAAGAATGGATAACGAAAACCATGGTACACTTACACAATGGAATACTATTAAGCTATCAAACACAAGGATCTCTTGAAATTTGAGGGCAAATGGATGGTACCAGTAATGATCATGCTGAGTGAGATAATCCAGACCCAGAAAGACATGCACAATATACACTCATTTATTAGTGGATATTTGCCCAACATGGATGTCCTCTGAGAGTTTCAACTGAGTGGGAGCTAGGGATAGACATTTAGCTAGATTTTTTGTGGAGGATGGAAAAATGGGGATGGGGGTGGGGAATTGGCAGAAGCTCCAGAAGTCGACTAGTAAGGCAAGTACATCTGGACCCAGGGAGGCCTGCACAAACAGATGCATCAACCAAGGACATGGCAAGCAGAGGACTTAGACCTCTTGGTCAGATGTAGCTGATAGACAACACCTCATTCTCCACATGAGGAGGGGGGACCAGGGAAACTGCCTCTGATAAGAACTCTGGTGCCCTTGATTTGGTCACTGGCCTTAGGGGAGAGATCCTGTTGGAGCACAAAGGGGATGCAGGTTATCCAGATGATATCTCATAGGCTGTGGAAAGAAGGTCAGGGAGGCATGCCCTCCAAGTCAGAGATCATGGAGCGGAGAATAGAGAGAGAAAGGGGGGAGAGTGGGAACAGAAAGATAATAGCAAGGGATTACAATTGGAATGTAATGGGAATAAATTATAATAATAATAAATAATAAAACATTGTTATTTCAAGCTTTCAGTGTTATTAACAAATTAGAAAAAACAGAAAACAACAAACAAAAAAATTGCTTTAAATGGTAAAAAGTCTAGGACAGAAAGTGAGTAAGTGGAGACACTGAACCAGGTATGAGATTCAAAACCGTTCTAGTCTCTGTCTATACCCAAAGGAGCCATCATCATATTTCAGCTGTAGGATTTCCTGAGTCAACCATTCGTCCTCATAGACAACTGTGCGTTGGAATTTCTGGAAGTATAAGCTTCTTTTAGTTGGTGAAATCTTCCATGCAGTATACCTCCATGCTATAAATTGCCAAATCAATAATTTTTTGGAAAATGTTACCTAAATACTTCTCTAAATGTTCTACAAAGAAATGTAGTGAGAGAAGGTGAAAACCAAAGATCCCGACAAGTTATCTTTCTAGCACAGATTGTTAAAGGAAAATATTCTTTTTGTAAAACACTGGTCTTTCTGATAAACCATCGTTATTAGGTTGTTATAATTAGACTTATGTAGGGGTTGATTTTAGAGACTTGATGTATTTTCTTTCTGGCTTGCTTTACTAGCCGTGATACACAATGATTAATAACAGTGTCACTAAGTTCTGTGAACATAGAGGGGCAACATTAACCAGAGGATATCTGTGAGAGTCTCTAAACTGGCACACAAAATAATTCATGTCTTAGGCAAGAGTGGAAATTGTCTCCTTATATGAGTACTTTGTGGAGAGATATCAAAACTCAGAGACAGTGTAAACATCACCCTGGAAAGTTATAGAAGGATTTTACTTGTTATTATCAAACATTTATTATTTAAATATAAATTATTTTATTGTCACTTAAGAAAATGTCTATTTTGTTTTTAACAAGATTATTTAAAAGTATTAAGTTCCAGGATATGTAACTGGAAATTATTTCAAGAGAAAATCTAACCCATCACCTCTTTCCAAAATAAAGTTACTTTCCCAAATCACAGATAAACTACAAATGCATTTCAATTTTGGATATTTTAATATCTTAAATAGCACTAACTACAAATAAACCTGTTGGTAGATTAATTTTGCTATTTAAATTTAATTAACATGTCAATCCCTTGGATAGTTTCTGAAGTTACCAGGAAGACTAAATATGCTAAATGTTTTCAAGGCCACAGAGTAGTTATAGGGACTTAGAGACCTGAATCTCAAAGACGAAAAACTGGTACCCAGAGAGGCAATGGCACAGAAAACTCCAATATAAAGCCTAACAATGCGACAAAAATGCACACTACGTGGCTGAGAGCTTCAGTCAGCCATTTCATGAAAGGAGCTCTTGACTAAGCTCTTGAGTATATTTTGTGATTTGCACAGATGAAAGGAAAATCATAGTCCTCATAGTTGGCACTGGAATGGGCACATCCCTGGTGATACTCAAATTCTCTTCAGTACACTACCCACAGTATCTGCTTCTGCACATGCATATCTATGTACCCATGCAAGTTTGTATCTTTCACTCTCTTTTTAATTTATTAAAATTTATTCTCATTACATTCTGTCTGTTATCTCCTCACTTTTATCTTCCCATTACTACCCTCCTTCTCTAGTCTGCCTTATTCCCCTCCTCTAGACCTCTGAAGGGAGAAAGGAAGGCTCCTACCCCACATGCAGCCTCTTTTTATCTATTTAAAAACATCATAGGAACAACCACTTTTGGTTTTATACATCTATTTTTACCTAATAGGTTTGAGGAGAAATGTTAACAAAAGTGGTTTTTGTCAAAATTGCAATTAGTGAGAGGAAGAGTCCCGTTCACATTGTGGTCTTTTACTTCAAAAAGACTGTGGAAATAAGGTATGCAAATAGTGCACTGGTGGCAAAACAAAATCATAATAATCAAGAAAGTCAATAAAATCCAATTAGGTAGAAGAAGTCAAAATTGCAAATGAACTCTTTGATGCAAAGTTAAACATCATATTCATTATTATTAATTACAAATAGATTCTTCCCTCAAACAATGCATCCCAATCACAGAGCTCCCTCAGTCCACTCCTCCTAGCTCTTTGCCACTTTCACTGTCTCACAGATCTACTCCCTCTCTATTTCCTCTTCAGAAAAGAACAGGCCTCCAAAACACCACAACCAAACACAATCAACTATGATACAATAAGACAAGGAAAAAGTCTTCATTTCAAGGTTAAACAAAGCAACCTAATTGGAGAAAAAAGATTCTCAAGAGCAACAAAAAAGGTCAGAGACACACCCATTCCCCTTATTAGGATTCCTACAGTAACACCAAGCTTGCAACGATAACACGTATTCAGAGGACCTTGTGCAGACACATGAAGGCTCTTTGATTGTCACTTCAGTCTGGTGTGAGTCCCATAAACCATGCTTAGGTGATTCTGTGAGCCACGTTTTCCTTGTATCCTCCATCCCCTCTGACTCCTATAGTCTCTTCTTCCCATCTTCAAAAAGCATCCCCCAAAATACTATGAGAAAGACTCAATGGGAAAGACCTGTAAAGACCTACAATTTAGACTGTCTCTGTCTCTGTCTCTCTGTCTCTCTCTGTCTCTCTGTCTCTGTCTCTGTCTCTGTCTCTCTCTCTCTCTCCTCTCTCTTTCTCATCTCTCTTTTATCTCTCTGCATATTGCTTGGCTGTGGGTATCTGCCTCTGTTCATGCCAGCTGCTGGGGGAACCCTCTATGAAAGAAACTAGACAAGATGTCTATATATGGGTATAGAATATCATCAGGAATAATTTTCATTTCACTGATTGAATGTGTGTGTGTTAGTGTGTGTGTGTGTGTGTGTATGTGTGTGTGTGTGTGTGTGTGTTCTGCTTTACTGCCATCTAGACAGTATAGAGCATGGGATCCCTCAAGTTAAGCCACTTCCATAAGTTCTGAGGCACTATTGGGCCAACACAGCTTGACATATTTATTACCCTGAACAAAACTGAAGTTCAAGTGGATCAAAGACCTCAACATAAAATCAGACACACTGAACCTGATAGAAGAAAAAGTCAGGAGAGAACTTTCTGAACATAACTTATAGAGCACTGGTATAAAAATCAACAATTAATCAATCAGACCTCATGATGCCAAAAAGTTTCAATAATGCAAAAGACATAGTAAATTGGACAAAGGAGCAATCTACAAAATTGTAAAAGATTTTTACCAACTCAGAGAGAAATCTAATATTGAAAACATTTAAAGAACTCAAGATACTAGATATTAAAACCAAAGAATCCAATTATAAAATAGGATAAGAATCTAAACAGAGAACTCTGAATAGAATCTTAAATGTCTGAGAGTCATTTAAAAAGGTTCAACATCTTTAGCCATCAAGAAAATGCAAATCAAAATGATTCTGAGATTCCATCTTATACCTATCAGAATGGATAAAATAAAAAATACAAAATCATGCTTGTGGGGATATGGAGCAAGGAAAACACAATTGCATTGCTGGTGGGAAGCACAAACTTGTACAGCAACTGTGAAAATCAATATGTTGATTCCTTAGAACGCTGTATTAGTTTTAAAATGTATGTTTTAAAAAGATTTTCATTAAATGGCCTTATTTCTTGATTCATGCTTAAAAAGACAAACCAAATATACTAAATCTGTGAAAATTTTAAGGCATAAAATCAAGTTCATAGGATCAAATTACATTCGGCTTCTTTACCCCTACTCCAATGTCCTACTGCACATTCAATTGAGTGCTGTCTGATCTTGGGTAGAGTGTCAAATGCTGTGTTTCAAGGAGGTCATAATATGTGGTACAGAGTGCTGCCCAAGTTTTATGGGCTTGTGTCCACTAGACATATATTTTTCCATCTCTTAAAATTTAGTGAAAATATTACTGTTAGGCTAGAGTGTTTGGAACAAAGGCAAGACGGCCTGGGCCAATTGCTCACTACCCTTCTCTTCTGATTAGCAGCCTGCACCTACAAAATGACACTTAAAGTATTCATACTGAAAAATAAAAATAAAGAAGGCATATTTATTAATCAAGATCCATAAACTCCTAAGGTCTAATGAGGTTCACAATACTGTTTATCTAATTTCTTGTTCTTTAAGCTTTAACTGTTTGGATAAACAGCCATACAGAAAACTACAATTGCCTATAATTATGTAATATGGTAAGATCAGCAAATTTTGTTTATTCAGATATACCTTAGACAGATAGATAATCCTCAGACACTTCAGAGATCTGCTTAATATATCATTTAAATGTTTAATGAAAAAAAGCTTAGTAGGACATAGACCCCAGTTCTGATTGGTGACCCCAAGGTCACCAAAGAAGATAGATGGGGCACCAACAACTCCACCTGTATTGTGATAATGCTAACCACTAGGAAAGATTATGCCCCTGTCTTGCCTGCTGCTAGGGACCAGCTGGAACTGTGGATATACCGGACACTGGAGATGCCTCCTGTTGCTTAAGACAAAGTAAGGTAAGTCTTTCAAGTTCCTCCTCCACAGGAAGGCCTCTCAGATTTCCTGGGCCTGGCATCCAAACACTACACCAGTAAACCTGCCTTTTAACTATAAATTCAGCTCAGTTCAATTTATTTATGCGAATGGAGAAGTCATTCAATTACTACGGTCAACTATTGCCCACGTTTCTCTGATATAAAAGTAGTTTAGCCTACAGTTTGAATGCCGGCAGCACCAATGCTCATAAATCTGATTGCAGTTTCTCTTTGGGTGCAACATATCCTCAATACTAGTCCCAAATGCTATTATCTGCCGTGCTCATTTCACACTTTCTCCATAATTGTTTATGGATTGTTAAGCAGGACATATGCAAACAAGACTGTGTTTTTGAGTACTGTATTAGTTCCTTGAGAATTTTGTGTGTTGGTTTTAATCATATTTATTCTGTCTTCTATATATACCCCTCTCTCTATACATATATGTGTGTGCGGGTGTATGTGTGTGTATGCACTATATACGTGTATACCAGCAGGCACACACACACACACACACACACACACACACACACACACACACACTTACACACTAGTTTCTTGTGCTCCAGAAGTTTAAATATTGGCATGGAGTTCTAAGAATGAGATGTGTAAGGTCTTGCTAAATAATCTTAAAGACATGAAAACAAACTTCAAATTAAAGCACTTGTGGCTCTTTCTTTACTGGAATTAAAGTTCCCACTCTTTTGAGCAGACTGGATAATAGAACATAAAAATTAATTAAGTACTAAAACAAAAAGACAAAAATCATTAAGAGTAAACACAGATGTTTGCATTGACAGCTATCCATTAAGCAAGAGACACTGAGTATGTTTTTTAATGTTTTTAACAAAATTCAGTACTCAGTTCCATAGGAAACTAATGGAATGCTTATAAATCAGCACATTTATGAACGGAGAGGAAGTGCACCTCACAACACTGGCTGTTTTTCCACATGGCAGTGTCTTCCAGGTATAGCAGCATCTTGTACATTTCAATTAAATAATAGATTTCTTTTTGTTTTATTTTGGAGTTTTGTGAGAGATGGCCTCTCTATGTGTACCTGGCTATCCCATTGTCCTGGAACATACTTTGTATCCCAGGCTGGTTTCAAACTCACAGAGACGTGCTTGACTCTTCTTCCAGAGTTCCTGAATTTAAAAAGTGCAGCAACACCTCAGGCATAAATAGACTTTTGAAGGGAATGTTACATTTCACGATGTAAAATTTATTTCTGCTAGGATATATAAGCATCTGTGCACTCTCTTTAAATTAAACATTAAGAGCCTTTTAATTTGCTAAACTTTTGGTTTCTCTTACCCTTGCATGGAGATGCCATCTGGGATTGAAGGCACATCCCGCCACCTCCTCTCCTATCTCTCTTATATAGCTCAATTATATATAATGTACTATATCTATTTTCACTGTATCAGTATAAAACTCACAATTTATGAATTATTAATGCATAATGTGAACTTTCCTTTCCACTAAGCTTTCCCAGTCCGTGACACTCCATTGTGGGTTCAAACAACCCAAGTGAAATGTTTTCTCTGATTAATTTTCATTTAATTATCCTTAAAAATTAGCCTGCATACATGTTGTAAAGTTTGGAGAATTAAATAAAAGGTGAGGTTATTCATACTAGATTTTACATAACAAAAATGTTCTTGCATTATAATATCTATTCTTAACTGAACAAATACAAAGGGCATTAACCTCATTACAATTGTAAGATTGATTATTTATAAAGTGCCACCCTAATAACAGATGTTATCATGAACATTATTAGCATTTCTATACTGGGAATTTGTATTCTATTAAAGTAAAGATTGATTTTACACACACACATACACACACATACACACAATGCACACATATACAATTTCCTCATCTGTCACTCCATCATTCTTTTCTAGTTTCCGGCCATTCTGCATATGTGCCTAAGTTTGCTGCACAGACTGTCGGTTTGATTGAAAAAGATGGTGGATAACTCTACAAAGTTACAGTGTCTTAGACTCAGGAATACTTATTGCTCCTGGTTCTGTAGAGTAAGCCTCATTATTTTTTCATTTTCTCCCTTCAGAGACTAACTTCCATTTCATTACTTTCAACTGCTCACAACAGAGTCATACCACTCTGGGTGTTACCAGTATACAAAGGGCTTTTTTATGGTCAATTTTGTGTTACCTATGGTTTTATCAATTTCATAAATAATAATGAAATAGTCACCATTTAATACTTATTAACAGCATTATGGTTGAATAATAAAGGTAAAGTTTTAGGGTTAAGTTGTCATTCTTTAAATATATATGCTTATATATTTAATATAGAAATATATTATAACACACATATAACTCTTCTATAACTATTAAAATTTATAATAACATTTATATTCATATAATATACATAGGGATATAAATTAACTAGAATTGTCAGATAAAATTGATTGTTCATTCCTTACCTTCATAGAAGAAATTGGCAGTCAGAAGAAGCATTTTAGAGCACACCTTCCCCTTAGACAAAGAAACACTGCACATGTGCATCATTTACAGCAAAACAAAACAGAAAGCCATCTCATCTTCACCCATCTACTTGCAAATTTTATGATTTCAGTTTTCTAACAGATGAATGACCATTCTAAGAGAGGTAGCCCAGACTCAAAAGGACAAACATATTTTCTCTTCTTTCTAGTAAAGTCCGTGTAGAACTATTTTAAAGGATTTCAAAGGAGGTGTGATATAGCATAGTTATAGTTTTAGATCCACACAAAGGTAGTGTGAAAGAGGAAAAGAAAAGCTGGAGTAAACAGAATTAAGGGATGTGAGGGATGTGAACTCAGGACAGAGGACAGAGTGTAAGAAGGGATGAGTATCACTAAAGATTGAGACTGACATATGGAAACCTATTACTGTAGAAGCTTCATAAAATATATACATATAAAACAATTAAATAGAGTTACCCTTTAAATACAGTTATAGACAATTCCCTCAGGATTCCACAAGTGATTAAATAAAAGCTCAGTGCCAGGATGGGAATAATCTCGGTAGAGTCTTTAAGATTCCACCCAAGATCATACAATATTTGTGTATCTGCACAGTGTTTGACTTAGTATATTGTCCTTCCATTCTATTCACATCAAGGATGACATATATTTATTCGTCATTATTCTCAAGAATTACAGAATGAATCCACCCACACACATATGAGTCATTTGAATGACTACCAGGCTGTGTTCCAGATAATCCAACGATTGCGCTCTATGAATGAAAAGTCCAAGGTTCCAGGAATCCAGTTGTTACTCATTAGATAAGCCTGGATGGCTCAGCTGTTCCACAGCAAGTGCTGCAAACCCAAAGAAGAAGGTTTTAATGCCAATGAAGGAATGGGCTTGCTAGTAAGGCTAGAGGAAACAGACAAAGAACAAAAGCTTCCTTCTTCTATGACCTTATATAGGCTTCCAGTAGGGAGTGTGGCCAGGATTAGTTGTATTAAAAGTATATCCTTCTACCTAAAATTTCTGGATTAGAAGAATATCTTCCTACTTCAGATTGAATCGAAACTCTTCACAGGTGTGCCCTCTATTTTTTAGGTTTTGGTTAGTTCCCAAAGTAATCCAGTTGACACCCAAGAAGAGCCACCACAATATAGATATTTTTAACCACTCATCTACTGTTAGACATGATTGTTGTTTTCATATCTTGAAAGTTGTACATATAAAGAAGCTGTATTAAATACCAAGAAAGAGAAAATTTTAAATATATATGTGGAGTAATGAATAAATGAATAAAGGAGTACATAGATTTTTTTATTACTATATTTTATTCATTATTTAAGAACTTTTTTACAATGTATTTTGATCCTACTGTACTGGCTAGTTTTACATCAACTTGGCACATAGACTAGAGTTTTCAGAGAAGATGGAACCTCAACTGAGAAAGTGCCTCCATGAGATCTGGTTATAAGCAACCCCGTAGGGCCTATTCTAAATCAATGATTTTGGGAGAAGGACCCAGGCCCTGAGGATGGTGCCGTCCATGTGCAGGTGGTGCTGGTTCTAAAGGAAAGCAGGCTGTGCAATCCATTATTAGCAATCATTGACATTTATTTCTGTATTCTGATCAGTTGCCAATTTCTGTAATAGTCATAGTGTCCTGAATTCAGAAAATTCTCTAACGATGACTCCAAGATACATTATTCTGTGAGCACAGAGATAAGAATTTAGAGAGCAGTTTGAAATGAGTTTTTTTTTTTTTTTTTTTTTTTTTTTTTTTAGCAAAATACCAGCAGTAAGGTTCTCACCTGGGGCCAGCGAGCTTCCACACCATGAACCTCTGGCCAGATATTGTACAATGTTGTATAATCCAACATTGTAATAATGAACATATCTTAAGAATTTATGAAGTGTATCTGAATGATATTGTCAAGATCAGTCCCTTGTTTTTATATTTTTAGATATAAGATTCATATATAAACACTCTTCATATATAAACACTGTTTAAAAGGCTGAGCAGCAACAATGTATAAATAATATGTATGACATGAGATGACAGTCATTTGGCCTGGGTGACTTAGTGTTGCTTCCCATAGACGTTCTTCTTTCCTACAAACAGTAGGAAAGAAATAAATTTCAGATTAACTCATTATAGATATTCAAATACACTGGGTTACTTGGGAATTGAGTAACTGTGGTTCACAAAGCCTATGGATCTCACTGATAAAATGAGCTATGATAAAGGTGATGACTTCACTAAAGAATCTTATTAGATAAAATGATTTAATGTAAAACTTCTCACAGTGACAAGTTCATAAAAGCAAATAACAGACAGATTAAAATGAAAGCCAATTATGAAATATCATTTCCAGAAAATAATTTTTACATGAACTCCAGTGTGACTTCCCAATTTAATTCCTTCTATATGATAGTCACCCTCTCTCATCTGTTCATTTTAATTGCTTTTCTGAGGATTTGAAGAGTGTATTCATTTATTTTTAAAAAGTGAAAATTTTAAGTTGGAAGTACTCCAGGGGAATTTATAGTACCAGATTGTCATCTACCAAAACTAAAATTTAAATTTATAAATAGAATTTTCCTTTAAAAGTGTATTTATTCACAGATCTCACAATACAGTTTAGCTTCACATTTTGGATATGTTATTTTCCACCACTGTCAGTGAAGTTTGAGACTTCAATGCACTATTTTCTAGATCAGAAATTTGACACTAGGATGAGATGTCAAATATATAGTGAAATAATATTATAGACCCCTAGCTCATCTTCTCCAGTAAATAATTAATTTTCATAAGTATAATTGACATGTAGCTAAAAAGACACTGATGCCCAAATCATGTCTTAAATTATGATTGATAATATGAATATTTTAGAGCTAAGATACTAACCACCAGAAATTTTAGTTAAATATAATACCATGAAATTTATGTTTTAATTCTATAATTTCAAATCAAATAAGATCTGAATTAATCTACAAAAATTGAAAATACCTGTGACGTATATTCCTGTTCAGAGCAGAATAAAATTCTTTTTGTAAGTTACTCCATTTTTTAGTGTTAACCTCAATCCACTACACAAATAAATTTTTTCTGATGAGTTCTGAGAGCTGGACTCATCTATGGCTACAGGGTTATATATCTAGAAGACGTTTTGTTACTAAGGTTATTTAGTAATAGATTGAGAAAGTCTTATACTGAGTTTCATAATGTCTGTACTAATTTGTATCCTACCAACAGAGTATAAAGTTCATTTTTCTTTTGTATTCTTTCCAACATCTGCTGATTTTCCTTATGTGATGATAGACTTTATAATTGGGGTGAGACGGAATCAGCTTTTGTTATGAGAAAAATGCAAATCTACAATAATAGTCCTCTACATTTAAAACATCTAACTTTGCATATCAGAATATAATAGAAAAGAACTACTTCATCAATAATGTTTACATTTTCACTTAAACATTAATTGTTGCCTGGATTGACAGTTTCATTTCATTTGTGTATTTATTTGATCAGACTCACTTTATTATACTCATTCAAAACTATTTTTCATGTGATTAGAATTGTTTCTTTAGGGGAGTAGGGAGAAAGTGAGAGGGAAGGAGAAATGGGAGGATACAAGGGATGGGATAACAATTGAGATGTAATATGAATAAATTAATAAAATATTAAAAAAAATGTTCCTTTGTATTTTATTCTTTCTAGTCATGAGGTGATATGCTATTACTGACAGAGTAAAGTTGAAAAGCAATTTTAAAATGTTTCCAGTAGGAGAGCTTAAAATTTCCAAAGTATAGGAAATCAGTACTTAAATATGACAATCCATAAGAG
The DNA here is from genome assembly GCF_903995435.1 of Acomys russatus. Lineage (NCBI taxonomy): Eukaryota > Metazoa > Chordata > Mammalia > Rodentia > Muridae > Acomys > Acomys russatus. Next base: position 61,360,020 of record NC_067138.1, read on the forward strand.
GTGATGTCCATCCATTGGTTAGCATAATGCCAATAGAAATTTTCTATAGTAGAAGTCAATCGTAACCATTATCACACCAAAGCAAGTGACTCTTTCTATTAGGCTGACTGAAAAAAATTAACATGACAAGAGTATAAACAACATATTTATGTAAAGATTACTTGATTCCAGTCAGTAATGTGCACAAAAATTAAAAACTGCACTTAAGCTGCTCCCTAGGAAGCTTGTGTCATTCATTTCTCCACAATCCAGCTACAGTTTGCTTAAATCTCATGTATATTGGTGTTATGGAAGGAGAGGTTATAGTTCTGATTGGTTTTCAACTATTAGAGTTGAGCATTTTCCCCACTTGCCCCATTTTTTTTCAACTTTGGTTATTGAAGTTTTGATATTTCAAACATCACCTCAGTTTTCTCTAGTATAAATTGGGCTATTGTTTCTTATTACATTTTGTAGTCATTTCTACTAATTTGTATTTGAGAATTTACAAATTTTAGTTGCCGAATCCTGTATATTCTTATTTTTAATATATTATAGAATTTAAAATATTTTCAATAATTATTGTTTTGCAATTTCTAAGTGACTTAAATTCATTTAATATGTGTGTATATATGTAGTGAATATAATTTTATGCAAATATAAAAATATGGGTTCTTCAGTTCTGTTGTTTCCATTTCCTGGCTATTATAAATAGGACAGCTATGAACATGTCCAAGTAAGTATCTATGATGTTAGTCTATTTGGTCCTTGGAACATATGCCATGGAGTGGTCTATACAGGCCCTGTGATAGATTTAGTTTTAGATTTTTAAAAAGACTATCCATACTGATTTTCAGAGTGTTGCTGAACCAATCTACATTCCGAACAACAGTGAACAAAGGAGTCTCATGTTCTACAATTTATTGAGGCTGTTTTATTGATCTTGGCCATTCTCACTAGGATGAAATCAAATCTCAGTATTGTTTTATATACCTTCCCCTAATGTGCTAAAGATAATGATAAAATTTAAAACTAATCCCAAACAATATATATTATAGTGTTTACTTTGGTTGCCTTTTAGGGGTTGGGAGTGGGCCCTAATGCCAGTGATACCAAATGCTTAAGACAAACAACTAAGATGAATGAAGCTGTGTCTGACCTGAAAGTTTCTTTCCAGTGGTCTATATTTTATGTTTTCAGAAAATACTATGCAGGCTGCCAAGGGAAGGCATCAATTAAGTAGTCCTTCCAGGCTGCAACACTATGAACCATGACAATTAACAACAATGCAAGATGTTCGTAAAGGTGTAATAAGGGGCACTCCCATGTGGGTGGCAAACAACAGCTTTCTAATTGGACTTAAGATCCACGAGGTAACAGGAAATCATTCACAGTACTGGAAACATAGCCAGCTTCCTAGAGATAAAGAGATAACGAACCAAATAAATAAATAAATCACTTTGCCAGCTCAGCAAACTTCCTGAATGCATCCTATATCTTGTCTTTCTACCCACATGTCAACGTAGCTAGTATTCCTCATCAAAAATCTTCTCCTTAACGCAAATGGAGAGACCACAAACACCTCAACTGTATACAAGGCACAGATTAACGGACCTGGGGAACCTAGTCTCCGTGGATAAATCTGCACCATAGATTTTGTATCTATGGCTCAGGGAACATTGTGGAAGAGGAGGGGAAAAGCTTGTAAGAGTAAGAATCCCGGGAAATTTTCTGTAAGATGGTCCCTCCTAGTAATGCCTGCATTAACAAGACTGGGACAATAGGAATATCAACGGGCCTGTTAATGTGGAAAGGGAAAATTTATTTATTTTATTTTTAATAATTTATATTTTCATATATTACATCCCAACCACAGTTTCTCCTACCTCACTCTGCATCCCAGTGCCTCCATCTCCCCAAACTGTTTCCTCCCCATCCATGCTCCCTGTGTCGCTTAAGAAATCCCACCTGCTCCCTCCTCATCCACTCCTCCTCTGTTTCCCTTTAGAAAAGGCCCATTATAAACAGGTTATAGTTGTTTATTTTGGCGTTTTTGTGGGACTCCTAACAGAGAGAGCAGGGTTGGGGACTCTTGTCATCCTACTGGATTACCTTGTCCAGCCTTAATATGAGAGGGGGTGCTGAATCTTACTGCAGCTTGATGATAAGGAAAGAGAAAGATCTGTGGGATGTCACCCCTAGTTAAAGAACTGTAAGCAACTAATAACTGTAAAAAATGAAGAATTAGTCTCTGCTGAGGTCACCCCTTATTGGTGATCCAGTGTAGAATGGTCAGCCTGGTAAACACACACACAGCAAGAATAAAATATCCTCAACAGAAGGTGTGTGTGTGTGTGTGTGTGTGTGTGTGTGTGTGTGTGTGTGTGTGTGTGTGCAGGTGCACATGCATATGTGTAACAAGTATAATAAAAAAAGGCTATCTACCTGAGCCTGGGGGGCATTGAATGTGTTTTATGAAAGGTAGGTAAGAGTGTCTGGAAGAAGAAAAGTGAGAGGGGAGTGATGTGAGTCTATTTTGATTAAAACATTTACATATATATTTAAGAAAAACACATACAAATAGAAATAATCTCACAGTTGAAAGATGGCTCAGCAGTAAAGATTATGTACTGCTCTTTCAGAGAGCTTAAATTCAGAGCCCAGCATCTACACTGAGAAGCTATGACCTGCCTTTAACTCCAGTTCCAAGGTATAAGGTATCTTCTCTCCTTTAGTCTTTGGAGAATATCACCCATACACATAATTTAAAAAAATAAAAATCATGTATAATATATTTTTATTTATGTATAAATGACTTAGAATTGAATAAAAGGTTGGCATAAACATCTAGTCTAATTTTAATTCTAAATAGAGTAAACAAAGTCTAGTTATTATGGATGCTAAAATCCTTTGTGGTACATATGTTGTGATTTTTTGAAAGTTTATTTATATGCACTTGCTCTACAAAATCTTGGGAATGTCTCCAGGCTGAGCTTAAGGTTTAATACCTGCTCTTTCAGAACTCCTTTATTGCAATATCAAGCAGAGTCTAATTTAATTGCTTGTTTGTTTTGTTTTATTTTTTCTTGTTTTTATTTCTTTAAAAGCAAGGTCTAACTATAGCCAAAGGTAACATGAAACTCCTGGCACGAAGACTACAGTTGTGTGACATCATGGCAATCCTCCTGCTTCAACTCCACAAATGGCTGAGTCATAGATATTTATCAACATACCAGGCTCCTGATCATCTTTTATTAGCCAGGATCGGATTTTCTTTTCTTTAACTTAATATTTAATATATTTATTAAGATCTCTTGATTACTTAACATTTGCTAGAAAGTAAGCTAGAGAAAAATTATTACATTAAACATTGATCTTTAAATGTTTTGTACATATAAATTATTTAATTGTTTGTCATATAGACATGGCACTTAGATTTTACCTCAAGAAAAAACATTTTTTGCATAATCTAGAAGACTGCAATGGTGCGACACCAGCATCCTGAGGATAGGATTCATCTCCTGTGTGGATGCACCTCTTCTGAGAAGTCTCCAGCCAAGATCTGAGAAAGGTGTGCAGACTGTGGCCAGCAATGAATCCTCCAGTTAGACGTCTTTAAGGAGGAGAATCAACTGTGTATGTGATGTGTTATCAGGTCTACATCTTGGACTGATGCTGACAAGTCCCGCTCCACTTCAGTTGTTTTCACAGGTGTTTGAGTGGTTTTATCTATGTCAATTCTGATTCCTCTGCTTTCCTGTTTCACTATAGGTATTCCCCTACTGGGAGTACAATTCCCACTCAATATCTAGATTCAGAATAGATAATTGATACAACTTATGATTGAAAGAAAAGAAAAAAATCCACAATCACACATGACTTTCAAACATTTTATATCTGACATGAGTGCGGATGGCAGATAAGTGCTCAGCTCAGAGGTTAAAAACCACCTGTCACTTCCAGTTCTCAGGTAGTCTTTGCTAAATGCTGGGCTTCTCTTGCTGAGGTTTTTTCATCATTGTTGACTTATTTAACATTGGTTTCTTTTGTATATTGAATAATTATATTTATGTTTCTATTTATTTTGCCTAAGAACATTGATTTTATTACTTTAGCATGATTATTTCAGTTTCCTCTTTTTTTTTTTTTTTTTTTTCTTTTCAAAACAGGGTTTCTCTATGCTATCTTGGTTGCCCTGGACTCACTCTGTAGAGCAGGCTGGCCTTGAACTCACATCAGTTCACCTGCCTCTGCCTCCTGAGTGCTGGGATTAAAGGCGTGTGCCACCAAGCCCAGCTTTTTGTTTCTATTTATAAAACTAAATAAATCTTAGAGTTTTTGCTGAATTATGTTAAATGTCACATTAATATTTGGATTTTAATTTCTCAGAATATTACCAATTACTTTATTATTACAGCTATAATTATTGTGGTTCTCTCCTGTAGAGAATTTTACTACAAAGGTCAACATTTAAAACCCAACCACCACAGAGCATATAACTGCATCCATTTTTTAAAATTTTTATTATTAATTTATTCTTGTAGCATCTCAATGGTTATCCCATCCCTTGTGTCCTCCCATTCTTCCCTCCCTACCCTTGCCCCTATTCCCCTCCCCTATGACTGTTCCTGAGGGGGATTACCTCCCCTGTATATGCTCATAGGGTATCAAGTCTCTTCTCGGTAACCTGCTGTCCTTCCTCTGAGTGCCACCAGGTCTCCCCCTCCAGGGGACATGCTCTAATGTGAGGCACCAGAGTACTTGAGAAAGTCATATCTCACTCTCCACTCAAGTGTGGAGACTGTTCTTACCATTGGCTAGATCTAGGTAGGGGTTTAAAGTTTACCACCTATATTGTCCTTGGCTGGTGCATTAGTTTGAGTGGGACCCCTGGGCCCAAATCTGCCTATCATAATGTTCTACTTGTAGGTTTCTAGGACTCTCTGGATCCTTCTACTTTGCCATTCTCCCATGCTTCTCTCATCTACAGTCCCAATAGGATGTCCTCGCCTCTGTCCCAGTTTCCTGGTAAGTGAAGGCTTTGGTGGGACATGCCCCTTGGGCTAGTATGCAGATATAAGTGAGTATATACCATTTAAGTCTTTCTGCTTCTGGGTTAACTCACTCATTATGATCATTTCTAACTCAATCCATTTATCCACTAATTTCGGAAATTCCTTGTTTTTAATAGCTGAGTAGTATTCCATAGTGTAAATGTACCACAGTTTCTTTATGAATTCTTCTACTGAGGGACACTTAGGCTGTTTCCATGTTCTGGCTATTATGAATAAGCCTACTATGAACATAGTTGAGCAAATTTTCTTGTTGTGTGCTGGAGCATCTTCTGGGTATATTTCAAGGAGTGGAATAGCTGGGTCTTGAGGAAGCCCTATTCCCATTTTTCTGAGATAGCACCAGATAGATTTCCAAAGTGGCTGTACTAGTTTGCATTCCCACCAGCAATGAAGGAGTGTTCCTCTCTCCCAACATCATCGCCAGTATGTGGTGTCACTTGAATTTTTGATCTTAGCCATTCTGATGGGGGTAAGATGGAACCTCAGAGTTGTTTTGGTTTGCATTTCCCTGATGACTAAGAAGGTTGAGCATTTCTTTAAGTGTTTCTCAGCCATTTGATATTCCTCTGTTGAGAATTCTCTGTTTAGTTCCAAGCCCCATTTCTCAATTGGGTTATTTGGTTTGGTGGTGTTTAATTTCTTGAGTTATTTATATATTTTGGATATTAGACCTTTGTCAGATGTAGGGTTGGTGAAGATCTTTTCCCAGTCTGTAGGCTGTCGCTTTGTTCTCTTGACAGTGTCTCCAGTCTTACAGAAGCTTCTCAGCCTCATGAGGTCCCATTTATTAATGGTTGACATTAAGGCTTGGGCTGTTGGTGTTCTGTTCAGGAAGTTGTCTCCTGTGCCAATATGTTCCAGGCTCTTCCCCACTTTCTCTTCTAAGTGACTTAGTGTCTCTGGTTTTATGTTGAGGTCTTTAATCCACTTGGATTTGAATTTTGTGCAAGGTGACAAATATGGGTCCAGTTGCTTTTTTTTACACATAGACCTCCAGTTAGACCAGCACCATTTGTTGAAGATGATATCCTTTTTCCATTGAATGGATTTGGCTTCTTTGTCAAAAATCAAGTGACCATATGTGTGGATTCATATCTGGGTCTTTGATTCGATTCCACTGATCAGCCAGCCTGTTGCTGTGCCAGTACCAAGCTGTTTTAATTACTGTTGCTTTATAGTACAGTTTGAGATCAGGTATGGAGATTCCTCCGGAGCACCTTTTATTGTACAAGATTGTTTTAGCTATTCTGGGTTTTTTGTTTTCCCATATGAAGTTCAGAATTGAATTTTCAATGTCTTTAAAAAATTGTGTAGGTATTTTGATAGGGTTTGCATTGAATCTGTAGATTGCTTTTGGTAGGATAGCCATTTTTACTATGTTAATTCTCCTGATCCATGAGCAAGGAATATCATTCCATCTTCTCAGGTCATCTTCAATCTCTTTCTTCAGAATTTTGAAATTTTTTTTCAAACAAGTTCATCACTTGCTTAGTTAGAGTGACTCCTAGATATTTTATATTGCTTGTGGCTACTGTGAAAGGTATGGCTTTCCTAATTTCTTCCTCTGCAAGGTTGTCATTTGTGTATAGGATGGCTACAGACTTTTTTGAGTTAATTTTGTATCCGGCTAATTTGCTGAAGGTGTTTATCAGCTGTAGGAGTTCTCTGGTGGAATTTTGAGGGTCACTTATGTACACTATCATGTCATCTGCAAACAGGGATAATTTGACTTCCTCCTTTCCCATTTGGATACCCTTGATCTCTTTTTGTTGTCTTATTGCTCTGGCTAGAACTTCGAGTACTATATTGAAGAGATATGGAGAGAGAGAGTGGGCAGCCTTGCCTTGTTCCCGATTTTAGAGGAATTTCCTTGAGTATCTCACCATTTACTTTCATTTTGGCTATTGGCTTGCTGTATACAGCCTTTATTATGTTGAGGAAAGTGCCTTGTATCCCTGATCTCTCTAAACCTTTAAACATGAATGGGTGTTGAATTTTATCAAATGCTTTCTCTGCATCTAAAGACATGATCATGTAGTTTTTTATTTTCAGTTTGTTTATATGGTGGATTACATTGATGGATTTCCGTATATTAAACCATCCCTGCATGCCTGGAATGACCTACTTGGTCATGATGAATGATATCTCGGATGTGTTCTCATATTCGTTTTGCAAGTATTTTATTTAGTATTTTTGCATCGATGTTGAAAAAAGAAATTGGTCTGAAATTCTCTTTCTTTGTTGAGTCTTTGTGAGCTTTAGGTATCAATGAGACTATGGCCTCATAGAATAAATTTGGTAATATTCCATCCATTTCTATCTTTTGGAGTAGCTTGAAGAGTATCGGTATTAGCTCAACCTTGAAGGTCTGGTAGAATTCTGCACTGAAACCATCTGGACCTGGGCTTTTTGTTTGGTTGGGAGACTATCAATGATTGCTTCTATTTGGGTAGGGGAAATGGGACTATTTAGCTTGTTTATCTGTTCTTTATTCAATTTCGATAAAGAAAATCGTCCATTTCCCTTAGACTTTCAAATTTTGTGGCATATATATCTTCAAAGTAGGATCTTATGATTCTTTGTATTTCTTCAGTGTCTGTTGTTATGTCTCCCTTTTCGTTTCTGATTTTGTTGATTTCAATACTGTCTCCCTGCCTTTTAGTTAGTTTGGCTAATGGTCTGTCTATCTTGTTGATTTTCTCAAAGAAACAGCTGTTGATTTTGCTGATTCTTTGGACTGTTTTCTTAGTTTCTAATTTGTTAATTTCACCCCTGAGCTTGATTATTTCCAGACATCTACTCCTTTTGGGTGTTTCTGCTTCTTTCTTTTCCAGGGCTTCCAGTTGTGTCGTTAAGATGCTTATGTGTGATGTTTCCAATTTCTTTTTAAAGGCACTTAGTGCTATGAATTCTCCTTTTAGCACTGCTTTCAATGTATCCCACAAATTTGGGTATGTTGTTTCTTCATTTCATTGAATTTCAGAAACTCCTTGATTTCTTACTTTATTTCTTCCCTGACCCAGGTGTCATTTAGCAGAGAGTTGTTTAGTTTCCATGTACGTGTAGGCTTTTTGTTATTTCTGTTGTTGTTGAATTGCAGCCTAAGAGCATGGTGATCTGATAGGATACAAGGTATTATTTTAGTCCTCTTCTATTTATTGAGGCTTGCTTTGTGACCTACGATATGATCAATTTTGGAAAAGGTTCCATGGGGTGCAGAGAAGAAGGTATATTCTTTCTCGTTTGGGTGAAAGGTTCTATAGATATCTGTTAGATCCATTTGACCCATGACATTGGTTAATGATGTTATTCTGTTTCAATGACTTATCCTTCAGTGAGAGTGGGGTGTTGAAGTCCCCACTATTATTGTGTGGGGATCGATGTGTGGTTTAAGCTTTTTTAGCAGATTTTACATATGTGGGTGCCCTTGTATTGGGAGCATAGATGTTCAGAATTGTGATATCATCATGGTTGACTTTACCTTTGATGAGTATGAAGTGTCCTTCCTAATCCCTTTTGATTAATTTTGGTTGAAAGTCTATTTTGTTCGATACTAAAATGGCTACTCCTGCTTGCTTCTTGTGACCATTTGTTTGGAATATTTTTTTCCAACATTTTACCCTGAGGTAATGCCTATCATTATGGGTGAGATGTGCTTCTTGAATGCAGAAGAATGTTGGATCTTGTTTATGCACCCATTCAGTTAGTCTGTGTCTTTTTATTGGAGAATTGAGACCATTGATGTTGAGAGATATTAATGACCAGTGACTGTTCAGAGTCTTAATTTTGATGTTGGTTCCAGTCGAGCATTTGTGTAGTTGTGTTTTTGCCATGGGATAGTTATCTATTTCCTGAGTAGTTTTGGTTGTAGCTTGACTTTTTGGGATGGAGTTTTCCTTCTAGTACCTTCTGTAAAGCTGGATTTGTGGATAGGTACTGTTTGAATTTGTTTTTGTCATGGAATATTTTGTTTTCTCCATCAATGGTTATTGATAGTTTTGCTGGGTAAAGTAGTCTGGCCTGGTATCTGTGGTCTCTTAGGGTTTGCAGGATCTCTGTCCAGGCCCTTCTGGCTTTTATGGTCTCTGCTGAGAAGTCGGGTGTAATTCTAATAGGTTTGCCATTAAATGTTATTTGGCCCTTTTCCCTTGCAGCTTTTAATATTTTTTCTTTGTTCTGTATGTTTTGTGTTTTGATTATTATGTGATGGGCAGTTTTTCTTTTCTGGTCAATTCTGCTTGGTGTTCTGTAAGCCTCTTGTATGTTTATAGGCATCTCTTTCTTTAGATTGAGGAAATTTTCTTCTATGATTTTATTGAGAATAGTTTCTGGGCCTTGGAGACTGATATCTTCTCTTTCTTCAATGCCTATTATCCTCAAATTTCTTCTTTTCATGGTGTCCTTAAACCTTGGATGTTTTGTGTCAGGAGTTTTACAGATTTCGCATTTACTTTAATGGTTGCTTCAAGATCTGTGATTGTATCTTCTAGGCCTGAGATTCATTCTTCTATCTCTTAGATTCTGTTAGAAAAGCTCACCTCTGTGTTGCTCGCCTTCTTCTCTGAGTTCTCATGTTCTCGTTTTTCTTCTGTCTGTGTGTTTATCATTGAATCCATTTTTGTCTTCACATCTTGAACTGATTTTTTTAATTTTTTTAATCTGGTTGTTTGCATTTTCCTGCAATTTTCCAGTTCCACTCTATGTGCTTCTTTCATGTCTCTCACCTGTTTGGCTGCGTCCTCCTGCATTTGATTACGAATTCTATTTGTTTCCTCCATTAATATCCTCATTACTAACGATTTGAGGTCATTTTCTTGTATTTACGTTGTATTTGAGTTCTCTGGATTGTTTTCTTTGGGATAGCTGGAAACTGGAGACGCCATGTTGTTTTGAGGATTTTTGCGTATGCTTTTACGCTGTCCTTTAGACATCTTGATGCCTTTGTTTTTGTTGGGTAGCTTCCAGAGTTGGATGGAGGGAGTCTGATGATAGATTCACTTGTTTTCTCACGATTTCTGTAGGCTGGAAGCACTGATATTTCACTGGTGTGGATGGCAGGAGGTTAGTCCTGTCGTTTTGGTCTCTCACAGCCAGTGATCCTCAGCTCCCCTGTGCTGTGGGTCCTGCAATTGTTCTGGGTCTCTGAATGAGCGCTGGGTCAGGCCAAGGTATCCACAGCCTTCTGGGTTCCCTGCCAAGTCCAGCCAGGGACACTGGGCCCGAACCACATGCCAAGCTCAGCTAGATTCTCAGGGCCTGAACTGTCTGCCGAGCTCAGCTAGGGATTCTGGGCACAAAATGCACACAGGGTCCAGCCAGATTTTTGGGGGGCTGGGACTTTTTTGGCCCAAAGTGTGTGCTGTGGTCAGTTATTGACTCAGGGCCTGAACTGTTCGCCAAGCTCAGCCAGGAATTCTGGATTCAAACTGCACACTGTGTCCAACCAGAGTCTTAGAGCCGGGACTGTGCCAAAAGCTCCACTAGAGTCTCTGGGCCTAATCTGTCTGCCAAGCACAGTTAGGGACTCAGGCCCCAAACTGCACGCCAAGCTCGACCCGAGTCTCTGGGACGGAATTGTACACCGGACTCAGCCAGGGACTCTGGACTCACACTGCACACTGAATTCAGCCCGGGACTCCGGGCCTATACTGCGTGGATAGTCCAGCCAGAGTCTTGGAGCCACCAAGCCTGTGCGCACAGCTCAACTAGAGTCTCTGGGCCCAATCTGCCTGGCAAGTCCAGCTAGGGCCTCTGGGCTGAATCTGCACGCTGATGTCAGCCTGTGTTAGCGCCCCAGAACTGCCCGCTGAGCTGTGTTAGTGTCTTGGGCAGAACTGCTCCTTGATGTGAGCTAGTGCCTCTGATGGAGCTGAGTGCTCCACCCAGCCTGAGTCACAGCTGGAGAACTGCGGCTGGGCTGAGCTGGTGCCTAGGGTGGAATTGAGCCTCTGCCCAGCCTGTGTCACAGCAGGGGAGCTGTGGCTGAGTTGAGCTAGTGCCTAGGGCAGAATTGCTTGCTGTGCTGAGACAGTGTCTCCATGGCACTACGCACTGAACTGAACCCGGGCCTCTGGGGCTGAACTGTCTGCAGAGTCCAGTTTGGGTCACAAGGCACCACGCGACCCAAAACCCGTCCAGAGTCCCCTCTCCTGCAGCAACTCCCACCGGCCACCACACTAATCGCCTCCCCCAGAAGGCTCAGAGCTTCAAACTTCAGCCACTGCCACTTCTGCCACTGGTGCCACTGCTGTTGCTGCTGCCTCTGCCACTGCTGCTCCGATCCAAGAAATTCGATGCTCCTCCTGTGTGCAGGGGCACGCAGGTCCTCTGCACCCTGGTCCCTCTGAACTGTGGAGCACTCCCGCTGCTGTGGTGTGGGGACCTTGGTGTTCCTGGCTCACAAATCTGTGCAATTCCCTGAATTGTTCACTGGAGCCTCCAAACAAGGTCCATACTGCTCGCCGCCATCTTGGATCCCCCATTGCATCCATTTTTATATAAACTGCAAATAATTTTTGGAATTTGCAACCATAATTTATGTAAGGCTAGTATTCAAAATTTCTGCATCCAAAAACCAAGGCAAATAAAATTAAATAATTTCAAGGCATTTTACTTGTTACCAGGTAATGCCTGTTCTTTTCTTCCACTTCATTTTTGACTTTTGCTTTTCTTTGCATCTCAAATTCACATAAGCAGGCTACAATCTGTATAATCACATGGGTTAAATGTACAAAAAGGAAATTGGGGGAAGGGAATTATTCCTTGAGGAGGAGGGACTAGATTATATAGTTATAAATGAACAGGGAGTAGAGGTAATGGAAAGGGAAAATCAAGAGAGGAAGGGAAGGAAAGTAGGGAGTCAAGAAAAGAAAACAGAAAGGGACAATTTAAAGTAAATACCATTTGAGGGGTTGTATGGAAAATCTAATACAGTATAAGCTTCCTGATATGTGTACATAAACATGCATACAAACAAACAAACATACATATGTTTTTATATGTGTGTTAATATGCACATATTAAAGATAAAGTAGAATCAAGTAATGGGGGATAAGAAGGCTCAACTAGACATCTGTTGACCTCAAATTAAATCTCTAGTGCTTGGAAAGAATTATATCTAATTGAATAATTGGACAAATGAGTCTTGCGGAAATACCCAAACAACTCAGGCTATTGCCAAGGCAAATGATTGCTCTCCTAAAACTGATAATAGGATCCTAGTACTAAAGACAACACCTACACAACTCACTGAACACAGATAATTCTAGCTGCTGTCTATTAAACCCTATTGACCAGTGTCCATTGCCCTGGTAGGTACTCTGCACTTTACCAGAAAAGAAAGATAAACACTACTCAGATACAACTCCTGAAATCTACAGTAATGACGTGCACACAAGATGCTCTGGTCCAATAGTGACACAGAGCTTGTAGCAGTAGCTAACCACCATCTGTTGTAAGTTAAACCCATTCTCTGAGATGGAATTCATGCCTGATATTGAACAGGTGGTCAAGATACTGAGACTAGAGAGGCCATTGAGCTAGGAGAAAACCAAATACCACTGTTATTCTAAAGGGATATACCAATAAAATGGATTGATGATGACACTGTACCACACTTATTGATCAGTATCTAATTTAGCCATCACCAGAGAAACTTATTCCTGAAGTAAATTGAAAGAAATACAAAAAACTACAACAGACAATGTACAGAGAGTGAGAGACTTTGGAACACTCAGTCCCAATTGGGGTGTCTCTATCAGATCCCTCCTTTCATGGCTCTGGAACTGGGAAAGAGGAGGCCTAAAGATGTAAGAGCCAATGGAAATAGAAAACACTGCAAAGGAAAGGCTTTCTAAACACAATAGGACTGGCACATTTATGAATTCACGCAGCATGCACAGAGTCTTTACAAGTCTAACTAAGCCTGATGAGGTCCCAGTGCTAGGAGACTAGGAAGATACAAGACACCATGCTTATATCAGAAGAGATTGCCAATTGATAACTGATCACAACAGAAAAAAAAATAGTGTTCTCTAGTGGAGTCTCACTCGGTACACAGCTACACTCAAGACCAAGCCCTATGTCCAGTTGGCCAAAGCAAAACAAACTTAATTATATTATTAGAAGTTTTTCACCCCACACTTTTTCCTTTGTATGAGATTTTCCCTTTGTAGATCTTTTGCATATTTGTTATTGTTTCTAGTAGAGATATTTTAATCCAGCAACATGGCTGCTCTGGCAAGAGATCACATCCAAAGATCTTCCAGGTCTCTGTGATCCAGCTGGAATGTGACCATCTTTGAATCGCTCTGGATGGAATACACACACTTTCATCCTAAACAGTGATGCTTAACTGAGAAGCAGACAAATGAAAAATCAGAGAAAGATTTGACATATTAAGTCAGAGATAGGACTTGTCAAAGTCTTAGGAGAAAAGAACAATTTGGTGCAGTTCTGTTCAGTTCTTTCAGTTTAGTTCTGTTCAGTTTGTGCTATCAGTGCAGTTCAGTTCATGGAGTTGAGAGACAGTTTTTTCAAGTAGAGCAATTCATTCAGAAGCCAAGAGAAACCAGTTTCTATCAGCCACCTTGGAAAAGAGTTTGAATCAGAAAAGCTGAGTTGAACTAGCCAGCTAGAGTTCAGAAAGACCTAGAAAAGGTGAGTTTATTCAGCAGTAAGTCTTGGAGGATGAAAAAGGTCTAGGCCTAGGTAAGCAGATGGTGGCTAGAATCTGAAGCCTTCAAGGAAAAGGCTTGCTGAAGATTAGATTATATGGAGATTAGAAGCTTCCAGGCCTAGACCTAACCCTATAGATAGATAGAAATTCTTTGAGCACAGATCAACCTATGTATTTGTAAAGCTGGAGTACAGCTCTCACCCCCTCTTCAGAGGATATAAAAGCAACATTTTTAGTTTTTTATTTCTTATAGGTTTTATGTGTGCAAATGTGTGTGTCTCAGAGTCTGTTTATGAGTCTTTTTTCCCCATGTGTTAATTTTGCTCTTTTCTAGCTGTTTGTTTTAATTTCATCTTATTTTATGTTAATTGTGGATGCCTGTTTGTATCCTAATGAGAGAGGGGCAACTTGGGTGGATGAAGAAGTGAGGAGGAGTTGGGGGAGAAGAAACTCTAATGAGGATATATTGTATTAAATAAACTATTTTCAATTAAAAGTCAGTTGCTTAAAATAAAGCATAAATACTATTAAATTATGTTTCTACATAAAGAACAATGGTGCGATGTTGGCTCAGAATGAAGTAGGAGTGCTTAAGTTAAATATGCTCATGTGGTGGAATGGAAGATGAGCTGTTGATTTCATTGAAGGTGACAGAAGTAACTGAAGATTAGTTATCATTGCACAGGAAATAGCAGGGTACACTTCTACTTAAATGAGATGAATCAGGTATTTACATTTGCAGGCTATTCTTTATGGCAGGCCCAAACCTGAAGTATGTTAATGATGTTTGTACAGGATAGTGGAGACCACATATTTTTATTTTTGAAATATATTTAATATAAGTTCTGGAAAATTATGAAACAAAATTATGTAGTTGGACTAAGTATGACTATTAGTGTAAATTCATAGTATTGTATAGATGTTGATAAATGGCATAGAAACATGGGTAATAGGCAGAGTTACAGAAAAATATTCTCACTCTTTCTATTCAGAGATAACTGTAGCTATAAGGCACATCTAGCAGCAACTAATTTCTATATCAGAGTTTACTTGTAATTTCTGGAAGAAACTAAGACTCATTAAAGTAATAATTATTTTCAGGGATGAAGAATTCATGACTGTATAAATAAACCAAGGAGTGTTTAGAAACAATTGAATCATTTGAAAAAGACCCCAAAGCAAGTGTCAAACTGATATCCATAGCCAATGCAGGAAGAGACTGCTGGAGTTGGTTGGCATTTGGGGTTGTGTATGGGAACCTTGTGCAAGGGAAATTTCCTGAAATCTATGAAGGTGACCATGGTGAGGACTCCTTTAATGGAGAATATGGAGTCTGATTGGCCATCTTTTGTAGCCAGGCAAGGCTTCCAGTGGTGGGACTGCGTTGCATTGGGGTATTGTTCACCAAAAGGCACATGGAGATCCCTGAATAACCCAGGCTGATGCTAGTACAGAGATAGAAAGAGTCACTATGGAAACCAACACCAGGTGGCCCCACTGCTGAGGACATCATCTAGAGAGCTCACTGAGTGTGGAGAGGTCCAGCTGGTACAGGTTTATGAGAATGTAGTCTGCAGACTATAGAAAGAGAAGTCTGGACATCAACCTAGGCACAACGCTGTCCACCTGCAATCTACTCTCCCTACAAGATGTGCTAGAGCAATGGTGGTGCTGAATTTGTGGGAATGGACAATGGATGTTTGATTTTTTTCTATTATTTATTCTGATTATACCCCAATTTTTATCCCCTCAATTGTATCTTCCCATTCCAACTCCTTCACTGTATTCCCCTCCACTAGACCACTGACAGAATGGGACCTCCTACCCCACTATGTGATCACGGCCTCTCAGGTCTCATCTGGATAGCCTGCTTCCCCTTCCTCTGAGTACCACCAGGCCTCCCCACCAAGGGGAACTGATCAAATAGGGGGCACAGAGTTCACGTTAGAGGCAGTCTTCTTTCTCCCCACAACCATGGAGAATGAGTTGTCCATTGCCTAGATCTGAACAGGGGTCCAGATTTATTGCATGCATTGTCCTTGGTTGGCATAACAGTTGTGCAGGACCAGATATGCCAGCCTTGATGGTCTCCTTGTCGGGCCGCTGACCCCTCTGAGTCTCATGCTCTCAGTTTTTCTATACCACTCTTACCTGGAGAACAGCAGAGAGTCCAAGCAGCTATCCCAGTTACCCACTGAATGGAGATATTCAGAGGACATTTTGTTGGCCTAATATCCACTTATATACCAAGCATGCCTTTCTGGGTCTGGGTAATCTCACTCAGCATGATCATTTCTTGTTCCATCTATTTGCATGCAAATTTTGAGAGTTCTTTGATTTTAATAGCTGAGTAGTATTCCATTGTGTAAATGTATGACAATTTTCTTATCTATTCTTCATTTGAGAGACATCTAGGTTGCTTCCAGATTCTGGCTATAATGAATAAGGCTGCTATGGACATAGTTGGTAAAATGTTCTTGTTGTGTGGTAGAGCATCTTTCAGGTATACGCCCAGGCATGGGATATCTAGATCTTTAGGTAGCACTATTCCCAATTTTCTGAGAAAGCACCATGATTCCGAAGTAACTGTATAAGTTTGCACTCCCACTATCAATAAAGAAATATTCCCCTTTCTCCACATCTTCACCAGCATGTGCTATCACTTGAGTTTATATATATATATATATATATATATATATATATATATATATATATATATATATATACATACATACACACACAAAACTACATATTGCAAGAAGAACCATGAAACAATCAGGAATCACAGGAATTATATTAATGTCACCTTCATAATGTTTCAGCTACTTGTATTTGACAACCTTGAAGAAAACATTCCCTGTCTTGGTGGAACAATTCCTAAATAGATGTTGCCCCACAAATATATATGTATGATATATTGAGACAAAAGGCTGAAGATAATGCTCCACCTTATAGAAAGTTTTGACTGTTTAGGAAGCAAATTGTCTCTGCCATTTTTTTTCACTTTGGAAGCTGCTAACCTGAACTTCCTTTTTACTCAGGTAATTAATGTTATTCCTTCTCAAATCTCTAATGGGGTTGAAGACCAAATAGTTTAGTGTTACAATCAAGGTTATTTGTTCAGGGGTTAAGATATTTTTAGGTCTAGATAGATGTGTTCAGTTGATAGAGATGAGACATGATATTGATTTACATTCAGAAATTTGCTGTCACTGGAGTTTTTGATCTTAGCCATTCTGACAAGTATAAGATTGAATCTCAGAGTCATTTTGATTTGCTTTTCCCTGATGACTAAGGGTGATGAACATTTATTTGACTGCTTTTCGGCTGTTCAATATTCCTTTGTTGAGGATTCTCTGTTTAGTTCTGAAAAAGGAAACTGAAGAAGATATCAGAAGATGGAAAGATCTCCCATGTTCATGGATCAGGAGAATCAACATAGGAAAAATGACTATCTTACCAAAAGCAATTTACACATTCAGTTCAATCCATATCAAAATACCTACACAATTTCTTAAAGAACTTGAAAGATTAATTCTCAACTTCATATGGAAAACAACAACAACAAAAAACCAGAATAGCTAAAACAATCCTGTACAATAAAAGATCTTACAAAGGAATATCCATCCCTGATCTCAAGCTGTACTATAGAGCAACCATAATCAAAATGACATGTTACTGGCATAGAAAGAGGCTAATTGGTTAACGGAATTGAATTGAAAACACAGAAATAAATCCAAACATCTAGGGATACTTTATTTTTGACAAAGAAGCCAAATCCATACAATGGAAAAAAAGATAGCATCTTCAACAAATGGTGCTGGCCTAACTGGATGTCTACTTGTAGAAAATGCAAGTAGATCCGTATTTATCACTCTGCATAAAACTAAAGTTCAATTGAATTAAAGAGCTAAACATAAAACCAGATACACTAAATCTGTTAGAAGAAAAAGTGAGGAAGAGCCTTGAACTCACTGGCACAGGAGACAACTTCCTTAACAGACCACCCAAAGCTCAGGATCTAAGATTAACAATAAATGAGACCTCATGAAACTGAAAAGCTTCTGTAAAGCAAAGGACATTGTCAACAGAACAAACAGTCTAAAGACTGGGAGAAGATCTTCATTAACCCTACATTCAACAAAGGGTAATATCCAAAATCTATAAAGAAATCAAAAAATTAAACCCCACCAAATTAATTACCCAATTAAGAAATGAATGTTTGATTTAGTTTAAGGCCTTAGCCACAAGAGGGAGCCCATGCCTTGAACTGTTTGAGTGGTCATGAACAAAGGCTGGATAGTCCAGAGACCTAAGGTACACCCAAACACAATTGGTCAAATAAATTAAAATGAAGTAAATAAAAACAAATTAAAATCAATTAAATGACTCATATTGATATTCTGCTATACTCATAGATCAGGATTTTGTCCGGTTGTCACCAGACAGGCTTTCTCTGGGAGAAGGGAGTAGGTACAGAAGCCCACACCCAGACATTATCTCTATCAGATTTCTCTCCTCTGAGCTCGAAAAATCCCACAGAAGAGAGGGAGGAAAATTTGAGGGCGTCCGAAGTGTTGGAGCACAGCCAAAGAATGTGGTCCAGTGAACTAAACAGGCTACACATGGCTTATAGAGACTGAAGTGGTAGACATGTTCAGGGCCTGCATGGGGCTATGCCAGGTCCTCCGTGTATATGTCATAGCTATTAGCTTGGTGGTTTTATGGAACTCCTAAAAGTGGGGGTCTGTTCAGGGCCTGCATGGGGCTGTGCCAGGTCCTCCGACTATATGTCATAGCTATTAATTAGCTTGGTGGCTTTATGGGACTCCTAAAAGTGGGAATGGGTATATTTCTGACTCTTCTGCCTTCTCTTGGGACTCTTCTTCCTATTGGGTTGCCTTGTCAAGCCTGGATATAAAATCTTTTGCCTTATCTATTATTGTATCTTGTTTTGTCAGGTTTAATGGTTGATTCTTGTAGCCTTGCTCTTTCCTGAAGTGAGATGGAGCAGGAAGAGTTTTGGGGGGAGATGAGAGGTGACATGTAGGGGAGCTGGGAGGAGTTTAGGGAGGAAAGACTGTGATTGGAATATATTATATGAGAGAAGAATCTATTTTCAACGAAAACTCACATAAATATTAAAAAATGACCAGAGTAAAGTAACAAAGCACAACTTTACCTATGAAACTGGTAATCATTTATGCATTAAATACATTAAATGCATTAAACTGTCCAGACTTAGATCTGTTCAGTAAAAGTTAGGATTGCTAAGCATCCTCCAATTAAGCTTTGTAAATAAAATTTAGAAAAAATATAAAGAGGAATTTCACATATAGGATTTGATTCTAGCAAACAAAAGTGGGCAAGTCTATTGATGGACATACACAAAGAAGTTTCTCCTTACACTTGCTTTTTCTATATTTATATTTTTATTTCAGCATTGTTTGTAGAAGTAGAAAAATGAAAGCAACTGACATGTCTAGACCAGATTATATAAGTTTCACATATAACCTTACTATCAAATACTTTTTCCATCATTAGAATATATTCTAAGATCTTTCTCATATGCAAAGGCCCTATATCATATCAAGCAATACCCAATTCTTTAAAAGTTCATTTGAGAACTGCTATATATTTAAAATTTTTAAATGTAAAGGTATTTTAATCCAGCAACATGGCTGTTCTGGTTAGGGATCACATCCAAAGACTTTCTAAGTCTATTTGATCTGCCTAGAATGTAGACATGCCCTGATTACTGTACGATCTGGATGGAATACAAACATGTCCCTAGTACACACCTTTAATCCCAAACAGCGTAGGTAAAGTTAGTATGAGGAAGGAGCATGTTTGAATGTAATATTTAATTGAGAGGAAGATAAAATGATGAATCAGAAAGATTTGACAGAACAAAATATTCCCAACTCTCACAAGAACAGTGATGAAAGAGAGGCAACTTGAGAGAGAGCACCGGAGGTGGAGAAAGAATGGAGATAGTCTTATCAGTAGAGCTGTAAACATTTTTTCACTGTCCTTTTAAAAAATTTTTATTTTATTAATTTATTCATATTACATCTCAATGATTATCCCATCTCTTGTATCTTCCCATTCCTCCCTCGCTCCCATTTTCCCCTTACTCCTCTCCCCTATGACTGTGACAGACAGGTACTTCCTCCCCCTGTATATGTTCATAGGGTATCAAGTCTCTTCTTGGTACCTGCTATGCTCGCTCTGAGTGCCATCAGGTCTCCCCCTCCAGGGGACGTGGTCAAATATGAGGTGCCAGTCATATTTAACTGGAGGTGTGAAAGTCGTACCCCACTCTCCACTCTACTGTCCTGTCCATTGGCTAGATCTGGGTAGGGGTTTGAAGTTTATGGCCTGTATTGTCCTTGGCTGGTGCCATAGTTTGAGTGGGACCCCTGGGCCCAAATCTGCCCATCATAATGTTCTTCTTGTAGGTTTCTAGGACTCTCTGGATCCTTCTACTTTGCCATTCTCCCATGATTCTCTCATCTAGAGTCCCAATAATAGGTCCTCCCCTCTATCCCAGTTTCCTGGTAAGTGAACACTTTCATGGGACATGCCCCTTGGGCTAGTATGCAGATATAAGTGAGTATATACCATTTGAGTCTTTCTGCTTCTGGGTTAACTCACTCATTATGATCATTTCTAGTTCAATCCATTTGTCCACAAATTTCGGGAATTCCTTGTGTTTAATAGCTGAGTAGTATTCCATAGTGTATATGTACCACAGTTTCTTTATCCATTCTTCTACTGAGGGACATTTAGGCTGTTTCCATGTTCTGGCTATTATGAATAAGGCTGCTATGAACATGGTTGAGCAAATTTTTTTGTTGTGTGCTGGGTCATCTTCTGGATATATTCCAAGGACTGGAATAGCTGGGTCTTGAGGAAGCCCTATTCCCAGTTTTCTGAGATAGGACCCAGATAGATTTCCAAAGTGACTGTACAAGTTTGCATTCCCACCAGCAATGAAGGATTATTGCTCTTTCTCCACATCCTTGCCAGCATGTGGTGTCACTTGAATTTTTCATCTTAGCCATTCTAATGGGGGTAAGATGGAACCTCAGAGTCATTTTGATTTGCATTTCTCTGATGACTAAAGCCTGTGAGCAATTCTTTAAGTGTTTCTCAGACATTCGATATTCCTCTGTTGAGAATTCTCTGTTTAGTTCTGAGCCCCATTTCTCAACTGGGTTATTTGGTTTGGTGGTGTTTATTTTCTTGAGGTCTTTATATATTTTGGATATTAGACCTTTGTCAGATGTAGGGTTGGTGAAGATATTTTCCCAGTCTGTAGGCTGTCGCTTTGTTCTCTTGACAGTGTCTCTTGCCTTACAGAAGCTTCTTAGCCTCATGAGGTCCCATTTCTTAAATGTTGCCATTAAGGCCTGGGCTGTTGGTGTTCTGTTCAGGAAGTTGTCTCCTATGCCAATGTGTTTCAGACTCTTCCCCACTCTTTTACTAAGTGACTTAGTGTCTCTGGTTTTATGTTGAGGTCTTTAATCCGCTTGGATTTGAGTTTTGTGCAAAGTGACAAATATGGGTCCAGTTGCATTTTTTTACACATAGTCCTCCAGTTAGACCAGCACCATTTGTTGAAGATGCTATCCTTTTTCCATTGAATTAATTTACCTTTTTTTGTCAACAATCAAGTGATCATATGTGTGTGGATTCATATCTGGGTCTTTGATCCGATTCCACTGATCAACCATCCTGTTGCTTTGCCAGTACCATGCTGTTTTAACTATTGTTGCTTTATAGTACAGCTTGAAATCAGGTATGGAGATTCCTCCAGAGGATCTTTTATTGTACAAGGTTGTTTTAGCTATTCTGGGTTTTTTGTTTTTTCATATGAAGTTCAGAATTGAGCTTTCAATGTCTTTAAAAATTGTCCAGGTATTTTGATAGGGATTGATTTGAATCTGTAGATTGCTTTTGGTAAAATGGCCATTTTTACTATGTTAATTCTCCCGATCCATGAGAAAGGAAGATCACTCCATCTTCTCATGTCATCTTCAATCTCTTTCTTCATTTTTTATTTTCATCCCAGTGTAGGGTGTGAAACAGCCTTGTTAGAAGGCATGTGATGTTTGTCCGCTAGGAGAATAATTTTCTCTAGTGGGTGCATAATCTTTGTCAGTTGCAATACATCCTGTATGGACTATGGGAGAATATGAATAGTCCAAATAACAAAGATCAGCGGCTTTTGCATCATTCTCCAGAGAATGGTTATATGTTCCAGCTGCAGTGGATGTAGTAGCTTTTTCTGGACTGCCATTTTGCTTTTTAATGGGTCTTTTGGAATCCTGACTATGAAGAGAATATCCCCAAGGAACTGAATCTTAAAAGCTCTACTTCTCCTGTCTCTATTAACCTTCTTTCCTTCTTATCTGAGATAGGTGGGTTGGAAGGGAGTTACAGGCATTAAAGGACCTTAAATAGTGTAGGTTTTAAAAAGATCAAAGCCTACAGAGACAGTTTGAAAAGAGAACAAGCTAGACACAGGTAAAGACAGAATGAGCCAGAGAATGAAAAGGAGCCATAAAATTAGAAGAGATTGCTAGAGTTGGTTTGAGGCCAAGCAGAGCAATTCAGTCAGAACTCAAGATGTGCCATTTTGAAGCAGTCAGCTTGGAGAGGATTGTGAGACAGAAAGCTGTGTATCAGGCTTTAAAATGATTAAAGAATAGGGAAAAAAGACGATAGCAAACCAAAAGCTCAGGATCCCCTTCACTTTACATAAGCACACTTTATATCAAATTTTATTTTTTTATGTCTATCTCCTAGAAGGAGAGAGAGTTGTCTCCTAATCCTTTGTCATTATAGGGTCTTGAGATCTATTTTTACATTTTTTAAATGAATTTTTAAATTTTAATTAATATACTCAAATTACAACTCAATTAATATCCCATCACTTGTATCCTTTCTTTCCTCCATCCCTAAGGAAGTAACTGATTCATAATATGGATCTACTTATAGAAAAGATTTCGTGACTGTGTTAGAAAATGAATTACTTTCCTTTTTGAGAGAACCAACATGATGCAAGCAAAAAGAGACACATTGATAAAGTAGAAAGTCTACTTACTACACTAGCCAACCACTTTAAGTTATTACTTATTTGTGGCTCCTTGTACTTGAAAATAAAATAAATGGACAAAAGAGTAACAGAAATCATATTATTATAAAAAATGTGTTTTATCTCCAGGAAACTTGGAAGACTGTGAGTGAGGTACAAGCCAATGTAGCATTAGCAGATGCCTGTCATGGCACAGACCAGGCTGTACGTGGTCTTCTTTAAAAGATGAAAATCAAGATCTGATTTTTACTTTGTGATTAAATATCCAAGGGAAGCAACTTAACGGAAGGGAGCTCTTATTTTGGCTTTCAGATTCAGAGAGTTTAGTCCAATCTCCTACTTTATAGCACATTCTGAACATAAAGCCTCAGACTACAGGATTACCCTCAGGTATTCTTGACCATTGAAACAATGTTAATAATGTGGGATCAATTGGGAGAATCTCTTTACTTTTTGTTTTTGTTCCTAATAAAATGTCTTGGAGTATGAATCTTGGTGTGTAGTTTGTTTACATACTAAATTAATTTAAGGAAATTTATTACTAAGATATTCCTCTGCTATAGACAAGAAAAATTGTGGAAATGAAGGTCGCTAAGCAAAAATGAGGAGCAGTTTCAAGGATTTTGAACAACCATAAAGAGCAGTTATCCACCAGTAGCAGTTTAATAATTTCCGTGTGTTTAATCCATCAATACTTTAGTGTATATACATATGCACATGTCAATACAATTAGAATTAGATATAAAAACAAGAACACACAAATATGGAAACAACAATTGGAGAAAACTACTGCTAAGTTTTAGATGTCAATATTCTGGGAACATTGCAAATATTTTATCTTTATTAGTGCTAGTTATATAAGTATGTACTTGTTGAAAATAGCAATGAAAGGATAATGTTTGGAAGTGAGGGGCATGAGCATGGCCTTGGAAACGATGACCAGTTCCCAGGTGTAGACATTCCCAAGCTAACCAAGTCACATGCATTACTTGTGTGCAGTTTTGTAATGCTTTATTTATTTTTAAATCTGAATTCATTTTGTGATCGAATATCTAAGAGAAAAAACTTGAAGAGAGGGAACTCTTTTTGATTTCTGCTTAGTCACAGAGATGTCAGTCTGTCATAACAGGAAGGGCGTTACAGAACATGCGTTTTTGAATTGTGGTTGTGCAGTGGTGGGGGTGGTGGGCTAGGTCGGAGGACTAGGGGAAGGGAATAAGGCAGAAGAGGGAGGGAGGCTGGGTGAGGAGGATATGTGCAAGAGGGTGGTTGCAATTTGAATATAATGTGAATAAATTATAAAAACTGACCATTGGCTAGATCTGGGAAGGGGCTTAAAGTTTACCTCCTGTATTGTCCTTGGCTGGTGCCTTAGTTTGAGCGGGACCCCTGGGCCCAAATCTGCCTAGAGTGTGATACGACTTTCTCACGTACTCTGGTGCCTCACATTTGACCATGTCCCCTGGAGGGGGAGACCTGGTGGCACTCAGAGGAAGGACAGCAGGTAGCCAAGAAGAGACTTGATACCCTATGAGAATATACAGGGGGGACGTAATCCCCCTCAGGAACAGTCATAGGGGAGGGGAATAATGGGAAATGGGGGGGGGGAGGAATGGGAGGATACAAGGGATGGGATAAACATTGAGATGTAACAAGAATAAATTAATAAAAAATAAATAAAAAAAATAAAATGACAAAAAAAAAAAAACTGAAAAAGATAAAGAATCATTAAAAAAGAAACTTTATGAATAAAAAAAGAGGTCACCGGCGCAGCAATACCCATGCCTGAACAGGAGGTAGAGCAAAACAGGTGAGCAAATGGGCTAGTAATTCCAAACACAGTCTTGGGGATTTCTCAGACTGAACAACAGGGAGATTCAGAAGAAGCACTGCTCCCATTATCCCTAGACATTCCCCAGGTTTGGGCATCACAAGCCTTGAATATCCTGCACTCTTCCAAATACTATGAGAGTGCAGGCCCCTGGAGAACAGAGGTTTGGCAGTACACCAATACCCATGACAAAAGAGGCTGCCAATCCAAACCACAGTCTTGGGGCCTTATCAGACTGAACAATTGGGGAGGATAAGAAGAAGTTCCCACCCACATCCACCCCCACATCCCTGCCCATACCATGGCTTGGCATCCCCCTGGGTTGGGAATCACAAGATCCAATCACACTGTACTCTTTTGAGTATTGGAGCGAGTTTAGGCCGCTGGCAGAACAAAGGATCAACATAGTGGAAATAATACAGCATTCTGGCCTCCAAGCCTCTGTTCTACTCTGAGGCTGAGTCTTCTGAGGAGAACAAGGAGTCAGAAGAACCCTGCTGAATTTCAATTCTAGGTGGCAGAGCTCAGAGAAATCTAGCTCTAGGACAGGTTCTGCCAATCCAGTAAATGAAGCAGCCGCATTTCAAAGGTACTCATCCCAGTGACTGTCTGCTTAGATATCCCAAACCCCCTCAGCAGCTGCCTAAAGGAAAGAGTAAGAAGACAAACAACAAAAACCAGGACAGCATGGCTCCACTAGAAAGCCCAGACATTAGCAGATACTCTAATGCAACTGAATCTCAGAAAAACGACCTTAAAGCTATGATTATACAGTTATTTGAGAATTTACAATAAAAGAGCAACAGTAATAAAAATGGTATCATATTGGCATAGAAATAGGCCAGTTGAAAAATGAAAATCAACTGAAGACCCAGTAATAAATCCACACACACCTATGGACACTTGATTTTTGACAAAGAAGCAAAAGCCATACAATTAAAAAAATACAGGATCTTCAGTGAATGATGCTGGTCTAACTTGATGTCTACTTCTTTAAAAATGCACATAGAACTTATTTATCAACCTGCACAAGACTAAAGTCCAAGTGGATTATAAAGATCTCAACATAAAAGCAGATACACAAAATATGTTAGAAGAAACAGTTGGGCATAGCATTGAACTCATTATCACAGGAGACAACTTCCTGAACAGAATACTATTAGCTCAGATTCTAAGATCAACAATTAATACATGGGGCCTCATGAAACTGAAAAGCTTCTGTAAGGCAAAGGACACTGTCAACAGAACAAAGTGGTAGCCTACGTATTGGAAAAAGATCTTTGCCAATGCTATATCCAATAAAAGGCTGATGTCTAAAACATATAAAGAATTCAATAAATTATGTACCACCAAACCAAAGAGTCCAATTAAATAATGGGGCACTGAGAATTCTCAACAAAGGAACATCAAATGGCTGAGAAACACTTAAGGAAATGTTCAACATCTCATTTCCCTTAAGGGGGTTTGGGTAAGTTTTTGGTTGCTCTCTTTGGCTATAGATATTTATTTTCGTTGGGGGTTGGTTATAAGTTGCTATTGGTCTTATTCAGTGAGAAAACAAGGTTGGACTCTGAGATGTCTCTCTTTTCCTTTGTCCTTCTTTACTAGGTTCAGAAATAGAGGCTGAAAAGAAAGAAGGGGGAATATAGAGATATATAGGGATGATAGGATAAGAAGTAGATTATTGAGTCTACTCAATTTAAGGCCTTAATTGTTGCTCACAAAGTTCTTTTTAATTGCTTGGTATAGAAATTTGTATATTAGTGCAAAATATGTCTAATTTTGATACATTGGTTTAGAATTCAATGTTAAGATTATTCTTCAGAACAAACATTATATATATAGAATACATGGTTTACCTCCAATTCTTTGAAAGTACTATTGCTGGCTGTTTAGGATAGTAAATTATATAATTGTTAATTTATCAAATCATGGTCATGTCAATTACTAGTCTATTTTTATCACAAGAATATACATCGTAGGTATAACAGATAGGTATGATTCTATAGACAGATAAGATAAATAGTTAAAGTCTTCTAAGATAAAATAGTTAAAGTCTTCAAATACTCAGAGTTCTACAGGATATGACATTTAAAGAATTTTGTTGTTGTTGTTTTAAGGATTTTTTAACAATAGGGTTAACTCATGGCAACACCCAGTCTACCTCAAAGCAGATGATAAACATCAAAGAACCTCCTTATGGAGATGCCTTCAAATGTGGGAAACCAGTCACTGGGCAAAATGTCTTTTTCATACCTTTTATAGTAAGTTAATCCTGATTATTGAAAAGTCAAACCTCTTCTAAATTCAAGAAAATATATAAATTGCCTGTGTAATAACATGGATGTGTTGCTAAGCTCTAGAGATGAATCTTACCAAGCTAAACTCAGTACTAGTTAGCCTTATCCCAGAGAAACAGATGAAAACTCATTCAAAGTTAATTCCATTTAAGCTTACATTTACTTTGATTTCTTGAAGCTCCATCAATGGTAGGTACTGATTTCCAAGAGAAAATATTTGCTGTGGACAATGGGCTAGATTTTTACTTTTCTGTTTTTACTACATGTCAGCTGGTGTATGTATAGAGAAAAAACAGAAAGTTTGGATACCTTGCTTTTTATGCCAAAGTAGATGCAATTTCTAAATTCTGCTTTTGTGGCCAAAGTCATTTTCCATAAAATAGAGACTTTGTTTTTCTTGTATTCTACCCAAGTTCCATTGCTCAGAAAGCTATTTGTCCAGTACCTAATAGGGCATTAGTTATTGTTATGGTACAAGTGTCTTCTTGGCTAGCTGGCTGACTGGATGATGGATGGATGGCCAAATCAGAAATAATGAACACTCATTGAATATATTGAATGTATGCATATTTACCTGCAACCATTAACACTTTCCCCAAATTCTTATTTCATTTTCAGTCTCTCCATATTTCACCTCTTATTTTTTTCATGTGCTGAACTTTCATTAACACTATTTTCATTTTCTTTTTTCCTTCTGGTAATCTTTACATGGAAAAAAATCATGAGTATCTTTGTGTATTCCTGACTAATAGATATTATATATTAAACAATTATCAAATGGATATACTATTTTGTATATACAAAAATATTTTAGTCAAGAATGGTTTTATCCAAAATAAAGAATTCCTTAGTTGCTGGACTAGAATTGATCACATGTATAATGATGAATATGAATATTCTGCACTCAGCACAAGGAAATCCATATCCTTCGATCAACAGTCCTACTCTCCTAGAAGACCTAGCTTTATACATGTGTCTAGCTGTAGGTATGAATCAAATATGTTGTGAATGTGTGGGATAAATGCTATGTTTATACAGAGCATTAGACTATGAGTACTACTCAATTTTTGTCACTTTAAAGGATGTGTGCCTTTTCATAGCGATTGGGAGACCTTCTTCAAGATTAAAGCAAGAAAGGAAATTGCTAATCCATAAGACCAACACAAGATTAATTAATTTGTTTTTAATATTTTATTAATTTATTCATATTACATCTCAATTGTTAGCCCATCCCTTGTATCCTCCTATTCCTCCCTCACTTCTGCTTTCCCTCTACTCCTCTACCCTATGTCTGTGACTGAGGGGGACCTCTTCCCCCTGTATATGCTCATAGGGTATCTAGACTCTTCTTGGTAGGCTGTTATCCTTTCTCTGAGTGACACCAGGCGTCCCCATGAAGGAGACATGGTCAAAAATGGGGCACCAGAGTTCATGTGAAAGTCAGTCCCCACTCTCCACTCAATGGTGGAGAATGTCCTGTCCATTGGTTAGATCTGGGTAGGGGTTCAAAGTTTACTTCCTGTATTGTCATTGGCTGGTGTCATAGTATGAACAGGACCCCGGGTCCCAGATCCGCCCGTTAATGTTCTTCTTGTAGGTTTCGAGGACCCTCTGGATCCTTCTATTTCCTCAGTCTCCCATGCTTCTCTCACCTAACGTCAAAATAGGATGTCCTTCCCCCTGATCCACTTTCCTGGTAAGTGAAGACTTTCATGGGACATGCCCATTGGCCTAGTGTCCAAATATAAGTGAGCATATACCATTTGACTCTTTCTGCTTCTGGGTTAACTAACTCATTATGATCATTTCTAGTTCAATCCATTTGTCCACAAATTTTGGCAATTTCTTGTTTTTAATAGCTGATTAGTATTCCATAGTGCAAATGTACCACAGTTTCTTTATCCATTCTTCTACTGAGGGACACTTAGGTTGTTTCCATGTTCTGACTATTATGAATAAGGCCTCTATGAATATGGTTGAACATATGTCCCTGTTGTGTGGTGGAGCATTTTCAGGGTATATACCAAGGAGTGGAATAGCTGGGTCTTGAGGAAGCCCTATTCTCACTTTTCTGAGAAGGCGTCAGATAGATTTCCAAAGTGGTGTACCAGTTTTTATTCCCACCAGCAACGAAGGAGTGTTCCTCTTTCTCTACATCCTCACCAGCATGTGGTGTCACTTGAATTTTTGATTTTAACCATTCTGATGGGTGTAAAATGGAATCTCAGTGTCATTTCACAAGATTAATTTAAACAAATTATTTTCATACAGTAATTGCAGAATTGCTGTTATCTGCTGGTACTCTTGGAGTAAAGGGGAGAATTCCTTCTCCATACCTCCTTTTACAGACCTTGGTACTGTGATCCAGTGTCATACTCCATTGTGCTCCATGCTATTCTGTTTTTCAGACTCAGTGAACAATAAATTCTGTTATCTTAAGCCATAAAGAGTTTACACCTATCCGAATGGCTAAGTAGAAAAATTCACATGACAACACATGTAGGCAAGGATGCAAAGAAAGGTGAACACTACTGTATTCTTGGTGGGAGTACAAACTTGTACAACCACTTTGGAAAACAATTTGGAATCCAAATTGGAATACTTCTACCTCAAGACTCAGCCATACCACTCCTGGGCATATAACCTAATGATGCTTCACCATTCAACAAGGACATTTGCTTAACTATGTTCATAGCAGCTTTATTCGTGATATCCAGAATCTGGAAACAACCTAGATGTCTCTCAACCAAAGAATGAAAAAAGAAATGTGTTTTTTATTACACAATGGAATTTACACAGTAGAATACTATTCAGCTATCAAAACAAGGAAATCTTGAAATTTTCCAGCAGATGGATGGAACAAATCCTGAGTGAGGAAATCCAGATCAAGAAAGACACACATGGTATATACTGACTCATAAACAGATATTAGCTGATATTAGCTGCTTAATACAAATAACCACACTACAATACAGACTGATGCACCAAACAAGGACCATGTATAATGCGGACCTAGAATCTATGCTCAGATATTGTGGATAGGAAGCACAGTATCCCTGTGGGTCCCACATAATGGGGAGTAGGGAGTGCTTCTGACATGGACTCTGGACTCCCAATATTGATCACTTTCCCCCGGCAGGTTGGCCCTGTCAGGCCACAGAGGAAAAGGACACAGGTAGTACAGATGAGACTTGATAGGCTGAGGTCAGATGTTAGTGGAAGAGAGCTCCCCTTTCTGAGGATTAGGGGATGGACGGATAGGGTGTGAGAGAGAGAGGGTGGGATAAGGAGGTGATGAGGGAGAGGACTACAATCTGGATATAAAGGATTCAAACTGCAGAACAACCAGTTAACTTCTATTGCTAAACCCACTACATGGAAATAGCTCTGAGTCTGGCTTAGACATGAATGTACATGCATAGACAAGGCTTCTTATTGGCCACAAAATCCCTGTGATTTATTGTTAGATGCTATTCTGGATATGGCATGAATGAAGATTTGCAGATGTCTTTCTTCTGCCATACAAAGAGCAGAGAACCAGCCTTAATCATTCTGTGTAACACACACACCTCATACATTTATAATTTCAGGACTGTATAAATGCTTGTGAGAAATTATGTTTTCAGAACAAAAGTACCTGATCTTGACACTGGATCAGATCTGATAGGTTTCATTCTGCTCAGTATGCTGGATGCTGACATCCTGCATCCTTCATGCTCCAACCCCAAGAACTTTAGTTACTGTTACTCATCAGAATATGACAACTCCCAGGACAGCTTTGAAGAAAGCTTCCAATCCCAATTTGTCCAGCATTTCAGACTGACCCACACAGGGTTCCTATTAAGCCTGGAATTTCTCAACAATAAAAAAACTGGACTACAAAGGCTATTCCTAGCTTGTTTAACCATGTTCCCCAATTTTATTTGGGCCTCTACAATAGTACTATTTACCCCAAATCAGCCAGAGGAAATCATAAGAGTAAGATGCCCCATTTTCCATAAGGGGAGTTGGGTAGGTTTTTGTTTACTCTCTTGGATTACAGATGCTTATTTTATTTTTAAAATATATTTCATTTATTTATTCATATTACATCTCAATTGTTATCCCATCCCTTTTATCCTCCCATTACTCCCTCCCTCCTATTGTCCCTTTACTCACCTCCCCTATGACTGTGACTGAGGGGGACATCATCCCCCTGTATATGCTCATAGGGTATCAAGTCTCTTCTTGTTAGCCTGCTGGCACTCAGAGGAAGGATAGCAGGCTACCAAGAAAAGATGCTTATTTTCATTGGGACTTGGTTATAATTTATGATTGGTCTTATTCAGCAAGCAAAGGAGGTTGGACCAGGAATGTCTCTCTTTATATTTATCTTTCGTTCTTGGGAATAAAGATAGGGGTTGAAAAGAAAGAAGGGAAGGTATAGAAATATATAGAACAAAAAGGAGATTATTGAATCCACTCCTCAAAATAAGGCCTTAATTATTATTCACAAAGACAGTTATAACTTGTTGGTATAAAACTTTGTGCATCGATGCAAAATAAGTTTAATTTTGATACATTGGTATAGAATTAAAATTTAAAATTATTCTTCAAACACATTACACATATTTCTACTTTAATATGAGGTATTTTACCCACACAACTCAATTATAATACAAGGTTTACTTCCAATACCTTGAAAGTGTATGTTTACTATATTTAAGTAATACAAGCTAATTATTAATTGATGAAATTATGGTCATGTCAATCAGTAGTTCATTTTTATCACAAGAATATACACCCTAGGTTTAACAGATTAGCTAATAATCTGTACGTATATAGTTACATAGTTAGATAAGGTCTTCAAAAGCCTCAGAGACCTACAGTATATGGTATTTAAAGATGTTTTTATTATTTCAAAGATTCTTTGACAAGAAAGGTTAACTCCTGACAACACCCAGCCTACCTCAAAGAAAACGATGAGCATCAAAGAACCTCCTTATGGAGATGGTTTCAAATGCAGCAAGCAGGCTGCTGGGCAAACTGTCCTCATTTCTATCACAGACAGAATTCAGCCTCAGATGGGCACCTGGATGCAGGCAGAGTTGATGGTCAAACTCTGCCAAGACAGGGTGAGCAAGTCCTCCATAGTTCCTGTCTCACAAATATGTATGTCATATATATTGGCCCAGAAGGCTGAAGATGATGCTCCAGTGTTTTTGAAAGTTATGGGTTACTGTTCAGGCAGCAAACTGTCTCTGTCAGTTTTTTAATTTTGTAAGATGCTAACCTGTTCTTGTTTACTCAGGTAATTAACTTTTATTCCTTCTCAAGTCTGTGATGGGGTTGAAGACCAGATAGTTTAGTCTTACAATTAAGCTTACTTGTTTAGGGGGTAAGATGTCATTGCATCTAGATAGATGTTTTAATTTTATTTATTTTTTTCCTTTGTTGATTTTATTTTATATTTTTACAGTAATAGTTTTTTTATTAATTTATTCTTGTTACGTCTCAATGGTTATCCCATCCCTTGTATCCTCCCATCCTTCCCTCCCTCCCATTTTCCCCTTACTCTTCTCTCCTATGACTGTGACTGAGGGGGATTTCCTCCCCCTTTATATGCTCATAGGGTATCAAGTCTCTTCTTGGTGGCCTGCTATCCTTCCTCTGAGTGCCACCAGGTCTCCCCCTCCAGGGGACATGGTCAAATATGAGGTACCAGAGTACATGAGAAAGTCATACCCCACTCTCCACTCAACTGTGGAGAATGCTCTGTCCTACAAGAAGAACACTATGATAGGCAGATTTGGGCCCAGGGGTCCCGCTCAAACTATGGCACCAGCCAAGGAAAATACAGGCAAGAAACTTTAAACCCCTACCCAGATCTAGCCAATGGACAGGATGTTTTAATTTTATAGAGATGAGATATGGTAGATATTTATTTACATTCAGAATTTTAGACTAACCAAGATAGGAGAGATGTTTTCTTAAAGAATACCAAATACAAATAGCCAAAACACTACAAATTTAACATTTGCATATTCCTGATTGTTTCAAGGTTCTTTTTGCTGTGTGTAGTTTATTTTATTTATGTGTAATAATATAAATGTATATTTAAAAATAAATATAATAAAATATTTTATTAAAAAATATTCTTGGCTTATTGCTTGAAATTCTTTTCCAGTTTTCGTTGTGATGAATGTTATGGGCTAATAGTATCTCTGAGCTTGTGGAACTCGGTAGTAGGTTTTGGAATTTGAACATAGGAAACCACTTTACATATTTCCCCTTATAATTTCTGTTAGGTGAAATATGAAAATGTGATGCAGTATACTACCAAATAATTATGAATGTAAAATATCTAATATTCTATGGAATCTTTACAATTATTTATCACAAATCAGGATCTGAAAATTGTCAAATATGAGAGTTTTAATAAATGGTTTCTTTAATTTCTCAGTAAAGAAGGTTTTGTCCATTTTTTGCATAAAATGGTCAGTTATTGTGCTGATTAAATCTATAGAAAGCTTGATTAAGAGAAGAGTAATCACAGCAATGGTCAATGCAAAAAAAAAATCACAGTCTTAGCTACAGAAATAGTTGCAACCCACTGTATTCTGCTACTTGGAGTTTAATCAGAGGAACAAATTGTCACAATCCTAATTAATCATGCCCTCAATTAAGCACAGCCACGGAAGAGATACACACTTAAAATAATTAGAATGGATGATAATCAGCGTGCTATAAACAATGAAAAGCATTTGGTTGTTGGCCAAAAGGAAAGGAAAAATGCTGAGCTGTTTTTTGCTTTGTATTGTATTCTTTACAATAGAAAATTATATCTAAATTCAATTACATAGTCTTTAGTCTCCTACTGGTAGCAAGATAGTCATTGACATTTCTTCTTGAATTCTTCAGTGGGATAAGAGGAATTATAAAAAAACCTTTGTTATATAGAGATGTGAAATAATAATTTCAATATATATTAGGATTCAGGACTTTCCTTTGATTATAGGACACATATTCCTAAACACACCTGCTAATAAATATCACAAGCTTTGTTTTAAAATTAAGCTTAATATGTCAGCAAATTAATGTGTTGTGGTACTAGAAATAAAAAACTGAAAACCCTTAGAACTTTACCTTTGCTAGTTTTCTTCTTAAAGTATTACCAGTTTAACATTCCAATGTAAAGACCAGAAATGAATGGAGATCAAATAGTAACCAGATATTAAGTACATTCTGGAAAGGAGTTATTATTAGAGAAGACCCATCATATGATGGGTAAAGTCTTAAGCAGACCATGGGCAGGATGATCTCTAAGGAAAGCAGGGAAGAGTCTAGGAATGCAGGCATTCTCAAAACAAAAGGGAAAGAATGACAGGGGAATCACGTAATTAAAACAAATGCTTAGTATTCTAACATTCAAACATAACACAGAGTATTTGGAAGAAAGAATAGTGAGACAGACTAAGGATGCTTGTCATTTTAAGAATTTCATTAAAAATGTTTCAAACTGAAGTAAAGCAAGAAATGGGAAAATGGAAATGAAAGTGTGCACCAAAAGCATTTGAGTGCGGTAGGTTAGGTCAACACATTCAGTCTATGCACAGTTCGAGGAATCACAAGATAATGGGAAGACTAAAGGCTTTATAGGAGATAAAAGTTACTTTCTCCCAAAGAGAATAAAAGACATCAAACCATGAAGACAATTTTAATGACTACAACGAAGAACCTAACTGCAATAGAGGAAAGCAGAGTTACAGAGAATATTTAAGTTCTACAACAAAAAAGAGAAAGAAAAAAATTAGACTCAAAGGAGTGAGAATGTAATTTATAGTAAATAACCAATCAGACTAAGGGAAAGAAAGACAGTTAAATGATGCCACCAGAAGAAGGAGAAGAAGATTATACAAGGATCGCTGCTTGTTCAACTAAGTAAAAAGGTATTTTCTAATATTAGAAGCTGGAGAAACTATTGCCCTCAGACCCACACAGTATGCAGCATAGAATAGTGCCCTTCAGCTAGAAGAAAATCAACATATTATTGAAATTCCTCTTCACATGAAGGAACATAATTGCCAGAAATACTAAAAATCTGTCATTTGTTATATATGATCATCAAATTACTTTTTTAAAGAAAATATAATAGAGATAATGTATTGTCAAATTTGTAAAACATGGAGCAAAGTAAACTTAGAACCCCTACCCAGACTTGGCCGATGGACAGGACATTCTCCACCGTTGAGCGGTGAGTGAGGTCTGACCTCCATACAAACTCTGGGGCCCCATTTCTGGCCACATTCCCTTGGTGGGGAGGCCTGGTGTCACTCAGAGGAAGAATAATAAGTCACTAAGAAGAGACTCGATACCTTATGAGCATATACAAGGAGAGGAGGTCCCCCTCAGTAACAGATATAGGGGAGGGGAGTAAGGGGGGAAGTGGGAGGGAGGGAGGAATGTGAGGATACAAGGGATGGACTAACAAATGAGATGTAATATGAATAAATAAATAACAAAAGAAAAAGAAAAAACATAGAGCAAAATATTTTAATAACTGACAAATGACTAATGGAACCAAACTATTTTAAAATAGTTTACCAGATATAAGGAGATAACTTACTATGTATGAGTCCTTCCTAAACAAACTTAAAGACCTAAGCCTGAATCCCCGCATGGCAGCAACAAAAGCTGTGTGCCTCTAAGCCTGAACTGTAGATGCAGACAGCAGTATTGCAAGAGTACCAACGACAGGCCTCAATTCAAGTTCAGTGAGATATTGTTGTACCTGAAGTATTCTTCTGGTATCTGTGCACATATATGCATATAACCCCCCCCACACACACACACCAGATTCAATTAAACAGCTCTCCAAATTCAAATCAATTGATGGGTTATGAAAGATGCCAATGTGGTTCAACGAAGGAAGTTTTTTTTAATGTATGTGGTGGAAATAGAAATTCAGCCCCCTCTGTCTTATCAAGTGTGTTGTTGAATTACAGATATATACAACAGTTTCATTATTATAAAGTTTATAGAACATACGTGAGATCATCATGAAATAACTGAGAATTTCATATACAGAGCCGAAAGTCCTCTATGTGAATGGAAAGTTTAAAAAGCACATACAAGAGAACTCAGCAAAAGTCAATGACTAATAAAATAAAAATGCAACTTTCACAGATTGAAAAAATTATTATGCATTATGGAAGATATAGAGAAATCTTCCATGAATGGGTAATAAGTTAAATGATGCAATTAGAAGTGTGCTATACACTTTAACAGATCCTTCACAAAAGAATCCACAGACACTCTATGGTAAAGCATGGGAATTAAACATTGACTTAAAGTCATTTGTTCCTTATCATTGGCTTCAATGAGAAATTTGGTGCTTAAAGTAACACTTCTCTGACCATACAGAGGAGATAAGATAATAATTGGAAGTCCGAACATTTTAAAAACATCATTTTAGTGAACAGATTTTTTCAGCATTGTTTATGTAAATGAGCATATATCTTTATTTTACTCTCCCCCAATCTTAATTTTTAAATTGATTGTTTTCATGCATTTTTATAGAGGTCATTAAGCAAACTTTTTATAAAAGTATGGAAAGTACTATGCATTCTTATTATTATGTTAGCAAATATGCTAAAGTTGAAACAATCAATATGTTGATTATAGAAATGAAAACATTAAATTTCTTATGCTTCTAAGCTGATTGCTAGAACAAAATAAACAGTATATATTAACATTCTAATGGATGCTTGTTTGTGATTAATTCATTTCCTTTCTATTCCTCTTTCACCTCTTGCTTTTATTTGGTCAATTATAACAAAAATTATAATTCTCTAAGGTTCATAATCAGTACATAATAGATGAGTTTCTTTTTATTAGAACAAGAAAAGCTTATAATTGTCCAAGGAGCTCAGAAATTTGAACTTTCAGAATTGTTTAACCATACGGGGTGGTGAGAAATTAGTTCATATAATTGACAGAAATTAGACTAGTCTGCCTGGACCATAGGAAAAAAGAAATCAAATAAATATGTCCATCCTGTAGTAGATAAGAAGGAAGGAGGTTAGAAACAAATGTCTTGGGTAAATGAAAACAGGTGAATTAAATTTGAATGTGCTGTTTCTCAACATCAGGAGCTCTTTTCACAGGCTGAAAAATGGTATTGGCAAACCTACCACTCAAAATATCCTTGTAGTAATCCTTCAGAAATGAAAATGTGAAAATTCCACCTCTTATCCTAGGATCAGAAATATCCTCTGGACATCTCTCTCTCTCTTTCTGTGTCTCTTGTTCTCCCTCCATCTCCTTATGTCCTCTCCTTGTATCAACCTCCCTTTTATTTTCTTTCCCCCTTTCCTTCTTCTATTATGATGATAAGCAATCAATTATGTCAGGTATGTGAGAATAAGCTTCAAAAATACCTTGTGCCCACAAGTTACTATGCAGGAACAATGTGAAATCAAAACGGAAAGAATTTGTGGCATAAGGAACATTCTAGTCATTTTGATAAAAATCAGAGAAATTCCAGGTCTCACATGGGATTTGCTTAAGACAAAGCAATTACTTGTTTCAAAAGTACTAATGAAATCCAAGAGAAAATAATGAAATGTCTGGCTCCCTAAGTGTGACTTAATGTACATTATAATGTATTTCTCAATATTTGCTTTATAAATACAGTTAAGTCAACATTTATATTTATATATTTCAAATGCTTTAAAACATCAATGAAAAGGTTTTAAAGGTGTGTTTGTTATTACAAATGGAGATTAAAATATATTCTCATGTCCCAAAATAAAAATATAAAAAGTTAGGTGAGTATATGGGGAGGACACTTTCTCAGCATGTGTAAGACCAATGTTAGTTTTAACCTCAGTCTAGAGACTAAGAAAGCCTTGAATTTTTCATACTTCTGCCTCAAGCTTCCAAGGAAATAGGATTATAGGTATGCACTCCATGGAAATATTAATTTTTTTCTTTAGGACAAGATTATGTTGATGATGTATAGGTATTAAAATCAGCTTCCAAGACAAACTAAAAGCTTAGCATTTTAGTAGTAAAATGTAAATTAAATGATTAGTAAGATCTTTTTCTGAAGTTTTTCATCAAGCATTTTTTAGATCGCTTTCTGTCTTTACATTTAAAACACACTGGAAGAACTTGTATTTATATCACGTGATGAAAAAGTTTGTTCAAATTTTTAGCAAAAAACAATAAATGAGCCCTTAAAGGTGAGAAAAAAGCTAAGTAGAAATTGAATTAAATCTTGTGATATGATGCCCTTAACAAATAAGAGTTCTGGTCTCTAGTTGAATGTGATCATTTCATTACCATAAAACTCTTGCTTCTGAAATTAGAAGTTTAGTTGTGACATATCTTTAGTCAATGGCCTAGTTGTTTGATGCGGTCACTCCATATTGTTTGGTATTAAAGACCTTCAGCTCATATGCAGATGAAGCTCTTTGGGAGAAATGAGCACATTGGACTTTTGAAAGAAAGTAGCCAATTGCTAATGGGTACAGGTACCATAGAGACAGAGAGAGAACATATTGTCTCCTGGATTTTGTGATACACACACCGTGAAGCAAGGCATGCCCTTTGTGCCTGTTAAATCACCACAGTCTAAGAAATAGTTACGTTTCCCCTCTCTAAAGACACATAGAAATCATTAGGATGTGACCTTCTCCACTGCTTACTTGAAACTTATGTGATTAAAAGTCAACACATCTCTCCTCTTACCTTGACTCTTCTTATCTAATGACAATGACTAAAATCCCTTTCTACTTTAAAGTCAAATTACTTAGACTATTTCCAACCTCTTCCCTTTCTTTTGCATTTTGACCACACTTTTAGCATATATTATATGTAAAAGTAGGATTTTTTTTCTGATAGCTTAATAAGTCTGCAGAAAATTTTATTGTCACATTCATCTCTTTCCAATTAGTAATCCTTCTATGTGTGTGTGGGTGAGTGTGTATGGGTGTTTGAGTGTATGTGAGGCTGAGTGTGTGTGAGCATGTAAGAGTATGTGTTTGAGGAGTGTGGGATTATGTGTGTGAGTGTGCATATGAGTGAGTGTGTTTGACTGTGTGAAAGAGTTTGGGTGATTGTGTGCCTGTGTATGTGTGTGTGATTGTGTGTGAAAATGTGTTTATGAGTATGTGAGAGCATGTGTATGGTAAGGGTGTGTGAGTGTATATTAATGTCAGTGTGTGTTTGTCTATGTGAGTGTGAGTGTGTGTGTATGAATACGAGTGCGTATATGTAAGAATGTACGTGTGAGTGGGGGTGTTTAAATGTGTGTGAGAGTTTGTATGACAGAGTGTCTGTGAGAGTGTATGTGTGTGACTGTGTGAAAGTGCATGAGTGTTTGTGCGAGTGAGTATTTGAATATATGAGTATATGCATGTGTGTGTGTGAGTGTATGGGTGTGTGTGACTGTGATAATGTGTGATTTTTTTTGGTATGAGAGTATTTTATTAATACATGTGTTTGAGTCTGTGTGTGTAAATGTGTTTATGTGCATCAGTATGTGTGGAAGTTTGTGTGAGTGTTATTGTGTATGAATATTTGTGTTTGCGAGCATTGGAGAGTGTATGAATGGGTATGTGAGTGTATGAAAGAGTGTGTAGGTGTGAGTGTGTGCTTTCGTGTGTGTTTGAGTATGTGTAGATATGAGAGCGATGGTGTATATGAGGATGTGGATGTGTGAGAATATTCATTTGAGTGTGTGTGAACATGGCTGAGTGTATGAGTGTGTATGTGTACGTTAAAGTGTATCATATTTGAGCTCATCAGGCAGTAGGTCATTTAGGGAAATGGTATAAGTCACTGTGTCAAATGTAGGGTTTGGCCTAATAGAGTTTGGTTTTGAAAGTTAAAGCAGCTTCATATTTAACTTGCTGCTTCCCAAGTCATCAATATGTGAACAGAACATACCATAAACCACTGCAATCATGTTTATTTTTATCTCTGTTTATTTTATTCTTTTTTCTTCCTGTATTTTTAGTTTTTAAAATCTTTTATTAATTTATTCTTGTTACATCTCAATAGTTATCCCATCCCTTGTATCCTCCCATTCTTCCCTCCCTCCCATTTTCCCCTTATTCCCCTCCCCTATGACTGTTCCTGAGGTGGATTTCCTCCCCCTGTATATGCTCATAGGGTGTCAAGTCTCTTCTTGGTGTTTTTATATCCTCTGCTCCTCTATTTTAAATTTATTGCTTGAAACACAAGGCCAAATACCCCCTTTTCCATTTAGTTCTCCTGACTGTTATTTGATAATAGCAACATGAAGTTAAAAGTAACACAGTAAAATTATCTGTCTCTCTCACCATAGTGTGTGTGTGTGTGTGTGTGTGTGTGTGTGTGTGTGTGTGTGTGTGTGTGTGTGTTTACCCAGTCCTTCTAGGTACTAGGCTTTTACTGATAGTAGGTGGGATAGTAAACACGAAGTAGAAAAACAGATAACGTATGTGCTCAGTTTCTACTTGGAAATTGATGAAAGAAAGAGAAAATAGTAAACACAAGGAAGTATTAACATTATGAATAGAATACAAAGATAAAGAGGAGACATTCAAAGAGGATCAACAGATAAATAACAGAAAATACACCTGTTAGTATAGTGTAGGAAATTATTTAAGGCTAGAATTGTACTTTTTAGAATGTGAGCAGGCTGTGTCTGTAGAGAATGTAAAAATAGGCACTCAAAAATGTAAGGGTACAAGTGATGAGAGGCAAGCTGTCCTAAGAATAATACAATAATAAACTTGATTATTTTTGGACTTGGTTTCTCATAAAATCTACATGTGGATATTGCCTCTGCTTTATTCGAGTGTTTTATTGTTTGTCATTTAGCTGCTGGTTCAGTAGTTTCATTTAAATGTCACATATATAAAAGCATATCAAATATTTTGGACTCTGTGAAGTCTCCTTTCTCAAAATGGGATCCCAGGAGACATTATTAGAAAGAAGAATATGAATGAAAGCCTTTTTACATTATCCCGATCACCTGTTCCCTTTTAGCCTCTGCTCAGGGATTCTGGGTTAGACTTGATCCTATCACTTTATCTTCATGGAGTAAATTAATCTGTCACCACCATCCCTCCAGTGCACATTCAGACACATATAAAGTTGTTTTTGAAACATCTCACAAAAGGCGTCTTCTGAAGTGGAAGCAGCTATCATTTAGAAACATTAAAAGATTTCCGAGTTAAATGCACCTTTACAGGGCAAGGCTGAACTTTTGGTAATTTAAATTTGCTTTCCAAAATGAGACAATATATCTTTACCAGTTCTTGAGAGAACTGATTGAACTTGATCATACTTGGAAAATGTAGTTTTCAAAAACAATAATTTGAAATTTCTCCAGAATAAAGACCAAAAAAAAAAGGAGGGCCATAAAGAATTAATTTCCATTTTCTAACAGTGTTAGTTACCAAGATTTTGGTTTCTCAACTAAATGTAAGTGTAAGAATAAATTTGATAAACTTAGCACTGTCATTTACTATGAGAAAGTGTACAGATGTTCACTTTGAAATATAAAATAGTCATACATTTTTGTGTGTCTACCGTGAAGTAAAAGGTTTCTAGTGCCTCGGACAGCGTGAAGTTTCTATCCTTCTCTTTTACTTTAACCTCTTCGGCATCACTGTCAGGGGATGAGCTAAGAATACACTGTAAAGAGGTAGCAGTAATAATTAAAAGAGACATTTTCAAGAAGCAAATGTGTTAATTAAAAGCAAAGAATTTCAATTGAATTGGATTCTCCTCTGAAACTGAATGTGATTCACCAGCCACTTGAGCTTGGTACTGCCATGGAATATTGAATCTAACAAGACCTCGACCCCATAAAAATAATGAAACAACTTGAAATTTTATAACATCATATAATTTTACCTAACATTTCCACATACATTTTATTAAACACATAACAGTGTAATGGGGTTATTTATAATAGTCAAAGTTCAATTTTAAATGGAAATAATTTCCCTTGGTGGTAATAATGGTTGTAATAATTATTATTATAATGATTACTGGACTTTATTAAATTCAAATGTATCAGGCAAAATTTAGTCACCATATTCTCCACATTAAGTGTTTTAATCCTCACAAAATGGCATGAAGCGAGAGTTATCTTCCCATTTCACAGGTGTGGAAAGTATATTTAGTTATTTATCTAATACCCCACACATGGAATAATAGGAGATTCTTGGATTTCTACAAGAACTCTGGGCTATGTGGTCTACCGTGGCTAAATAAAATGAAGCTCTAATTTTCAGTGGAGAACAGACATTCAAGGTTTATGTATCTCCAGATTAACTAAAACAATGGTACTATGTTGAACACTGAGGGTTCACTTTCCCTCTAATCATTTACAAGGGCTTTTCACTGTGCATTGGCCAGGATAGCCAGTGAGAACCTCAAAATTGTCAGTAGTTAACTTTCAGAAAATAATTACAATCTATATTTTATTTCCACTAACCTTTGTACCTTAAATAGACACCACTTGTCTTTTGATTGAGTTCTTGAAACACTAACAAAATCTACAGCTGTTTCCAGGATGGACATGGCTGGCCAGATTATTTATTCCTTGTCTTTGAAAACAAATCTTCATTCCTACTCCTTTGATTTGGCTTTTATTTCCCTGGAAGAGATTATATTAACTCAGAGTTTGGTACAAGACTGAGATAGTAATTCAATACATTTTGTTAGTGATTTCAATTAAGATATTGGAGATGCTTACAAAATAATTTGAAAAATTATTTCTAAAATAACATTTGAAGCTAAGAAGTAATGAGAAATACAAATTATGATTAAATTGATGTATGCAACATTTGCTAGAAACTTTTTGCATGTTTTTGATCTGAAGAAACTTAAATTAAATTTGAACCCAACTTTAATTTAATGAAGATATTGAGAACTTAGTCATATCTTTATCTGAACTTTTAGAAATGTAATTTTCAGCTCTATTGACACTAAATGCTTCTTCTAAAAATCCCCAAAGCATTTCAGTTCTGTTTAAAAATCAGAGACTAAAGTATCCACTTTTAATGTAATTCTGAGCATGTTGTGTGCTGAGCTATCTCTGAAATAGAAAGCATAGAGTATCTTACAGCAGAATTCATTTTCAGGAAGC
Source organism: Acomys russatus (assembly GCF_903995435.1). NCBI lineage: Eukaryota > Metazoa > Chordata > Mammalia > Rodentia > Muridae > Acomys > Acomys russatus. Next base: position 61,403,117 of record NC_067138.1, read on the forward strand.
TACATAACTTTGTTGCTGACTGAACAGGTCCTAGAAGTATGTACCTGGCAGATGATTCTGCTTGTCTTCTCACCTTTGAATACCTGCAGTAAAGAGCCCACTTCCTGAAAAATGGGTAAGGGCAACTCTATCTGATACATATAATTTATAAAAATATTGAGGAACTATTACAGAAACACATCTCATTTCATGTTACTGTTATGGGAGAATCAAATATTAATGCACTGCAGAAAACTCAGGGGACTGCTTCTATAGCCCACTCAATTCATACATGTATGAGATACAGACATCCTTTTGTAGATAGCTAATAACACATTTCAAAACAATATACAGGCTTTTAGAAAGTAAGCAAAGCTTGATACTTGATGTATAAAAGGAAAACTCAAGGCAAAAGACATGCTGTTGGAACACACACACACACACACACACACACACACACACACACACACACACACACACTGGGTGTGGTGCCAAATGTCTTTAATCCCAGTACTCGGGGGACAGAGGCACTTGGATCTCTCTGAGTTTGAGTTTGACAGAATGAATTCCATGACAGCCAGAGCTACACAGAGAAACCAGGTCTCAAAGCAAAATCAAAATCAAAGGAAAAACAAAAACTAACCAACCAAACTGCCTAACAAGCAAAACAAAACAGAAAACTGCACTTAACTATAAAGAGTTGAATCTTTGAACATAGCAATCTCTCTGTTTCTTTCCTATGTAATTGATATACCCACATTCTTATGCAAAGTGATACTCAGTGGCATAAATGCTACGTCATCACTAGAATTATACAAAACATGTTTATAACATGAAGGGAAAAAATGGGTTCAACTGTATTTTGTATTTTTCTGTGATAGTATGATAAAAGTCTCAAATTTTTCTTTAATGTCATATGAGCCCAAGTTTCCAAAGCCTTCAATTTTTAAATTATTATTTTGATTTATTTCACTTTTGAAAACATGCATCCTACTTAAGAAATCAGACAATGACATGTAGTATGTGAAGAAGCCAAGTGCTGCAAGCTTCAGATGACATTACATAGGATAATATCTTTGAATAAGACTCTTAAACATGGTGTTACTTGCTAAAATGTCTTACTCTTATGGGATGCTGACTAGAAATATTGAGTGTTTGTATAAACATATTTCTTCTATCCTGCATATTTTTAAAACCAGAACCAGCCAACTACATAGTAAAGTAGGGAAAATATTTTCCTGGGGACCATACTTTGATAAGCTTTTTTTTTTTTTTTAAATAAACAAAACAAACAAACAAAAGACCAAAGTCAGGAAACTCTCCTCAGACATTCTCAAAAAAAAATCTGGAATGTTTTATAGCATGGAAGATTGACTGCATGAATTCTTACCTTCAAATCAACTTTATTATCTTCCACTGAAAACCCGGTGGCTTATCTTTAACAGTTATAGTTGCATTGTTTGCATCTGCATTGTCTGCAGGATTAAATTCATGCATGCTCTGCACCTTGCTATACTGGACACTTTCTACAGCTTTCTATTCAACCTTATTACCTTATTCTCTCACCCATTGTCACTCTGGGTGAGGCCAGTGTGCACTAAACCTGTCAGAGCAGTGCTTCTGCATTCTCCCCAAATATCTTAGTCCATTAACGCTGAAATCAGTCTCAGCAAATTTTATGGGAATGGGAAAACAGTAGATTTTTGGGAGAATGTTAACAATCATCATCTCTGTGTGAATTTCTGACAGAATCTTCATCTGTGTTGGAAAGCTTACAAATAAACAGTTCTACTGTCTAGAATTTTATTCACACTCTGGCTGTAGGAACTCTTAACATAATGGCCTACTAACCTCTTCTTGAAGTGTTCCAGGACCCTCCCCCGCAGTCCATAGTACCAACCTCTTCAAAATTCCTTTCAGAAGGCACAAGTAAAGACTGATGGACCACATGATCATAATTAGTCCAGGATTGCCCTCAATTTTCAGTACCAATTTTTCTGTATATGTTACTTTACACATTGCAGGAACAAAATATTTGACTGAAACACATTAAGAAGGAAAGATTTATGAGGATGGCAGCATATATGTGACATTTCTATTGATGAGACAGAAAACAGAGCTTCAGCTGAAGCAAAATCATCCCATAAGTTTTAACCTCTGCCTTTATGTACTTATTTCTGTCACTATCTTCCATTTCCAGAAGTTTCCCAAACTTCCCTAAATAGTTAGTTAAAGAATAAGTGTTTTTTGCATGTAGCATGCATGTAACATTTCACATTTAAATGATATCTGTCATAATTATCATTAAAGTGGGAGAAATATGGGTGGGGTTGGTGGGAGGAGAGTACAGAGAGAAATAATGTAAATATAATACTCATGCATAAGATCCTCAAAAAATAAATTAAGAAAAAATTTCAACTTTTTCCCCTAGTTAACATCGATAGTGCATCCAAATATTCCTTATTATTTTTAGATATTTAAATGGAGCATTTAACTGATAAATTTAAGGTGACAACAACTCATAGCATGTATCACATTAATTATTACAGTTAACTCAAAACTTACTGTTCACAGAAATAGAAGCCTCTTCCGTCTGAAAACACTCTCATGGGTTTCTGTTAAGTACTGACTAGTCAGTGTAGCCCAGCAGGGAATCTTTGTGTTGCTCCATCCTCTTCTTCTCTCAACCCTTCATTCATCCAAAGAAAGGAAATGATTAAGGAACATATAAAGGAGAAAAAGTATATAAAAAGACTACAAAACACCCATAGTAAGAAAACATAAAATACTAGTAAAATGTCTGTCTCTTTGGAAATATTACTATGCCAGATGTTTCTACTTCCTTCCTTCCTTCTCTCCTTCTTTCTTTCTTTCTTTCTTTCTTTCTTTCTTTCTTTCTTTCTTTCTTTCTTTCTTTGTCCCTCCCTCCCTCTCCCTTACCCCATTATCTCCCTCCCTCCCTTTTCCTTCCTCTCCTCCTCTCTCCCCCTCCCCTCCCCTGTGTCTCTCATTCTTTCTTTACTTATTTGAGAATGGTCTCCTGTAGCTCAGCCTTGCCTTGAATTTGCTGAGAAGTTGAAAATGGACTTGAATTTCGTATCTTTCTGATTCCACCTCCTAAGCGCTGAGTTGATGAAATTGTACTACCACTACCACACTGGATTTTAGGTAGTCTGTGCGGGGTTTCAGCCTAGGCAGTATGCAAACACTCTGCCAACTGAGCTAATCCCCAAGCCCTGTCTTTCATAATGATCATTTGTAGCATCGCACAAACCTACAAATCTGTTCAGTAAAACAAGACTGCAATGTAAGATGGGCAAGCATTTGCTCTCTACAGAAGCTCTCTAAACACCTTGTGAAATAATGTTACAGAAAAGTAAATGCTGAATATCCTCAAATGTGGAAGCTAGCAGAAAAGATTTCATCATAAATGAGAGAATCATGCACAATATGAGAGTTTGGGAGAGATGAGAGGAAGTAGGAGCCGTGATCATTAATATACTCTGGTATTGTCAAGAGAAAGTACAACTTCTAATGTATTATAGCATGGCAACATCACCTGTAGACTATGATCCATTTAAAATTCTCAAATAGAAGAAATTATGAGGGCTTTCAATGCAGAGGAACTTATAATGTTGGGGATCATAGACTAACTAACTTTCTTGGTCTTATTATTGTAAAAGTATGCATGCTTTGAAATATCACATTGTACCCATGAACTTATGTAACTAGCATGCAACAATTAAAATAAAAACCACAATGGAATACTCTTATCATTACACAGCTCAGTATTATAGTCTATTGTGCTTTATCATGTAGGTACCAGAATAACCAGATTGCCTTAGTGGATCAACAAAACTGACATTGCGTCTTTACCAAACCTCTTTCCATTCATACCCTTAGATCTCCTAATAAAACTTTACTGCAGCTGATTGGCAAGCTTAGGGAGCTGCTTCAGATTGTGTCATTCTCAAAGTTTTTTTTTTTCAGTAGATGCCTTGCCTTCGTTATTCTATTGATAAAACATATCTTCACTTATACTATTTAGTGTACCTATAACTGGTGTAGTTATTAAGTTTAGAGTTTGCGTTTGAACTCTGAAATTACGATGACCCTTTTCCAAAGTAGATCTCATAATACTACATCCTGGTGTGCATAACTGTGACTGTTGGATAGAATTATTTTTATCTGTAGTAAATTAGTGATGGTAAAAGCTGTGGATTGAGAGACTGAGTCAGAACTATCCCTCTCCACTCACCCATGCCACTCCAACTTTTCTGACTCTCTCAGTTCTAGGGGCTATGTGGAATATGATTTTTTAAAAATAGGAAGTGGTAAGTTGTGGGTCAACTAATCAGCAACAGGCAACTGATTAAATACATTAATTAAAACCATAAAAGTTAAACTGTTTAATAGAATTTAAGCTGTCTTGCAAGATACTTATACATCCAAAAGCAATATGTTCTGTCAGTTTGGTGAGATGTAAATGAAAACATACAATTCAGTTAATGATTATAAATACAGCATTAAGATAGGTTGTTTTTACTTTTGAATATGATACAATCTAAAAACATTACTTTTTAGACTTTAAAAAAATTTTCTGAGGTCATAATATAATTGCATTTTTCTTTCCTTTCCTCTCTGCAAATGCTCCAATATATTCCTCTAACTCTCTTTAAAAATCATGGGCTTTTTTTAATTGTTACTGCACATATATATTTCTAAATATACCCTGCTCAGTCTGCACAATGTTGCTTACATGTATGTTTTCAGGCTGGCTGTAGCATTGCCTTGCAGTTGTCTGGGTGCGTAAAGGTTTATGTATGCTCATGTATGTGTGGAAATGTACAGATGTCAGAGGTCAACCTTGAGTTTTCTTCTCAGGAAAATTTTCTCTTGTCTCTTTATGAAATATTCTCTAATTGGCCTAGAACTTACCAATTAGGGTTGTCTTTTTGGCCAGTGAACACTGGGATCTAACTTGTATTGCCCTATTACCACACTGGGATTACAAACTCAAGCCAGAATTTTTTTCTTTCCTTCCTCCCCTCTCTCCTTCTTCCTTCCTTCTTCCTTCCTTCCATCAATCCTTCTTTCCTCTATTCCTCCTTCTCTCTCTCTCTTTCTCCCTCTCTCCTTCTCTTAACCACCTCTTTCTTTTGCTCTTATGTGAGTTCTAGGACTGATCTTACGTGTTATGCTCTCATACCTCTCAGTTAACCCAGTGAGCCCAGCATTTATTGTAAAAAGGTTTCAGACACAATGGTGTAAAAATTAGAACTCCCTTACTCCAATCTGTGTAGAAGATCCTCTGTTATCTGTAAGGTCTTCTCATGTCCATTACTTCAAGAAGGCTAGCTTTCCAAAGTGCAGATTTAGAAGCATATGCTTATACCTTTGCTTCCTGAACTGGCCTTTGCAGTTGATTTCATATAACAAAGATTCCTTCAAGCAGGAAATGAGACAATAGTAACATAGTCTTCCCAAGGTTTTTCTTTCCTCTTAGGGACAGTTATGTCCCTGTTCACTGAAAAACACTGAAAATGAAGAAATTATCCAAAGTCAGAGAAACAATTGTAATAGATATTTCAATGTAAAGTTCCTAGTATTTGGGACATATCCAGGATCTGACAGTTTTGTTGTTGTTCATTTATTTGTTTGTTTGTTGTTGCCAAATGAATGTCCTCAGAATAACTTCAAAATGATTTTACAAGATAGTATTGAGAAAACTTTGTTAGCTCTCAGAGCAAAATCTAACAGTATTATATAGGAAAATTTCCAAAACTAAGCCAAAATAAATACATACTGTATAATTATCTTTCTGCCTTCAACCTTCCCAGTTGCTTTTTAACAAAAGAAAAGAATTAAATTGAAATAACTCAACTTGTCTATTTTTTAATAAGTAAATCCAACTACTAGCAGTTCTTGAAATATTTCTGCTTACATGTCTCTACATCAAAAAGAAAACAATACAAATGTGGCATCCTACAATAAAGGGGACTCCTTGACTAAAAGAAGGGGAGAGGGATTTTTATACTGAAGAAAATTACAACATTTAGAAAAATGCTCTCATTCTCTGTAAGAGCAAAAGAATAAGAAACCTGCTACTAACAGCAGTGATGTTTTCAGTTACTCAGCCTGCTATTGCACTGTCTGACTAAGTCACTCCATCACTTGACCTGTTTCATACACAACACTGAAGACTCCAGCAGAAGCTTTGGCATTGCTCATACAAGTGGAGTAAGCAAGCATTTGGGACACTGTTGTTGAAAGGCTTGAGGCACCAGAATCTCTCTCTGTGAACTAAAAACTAGCTTTCTGCGGATTATAGGCTAATGTTTTGTATACATTAATGTCAGACTTAACAACAAACATGTACTCTTTCAAGTGTTTTACTTTGTTCATAACCTTATCCTGTGTATTACTAATGAACAAGATCTATGAACTTGGTGACTATGATTTATGACTAATGAACAAGGTCATTGTATTGTATTTTGATCATACAACCCTTCCCTCCAAGTACCCAGTGTTCGCCAATATGTCTGTTCCCCATCATGTTCTCAACTTCCTTTCTTTTTATTTGGTGAGTGTTCTCCTTGTGTCCTTAGGTGTAGGGTCCTCCACTGGAACACTGGGGCAATTAGTGACCATCCACCCAAAGGAAAACTCCCTATTTCCCTAGTAACTATCAATCCCTAACAGCATTTCAGATAAAGTGGAGGGTTCATTCGCCACTCTACACTCATAATGGAATGTGTATGGGCCTACGAATTTACAGGATTTTTTTGTTGTTAGCCAAGCTGCTATGGATTTATGAATGTAGTATCCGTTTCATGTCCATAAGATAGTACTTTATTATACTTCTCTTGATCTCTGGCTCGGTGTTTGTTTGTTTGCTTTGTTTTTTGTTTTTATTTGTTTTGTTTTTTGAAAATACAACAACCTTACTACATGTGAAATATTAAAGCATCACAACATCACATATTGATTACTTATATTGGCTATAACTTTTTGTTCGTTTGTTTTTTCGAGACAGGGTTTCTCTGTGTAGCCTTGGCCATCCTCGACTCACTTTGTAGACCAGGCTGGCCTCGAACTCACAGCGATCCGCCTGCCTCTGCCTCCCGAGTGCTGGGATTAAAGGCGTGTGCCACCACGCCCGGCTTGGGTATAACATTTTTTTAATTTGTTCACTTTACATCCAGATTTCAGGCCCCTCTCTCATTGACTCCTGGTCTCCCATTCCTTCCTCATCCATGCTCCCTCTCTCCTGGTCCTCAGAAAAAGGGAAGCCTTCCTCCCCTAACATCTGTCCTTGGCTTATCAAGTCTCATCTGGACTGCCTGTATCATCTTCTTCTGTGGCATAGCAAAGCCATCCCGTAGGAGGAAGTGATCAACTTGTGGGCACCAGAATCCATGATAGAAGTAGTCCCTATTTCCTATATCATGGGACCCGCAAGGAGACTGTGCTGCCTTTTCGAGTATATCTGAGCAAAGAGTCTAGTTTCTCATCATGCAAGATCCTTGGTTTATGCATCAGTCTCTGCAGACATTCCTTCCTCCATCAGGATTTGTTGGCTCCATTGGTCTCCTTCTGAAGCTCTTCTCCCCTCCAGGTCTTTCTGTCCCCTAACTCTTCCATAAGACTTCCTGTGCTCTGCCCCTAAGTTTGGCTGTGGGTCTCAGCATCTGCTTCAACCCTCTGCTGGGCGGAGTCTTTCCGAGGAACTCTGTGGTAGGCTCCATCCTCTTCTTCTTTGTCCACTGTCCACTGCTTGAGGTGTTATTCTATTTATCTGAATGAGAATTAAGCATTCTCCCTAGGGTTCTCCTTTTTATTTAGTTTCTTTAGGTCTGTGTATTGTAGTGTAGTTATCCTCCATTACATGGTTAATATCTGCTTATGGGAAAGGAGACTGCCTCTGACATACACTCTGTTGCCTCAGATTTGATCTCCTCACCTTGGCAAGGAGACCTTGTGGGCACACAGAGGAAGAGGATGCAGGCTATCCTGATTAGATATCATAGGCTATAGCCAAATGGTGGGGGAGGAGGGCCCTCCTGTTAGAGGTCTAGGAGAGGGGAATAGGGTTGAAGAGCCAAGGAGGATGGGAATGGGAGGATACAAGCAAGAGTTTAACCATCTGAATATAATATGAATAAATTATAATAAATTAAAATATAAAAAAAAAATAAGGAACTATATACCACGCATGCCTTTCTAGGTCTGCATTGCCCTCATTCTGAATTATCCTTTCTAGTTCCATTCATTTGCCTGCAGATTTCAAGATTTCTTTGTTTTAATTGGTTGAGTAGTATTCCATTGTGTAAATGTTCACATTTTCTTTATCCATTCTTCAGTTGAAGGACATCTAGGTTTTTTCCAGATTCTGACTATTATGAATAAGGATGATATGAATGTAACTAAGCAAATGTCTTTGCTGTTTGGCAGAACATCTTTCAGGTATATGCTCAGGAGTGGTACAGCTGGGTCTTGAGGTAACAGTATTCCAATTTTCCTGAGAAAGCTCCACATTGATTTCCAAAGTGGGTGTACAAGTTTGCACTCCCACAAGCAATGGAAGAGGGTTCTCCTTTCTCCACATCCTCCCCAGCATATGCTGTCACATGACCTTTTGACTTAGCTATTCTGATAGGTGTAAAATGGAATGTCAGAGTTATTTTTATTTGCATTTCCCTGATTACTAGGGCTGTTGAGCATTTCTTTAAGTATTTCTAGGCTGTTTGATATTCCTTTGTTGAGAATTCTTTTTTAGTTATATTAATCATACAATGGAAAAATATAGCATCTCCAACAAATGATGTTTGTCTAACTAGATGTCTTCTTACAGAAAATGGGAGTATGGCACCAGCCAAGGACAATACGTGCAGTAAACTTCAAATCCCTACCCAGATCTAACCAATGGACAGGACATTCTCCACAGTTGAGTAAAGAGTGGGACTGACTTTCACATGAACATTGGTGCCCCATATTTGACCACGTCCCCTGGATGGATAGGCCTGGTGGCACTTAGAGGAAGGATAGCAGCCTACCGAGAAGAGACTTGATGCTCTATGAGCATATACAGGGGGAGGAAGTCCCCTCCCCCAGTCACAGTCATAGGGGAGGGGAGTAAGGGAAAATGGGAGGGAGGGAGGAATGGGAAGGAATGGGAGGAATGGGAAGATACAATGGACGTGTATTCATATTGAGATGTAATATGAATAAATCAATAAAATATATTTTAAAAAAGAAATTGGAAGTAGATACTTATTTATCTCTCTGCACAAAACTAAAGTCCAAGTGGATTGAAGATGTCAACATAAAACCAGACACACTAAATCTGTTGGAAGAAAGTGTGGGGAAGAGCATTGAACTCATTGACACAGGAGACAACTTCCTGAACAGAAAACCAATAGCTCAGGCTCTAAGATCAGCGATTAAAAAAATGGGACCACATGGACGTTAAAAGCTTCTGTATGGCAAAGACACTGTCAACAGAACATAATGACAGCTTACAGACAGAAAAGAGCTTCACCATCCCTAATTCTGACAAAGTGCTAATATCCAAAATATATAAAGAATTCAAGAAATTAAATACCACAAAACCAAAAAATACATCCTCTGGCTCTTACATTGTCTGTGATCTCTTCCCTGATATTCCCCGAGTTTTCATTTCATAGTGCCTGATGGTGGTGATAACAGTGATACAGAGATGAGAAATGACCACTCATAGTCACTTATTTTCAATATTTGGGCCAGTCATGAAGCGATGCATAAAGAAGCTTCTCTGACCCATATTGGGAGTAGTCCAATTGCCTGTCATAGAAACTTAAATTTTAGAAGGTAATTTAATGAAATGATCATTTGACAAAATCACAGTAAGGCCAATTATTTTCCCTAGAAATGGGCATCCGACCTTGTTTATATGCTCCCTACTGTGCAGCATCTCTCAAACACGAGCAAGAGAACAGTTGCTTAACCCATAAGCAGTGTTGCCACTATTGCACCAGTAGGCTTATCTTGCCTCACAATTCAGTACTGCAGCATTCAGGGCAAAGCTGTTGATGTGTTTTCTCTCCAATGTCTACACAACAACTGCTGGTAATATAGAATTTTTCTGGTCAGATTGAGGTTTTTTTATTATATCAACCAAAAATAAGATGAAATTTGATGAAGGGATTCTAAATACAGGGGTATTATACAAAAAGTAATATTAAGAATTCATTTGACTGTTAACAAAACATAAAACAAGAACCATGAAAAAACTAGTTTTGGGTTCTTTACCTCCCAAGTGCTGAGAGACCCTGACACATCAACAATTGGGACTTCTGGTGTGTCAGTAATAAATTTTACCTATACCTCTAAAAAAACACCTAGTTTTGAAGAGAGAGAGAGAGAGAGAGAGAGAGAGAGAGAGAGAGAGAGAGAGAGAGTTATGTAAATCAAGACAACTGGTTTGATGTTATCCAAACAACAATTGGAACAATTGTTTTAGTATAGTATTAGATCTACTACATGGAATTTTATTTTTAAAAATCTATTAGGGCCAGTACTCTATAAATGAATAGAGATGGGACCAATTAGATATGTGATCATTGAGATATGTTAGTGAGGTCACAGAAGGTGAGTAACAGAAACTATGAATAAATGGATGGATCAATAACAAATATTTGAGTTGATTCACTATAAATCATTAACAAATTGAATGAAGTAAATAACACAAAATAACAAATGATGACTAATGATGGATTAACTTGTAAAACAGAAAAGAATCTTGTGATTTATGGACTCAGATATACTGACAAAGGTTTATTGTAATCAAACTAATAGAAAATTAATAATTTGTTCTGTGTTTGTGTTAACTTGAGGTGTTTGTTATATGCACAATTGATGAGCTTTTGATGCATAATGAAGAATTTGAACACAGCACATATGTTTATATATGTGATAGTAAACTCAATATATGTCAAATTTACACTAAAATTGTGTAAAGTGGTGATTTTTTCTTCATTTATCAATGATGTCTTCTAAAAATAGAAAAATACCTAAGTTTTAACTTATTCTTATCTAAAATTAATACAATATCAAATTTTAACTACTTTATGGTTATATTTAATAAATATAGAAATTTATAGCAACTTAAATGTTTTCCTTTCATGAGATTATGAAATAATCTCCCTAAAATTTGAGGTATGTATATTATTAATCAATCTATTATAAATTATCTAGAAAAATGAAAGGGAAATGCATTATATTAAAAGTTACAGAATAATCTGGGTATGGTGTTGCATGCCTTTAATTCTAGCACTCAGGGAGGCAGAGACAGGTACATGGCAGTGAGTTTGAGGTCACCCTAGTCTACAAAGAGAGTCCAGGACAGTCAGGCTACACAGAGAAAATATGTCTTGAATAAAGAAAAAAAAGTTACAGAATATAGCCAAAACTTCATCAATGAATATCTCCCTTTTGTAGTTAAAAATGAAAAAAAGTATTCATTAAAATGATATGTAGATGTTTGAAAACATAACAAAAATCTGAAGAAAATGTGAACCTAACTCAATAAACATGAATGAATTAGAGTTAATTACCTTTATAAATATTCATTTGCATTCAACATTTGGTGAAGGCATGTGTGTGTGTATGTGTCTGTGTGTGTGTGTGTGTGTGTGTGTGTATGAGTGCACCTGTGTATATCTTTATGGAGGCCAGATATCTACTACTAAGTCTTTTCCTGAACCAGAGATTATGCTTGTCTGAGCTCTAATGTTCCCAATTCTTCATACACATAAACAGCCAACTCTGTCCTGAGGCATGGTTACAGACAGGAATGTATGACCACACCAGATTCCTACGTGGATGATGAGATTTAAAGTTAGTCCACTGGCTTTAACTTACTGAATCATCTACCCAGACATAGAGAAGACCATTAAAAATATATGTAGCTTATGAAAAGATAAACATATTTCAGTAATGTGTACTATAAATTATACAATTATATACATACAAATGTGTTACATTAACAATATATAAAATAGAGAAAGAATAACTAGACAAAGCATGTTTATTAAAAAAAAAATGCTGTGAGAATGGGCAAAGAGCACCTTATAAACAACCTTAAATTCCCCACCTCCTTTTAGAGAGAGCCAGTCAAGATAATTTTGAAATTAAAAATACAATGTAGTATGATATGTGACTTCTCACTTGTGTTTTCATGTGCAGAGTTGACAATTAGTTTTCCTTCTGGGAAGGAGGCAGCATCTGAGTTTCACCGAGATGAGATGGTTTGGATAGAGACAATCCAGAACATTAAGAACACAATATTTTGAAAGTAGTGCTAATCTGGAAATAAAACAGGGACATCACAGAGAATTAGAAGGTCAGTTTAGAACAGAAATATGTCCCATTCACATGATGCATACACAGAGAAAGGAAAGAGTTACAAAAGAGAGTGGAAACCAGCTCACTGCCCTGGAGATAACTATAGACTTATCGCAGGCATCTATGAATATGCTCCCTTACATTGATAAAAGAATCTTCAAAGATATTATTGAAGTGAGGGGTTTGAATGTGGAGAATTTTTAGGTTTAACTGAATGGGTCCAGTAGGTCACAAAAATCCTCAAAATTCAAAGTTGGATACAGGCATGCCAGCATCAGAGACGGTTGAAGATAGCACTTTGCTGGCTTTGAGGATGGTAGAAAGACCCAGGAGCCAAGAAATGCAGGTGGCCTCAAGAAGCAGGGAAGGCCAGGTGCCAGCATTTCCCTGAGAGCTGCAGAAGGGCCTTGCCTTCCCTAACAGTGTCATTTCAGGACATTAAGGCTCATTGTTGGTAATGTACTCAGTGCTCAGGATTTATGACTAAATTAAAAATAAATGTTACAGACTCCCTTGAAAACAAGATGAAGAAAATATAAAAATGTTGTATCATAAATACATTAATAAGTTAAAATGGGTTTCATAGCTATATACCCATACATGTGTAGATAAGACAGAGAGGCAGAAAAAGAAAAATATAATATATAGAAAATTATGCCTATTGAGGGGTAATTCAGACTCATCTTGATGTGGCAAAGGAACAAATTAAATTAAGGAGGCCATGCCAGTTATAGATACTCTGTTACTAAAATTAGGTTAGCATACCTGTCTAAGATAATCTAGATAGTTGCCATGTTATTATAGTTTTTACATAATTACACAAAAACTTCATTATATAATATTTTCTGTTGGTGCATCAATTTGAATAATTGTAAAAGATAAAATTTCTAAATCAACCCTTTTCTTGTTTACAGTGCATATGAATAAGTATTTTTCTTGACAGACTTAAAATAATTGAAGTCAATATATAGTTTCCCCCTAAATCCAAGCAGCACAGTCTTTGTCCAAAAGAGTGACAGTTGCATATAAACTGTTTCACAAGTGCTACTTCATAGAAATATAGCATATGTATCATTATGATGGTTTCTGTATTCACCTTTTAAAGATTCAATTGATATACCATTCTCATTGAGATTAATCAGCATTGTAGACTCTATTATTATTGTTGTTGTTGCTATTATTGTTATTGTTATTATTATTATTATATTATTATTATTAACCTCATGTCTGGCTAAGTTAGTGGTCTAAGTTTTTTTTATTGTTATTATATTGCTATCAGCCATCAATGGCAGGGAAGTCTCCAGAGTTTCGGGTCTCTTCTCTGACATAGCACAGGGTGAGTATCATTATGTATATAAATGACTTTTCTCTTGCAGTGCTAAAACATCTTGACCAATGCAACGTGTAAAATAAAATATGTAATTAAGCGTGTGCTTCTGGCAGGATGAATGCTTGGTGGCTGGAACAGCTGAGAGCTCACATCTCTAACCACAGGTAGGAGACAGGCAGCATAGTGGGAACAGTAAGAGTCATTAGCAGTCTCACCCCTTAAGTGACTGAGTTCAAAAAGCCAGATGAGGAAACAGAACTGACAGTGTAAGAATTCATTTTTTTCAAAACTGGGGAGCCATATTTTTTGAAATTATGGTGAGTGTTATATGTTCTATATACCTCGGTTATAAATGGCAATAATATTGAAGTACTAAAAGTGTGCCAGAAAAACTTTCAATCCTAACGGGTATAAGGCAACTGTCATTATTTTGGGGATTTACATACATATGTATGAGAGGACAGTGAACTAAATATGTTGAGTCATCAGCAAAGGAACACAAGTTTTGATGAGAAAAGGCAGACAAATGGAAGTCTCAGAGGGTGTCCAGAACACAAAGGATAAAGAGTTCAGGGAAAAGGTGTAAACATCGTGTTCCATGGCACTGCCCATCTTAGTGGGGTGATGAAGACAAGCTCCTTTCTCTCTTTTGATAAGAGTAGGTGACATATATTGGCTAGTAATTTGGGTACAAAGCTCCCAAAGAAAACTAAGCAGTTTCCTTCATGGCTAAAGACCAAAAACTGTCCTTAATAGTTGTCATTCTAGTCCTAACAGAGGGTCAGAGATACCAAAGTATTCAATTTAAAATGTCTCTGTGTGTACCATGGCAAGGGGCTGAATATACCAAGAATGGTGTCTGTCTTTTTGTCATTGTTGTTGTTCTTTTTCACATTGTTTTTCCCTTAAGTATCTATCACTTTCCTGAATGTAATTAAGGATGTGACTGAAAAGCTCAGCACACCTGAAGCCTGGGATGGGAGTTAGGTTCAGCAGCTCATCCCTTTTCCATCCACCAATGTCTTATTAAATCTGAAACTTCAAGGCTGATACACATCCTGATGTACAAGGTAGCCCCTGTCTCTCTGTATTCCCTCATTTCTTCTTTATATCACTCTTTATTTTCCTTAAAATCCTACTTATCCACCTATTGACCCATAATAACCTTCTCTCTAATAGTTGAAGGCTGTGAAGTGCCTCTACACTTGGACTGGGAACTGGCTGATAAGCCCACCCCTCCTTTACACTGCCTGTCCTCTGTGGTCCATGGTTTTTATTCTTCACATTTGTGAGATAATAACCAGAAAGGATTCGGTTTGGTTTTGTCTCTGGTAGCTGTGGAGCTTGTGGCAATGCTACTTCCCCCCAAAAAGTCCACATCATTCTCAAAGACATCTCAATATTCCCAAATCATTTCTGTCTTCACATAAACTTATGATGGTTGAATAAAATGCTAGCCTTTTCCAAACTGCAACACTTCTAACAACAGCTGGAAGGAAAAATTCTCCATAGAGTAAACAAATGAAACTAAGTTTTCCTTGTTCTTACTCTTAGGTTCTAATTTCATAAGTAGTGAAGCCCAGAGCCTCACCACAGAAGATGAAACTTTAATAACTTTCTTCACTATAACTGAAGTAGAATTGAGAATTGAGGATATATCGAGGAGGAGAAATGTATTGTCCTTTCACTATGAACAATTGTCAACAACGCACTGCTTTGGATATTTTTATTATCTCTTCCTTTATGTCTGTGGGTGAAGAGGTACGTACACGTGTGGTTAGCCAGTCTTTCTAATCTCACCTCCTGGCATTTCTTTGAATTTCTTCTTTCTTATTTTTGTTATATTTAGGAATGTTCATTTTAAAATATTTCTACAACTTGTAACTAAAGAACAGATTTGAGGATTATACTGAATATATATATATGTATATATATACATATAGATGTATATAATCATGGAGGAGCTTCATAAACCATCAAATTTTCCATAACCTTTTAGTATTCATTCCTTTCTCACCCCAAACACAGCAATCTCTGACTGTTGAAATTTAGCTCATTGAATCTGCCTCTTCTCATTACAATCCTCCTGATCGGCAGTCTTTTTCTTGATGTATCTCAAGTTGTGTCTTTTTTCAATTATGAAATAGTGTTTATTTATTTTAAAAAAGTGCTCTTAAGTATTTACAATTCTTAATTAATTGGTCTTTGGAATTTTGGTATAGATTTTAGCATCTATCAATAATGATTCTATATGCATTTCCTAGCAAGTCTCTATGAGTAAAAATGTTGGCATTTTAAAAAAGTGTTACCTAGGGCTTGGATTTATGACCTTTTGGTATAAACATGGATAATTCTGAAGATATATTAAAACATTTGCATTTTCCTGTTTGTTTTCACAATGTGTGTACTAAAGTCCACCCTTGCAATCACCAAGAATTGATACATTGTATTTTGAAAGTTATAATAATATCCTTTTTTGTTTTTATCTTATGCTGTTGATTAATAACTTTGAGCTAATTTTTCACCCCAGTTATCGTTTTATGTTGCTGTGCTATGTTGTTACTGATGGGAATATCCAAGAAGTGCTTCCAGCAATTTCCAAGTACAGAATACTTCATCATGATGTTCTAAATAGGTCCATAGAATCTATTCATCTTCTGTAGTGGAAATGTAGTGTCTTTAGCACAACAATGTTGAATTCATCATCTTAACACTTCTGGTGATCTGGACTACTATCCAGAGAACCAAATGTCACCCTAATGTATTAATGTCTGCTTGAAGATTTTTTTTTCCAAAAATTCATTAAATTTATTTTCTTATTGTGTGTGTGCAATGCTATGACATAGATGTGGTGGTCATAGGACACCTTGCAAGACTTTCTTCTCTTTTCCTATCATATGGGACCTGAGGATTCAAATTAGGCGATGGTCTTTGATGATGAATGCCTTACTAACTGAAGTGTCTTGCTTGTTTCTTTTCTTTTCTTTTCTTTTTTTTCTTTTTATTCTGCATGACTTATGGGTAAGTTTGATGACAACTAAATTACTGATGTTTGTGTTTATTTTTCTAATATAAGTGACTATTATTTCATCTGGCAATATATTGCTTCTGGAAGAGATATTATACTATGTTTATACAAACCCTAATTACATTTTTCATATAAATAATAATACATAAATATGAAGATTAATTAATGGAATCTACGTTGCTTTTTCAAATATATTTAGATTTTGTATCCCTCCCCCACAATTTCTACCCTACTGTCCCATCCTTATTCCAATTTAAACATCATCCAGAAATACCTCACACAATATAGGCTATTGTGTGCAATTTCTCTTGGTTTCCCACCAGAACAAAATAGTAAGACTGTAACAGTGAAAATACCACACACTTTGGTTCAGCACATGTGGAAATCAAGTTGATATTCTCCACAAAGCTTCCTTCCTGTTAGCTAGTTTTTGTACTATGTAGAGGTTCTCTGTAGACTGTGGAGTAAAAGTCATCAATAGTCTTACCCAGGTATGAAACCCATGGGGGACATTAGTGACTTGAGTGGACCATAGGTTCAAGGGTTGCACACATGATTGTATATGCAATAGCATGGCTAGTTTAATGTCAACTTGGCACAAGATAGAGTTATCTGAAAGAAGGGAATCTCAAATGAGAAATTGTCCCATAAAATCAGGCTGTAGACAAGCCCATAGCTCCTTTTCTTGATGAGTGACTGGTGTGGAAGTGGCCAGGCCATGATGGGTGATGTCACTTCTGGGCTGATGATCCTGGGTTCTGTAGGAGAGCAGGATGGACAAGCCATGAGGAGGAAGAAAGCCACTATCCCTGCTCGGATTTTCTTTAGTGATGGACAACAACATGGAACTGTGACCAAATAAAACTTTTTCTCCCCAAGTTGCTTTTTGTCATGGTGTTTATAACAGCAAGAATAACCATAATGAGAACACAAGGATAACAAATTGGGTTTGAGTGTCTTTAAGTTCTGTTGAAAGTAGGACGCATGTGCCTGGTACTAGAAAGCTGAGCAAACTCCAGTGGGTGGAAGGATTACAGGCTAAAGATGTGAACATACTGCTATTATTCTATTAAATACTCATAGCATCAAACTGCTTTCCGAATTTTGATCTCTATGCTCATAGATTAGTCATTAGAGAAGTTTCATTGTAGCGTGGGTGAGGTTAGTATAGAAACTGTCTTATAACTGGTCAGTTTTTCAGAGAAAAGGGATGAAGATAAGGCTCAGCAGTCAACAGATCAGACTGTTCCCAACACCCCTATCAGGCAGCTCAATTCCACTTGTAGCTCCAACTTTAGGGGAACCTGACACCTGCACACACTTGCACATACCTACTCAGAGACATACTTTCACAAACACATAACACACACACACACACACACACACACACACTGTTTTTAAAAGGGTAGAGAATAAGTGTTTGTAGAGTTTTTAATCACAAATGGGACATGTACATCACACTTCTTTCCATAAGGCTCAGAATACGTCCTAGAAGTTGGAACAGATGATTTATTAAGGGGCCAAAGTAAGGGATCTAGTCTGTAATAGCTTATGAAAACATACAGACTTATAACTTGCCTCTATTCACATAAAAGAAAATGTCTAATTCTGAGAGCAATGAATAAAAGTGAGTGGTCAAAAGTGAGTGGTCAAAAGTGAGGATAGAGGCTTGAGAAACGCTTTTGTGTGTAAGAACACTGGCTGTTCTTCCAGAGGACCAGGCAGGGTTCAAGTCCAGTTCCATGGCATCTGATCCCTTTTCTTGCCTCCCTAAACACAGTGAGTACATGGAATACAGAGAGATAGTCAGACAAAACTCCCAAACACAAGAAAATACAAATGAAAACTAATTGAAGTGAACTGACTATAAGTCTCCATGGGACCAGTAGCTGTTAAATGTTAAATTGAATGCCTCAGTGAACTGACCCAAAGTCAGGAAGGAAAAGATGTGGAGAGAATTACAATTCTATGTATATCTGCTTCAAACTCTTCCATGAAAATCCAAGCAGGGATAGTGGCTTCCTTCCTATTATCCAAAGAGGTGAATAAAGTTGCTATTTGTTTCTTATCTGAAGTTATAAGTTAATATTAGAAAAATATCTGACATACAGAATTGAGTTGGTAGCCTAAATGTAAGAAAGCTTTCCAGACAGATGTTAACTTGTAAGCCATAAGAGTACATGGCTCCAATTTTGTTAAATAAAATAAAATAAAATAACGGTATCTGTCGGCATTAATTAGCACTTCTCATTACTCCAATGTAATACAAATTGGTCTAATAAGTCACATAGTTAAACATTTGGGCTGATAAAAGCACCAAGCAAACTTAGGCTATTGAATCCATATTTTCAGAACAAAATTTAAAGCTTTTTTTCTCCTCTTTGTACAACAAAACTAACACATTCTTATGCCAGTGTTAGGAAGACGTGTGAACAGCATGTCTCTTTGTGGGAAGAGTGTGATAGGAACTCTTTGCACTCTGAGATAAACTGGAAATAACAGTATTTTTAAAACTTCCAAAGTAAACTAATTTCTCAGCATTTCCTGAAGTTATTGACTCTCCAAAGAAAGAACTTATATCACTGACTTTTTCAGATGTTTACATTAGATTATTTCACAACTATTGTATCAAACAAAGGACTTTTTCACAAAACTGAATATTTTGGCAATAAGCTAAGTAATCTGGGTAATATAATGGTCTTCCTTTAAAACATCTCTTGTATTTTTTGCTCCATGAGCCATTTATTGCCAATCTAACAATCTTGGGATTGAAACGAACAAACCATGGAAGAAAAACTTTACGTAATAACCTCATTTGATGATGATGATGATGCTAATAATAATATAATAATTTTCTCAGTGTAGCTTCATCCAAACAATTGAAAGACTTGTATAACCAAAATTTAAAGGAAATAATTGAAGAATATACATGAACTTCAGTTTTTTTTGTGGTGTGTTGTTGTTGTTGCAAGTTTTCATTTCATTTTATCAGTCTGCTATTCACATATAGGAGGGCTACTGTTTGTGAATTAATATTGTTTTCAACTACTTTGCTGAAAGAGTTTATCAGCACTGGGAATACTTCAGTAGGACTTTTAGGATTGCTTGTGTATACTACCATATCATTTGAAAATCAACCATGTTCATAGCAGCCTTATTCATAATAGCCAGAACATGGAAACAGCCTCAGTGTCCCTCAGTAGAAGAGTGGATAAAGAAACTGTGGTACATATACACTATGGAATACTACTCAGCTATTAAAAACAAGGAATTCCCGAAATTTGTGGATAAATGGATTGAGCTAGAAATGATCATAATGAGTGAGTTAACCCAGAAGCAGAAAGAATCAAATGGTATATACTCACTTATATCTGCATACTAGCCCAAGGGGCATGTCCCACGAAAGCCTTCACTTACCAGGAAACTGGGACAGAGGGGAAGGCATCCTATTGGGACTCTAAATGAGAGACGCATGGGAGAACAGCAAAATAAAAGGATCCAGAGGGTCCTAGAAATCTACAAGTAGAACAATATGATAGGCAGATTTGGGCCCAGGGGTCCCGCTCAAACTAAGGCACCAGCCAAGGACAATACAGGAGGTAAACTTTAAACCCCTTCCCAGATCTAGCCAATGGTCAGAATATTCTCCACAGTTGAGTGGAGAGTGTGATACGACTTTTTCACATACTCTGGTGCCTCACATTTGACCATGTCCCCTGGAGGGGGAGACCTGGTGGCACTCAGAGGAAGGACAGCAAGTAGCCAAGAAGAGACTTGATACCCTATGAGAATATATAGGGGGACGTAATCCCCCTCAGGAACAGTCATAGGGGAGGGGAATAATGGGAAAATGGGGGGGGGGAGGAATGGGAGGATACAAGGGATGGGATAAACATTGAGATGTAACAAGAATAAATTAATAAAAAAAAAAAAAAAAAAAAAAAAAAAAAAAAAAAGATACTCTGATTTTTTTCCTTTCCAAAAAAATAATAAAAAGAAATAAATAAAAAAGAAATGAACAAACCTTTAAATTCTTCTCTGTCTGAACATTTGTCTGTGTGAGTTCACCTATATTTCCTGGTCTCTCAGCTATAAACAAGTGAGATAATGTTTGTCACAATGGAAATGAAGTTGAGAATGGGTGGATGAGGAGAGAGTGGGATCTGAGGTCTCCACACCTATTCTCTCTTAGGACTAGAATAGTGCCATCCAATTCCAGGCCTGTTTTGATCTTGTCTATCTTCCAATACGGTCATCTCTGTTTTGGCTTAAACTAGTTCATTTGTTTCACTTCCTTACACCTGAGAGTACCACGAATTTCAGACAATAAGGACTATTACATAAATACTATAGGGAATGCTCAGAGTGGAAACCTTTGGTGGAGGTGGGGATCATTCATAAATAGCACTAGATCTTGCCTCAGTCAGTGAAGAAAAACAAGCAAGGAAGAACAAACAGAAGTAATTAAATCACTTTTCATAGTGTTAGAGGTAAAGGTTGCTGCTGAAGATATTGGTATTTTTGAAATAGAAGCTTTATGTCTCATGTGGTCAAACTTTATTTCCCTTTGAGTTCACTTTGCCAAGTAGTAATCTGCCTTACCATGACCAACCTACTGGAAGAACCACAATTTTAAACCATGTGACCCAATATTAGATTTATTTTGTGTTTGATGACACTCATAAATGGAATAAAGATGATACCTGAGTAGATTAGGACCCAAGCAAAGATAATTAACTTTTGGTGTGTTAGGGGGGTGTTGTATTTTTTTCTGCATTGCATTTTACTTTAGTTTTTTATCATCTATTGATAATTCTTTCGTACTGTACTTGGGAATCTCAGATTTATGTCTACAGCATGTGTGCTAATTGCCAGGTTTTTTTTTCTAACTCTTACACTATTCATAGTGATTTACTTTAGGGTTCATTAATTTAGTCTGCACTTTGATTTGGCCCTAAATTAGCTGCGGAAAGCAGGTGATAGCCTTAACTCCTGTCACTATTGATTTGCCTGCCTTATTTTTACTAGATGGATTTTCACTATTTTTAATTTGGCTAAGATTTCCCCCCTTCTCATTAAATTGATTCCCTTGGTTGTTTATTACGGGGAGGTACATGGGAAACATAATTTCAGTCTGTCTATTATTTTTTCTTAAGCACATTCTAGTCAGATCTTACCTGAGGATTTCCAACCACTGCCAATGACAATTGAAAACACAGCTATCAAGTTAATAGCAGAAGTTAATAGCAATTTGGGAGAGTTATAACTAATTTTGTGGTAAAACTCATAGTTCCCGTGAATTTATCAAAGGTTGTTCTTCTCTCTTATAGCATTAATAATGATAAAACCATTTGATATGACATAATGCATCAATTTCTTCTTTCCTCTCATTAAAATAAAAACTGTTTCTTAATTTATAGTTTGATATTTTCTTTTAAATATACCCCTCAATATTTTACTAACACCAAATCATTTAAAAATAAAACAGATGAGTAAAAATCTGTTCAACTGGTGAGAAGTTGGCTTTTGGATATGGTAGGACTCCAGAGTCCTTTCCTTCTCCTGCTTCAGGAGGGTCATTAGTAGGAACAAGTTAGCAGGGACAAAAGAGAGATATTGAAAGTGAGAATCTGGTAGCTGATGAGTCTTGCACATCTTACAAAGTAAACTAGAATCAATAGAGGTACGGCATGCTCTGATCTAAATGCCTTCTGGGGTGTTACTATCACATCATTACAGACAATCACCAGAGAGTTTCATCTTGTGTCATAAGAATTCAAATTGCATTTGAAGACATTTCCAACTGTAAAAACAATTAATCCTTCATGCTTTCCCTTTTGCTTTCCTACCCATGTTGTTTTGCATTTGTTGTTTAGCTTAAGCTGGTCTCGAACTCCTATCTTCCTGTGTTTGTACTCCATTAGAGATGGGAATACAGGAGAGTACCACCATGCCCAAATTTAGTTAATTTTCTCAAACTAAGGAAATATTTGGTAGTACCTTATGTGCGTAGCATGACTTAGCACTTTGTCTGTATTATTTATCTTGTATTAATGTAGCAAGATGAACAATTTGACATACATACAGTTATAATTATTACTGGGTGTAGGGGCCAAATATACCAACGGTTCTTTTTCTTTTTCTGGCAGTATCTCTGCTCATCTAGTTTTGTTTAATAAAATGAAGATTAACCCATGTTTCTTGTAATTTTATCTGATCTCAGCTCTATTTCCCATGGAACCTCGTTTGCATTTAGTGATAGATATTGAATGAGTATCCTTTGTAAATTTTGCAACTTTTGTAGTTGTGGTTTGATTTTAGCTCACAATTTCTCATAAATATGATAATCATGAAATTCATTAGAAAAATAATAATGATAAAATTCATATCAAACTTTTAAAGTACATTCATAGATCTGATTCTACCTTGAATGATACAAATATAATTTCAATTTCCTTTGGACACTATTTATGCCAATGTAAATTTTTCCTGTATTTACATGCACATAATCAATGGTCAATATTGCTCTTAGTGTATCTCACATTCAGCACATAGTTACATTTAGTTATTAACCAAGAAAAAATCTTAGGTGAAGTAAAATATACATTTCTGGGTATTGGTGAAAATTTGTATTGAATTCCATTACACGGTTTTATCACCGTAATGTCTACATTTACTTATAAATAGTAAACCTAAAGTCATATCTTTTGTTGAACAAAATCAAATTATATCCTTTTCCTTTTCATTAATTTTATCAAATATCTGACCAATTATATTCTTATTTAACTGGCAAATGTTATTCCAGTGTTAAATGATTTTATCCCAAAAATGTACGTGCATACGTATCCTCATGTCATTTTATATACTTTGGTATTATATTAAGTATTTATAAGCCCACCTGGTTTTCACAGTATTTCTTGTTTTCTCTTACGATGAAATTTCCTTGTGATATCCATCCTGCTTCTCCTCCTCTTTCTTCTCCCTTTATTCGATTTATCAGACAAAGGCTGCTGCTTACTATTTTATTAAATAAGTGTAAGTTTCTATTTGGTAATTTGTCCATTTAAAATGTGAGGCTTATTTACTATATATTACTTAGTATACTTAATAATTTACTTATGGAATACTCATCTCCATTTCCTGTTTTAGACCCTTTTAACCCCTCCATTTTTCTATACAATGTTTGCTTTTATATAGTGCTAGCTATCTTACTTTAAGTCATTTTAGCTTTTAATATAAGCCACTGGAATTTCAATTCCCATATTTTTCATTTAACTTCCTTGCTTTAAAAGCATCAGAGAAGATTTCAAAAGAAGGGAATAAAAAAATAGGTAAATAGGTAAATTAGAAAATAACTTTCAGTTACCTTTAAACATTGATTGTGTAAATGAGAAATGTTCCCCATGGCCTTATATTCATGTTTCCACTTGCTGGTGCTGTTTATGGGGTGAGGGGCACTGTGTCATGGAGCCTCAATAGAGAATGTCCATATAAGTAGGGTTGGGCCTTGACTGTTTAAAACTTGTTTGTTCTCTCTGCTTCCTCTATGTGGTAGAGACATGATATCTCAGATTCTTGTCCCTATTTCAATATTTCTCAACTATTACATCTTTAGCCCTCTGAAACATAAACATATATTTATATTCTTTCTTAATTTGCTTTCAATCATGGCATTTTATTACAATAACACAAGAGTAACTGACATAAACACAGTGTATTCTAAAATGTATTTTGTTGACATTTAAATGCTTTAGTTAAGTGTTTTACCTACTATTTCTTTTTTCTAAGAGTTTTTATTAAATTTGAATACAATTGAATGATCTTTTAAAATGATATGATTTGGTGTAACTATTTCTAGAGTCGTTCAGGTACCAACATTCCATTATATTTTATCACTATTTTATCGTCTTTGAATTTTTCACATTGTATTTGTTTGTCAGTAGATAGCCGCTTTCAATTTTTATGCTGTAAGCCTAATATGAATAATGTTATTATGAGCATTGTGTTCAAATTTTGCTGTGGTCAAAGATTTTTCAATATTCACGAGCCATGCACTTGCTGGCTACTGTGGGGATTATATTTTGACCATGAGAAAAAATGGCAAACTTTTCACAAACAGTTAGTTTATTTACAGCCTACTAGCAAGGAATAACAATTTATATGTTCTCCCAAACTTTTTATTTGTATAATAAAATATTTTTCAGTCGACAATATAATCACATTTCCCCTTTCACCTTCCTTTCTTCAAACCCCATGAACCATCTAACCATCTTGCTGTCTTTCAAATGCATGTCTTTCATTTCTTAGTTTTCACACACAGACACACACACACACACACACACACACACACACACACACACACGCACACACACACACACACACACGCACACACACATGCACACACACACAGTTTTCAGGGTTGACCATTTGGTATGAAATTGTGTTTTCCTAGGAAAGCTACTCCCCATTCTCAGAACTCCTTAGTCTCGGGTTGAGACCTCATGCGATTTCCCCCTTCCACTTTACTATGTCTATGGTGTTGCCCTCTTTCAGGTCATGTTTAGACAGATGTGGTGAGATTTCATGGGTGCCCTCTGACATTTGTGGCCCCAGAAATTTATACTGTTTGTAATATATTAGCCACTTAATTTGGTAGAAAACAGTGCTTCAGTGTTATTTTGGAGTGTATTTCCCTGATGACTACTGAAAAATAACTGCCATTTGTTCATTAACCATTGCTGTATTGACATTGAAAATCATTTCTATTTCAATGTTTTGTTTTTTAATTGCATTATTAATCTTACTGAATTTTGTTGTATTATATGATTTTCTATATACATATATGTTGACTGGAAAATCTGCCGCCGCACTCTTATGTCTATGCCTTAGAAGTGAGGATACTTCATTTCCAAAACAACTATAAGTTCACCAAAAATAAAGTAATCAGGAAGCACAGCTTTTCCTGGCTCAGACTAAAGGTCTCCCACGTTATCAGCATCAACACCTGGCTTTAATGTGGCGTAATTAAAGCATTTAACATCTTGTATCGATGTTACTAATAACTGAAGCTCACTGCTTATGTTGAAGTTCACTGTGTTACATAGTTCTGTAATTTTTGACAAATGCTCTATTCATCCTTCTCTACAATATGGCCAGGATTTGCGTTCATCAGGTATAAGTTTGAAGGAGAATTCAGGGTGTGATTGTCATTAAAGGCCTCATTTAATAGTTATAGACCCAAAGGAATATATGACATGCAGGTCCCTAGGTGCAATATAGAGGTCAATAGCAGGTGAGAAATGCTTAACTTAACTTTCGTATAAATGACTGAGTAAAGCAGGTAAATATGTCAACAAGTTGTAACACTGAATAAACCTCAAAAAAGTAATAAAATGCAAATATTATCCTAAGAAAATAATGGCCTTGTAATCATTTTTCAGGACCTAGAGTGTGCAGGCTTTCTGATAACTGAAACAATTAGAGAAGAGAGCAGTGCCACAGACATGAGATGAAGGCGCTGAGTCTGGGGTTGTTCTCTCTGAAGCAGTTACTGTGCATAGGAAAGGCGACCAGTCAGGAGACTCATTGTCCCCTGTATTTGTTAAGAAGCAGTAACTCAGAACCTGGCTGGGGACTGTGAGTGGGAGGAGCATGCTCACTAGGGCAGATCTCTGTTGGAAAGGCCTCCCTGTCTGTGGAAATGTCAGTCAGTTGAATTACTGTGTGTATTTGCATTACAATACTGAAGTGTAGCTTCAACACTGTAAATCCTGCTTTGCTTATGCATTGCAGCATTGTCCCTCTCAGAGACCTACAGTGCTAAAATCTAGTGCACAGTGCAATACGCATTTAGGACTCTTCATATCTTTAGAGCTCATTTTCTTCATTGCTCAATTACATTACACCACTTTCTTATACCATAGTTCATATACCCACTCACATATTGAAGGTCACTCAAATGCTTCCATTTATGACACTTACATTGTAACAACCTTCCATGTGAGATATGTTTGTGTGAAGAAAAATTTTCATTTACTTAAGTAAAAGTGTGAGCATGATTTGTGGTTCATGTGGTAAATGCATTTAGTTCATAAAGACCTTCCAAATTTCCTTGCAAAGTAGCTGTGCCATGCTTGTTCCAGCTAACTATATATCAGAATTGCTGTAGTTCAGTTCTGCTCAGCATTTGGTACCTAATGTTTTGAGTTTAGATATACTAGTAGGTTATGAGTGCATACATGATTAATAACTTTAAATGTTTTTTATTTGTTTATATGCCATCTGTACATCTTTTGTGATGAAGAAGTGTGTGTTCCTGTGTTTTGTCTACTTTATAACAGGGTTACAAAGAGTATCATGCCTGGGTCTGCACACAGCACGCTATGGGTGCAATATTCTACACTCTCAGAAATATATCAGCAGTTTATAAGGCTTCCTGTGGATGTCTTAATTCCTAGGTATTCATTTTAAGTGCTTCACTTTAGCACATTGTTAACTCCAACTGTTATTAACAACTCAGATTCAATGTGACAACAATTAGGGCTGATTGGCTTTCACAAATGTATTGAGGATAAGGTCATTTGCATAGGGCACAGTCCAATGCAACCCAAATCACATCAATTCCTCCAGGAGAAGAGAGCATTTCCAGAGCACTCACATTGGTCAGACTCTGACAGGTGTCTGCACGAAGTCTACTTGTGTAATTCTAAATACTTTGATCTTCCACGCTCTCTCAGGCTACTTATTTGTCACAACCATTAATGTTTGTTTTGGGGTATGCTGTAAAGCTTAATGGAATTGGGGTAAATTCAAACATCACAAGGCTCATGCTTCAGAAAATTTTCTTGCACAGTCTACTTTGGAACATGACAAAGAAAAGGTTATTTTTGAGTGCTGTAAGAATTTTTGTTTTACTGACGTAACTGGGACACAACTGTCACTGGGTTTATGGAAGAGCTGATTTTAATTACTGATTGTCTTATGGTTCTTCTTGCTGTAGGTAATGTATTGTACATATGTGTAATAATATAAATGCACATGTAAAAATATTAAATAAAAATTATAATAAAAACGTTCTTTTTAATCTCCATACCAGAAGTTACTGTGAATACCTCTTCATGGAATAAAAGACTTTTTATAAAAAACTTTCCAAATATACCCCCTGGCCTCTGTCATAATCATCTGATGTTTTTGCTGACTGTGTGGATCACCTGTAAGTCTGTTTGGCTTTTGTGTCTTCTTGATGCTTTTTATGTAAATTCTCTTTTTTTTTCTACATAGCAATTTTTAGAATATGCATTAAATGTAGAAAAGTATAAAGAATCCACATTCTCAATTTATCTCATTTAAAATTCAAGTTACTGTTTTCTGTTCTAAAAAATACAGTGAAGAAACCTCTTTTTCAACTAAAACATCAGCATGTATCATGCCTTTCCTTGGGAAGGGTCTGTCCATCTTTTTCCAAGTTCAGTCTGTTTCCAATACACATTATTTTATTAAACCTTCTCAGATGACTTTTTTTCACAAGCAGCTTTGCATACTGTCTTGTCCTCTGAAAACTTGTGAAGCAAATCTCTATTTCTATTGGTTCCCCATATCATCTTTTTATAGCTCTGTCAGAAATTGGAATATGTTTGTAGAAGCCAAGGATCTAAATAAGCTCAACATACCTCTTTGATGTTTTTCCTTTTCCAAATTCATTGCCTCTCTTCTCTGCAGTTCTCTAATGGCTTTAAAGGGACATAAATTTACTAACATAAATGAAAGGCAGGAATTCTGCTAAAGAACTAATTTCTTTTCTATTCACATCAGAATCAGTTTGCTATCCTGAAAACAATCATTGTTGTGAGAATCCAGGAGAGAGGAGGAAGGGATGCTGAATCTTTTCTCTGCTCCTCCTGCTTCTTCTTTATTGGCTGACTGACTTCATTATGCCTCAATATAAATACCAGTGACAAGCATTCATCATGTGTTTCTTTCTTTTATGGACATCTTATTTGAGTTGAGATCATATTTGCATATTCAGCAACCGCAGATCATTCCTGCCACTTGATCTTGATGCTTTGTATGCATTTGCCAGTTTTGAAGTGCTTGGAATACTTTTCTGTCAATTAAAAAGTAAATACACAACATTTGAGCCATGTTCATGGTGATTTATCTGTGATCTTCAAATGTAATTTTTGAGTATCACTACATTGCCATTATAGAATCTACAATTTTAGCATTTTCCCCTTGCCTTTGTCTATTTATACTTTCAGCAAACTTTTTCATTGAAATCAGTGAGTATGTGAAGGTGTACACCTTTTCTAAAACCTAAGTAAATTTTAGTGTTCACGGACTTTTTGTCTGAATGAAGAAGCCCTTCGCAGAGCATTGTGGTGTTTTCACAACTCACTTCTAACTGTAACATTGTTAGTAGACTTGATTTTAGTTTCCTGCCATACTTTTTGTATCTCTACAAATTACCTCATGTACTTAAAGAATCCATACCTACTAAGAAAACAAAAACAGACTAAGCATTCATGTTGAAGAGATGCTTCTCCTTGGTACATATTTAGGAAAAATAGTGTGACTTTTCTACAGCATAAGAAAGTCCTTTTCTTTTTGAAACTGAGGTGAATTGACCATTTATTTACACAGAAAATATTGTGTATTATATCGTATATAGATATTTAAACTATTTTAAGAAGAATAGAAAGTATATGAATATGAGAAATTATCAAAAATCCAGTTACTGTTTGTCAAATGAAAAATTTTATTGTCCTGATACTTCAATTTTTCATAGATATGAAACAATACAGTATTCTAATTTTCCAGAACTTTGAGACATCACAATAAAAATATTTAAGTTATTGCCACTATTTGTCCAACAAATAGAAAATATTTTGATAAATATTTCTTTATTATAGATACTTTTGTTCTCACTAGGTCAGTTCCACAAAGATCAGTAGTTTATTTTTCCCTTTTTTTTCTTTTTAAATTAAAAAATATATTTTTTACATACAACATATTCTGATTATGGCTTATCTCCCTCAATTTCTCCCAGATCCTCCACACATCTTTCACTCAAGTCCACACTCTTTTTTTCTCCCATTAGAAAATATACAGGTATCTAATGATAATAATAAAATACAAATAAGAAAAAAAACAAACAGAAGGAAAAAAGAAAAGAAAGAAGAAACACATACAGATGCAGAGGCATATATGTTCTTTCACATAAAATTCCCATAAAAACACTAAACTGGAAACCATAATATATTCCAAACACCTAAAGGTAAAACAAAACAAAACAAGACAAAAGTTTGTCCTGAAAAGCATTATGAGACAAACAAACAATAATTACCCTCCAAATAACCTCAACGCCCTTCAAAATAAACCCAATAATAGCAAAAATCTATAAAAATATCTTTGCATTTTTGTGTGTTCTAAAACTCTACTGCTGGGCTTGAGACCTACCTTTGAGAGGTGTGTGTGTGTGTGTGTGTGTGTGTGTGTGTGTGTGTGTGTGTGTGTGTGTGTCCCCAGTGAGGTCTCTTTGGGAAAATATAATTTTTCACTTTTGAGCAGTTAGCTTCTGGGTTAGGGCCTGCATCTGCTTTCATTCTCGGCACTGGGACTCCATTTGGCTGAGACTTCTGCAGGCTCTGCTTGCTGGTACAGTCTCTGTGAATTCATTTGTGCATAGATCCCGCTCTGTTTAAAGGGCAATGCTTACTTGGTATCCTCCATCCCCTGAGGTTCTTAAGATCTTTCTGCCTCCTCTGCCACAGAATTCCCTGAGCCCAGAAGGGAGGATTTGGTGGAGACATCCCATTTAGCACTGAGGGTCCCAAAGTCTTTCACTCTCTGCACACTGTTCAATTGTGGCTCTAATGATGACTGAGCAAAAGAATGTTCTATACGCATAGCAGAATGTCATCAGAAATCATATCACTTAGTTCCTTTAGCAAAACTGTGCATTTGGTTTTGCTTTAAGTGCCTGATCTATCTTGTGAAAGTTATTTTACCTCCTAAGCAGTGCAGGGTATGGGTTCTATCTCATGGAGTGGGCCTTAAATCCAGTCAGGTATTAGTTACTTCCATAAGCAATGTGCCACCATTGCAGTGGCCTATCTTCCAGTTAGGTCACTTGTAGTGAAAAGTTTTGGTTTCTTTAAAAACTCTCATTATGATAGGCAGATTTGGGCCCAGGGGTCCCGCTCAAACTAAGGCACCAGCCAAGGACAATACAGGTGGTAAACATTAAACTCCTACCCAGATCTAGCCAATGGTCAGAACATTCTCCACAGTTGAGTGGAGAGTGGGATATGACTTTCTCATGTACTCTGGTGCCTCACATTTGACCATCTCCCCTGGAGGGGGAGACCTGGTGGCACTCAGAGGAAGGAGAGCAGGTTACCAAGAAGAGACTTGATACCCTATGAGCATATACAGGGGGAGGTAATCCCCCTCAGGAACAGTCATAGGGGTGGGGAATAAGGGGAAAATGGGAGGGAGGGAAGAATGGGAGGATACAAGGGATGGGATAAACATTGAGATGTAACAAGAATACATTAATAAAATAATAAAAAAAAGGAAAAAAAACTCAGTTATGTTATGTAAACAGGCTACTTTTTATTTCCAAGTGTGGGATATGGAGCTGCTTGCAATTTGTCCACAGCTGAAAATTGCCTTGTGCCCCCCAGAGAGGGGCATGGTTTCTGCCAACTGCAGATAGTTTAATCTGAGGACTCTGGAGAGGGAATAAACTCAAGTCCAGAGAGAGAGAGAGAGAGAGAGAGAGAGATGTACCTTTGAGAAAGAAGGAGACTCCTGCTCCCCACTGCTCCTCCTGGTTGCTGCTGATGCACCTTGACAAGAAGTCGAAGATATCCTAAAATGAAGATTGCCTGCCCCCAAGGAACTCAACTACCCTAACCAGCAGCAGGTGGCTAAAGAGAACTATGCCTCCTCTCCACACTAACTTTCTTTCTCTCCTACCTTGATTTGGGATGGTAGTATACATTAGGAAGGCTAAGTGGTGGAGAAAAAGGTAGAGGGATGAGGAATGCAAATAAAATAGAATAAGACAATATAAGACCTACAGGTGGTACCCAGACATGCCTAGACATAATGGGACGCTTTGTTTCTAAAGCCATAGAGGAGACAGCAAGGTGTGAAGGAATAGGAATGAATATACTGTTTCAGGATATGAGCAAAAGATTTACTACAGCTTCTGCCTCTGGCTTCCCACCCCCTTTGCTCCTAGAGGAGATTTTTTTCTGTAGTCTTTTTCCTGTATTTAATTAAAAAAAAAGTTTGGAAGCATGGTTGAAAAATTGGAAAAGTTGCAAGTGGATATGAGAAACAAACAAACAAAAATGTATGAAATAAAGCCAGAAGCGTCAGTCAATCCTCTTGTTTTTTCAAAGGATTGCAGAATTGGCTGTGCAACTTGAGAGGTTGCAGGTAGAGATGGACGTGCTTGGGAAGAGAATTCCTCCACCAGAAAAGGGAGAATGAATGTGTTCAGATAGGGTGATGAAATCTGGAGCTTCCTGCATGATCAGATACGGAAACAGACTCGGGTGGAAGGCAGATTGCCTCCCACCATGCTCCACACACTTTTGCTGTCAGGTCC
Source organism: Acomys russatus (assembly GCF_903995435.1). NCBI lineage: Eukaryota > Metazoa > Chordata > Mammalia > Rodentia > Muridae > Acomys > Acomys russatus. Next base: position 61,435,457 of record NC_067138.1, read on the forward strand.
CCTCTCCCTCTACATGAGGCAATGGGCCAGAACGAGCAGGCAGCTGTACAGGGTGGAAGGATTAATTTTGAGCAAAGTGAGCTGCCAGAGGAGCAGCCTCAGGTGAAAAGATTACCACCATTAGCTTTCCCAGTAGGCACTAAAAGCCTTAGATATCAAAATGTTCAGTGTTTCAATTGTGGTAAATTAGGTCATTTGAAAAGAAATTGTGACCAAGCTGCTAAAAGCCCCAGAGATCAAAATGGCTAGTGTATTAACTCTGAGGTATAAGGTACTTTCCTCCAGAGAAGCAAAGAAGCCATTTCTGGCAGTATTGGCTTCTCAGGGTTTGTGGATGCTGTGGTAAAAGAAGTCATTTAACTAATGAATGTAGGTCCAAAAGGGACATAGGAGGTGACCTCTTGCCATTAGGAAGTGGATTTGGAGTCCTAACTCAAGGCTCAGAAGCAAAAAGTACTAGCCAACACAAACAACAGCTGCTGAAAATTACCAGGTTATAAAAGAAACTAGTGTTCCAAAAAGTGTTTGGTTTGTTGATAATCTCCTTTTAAGGAAGCAACAATTATTATTCACATTAAAGAAAAGACAATTTTAGACTCAACGAGGGAAATGTAGTGGATAAGTTTTGTTTCTTTAAAACTCAGTTATGATATATAAACAGGTTTTTGTTTTAATGCCATGTGTAGGATATGGAGCTACTTTTAGTTTGTTTACAGGGGTTAATTGCCTTATGAGGGTGAGAAAGGGGTGTGACCTTTGCCAGCTGCAGGTAGCGGAATTCGGAAGACTTGGAGAGGGTATAAATTCCAGAGCCCAGAGAAAGGAGGAGGCTCTGAGGAGATAATCAGAGGAGGAAGAATGTTTCTGGTTCATTTGCTGTGTGGTAGACTACTGGGTATCCTCATGACGGACATTGCTATTGCCCCAAAGAACTCAATGACCCTAAGCATCCAGAAGTGCCTAAAGAGAAATCTGCCCATCTCCCTGTTAAGCTTATTTTTCTTCTACCTAGTGTTGGGAGGTTGGTGGAAGGCAGGTAGTGGTATAAGAAACTAAATTAAAATAGTTTTAAAAGAGTGCTACAGTCACTGTTTAGATCAAAAGGGTTTGTAGCTCATTTGGTGTTTATCTACCTTTCTCCTTTAATAATTTACAGAGTATATTCCAGTGCCATGAATATGAGTCATTAGGGATGAAGGCTCTATGTGGGTATTAGCTTGAATTCTCTGTATAGGTGATGAGTGATATCAAGTTAGGTTTTTGAATCCCCCTATTGTTTGCTGATTCTGTTTAGATTTCTGCCATATAGGTATATATTTTAAGGAGCATCTACTGTATTGGACTTTCATTATTAACCCTCAAAATAGCCCTTAGTTTTAGCTGTCTCTCCTTATATTTCATCTCTTACTCCTTTTTTCTTAACTATAACTACTGAGTCTCCTGTTCCCATCCTCCCTCCATCCTTACCCATCCTCTATTTTTCATTTCTAGGAATATACATTCCTCTCCCTTACTCTATAACTCTATATCTATCCTCTGTAGTTATAGAAATTGGGGACTGCCTATGAAAGACTTAACAGCTAATGTCCACACGTAAGCAATACACATTTTGAATGTCGTTTTTTTTTTTTTTTTTTTTTTTTTTTTTTTGGTCTAGGTTACTTCACTCAGAATGAATTTTTTTAGCATTATTCATTTCCGGTGAATCTTATGATTTCATTTCTTTAACAACTAATTGATATTCCATCATATAAATATACCAAATTTGTTAAACCATTCATTGATTGATGACATTGTGGTGATATGAAGAAACACGGTCTCAATATGCCCATAGGGAATAGTACTATAGACTGTTGAAGTGATGATTAGCATAATACAGATATAAAACTCTCAGCTACTTTTCTAGCACAATATGCCTGTGTGCTGCTATGATTCCTGCCATGATCACAATGGACTAAACCTCTGAATTGTAAGCCAGCCTCAATTAAATACTTTCCTTTATAAGAGTTGCCATGGCCATGGTGTCTCTTCACAACAATAGAAACTCTAAGAAAAGCATCTAGGCTGTTTCATATTTCTGGATATTATGACTAAAGCAGCAATAAATATATGAGAAAGTGTTTCTATAGTCCAATATAGAGAAGATTGGGTATATGATCAAAAGTAGTCTAGCTGGATCTTGAAAAAGATATATCTCCAGCTTCCCGAGGAACTACCATACGGATTTTGATTGTGTCTCTATAAGTTTATACTGCTATGTGAAATGAATGAGTGTTCCTCTTACTTTACATCCTTGCTAGCATAAGCTGTCATATGTTGTATTGATCTTGGCCATTCTGGTACTTAGGCATCTGGGTTTGGTATAACTGCTGCTCTAGGTGTTGAAGTCTGGCCCTGTGCTTATTAGTTCAGTGTTCAATTCCTTGGCTTCCGTTGACATGTCTTGATCTATCTTAGAAGAGTATGATGGTTGTATATTGCATGCTTAAGGGTGTTTCTAAGTACCTGTCAGGTGTATCCATTGAAGAAAGAGGGTAGGACATACTTCAAGGTATTAATAGCTGACACTAAGAACTAAAGGATAAGAGGCTCTGAAGGTCCATGGAAAGAAGAAAATCTGGGTTTGTCAGGAGGATCTTTCAAGGTCCCAGGGAATGGAAGCAGAGAGGAATGCCTGGCTCCTACATGTGCTTTGTTACCAGGATGAGGATAAGTCTATGGTATTGGAAATCAAGAACAGGAAGGAGGGTAGAAGTGGCCCACCCGATTCTGAGGCTGACATGGCCAGTGAGTTTCCAGGTAGACAGTTTCTCCAGGTGTTGTTGCATGAGACAAAGAAACAGGGTAAAGAAGGAAGACCATAAGGGAATATCTTAGGTGTCTCCTAGTAATGGAACGAAGAGAGATGTGTGGCCCCTGTAGTCAGGTACAATGCTATGGATAAAATTGGGAAAATGGAGTTTGAAGCCAGGACAGAATAAAGTTGCCTACCATCCTTTTGCATATTTGGCCAGCAGTTTTCCAGGCAGAGAATGTCTACAGTAGATTAAAAGAATCAAATAATCAGAAATAAGTGTATGTGTGTGTGTGCATATGTGTGTGTTTGTGTGTGTGCATATGTTTGTGTACGTGTGTGTGTGTAGTTTTTAAAATTTTTTATGAGAACTTACTAGACAATCCAGGTTGGCCTATAACTCATTATGTATCTTGGGAAGAGATTTGAGTACAGTTTTAACAATGCAATTTTTAAACCTGCATTTAAAACATCTGATAAGAACATGCAGTTTCTACCAAGTAGTTCAATTGTAATCAGAATACGTTATCTATCAGGTCTATATTTCTTTTTATGTTTTATGGTTCTATGATATTCTGTCTGAGAGCTGAAGACTTGACAGACATTACTTAAGCAGTTTATTATGCTGCAATAAGTTCATCAACGTTTTGAATGCCCATTACTCTCAACCTCTGTAAGACAAATATTTTCCTTAAATATCTCTTTGCTTCTAATCGTTGTGCCTAGGTATTTGCAGAATACGAGCAGTATATACTGCATGAAGGCACATGATTCTTTCTGATGGTTTCTATTAGTGCCATCAGCAACTAGTACATCTTATAGGAAGCAACATGTGAGTATTCTAAGATATTACTAATGGTTACAAGGAACAGAATTTCTTGACCACATACCATTTGTAAGTTCTTTTGCTCACAGTATGACACTGAGCTTTAAAACAATTGCAAAGTGGCTTGATAAAATTTATTCCCAAAATATCATAAAGTATGAACATATATAGAGACTGTGTGACTTACCAAAATAAACTAGTAACAACTAAATAGATTTTCCAAGCCATTTCTCATTCCGTACTAGAATATGGAATAAGAGTTCATCACCATAAACACCTATTTGCACCCACTACCCTTTAACATCAAGTTGTTAAACTATTCTGCCCAATATAAAATATAAAGTAAATAGAATATAAAGAAATTTATTTCACACATCACTGAAAGTCCAGTGGGAAGATACAATAATAAATTTGTTTTGGTTCATTTCTTTATGGTTTCTCTGACAAGTAGACAAGAAAAAAAAATCTCACATTTCTGGACCATTTTGTTCAATCACCAGAAAAAGCATATAGTCTCTGCCTGAAGTGAAACCAAGATAATAAAATAACAAGGACCTTAGGAACCTGCTGCTTCACTTCATAAGTGAATGTCTATCACATGACAATGCTGTGCAAGCATCTGTTGCCTTAGTTCTATGACCCAGAAACATGAAGATGTGATCAGCTTAGGTGAGGGACAGCATGCACCATCTTATAACTTACTCAAATTGTAACAGAAAAAGAGGATGACCCTGCTTGAAACCATGAACCATGTTTACTACTTTTTTATATATATCACAAATACTGACATATTAAAATTAATTTCAAATACTGCAGTGTGTGTAAATTACATGACTGCAGTTCATTATTTTATAGGAAACTGTAAATTGCAAACATTTTGGATTATTCAATTCATCTTGTTATTTAACAAAATAGTTTATAGATTTTATAAATTAATTATTAATATCCCCAATGAGACTTTTACCTCTGCAAGTGTTAGGTGAACTTTGCTATATATGTGGCAAAATACTTAGAAATCATTTATCGTTTGGTCAGGGTATGTCATGACTTTTGTACAGGGGCCAAAATACAGTCAAACAGTAATCTAACTAAAACTAAACAAAATGGCAATTATTTAATAGTGGCTAATTAGGAGCTTGGGATCAAATCTGCAACACTAATTACAAATTATCTGTTATTAAATCTGTTTAACTTTACCAGCTCAAATAAATTTTTTATTTATTTTCTTTAATATGAGGGAAGACAATCAAATACTGGATGGAAAAATGCCTAATCAGTGTGAATTCTAATCACCTAAAAATATTTTCCCCCCCTCAGGTCTGAATACTTTTTTTAAAAATTTTTTTATTAATTTATTCTTGTTACATCTCAATGGTTAACCCATCCCTTGTATCCTACCATTCTTCCCTCCTTCCCATTTCCCCTTATTCCCCTCCCCTATGACTGTTCCTGAGGGGAATTCCTCCCCCTTTATATGCTCATAGGGTATCAAGTCTCTTCTTGGTAGCCTGTTATCCTTCCTCTGAGTGCCACCAGGCCTCCCCATCCAGGGGACGTGGTCAAATATGGGGCACCAGAGTACGTGTGAAAGTCATACCCCACTCTGGCAGCAGCGGCACAAACATCTAAAAATTTTTAAGGAAATAGATTTAGGAAAAATGTGCCAAAATTGGTGATGACATGAGTGTAGAACACAGATCATAGTCACTCTATTTTTGCATGGTATGTGATTTCATACAGTGATCTTTACAAAGTTTACATTATCATTGTTTTGCAACGTGTACCTTAATACACATTATTTTTGTCATTGAAATGTAAACTAATTATAAAATAAAGCTAAAGAGGAGTTATGAGAAAAAGATCACACAGTGAGTTCTAGACCGGGTTCTAATACCATTCTGTGAACAATAAAACAGGATGTGTTTTAACCCTCTGTACAGCTGTCAGCATTAAACCTCTTCTGAAGCTCAGGGGATGCATGACCCTGGTGCTTTCCACCTGGGAATGCTGACAATTTACACATAGCATTGATATATAACAATAAAAAGAAAAGGGAAACAGAATATATTATTGATTATACATTTACATATTCTTACAATATTCCTACACAGCTGGTGTCATTCTTTGTCCAATGTTAAATGAAGCTAAAATGTGTGTAAGTTATTATGGTAACCTGATTTTTTTTTTATTTCTCAAAACAGGGTTTCTCTGTGTAGCCTTGGCTGTCCTGGACTCATTTTGTAGATCAATCTGGCCTCCAACTCACAGAGATACACCTGCCTCTGCCTCCAGAGTGCTGGGATTAAAGGCGTGTGCCACCACATTCCAGCTGGTAACCTGATTTCTATATTTCTAACAAAATACTTGATATAAGTGGCTTCGAAGGAGGAAAGAGTTATTTTGGCTCGTGGTTTCAGACATTCTAGATTTTGGCTAGTAATGTCTGACGTTTCTAGAAATGTGGGGATGCAGAATGTCATGGTGAGAGAGTGCCTCATGATAATCACAAAATCAGTTACAGTTCAGGGTGCAAAAGAATCATCCACAATTCATTCTTTCTACCTATTCTTTCAGATATCCTTTCCACTAGTGCACAGCCACTCTAGGTGGCACTGAAGTAAAACTCCAGGGTCTAGCATGACACTTTGAACCGCTTTCAAGACCTAAACTATAACACCTAAACATTTATATTGAAAAATTGTTGAAAACTTTTATTCACATAATAAATCTTGGCCACAACATAGTGTCAATTTCCAAATTCTTGGGAAATTAAATTCACCTCTGTGATTGCCATTGACTCAAGCCTACTACTGAAACAAGGATGAAATTACATAGGGTTTTTATTTTAATGTGAGTGAGAAGGAGTAAAAGCAAGAAAAAAATGAAAAAAAAAACAGATATTATGTATGAGAGAAAATGAGATACATCATAAGTAAGGAAAATGAGATTCATATGAAAACTGATAGTATCATTTAAGTCAAATCAGCATTCTGTGCCAATCAAAATTGCAGGCTGGAATGAGGCTCTTTCAGATTCTGGTTCATTACATTACAAGGATTCCTGGTCTAAAGTGGAATTGTCCCTTCTGAGAGAAATTCTATTTCAGTCACTCTAACAACACAGCCAGAATCTCACATGCTTCAGTGTACACTAAATGGGAATGCAGAGAAAGGAGTACAGTCTAAAAATGTGGACATCTGCCCTGTTTCCAGGTGGTAGTACCTTAACCTATAGGAACAGCTGCAAAATGACCCAAAAGAAGGTTATAAAGCATGGTTATGATGTGGCGTATTCTCAGAAAGCACTTGGCTCAAAATTCATGATAGAGATGAAAGAACTAAAATTAATGCATAGTGATTATGTTAAATTCTTTTACTGAAACAGAGACCTCGGGATACTGAGACTGTGCAGAGCTACCATAACCTGACCTGCAGATGAAATCCTAGTCTAATTAATTTATACACCCACCATTATCCTGGGTCAATATTGCTGTATTTAAACAAGCAGTATGGGATTCAGAAAAATCAACATGGTCTATGTGTAAGTCCTGATCATAAAACTCAATTTAGGACATGTTTAGGTATCTTAGATAAGGTTGTTTTTTGGTGTGAAGAAAGGCCATGGCAATAGCAATTCTTATAAAGGAAAGTATTTAGTTAGGGATGACTTACAGTTCAGAGGTTTAGTTCATTGACATCATGGCAGGAAGCATTGCACTATGTAGGTAGACATGGTCCTGGAGAGGCAGCTGAAATGTCTGTATCTGGTTCAGTAGGCAGCAGGAAGAGAGTGAGACATGGATGCCTGGCTTGAGCATGTGGAAGCTCAAAGTTCAGTCCTATGATATACTTCCTCCAACTAGGCCACATCTACTCCAACAAGTCCACACCTCCAAGAAGGCCACTCCCTACGGATCAGCGTGTGCCATCACATTATGTAGAGAGAAAATGAAACAGGGAGCCATGGTACTTCCATTGAGTTAAATTCTGTTTTATATAGAAAAAAGCAGCAGTTTTTTTCATGTTATGCATTGGGTTGAAAGAAATGATCAGGTAATGGGAAATTTAAAATTTCCCACTTTGGATTTTCATATGGAGACACAAGAAAGAAAATACTATGGAGATTTGAGAAAATGCTTGTGGATGACAAGAACGTGAAAAAGAGGTAAGCAAGAAGTACCTTTATGACGCATGATTAGGAACAGAGACAAGCAAACAACAAAAAGATGTAGATAAGAGAAGATAGAAAGACCCTCAGGCTGGAGTGCACATCAACATGTTCCATCTTCCAGAGTTAGCAGCCCCAATCCACAGTTACGATGAAAGTTCTCCGGCACTGCACAAAAACAAGCCAGAAGTAGGCGTTTTTTTTCCCACAGGAAGAACAGAAACTCAAGCAGTGATGTAGTTTTGAGCTCTGTCTCAACAGAGCTCTGTCTCCAGTGGGCTCTGGAGGAATAGCTGAGGATTGCTTCATCCCTCCCTGTGTGTGGACCTTCAGGAAGACACTCTTTCTCATCCATCTAGTAACATTTAGTCATTGATTATTGAAATCATTTACAATTTTGCTTGACATTCAAAATTGTATATATTTTCATACCCTTTAATGGGAAAGGACTTTGGGTTGTCAGTGCAATTTTATGTTTAAATCTAGTGATATTATTGCTAAGGCATGAACAATTAAAGTTACTTCTTATTCTTTATACAGATTTATTTAGAAAGCTGCCTGCTTAATATCATTATTGAAAGCACATCATTCATGATGTTAGTTGTATATGTGATGAGGTTAGTGTTAAATAGACACTCTTTTCCATTTTAAATATGGATGAAAACAAAAATGCATATTGATAAACTTCTTGGCATTTCAGTGTGTGTATGTGTGTGTGTGTGTGTGTGTGTGTGTGTGTGTGTTCACTTGGTAAAATGTTTTTTGAGATTAAGCTTTAGTTTATGTTAGTAATCCACAGATTTATTCTTATGTATAAACAGTATAAAATTAAAACTATTATAATGGATTACATTATAGAGCTTATTGCTTTTTATGCTTTATAATTGATATAGTAACATATCAGTGTTGAAGTTATACTTTTCGAGAATGCTTTTATCAGTCTTTTGAGTATTCATTGAAAAATATGCAAGATAATCCATAAATGTGGTACAAGTTTCTATTTTACCATCATTCATTTACTTAGAATGATGTTAATGAAAGCTAATTTTTCATGCAGAAATTTTACTAATGAACACCAAGTTTTTATTCATACAACTGCTTTACCACTGTCAACAATTGTCCATTGCTTGTAGTCATGCACATTTCCCTAAATATAGTGGTAGCTGCTTTTAATACATCAAGTAAAAGAAATCTGATGTTCTAGATGAATTATTTCCCAATCAGGCTCAAACACAACTATCTGTTGTTTATCTTATTGTTTTCAATCCCAGAAACTTTATTTGTATATATGGGGGGGGGCATCATTTTCTTTTTCTTATACAGAAAACTATCAGTGAATAATTTTCATGAATTTTGCCTTCATGTCTGCATAACTATAAATGTTCAGCTACAACCACATCCCAAAGAAAAAGAAATAGGACAAACAGAAAAACAGAATGTGTCTTTCTTGTGTAAGAGCCAACTGAGATTGTGACACACATGTGACATGAGGGTTCTATGTGGATGTTGGTTCAGTGTCAGTCTTCCACTGATGCTGGCTATAGAGGTGATTCATGTTTAGTAAAATGTTTTCACAGGCATGTGTGTAAACAAAAGGTTCTTTCAATGATGACATTTCAAAAGATGTCAGGATTCCTGAAAAGAATCATGTGGAGTCAGAATACTAAAGGAATTCAGCCTGAGTGTTCAGCTACTGCAACATCTACTTAAAATGCACAAGGTACACACACACAAAAAAAATAATTGAGGTTTGAGTGGACAATCAGTGCCTTTGAGATTTTCTTCATCAGTAAAGTCAAGTACTATAGCCTAAATGAATGAGTGCTCTAGTTTCAGTGGAATTTTTACAAGCATAGAATAGAGAAAAGTTACAATCAATGTAATTACAGTTACAACATAAGGGTAAGGGTGGGTCATTGTGGTGACCCATTAAATGGTGAACTTATCATTTTCAATATACTGAATTCAGCTATGTGCATTTGTTTCCACATATACACACTGAATATATTCACAACGTTCTTCATACTATGTAGTAATGTCATGTTGGATACTGCTGTGTTTACCATGTAAAGAAACTTGTTTTTATTTTATTTACTATTTTTTATTTTTTAGTTTGTTCACTTTACATCCCAACTGTGGCCCTTCCCTTGTGACTGTCTGATCTCACCCTCCTTCCCTCATACCCTCTTCTTCTCTCCTTTAGTCCTCAGAAAGGGGAGCCCTCCTTCCTTAACATCTGACCTCAGCCTATCAAGTCTCATCTGTACTACATGTATTCTCTTCCACTGTGGCCTGCCAAGGCCACCCCACCATGGGGAAGTGATAAAAGTTGGGGGAGCAGTGTCCATGTCCTAAGTAGTTCCTACTACCTATGTTGTGGGACCCATAAGGAGACTGTGCTGCCTGTCTACTACATCTGAGCAGAATAATGCATCAGTCTCTGTATTGTAGTGTGGTTATCCTATATTATGTGGCTAATATCCACTTATGAGTGAGTATATACCATCTTTGTCTTTCTGGGTCTGGGTTATCTCACTCAGGATGTTCTTTTCTAGTTCCATTCATTTTCCTGAAAATTTCAAGATTTCCTTGTTTTTCATAGCTGAGTAATACTCCAATGTGTAAATGTAGACCTAACCTTTGTCTGTCATACCTGTTTTTGCTATTACATCTAGATAGCCTGTACTTGCTAGTGTTTCTTCTGGGCCCATAATGCTGCTTTCTGATCTTCCCCTTAGTATGTGAATACCAAGGACACCATAGTTCCCTTCTTAAGGCACAACTGAAATATTGTAGAGGAGATAAAGCTACATTTGCCTTTATTTGATAAAGGTTTAATTTTGTAAATAGAGTCTTCTCTTTTCCTGAAGTGAACTGTTGTGTGATCTAGTTTTCATAGATACTGAAAGAAATACTTTAGCATTACAGATGTCCCTGTGTATCTCTACTGTTACTTAAAAACAAAATCTTGGATTGGCTATCCTGCCTTTTTGACATAATTTCACTCATCTTTTTACAATACTCTCTAAAATTATATATTCTTTGTGGTGTTCACAGAAAACCACATGTAGATGGCTGGAATTGATAATGTTTAGTCTCCAGAATTATATAAGCAGTAATCTTTCTCTTTGTAGAGAAAAATCAGCCACTGTTTCTTGGAGATGAGGCATTAAACTTCCCTGAGGCAGGACTTTGATCACATAAGTAAATATCATAAGTTTATTTTCTCACAACCTTGTGGCCCCATAATCCAACAACAAGGATTGATGTTTGCATACATTTATTTAACAAATGAATTGCAGTCATCAGTGTACAACTGATTGACAAAGAGGTCATAAATTTTAAATAGAACAAGTAATAGGGAAGGGATTAGATGGAGGGAAGAGAAGTAGAAAATAAGATAATCATAATTATAAAAATAATTTTTAAGAAATGGATCTGAGGGATATAATCTATTCAAATTTATGGAAAAGGGAAGCACAATAGTTTGTGTCCATGAGTTCTTAAAGTTTCCATATACCTCAGCAGAGAAATAAAATATCTGAAATTCTTGGAACAACGTTTAAGGGAGATATCAAAGCATAGAGCTGTGGGGGAAATATGACCATTTCAGCTTGGATACATGTGAAATCTCATCACATGGTTGTGTTTATAATGAGAGCATTTATACCATTAAATTAGGAGAAAAAAAGCCCTGATAGAGGGTTTTTTAAAAAAAGTTTCCAAGCTTAGTGGAAGCTATCATCAAAGATGCAAACTGAAGATGAAAGCCTCACAACTACTGGGGCATTTAGAAATAGTGTACATTTTTTTCTTTCTGTCTATCTTGACGAAAATGCAAGCCTAGTCCACCTGGGCCTCACTCAGTACACTCCCGAGGAGCATGCCATGAAAACAAAATATGTTTTTTGAATCTTTCTGAGGTGTCATTGTCTATAAAGATCATGGGAAAGAAGAATAGTTAGGGTACGGCCAGCTTTCAGATCTGCTCTATTCTTTAGTAGAATTATGTGAAAACTCACTATACGTTGTTCTCATTACAATAAAAATAATAGAGAACGTGGATGAAAAGAGACATAGGAAGCTGCCACAAGCTCATCTCATAAAGTGTGAATGACCTTGAAATTAATTTTTCTGTGTTTTGTTTTTCCTCTTCCTGAGAATATAACTGGAATGACTCAGTTTAGAATCTGAAAGTAGAATTCTAGACTTAATTCCCCCATGTAAACATATATAATATTTAATTATCATAGGATGCTGTTTACCATCACTTAAAATTATCTGCATCATATTAACCATTTTATACCATTTATGAAACAGCTTGAAATTTTTAAAAAACTGTTGCTTCTTCAATTATACTTATTTATTGGCATTTTTATCAATGAAGAAATATTTTATTAATGAAGAAATCAATGCTCAAAGACCTAAATAAATAAATATACTTGGAGAAAAAAAACCACCCTATAAACCCTAAAGCCAAATTCTTATTTCCAAACTTTGCGTTTTTATGATAATTACACAGACATACTACTATCCCATTTCCTGGTACATATTATTGATTTATCTTATGATTTAAAATCAAGGTTTTTAAAAAGAATAAGAAGCATGAAATTATGGCAACATCTTACAATTTGTTACACATGGCATTACAAGGTTAAAAGCTGAGAGGAAAGACAATATCAATGTTAATAGAAAATTCATGAAGAAGTTCAAGGATGCCATCAGGGGCATATTTTTCTCATTGGTCATAGATATAAAGGTATTTCTCTGCCTAGAGCTAAGTATTTAGCATTCTCTAAAACATCAGGGACAATGTAACCAAGGAATGCAAGATCAAAGAGATGCCTCATTTTTACTATATTAATGTGACGTTGAGGGCTGATAATAAAATTGCATGTTCTCTTAGGAATGTCATGTATCAAGTGGCACTCTGAACAACTGTGATGAGAGATAATCTATAAAAATGCCTGCTGCGCCAAATTCTTTCTTCATATAACTAGCATATGTCATCATGTGAGATCAATTTGAGTGTTTAAATATATGCACATATGTATGTGTCTCATCTGTGTGCCCATTCAGGTCATTCAGCATATTTGCATGCTTAAGTAGGTGTTGGGTAATAGTTTCCTCCAAGAGTGAAGCATTCCATCATGCAGGGAACTTCCTTAAGCCACAAGCAAACAATCCAAAATAGCATCAGATAGTCCCTGAAACTCAGTGGATTTACTAGACCCCTCCCTTCCTAGAGTAAACACCAAAGACTGCTGAGAGGGTCTGTGAGGCAAGCCAAACTGCCATGAAACCTCTCAGAGGAGCCAAGTTGCAATAAAGACCAGGTACCTGGAAGAAACCAAAGCTACCTTAGCTGCCTGGAAGAGATTCAGACCCATTGAGTCACTTGGAAAAAGGAAAATCTACACCCCTTTGAGTAACCTGCAGTGTGCTCCAGGCTCCCAGTTTTTGTCAACTGTCACTTGTGTGGGGGTGAACTTTGGTGATGCAACTGTCTTCATGTTATTCTATGCTTCTATTAGTAACAACTGACCAATATTTCCATAAGAAATGGCCCACATCACCAAGTTAGACTTTGGTGCTATTTGTGCTTGGTCAGTCACAGGTTCCCTATCTGGTGTAAATACAGTGTGTGTTGTTGTCACACAACAGTTGCAATATCATCCTGGGGCTTTCCCTATCCACATTAGCATTTATGTTGTTGTTGTCCTTGTTCTGTTCATGTTTAGGCTGTTATGTTGGTGAGACTTTATGGATGTAGATTCTAACATTACTAGTAGACAGGCTCACAGCAAATTGTGAAAAGACAACCTATGAAATTGGGAAAAAAAGCACAGGTGTTAATCATTTGATAAGAGATTCCTAATGAAAATGAGCAATACTCATGTAAAACTCAATATCAAAGAACAACAAATTTATCCAATTTAAAATTGAGCCAAGGGTATTAAATAGACATTTCCTTCAAGAACGCATAACAAATATTTAAAAGATAAAAGAATGTTCAGCACCACCAGGCAAAAAAAGCATCAGGGAACTTCAAGTAGAAAGGACAATAGGCTATCCCCTTGTACTTGTCAGAGCAGCCGAAAAGAAAAGCAATACTGAGAAACAATAGAAAAAGAAATAATGGTATATAGATTGATGTAGAGAAAAGGAAACCTTTGGAAGTATTTGGGAATGTGAATTTGTATGAATATGGAATGTGGAGGAGTTAGTCGGAAAGCAATATGGAACTATTTCAAAAAACTAAAATAGCAACATATCTTTGAACCTACCCACTTTTAAGCAAATATTCAAAAACATTGAAATCAAAACCTTCAAATGATATCAACACCTTTTTGCGTTGTAACATTTTTCACATAAACCTAAATACAGATTTATATTAAACATTCATCTATCATTCCTATCATCTGTCATATTTCTATACCCAAACCTATATCTAATCTGTATGTATATATCTATATTGTGTATATATCAAATAAAATGTTTCTTGCCTTAAAAATGGAAATTACTTCATTGAAAAACACTGATAATAGTGGATATTAAGTCAATTGACATAATCTGGTAAATCAAGAACAAATTTGTGTTAATAAATTTTTAAACTAACTCTCATGGTTTGAATGAAAAATGTTCCCCACGTGCTTATACATTTAAAAAGTTGGTCACCAGATATGGCACTCTCCTTTTTTTTTTCTTTTTTTTCTGGTTACTTGTTTATTTTGTTTATTCTTTTGCATTGTTTTTGAGGTGTGTGTGTGTTGTGTGTGTGTGTGTGTGTGTGTGTGTGTGTGTGTGTGTGTGTATGTATACTTTGAAATGAAACTGGAGTACATTTTTCACATGAGATCTGGCTAACAGAAGCAGGACTACAGGGAAGATACAAAAATTTTGCAGCTCCTCAGATTCAGAGCTGAGGTCTTTTCCCTTCCTTTAGGATGTGTGTATGAGTGAGCTTCCCTATGGTTTCATCTGGATGTACAGGAGACACTCCTGCATCCATGACAACCATCCTAACTTTTCTTCTATGAAGCAGAACAACACTACATCTTAAGCTGCTTCTGCCATATATTTGGTCCTTGATATATGAAGTAACTAATAAAATGATCAAAGGAAAAGCAGTCAAGAATGGATGATGCTGACTGATGTCAATGGGAGAGAGAAATAGCTAATGCTGACCAATGGGAATAGTATTTCAGTAACAGAAGATTATATTTCTTTAAAATATACTTCTATAAGCACAATTATCCAGAACTGTTTAAAGCAATGTAAAATAGTAGATGCCATAATTATACACACACAAAAAAAAAAACCCCATAAAGCATTCTCCTAATTTCTTTCTAACACACACATACACACACACACACACACGATACTGTGAGCAAATAATGTTTTTTTGTGTGTTTTGATTATGGTTATTCTTCCTGGCTATATGTACATGTGAAAAATGTATACATTACAAATGTACAATTTATACATATTGAATATGACTCAATAAAACTTCAAATTTTAATATTATAATCTACTCCCAAACTAAGAAGTATATAATTTATTATTTGTTCAAATTAAACAAATGATAATACTGCATAAATGCATCTTCCTGGAATCAAAGGTGAGATGTACAAATAAACATATCTATTTGAAATTTTCCAGTTTATTTGAATATGCTAATTAATGAGTTTCTCATCCAAAACATGTACAACTAACTTTGATAGACCAAAATAGATCAATGAAATGACCTTTCTGAAAGGACTGATACAGAGAACAAATGGCGCTTCTCTCATAAATGTATTTTTATTTCTATTCATTTTTCTGAACAAACAAGCAAATGTTAGCTAATGTTTAATTAGTTCGATCTTGGTAAAATTAAAAAAAATAGAAATATTTAATGGATATATTATAGATCTCCTTGAAGCTGTGTTATCTACCAGGTAGTAACTGCTCATATAAGTTCAGTATTTTTGTTAAGCTGATTAGAAATAGGTCGTACTATGGTTTAAAAGGGTGAAGTTCATTGTAAACTAGTATATAAAAATGCTAATTCCAGGCAAAGTGTTGCACACCAGTAATCCTAGCCTTGGAGATGCAGAAGCAGGCAGATCTTTGTGAGTTTGATGCCAGCTTGGTCTACAAAGTGAGTACAGGAGAGGCAAGGCTGCACAGAGGAACCCTTTCTCGAAAAAGCAAAACCAAAACAAAAAGACAGAAAAACAACAAAAACTACTACTTTTATCATATGATATTTAACTTATGCAGCCATGTCTTCCATGCATGAACACGATAGTAACTTTCTGAGGTCTTTCCAGCCAGCTTCTTGTCAATGTACTTAGAAGTATTCCTTTGCATATCTACAATATATTTCTATTGAGTTCTCCTTCAAAAGATTTAAAGTCCTACTCAGCTATTAAAAACAAGGAATTCCCGAAATTTGTGGATAAATGGATTGAGCTAGAAATGATCATAATGAGTGAGTTAACCCAGAAGCAGAAAGAATCAAATGGTATATACTCACTTATATCTGCATACTAGCCCAAGGGGCATGTCCCACGAAAGCCTTCACTTACCAGGAAACTGGGACAGAGGGGAAGGCATCCTATTGGGACTCTAAATGAGAGACGCATGGGAGAACAGCAAAATAAAAGGATCCAGAGGGTCCTAGAAATCTACAAGTAGAACAATATGATAGGCAGATTTGGGCCCAGGGGTCCCGCTCAAACTAAGGCACCAGCCAAGGACAATACAGGAGGTAAACTTTAAACCCCTTCCCAGATCTAGCCAATGGTCAGAATATTCTCCACAGTTGAGTGGAGAGTGTGATACGACTTTCTCACATACTCTGGTGCCTCACATTTGACCATGTCCCCTGGAGGGGGAGACCTGGTGGCACTCAGAGGAAGGACAGCAAGTAGCCAAGAAGAGACTTGATACCCTATGAGAATATATAGGGGGACGTAATCCCCCTCAGGAACAGTCATAGGGGAGGGGAATAATGGGAAAAGGGGGGGGGGGGAGGAATGGGAGGATACAAGGGATGGGATAAACATTGAGATGTAACAAGAATAAATTAATAAAAAAAAAAAAAAAAAAAAGAAAAAAAAAAAAAAAAGAAGATAAAAAAAAAATAAAGTCCTGTAAGCATAAACTTCATTGTCTTATTCTCCCCTTTCCCTCTTCTTAGAGAAGGGGAGGCTCTCAAAGAATACCAAGCCATCCTGGCTGCTCAAGTTGCAGGAAGACTAAGGGCATCCTCCCTCCGGTCCAGCTAGAGAAAAAGCATCCAAAGGCAAAGACAAAGTCAGAGACAACCCTTACTCCCATTGTTAGAGGACCCACATGATGACCAAACTGTAATACTCTACATATGTATAGGGGGTCTAGGTCCAGGACATGCAAGCTCTTTGGTTGGTGATTCAGTCTCTGTGAGACCCCACGCACTCAGGTTACTTTATCCTATGGATCTTCTTGTGGTTGTCCTCGACCCTCTGGCTTCTTCAATCCCTCCTCTACTCTTCCACAAAACTCCCTAGCTCTGTGTGTTGTTTGGCTGTGCGTCTCTGCATCTGCTTTCATGTACTGCTGGATGAAGCATCTAAGGCTATGCCTTCTCTGAGAAGAAGGAGAGGGTGAAACGGTTGGTGGGGGTGTGAGGTTGGGATTGGGAAGAAAGAAGGAAGGGGGCTGGGATCAGGCTATAAAATGATTAAACAAATTAATAAGGGAAGCTCATTGCCTATAACCTACTTATCAATAATTAGACTACTAAAATTTTTTTCATAATACTTTTTGCCAATGTCCTCCAAATGCTTTTCATGACCTGGTCATCAGGGTAGCACCATTGGGAGGTATCAATTTCTTATAAGAGAATGGTCTCTTAGGAATATACTCTTAAAGTGGGTTTTGAGACTTTGACTATTCCTCATTTTCTTTATTCCCTGAATAATGATGGCAATAGCTTTGCCCCTCAGACACTGATGACTTAATGGGCTGTTCCACTGAGGCCCAAATTGAGGCCAATTGAGCATTGCATAGTATCTCCAAAAGCATGAGCCAAAATAATCATCTTTTTCTTATAAATAAATTATCTCCGATATTTTCTAAAACTAACAGAACCATTATTCGGATTTCATTCCTGCTATTTAAACAAGGTTCACCAGTGCCAGAAACATCCCAGTGTATGTGATTTCTTCTTTGAGCATCATTTTTCTCATAAGTGTAATGATTCATAGTACAGCTTTTCTGGTAGAGATGAGCACTTTGTTCAACATTTGAAATCATAGAGTAAAATGCAAAATTTGAGCTCAGATTTTCAGAAGAACTCTATATGTACTTTCATATTCAAATATGAAGGGCTTAAGGGTATTTTATTAATACAATGATGAGTTTCTTTCCTTATACATATTTGAGATATAATTTAGAATGTAAAAAGTAAAACAACTCATTTATAATTAATTATGTTATTTCAAAAATACAGTACACGTTAGTCATATAATAGTCCTTCCACTCTTCAGCACTTCCCAGATTATTCTCACTAGCTACTCACCAAATGTCATGTTTGGCATTTCTTTTTGCAAAAGGAAAAATAGAAACAAACAAACATACAAACAAACAAACAACAAGACAAGAGCATACCAAAACAAAAGAAAAAGCGTACTAGAAACATGGAGTCAACTTTGTATTGGCTAACTACCTCTCTGCAACGTTACTGCTATGTTGTATGGATGATATACCCAGTTTTACTCTGTTAGAGAAAGTTGAATTTCCCTTCATTGGGTATCATTTGCACATAGCCTCTTGGTTAGATGCAGGACTGTGTGTTCCTTTCCCTTCTCAGTGTTGGAATTCTGTCTGGTAATACTTGTGCATGCTATCATAGTCTCAGTGAGTTCATATGTCTTTCATTCTTTGTATATGGAAAACACTATTTTATTGGGTTCATCTACCACCTATCACTCTTACAATCTTCTGTGTCCTAGTCAACATAGATCCTTGAGTTTTCAATGTATTGCTTTTATAAAAAAAAAAAAAAAAAAAAAAAAACTCCAATTTAAGAATGAGCCTTCCAAAGTCTGCAACCCTTCCTCTCCTCATGTCTGACCACCACCCTTATGTCTCTCTGTTTCTTCTCCTACCTTTGTCCCTCTCCATAACCACTTTGGTTGTATATTCTATTTCCTATTCTGAGTGAGATTTAGTCCCACAAGGCATCATCTGGGATTAGTAGCTTCCTTCAATGTTTGCTTCTGTCAATATATGTTGCCTTGCCTCAGGCCCAAAGGCATAGAATCAAGTCCTCATGACTGACATTTCTTCGCCTTGATCAAAAGAATCTTTATTCCCTTTAAGCTAATTTCCTTCAGATCTTTTACAGCTGTGGGAGGTTAAAACTGGTTAGTTATGTATATACACCACAGAAATGAGATTCAGCTGCATACTTGTAGATCATAACTTTCTTACTACATAGATTATAAGACTGTGAGGACAAATTATAGTCATATGCAATATCCTTCATAAGAGACACATTGTAGATTCTGTTATATGAATCCAAGAGGCTAATTTCAAACTCCATACCATTTATTTGAGAAGAGTGATAATTTAAAACTTGTTCATTTTCTGATCATTTTGTCTGCTTGGAATATGACCCAACAATCTGTATCTGGTCTGAGTGTATATTTGGATGAATTTATACACAACAGTATGGATTCTATTTTCTTAGTTTCTTTCTTTTTTCTGAAGTTTCTGTTCTAAATACTCAGGATTCATAATTTTCTTGAACTCAAGTCACAAAAACTATACATTTAAATCTGTGTTTATTTCCTGTATGGAACAGGGCCAGGACTTATTCTTAGACTAAACACTTGGACACTTTCACTGTTACGTTCCAATCTACAATTCCCAATAGCTCCAATTAGCTTTTTAAGTTCAACTTTCAGTCCTTTCACATAACTTTTCCATTTTTATATGTTGTAAAGAATTTATGCTTATTGCCTATGGGAGACTTGATCATCTCAGTTCAATATCAGCACCACATAAATTGTTGTGCTTATATGATGTGTTTTTTGCGTGATGATATTTAGTGTTAATCTGAAAATGCAAACAAGTCAAATTCTTTAAATCCTACAAATTTAAACAGTTACTACAAATTAATGAATTATAATATATTCCACTGAAAAGAAGAGCATCCATCAAGTATGGTATTTCCAATATAAATGAATTTTACACCATCCTTAGGACACAGTATAAAATTTAAGTCAACCAGTTTTCTCAATATTTTCCCACTCTTGTCTATTGTGACATGCCAACATTTTTATAATAGTTGATTCCTATGTTTTTAAGGTGCTGTAGGGAACAATACATTCAAATAAGACCACCTTTTCAGCACATGGCCTTAGTAGCCTACAACTGAGATTTTACTGCAAAGTAACAAAGGAGATAAAAATACAAAAAATAAAAAAGGAGAGCAGAAAGGAGAAAAGAAGCTGGAAGAAGATTTATACTAGATTTTATATTAATTTTGTTTTGCTAACAAAATAGAAAATTATTTTAGGTTTAATTATACACTAATTATTATTGTATTCTAACAAAATGTACACATTTAGGGATTTTGTCCATCTTTTATCTTATTGTTAGTTTGTATTCCAACAAACTAATATTTTCTCTTTTTATATTGCTCATTTTATTATGTAGGATCATATTTGGAATGAATATCAAATTTGAGTCTACTTGCATATTATAGTATTTTCATCACTCATTTATATGAATATATAGATATGTAACAGTTTATACAATATAGTCACCAGAGTCTTGGGGAGAAAATTCAGCTTGCTTTTAGAGTGTTAGAATATTTCAATAAAATTTGTATTAGTGGAGCAAATATTGTGAGTTTTAAAGATTTGATACATAAAAGTTAGATAAATTATTTTACTTTAGATATTCAATTTCTGGAAATTATTCTGTCTGACTGTAAGAAAGATTGGGTCTAAGAGTTATGTGATATCACTGTTTACTATTTTTAGGATATTTTGTTTGATTGTTATTTTGTTATATATGTATATGTTCATTTAAATGAATATAAGAGTGAATAAGTAGCTTGACATAAATTTTATGTATGAAGGAGATAATGTGAATCAAATAATTTATTTTCAAAATAAATACTTTTCTTTAAATCATACATCTTTCAGGGCCTCTGTTACTAAATGTGAGGCATACAAGGAATTAATATTGCATGAGATAAAGTAAGTTCATTCTGAGAATATTAGAGATTTTTTATATTACTTTCATACATGTATAGAATGTATACTGGTTTTTCTCCTCTTCCAATTTGTCCCACTTTTTCTTATGTAAATTTTTTCATCTCTACAAATCTATTGACTATATCAAGACTTTTCATTTCATTCTGTGAGTCATTGAGTATTTTTTACATAGAAATTTATATTATTACACATGTATAAAATAAACTACCTGCAGCAAGAAGAAGCATGAAGCAATCAGGAATTATATAAATGTTACATTCATAGTGTTTTGGCTAATTGTTTTTTGTTAATATTCTACTTCAGTGCCTTTTATTAGTTTGTTGTTATTGATGAAACTATATTGATGATTGCTACCTAAGCCCACAACTTGCTTCAGGGTTCACCGTGTGCTATGCACTTCCTCAAGCTTGGCCAAATGTATAGTCACACCATGATCACTTGAGTAACTTAATGGGTAAGTTTATTGTCCTAAATAGCCATATTCACCTAATGATGGCTTTGTCCACATCCCTCAACTCAGAAACCCAGACTGCTTTTTCTATAGCTATAATCTGCCTTTAAACCACATAGTAAGGATTCTTTCTGAAATAGCTTCTTTTTGTGTAGCAATATGCAGTAAGTATTCTCTCAGGACTTTTTATAGCTCATAATTATTCAGGAGCTACTGTCCATTCTATATTCCACCCAAATTAATTTGGATATCTGGCCACCTTGAAGAAAACATATTTCCTATCTTGGTGCATCTAAAATTCTGAATGTAAATCAATATCTAAAATATCTCATCATTATTAACTTAAGACAACTATCTAGACCTAGAAACATGTTCACTGCTGAACAATGAAGATTAGTTGTAAAACTAAACTAACCAGGGATGTGTGTGGTCCTGGATTTGGAAGTAAGCGCTACCCTTTGGTTTTATGTGCAGTAAAATGCTCTGTTGGCATCATTCTAGGATATCATATGTCAAGAATGAAGAATTATCTTTAATAAAAAAATATTTAGCATAAAAAATCTGAAAGAATTTTACAGTTACATTAAAATGCTCTGAGAATGTGTCTCTTACATGCAAGTGACATTATATTGGCTGAACAGGTTGTATTTATATGCTTATGAATGTATATGTGCATATAAATATGTATCTAACAACAATGAACAAAACCGGCCATGGATTTGAAAGAGAGCATGGAAGTTTTTATAGAAAGCTCAGGAAGGAAGGATATGAAGAATAATATAATTACATTATAATCTCACAAACTAAATTAAACAATTAAAACATATTTTTTTTGGTTTTTTGAGACAAGGTCTCTCTGTGTTAGCCTTGGCTGTCCTGGAGTCACTTTGTAGACCAGGCTGGCCTCAAACTCACAGCAATCCGCCTGCCTCTGTCTCCCGAGTGCTGGGATTACAGGCGTGCGCCACCACACCCGGCTAAAACATATTTTCAATGTTTCTCCAGCATACAATGTATACATGTACCTTACTAATGCTTTGGTTTGATGTTCATAAATAAAACTTGTTTGTTTTTCTTTGTTTTTCAACTATTTTTTTTTACCTTTTGAAGAGATGTTTTACCAACCCAGTTAGCAAAAAATATACATCTCACAATATTTAAACTCAGATTCACAATCTACCTGGAACTGGTTTTGTATATATTTTTATGAGTTTCAGATACATTTTTTTTTTATATATAATCAAGTTGGTTACCGGCATGCATTGATAAAATTTTGCTGTTTCAGTGAGTTTTTTGCCAGTACTGTCAAACTCAGGGACCCACATATTAGCATACACATTACTTGACTCTCTGTTTTGCATGACTGCTTTATTTGTGTGACTCAGTCCAAATGTCACAGTGTTCTAATTTTATTCTCTTGATAATAAATCTTGATATCTGTTGGTATAAAACCTACAGTTCTATTTCCCTTGTGGTTAACTTGGATCCTGGTAGCATTTTGCCTTTAGATAGAAAGTTTTAAATCAGCTTTCCAAAATCCACAAAATACTACTGGAGGCTTCAAAATGCAGTAAAACAATAACTCAAGTTGGAAGAAATTAGTAACATGGAAATAAAGATTTTATTATGATATGAAAAAAGGAAAGTTAAGAACCATTATACCAAGAAAGCCAGGAAATGCTTCTGTACATATTTTACCATAGATATTAGAACATTAATAAAATCTATTGAGAGAGTAAAATTTAAGAGATTCCCTTCAAGTATTTGAATACTACAAACATCAACTAAAAATAAACCTAATATAACAAAAAAGAGTTTTAGAAAGTAATTTTGGGAAGTTATAATATTAGAATGATAAAAATGAAAATGTATATTAACTTACATATATGTAAAATATAGTAGAATATGCCAGTGTACTAGTATGGAGGTGAGAGGATCATTTGTAGGAGTGAGGAGTCAGTTCTTTCTTCCAATGCGTGGCATCTAGGGATCAAATTAAGGTTATGAAACTTGACAGCAAGAGCATTTACACATTGAGCTATGTCACTACACTCTAATCAAAATTATTAAATATGATAGTGGATAAAAGTTTTTTGGAAGCTAAGCGGTTAAATAAACATATATCTCCGAGGACACAGAAGGTAAAGTTGGACTGCCATCTCGTTACATTAAATAAAACTGAGTAAAAATTATATGTGTGTGTCTGAATAGTGTTTCAGTTATTTGCTATATACATAAGTAGATCTTTAAAATATGTCCCATAGTAAATATGCAATAATGTACAATCTAGTAAAAATAATTTTTAGTTCATTTTAGTTATAGTACTGCAGTGGTTTAAATGAAAAAAAAAATGTCACTGATTACCTCGTATGTTTGAACATATGGTTCCTAGTGGGGACCAGTGTTTGGGAAACTTTGATGTTGTTGTCTTTCTGAAGAATGTTTGTCACTGGAGTAAACGTTGAAAATGTCTACTTTTGTCCTACCTCAGAGTCCATTTCTCTCTGCTTCCCATTTATGTTTGAAGTGTGACCTCTCATCTGCTTTCCAGAGTTGCCACACTTACTACTTGTTATCTTGATGCTCCAAAGTGATGGACTCTTAATGTTTTTCATCTGGGGCCTAAATATACTTCTCTTTCTTGCATAAGATGCTTTGGTCATAGTGTCTTATCATAGCAATAGAGGGATACCTAAAATAATTACTGATTAGCTCTGGAATATGCTAAATCATATCTACCACAAAAGTTAGAAGGAAACTCTAATGTTATGTTTAATTACTCCTAAGTGGCAGATAGATGGGATAATAAAGTGAGAATAAACTCTTGGCCCTTCTCTCTCTGTCCCGTGAGTGTTGGGTATAAAGGCATGTACCACCACTGCCCAAAGGAGATTAAGTTCTTTAAGAAACCGTAAATGGCACATTTAGTTTTTTTGCTTGTCCAGATCAAGTTAGAGGACAGATTGAAGTGCGTTCATTCCCATGTAACAGATGTTACATGTTAAGTGTGTTTGGCATTATATGTTCATTTCACCTATGCACTTGCTCCACAGGATTGTACTATATGCTATTTCTGTTCTAAGTTGTGTCACCACTTCCTTCTAGGTGCTGTAGATTCTGTAACCTGTCTACCTTCAAAGGAGAAAGAGCTACTCCCTTTGACATAGCATGGTACCAGGTGGTCAAGAATTCTGGAAACATAATAGCAGCAAATGATGGTACCCATAATTTAACCTGCTGGTCAATGCGAGCAGTCCTTTTGATACAGAAACACAGCCTGTCTCTACTGTGAAGTGATAAATGTTATCCTGCCATTACCCTTCCTGTTTTGGATGCATAATTCAATGGCTCTGTATATGTTGCTGGCTGATTCTTGCCTCGTTTTTAGTACTTTGCCTTATTCTAAATGGAAAGAATCATATTATATGCTCCTTTAATTGGCATACTAGCATTTTCAATTTGATTTCTTGCTTAATTAATTTAACCTAATATTGTGTGTGTGTGTGCATGAGTGCATGCATGCATGCGCACTCGCGTGTGTGTGTGTGTATGTGTGTGTGTGTGTGTTGTGTCATGCTGCATGTGAGGAGGTCCCAGGACAGCTTTCAGAATTTCTCCTTTACTTCTACTGTGTCGATCCAGGGTATGAAATCCATGTCCTTGGATTTAATGGCAAATACCTTTACCCCGTCACCTCCCCAACCCAGAATTTGATTTTGTGAGATTAGAACAATTTCTTCTAGTGCAATACAATTAGCTGGTCACTGTTCCTTGGAGTCTCCTAAGAAGTATTCTAAGTACATAATTGTATCAACTTCCTTTCTTGCTTTATGTTTTGTTTTGATTTTCTTTTTGTGCTTCCTATAGATGTTATAAGCACCAAGTCATCTCTTCAAGGGACCTTGGTCAACTCTTTCCATTGATAGCCTATGAAGGTATCATTGGCTACTCAAGTATTTCTAAATACTATTATCATAGTTGCCACGTTGTGTTCCTCAAACTGATGTGAACTCATTGCCATCTTTTTCCTGTGGGAAGTTGACTTTTAAATGTTGACTGTTTCCTCTCTAGCTCCATGGCACATACATATGTACAATGTAACATCTTTCTCTGATAATATCTATCAGAACTTTAAAAAAAAATAAGACAAAATAAACAGCTCTTATTCTTTACTTTAACTTCTTCTCTCTCCCAGGGAACATGAGTTTCTGTGATGGAGGTTTGTGGATAAATCTTAGTAAGAAACACAATTTAGCAAGAATTAATCCTCTACTTGTATGCTAAGGCTTTGCTTCAGATCCACACATATCAATGTCAAACCTATTTTCAGTTCTCTCTGAGTGTAATCCAGTGGTTCTCTGGAAAAACAAACTGGTAAAAAGCTAATTTTTTATCTCTTAGTCTATGTTTGGGAATATTTGAGTGGATCTACACTGATATTGAGGCCTAATCACACTTATTTTTTTAAATAATTTTTTCATAGAGAATAAATACATAACTGGTATCAGATGATAACACACATAGAAAAAAATTAAGAAAGTATAAAAATTATATGTCTTAGAAACTACAGGCAATATTTTTGTGATTTGAATCTGATAAATAAATAAAAATGTGTAATTAAACATAGCAAGATAGGTGATGTTTATATTTATCATACTAGGGCTAATAAACAAAGAGTTACTAATGTGGTATAACACATAATTAAGTCAATTTACCAAAAGGTCATAGCCAATATAACTTAAGTGGAAAGACACAAAAAATCCTAGTAAAATTACGTAAAATATTGTTCACTATCCCCATACCCATTTTTTAGCACTATAATTCTTAGCTAGAGCAATAGGACAACTGAGGAGATCAACGGCATACAAATGGGAAAGGAAGAAGTCAAGGGATAGTATAGAAAATCTTTTTTTTTAATTTTATTAATTTATTCATATTACATCTAGATTGTTAGCCCTTCCTCCGTTTCCTCCCATTCTTCCCTCCCTTCCACTTCCCCTCTTCTCCCCTCCCCTATGTCCGTGATTGAGGAAGACCTCCTCCCCTTATATATGCTCTTAAAATATCGAGTCTCTTCTTGGTAACTTGCTATCCTTCCTTTGAGTGCCGCCAGCCTCCCCATCCAGGGGACGTGGTCAGAAAAGGGGCACCAGAGTTCGTGTGAGAGTCAGATCTCACTCTCCACTCAACGGTGGAGAATATCATGTTCGTCGGCTAGGTCGTGGTAGGGGTTCGAAGCTTACTGCCTATATTCTCCTTGGCTGGTGACTTAGTTTGAGGAGGACCCCAAGACCCAGATCTGCCTGTTATAAAGTTCTTATTGTAGGTTTCCAGGGCCCTGTGGGGCCTACTATTTCCCCATTCTTCCATGCTACTCTCACCTAGAGTCTCAATAGGATGTCCTTTCTTCTGACCCACTTTTTTGGTAAGTAAAGTTTATCTTAGGACAAATGTAGCCCAGCAAGTGAAAGACTGATGTGACAAAACTTGAAAGACATTGAAGATGATATCACAAGATGGAAAAATCTCCCATGCTCATGGATCACTAGAATTAATACAGTAAAATGGCCATTTTACCAAAGGCAATCCACAGACACAATGTAATCCACATCAAAATTTCAACACAATGTTTTACAGATATTGAAAGAACAGTAATAAATCTCATTGGAAAATAGAACAAACCCAGGATAGCTGAAACAACCTTGTACAAAAACAAACAATCAAACAAACAACAAAAACAAAAACCAAACAAAACCAAAAACCAACCAAACAAAAAAGTTCTGGAGATAATACCATCCATGATTACAAGCTATACTAAACAGCTATAATAATAAGAACTGCATGGTACTAGCATAAAAACAGACAGGCTGGTCAATAGAATCAAATTGAAGACACAAATATAAATTCATGCATGTATGGAAACCTGACTTTGGATGAAGAAGCCAGAAATATACAATGAATAAAAAAGCATCTTTAACAAGTAGTGCTGGTAGAACTAGATGCAAATAGATCCATAGCTATCAACCTGCACAGAACTTGAGTCAAGTGGATCATGGGCCTCAACATAAAATCAGATACAATAAATCTGACAGAAGACAAAGTGAAGAACAGCCTTGAATGCATTGGCACCGGAGACAACTTCTTGAACAGAACACCAGTAACTCAGGCACTAAGGCAGACAATGAATAAATAGGACCCCATTTCTGTACAGTAAAGGGCACCATCAATAGGACAAAATAGCACCCTACAAAGTAGAAAAATAATTACTCCAACCTCACACCTGACAGAGGGTTAATGTCCAAAGTATAAAAACAGAAGAAAGTAGACATTAAAAAACAATCTAATAAAAAAATGAGGTACAAATCTAAACAGAATTCTCAGCAGAAGAATTTCTAGATAGCATCTTCTGCAGGTCAGAAAGTCTAAGATCAAAAACACAAGTTACATGTTCGGTGGCAAGGAGATGGAGCAAGAGAACACCCCTTCATGGCTGGTAGAAATGTAAATTTGTACAGCCACTTTTGAAATAAATATGTGGTTTCTCAGAAGATTGGACATTAATATACATCAAGACCCAGCTTTGCCACTCCAGGGTATATAGCTAAAGGATGCTTTACCACACCAAAAAGACACTTGCTCAACTATGTTCAGATTGGTTTGTTTGGAATAGAAAGAAAACTGAAACAACCTAGATGTCCCTCATCTGAAGAATACTTAAAGAAAATAAAGTACGTTTTCACAATGTAATACTATTCAGCTGTTAAAGGCAATGACATCATGAAATTTGCAGGCAAATAATTCTTGATTGTGTCACTGTTCTTCTTGCCATAGATAATCTATTGTATATATGTGTAATAATATAAATGTATATGTACAAAAATAAAATAATTAATAAAAA
The DNA here is from genome assembly GCF_903995435.1 of Acomys russatus. Taxonomy (NCBI): domain Eukaryota; kingdom Metazoa; phylum Chordata; class Mammalia; order Rodentia; family Muridae; genus Acomys; species Acomys russatus. The sequence continues at coordinate 61,463,852 of NC_067138.1, forward strand.
AAGAAAGAGATATACAGGTAAAAGGATGGCACCAGAAAAAAATAATCTGACTGAGGTAACCAAGACCCAGAAAGACAAATATGGTACATACTCACATATTAGTGGATATTATCTGCCAAGTAAAGGATAACCATACTAAAATCTTACATATAGAGAGGATAAGTTGTAGGACTTTGTTAACTAGAGGTTTTGAGTCTGCTCCTCTGCGGAAAAGTAGTTTACTTGTGCTTAGAAAGAAAGAGCACTGCCTCCTGTCTCTAGAACCATAAAATTCCATTTGGCAAAAAAGGTGTCATCAACCTGGCTCCTTTCAGATAAGACACTACAAATCTAATTCTGAATTAAGAAGTGGCCAGGCCCCAGAGACAGGCTCTTGGGATATTTACTATAAACAAAAAGCATGCCCTGAATCTGCCCACCCACTTTGTGGAGCCTTTTGTCCTTTCCTCTGTTTCTTGGCTTTTTCCTTATCCCCCTTTTCTTTAATCTTTAGTTCTGGCTCTTGCTTCTAGATGGACTGTATAGTAAGTAATTAAAACCTAGTTCTTCAGTCTTTTGTATGTCTTATTCTGGCAGAGCGAACTCAGTTGCCTTGCTCTCTCTCTCTCTCTCTCTCTCTCTCTCTCTCTCTCTCTCTCATGCCCTGGGCTCTCTTCCCCCTTATGATTCTCAGCCTTCCATGCCAAGCCAGCTTTCTCCCAAGAGCTGGAAGAAATGGAGGCTGGTGCATCTGGCTAGGACAAGCCCCATGTGTTCCCTAGCTTCCCAGGGACATCAGAAAGCTGAGGGGAAACACCATTTGGGCCTACCAGGAAGGGTCAAGAGGGGAGTTATAGATGTCCTCAGGACAGGTAAAACAATAGATTTCATGGGGGCTGGAGAGATGGCTCAGTGGTTAAGAGCACCACCTGCGCTTCCAGGGGTCCTGAGTTCACATGGTGGCTCACAACTATCTATAATATGATCTGATACCTTCTTCTGCAGATAAAACACTCATATGCAATAAATAAAATAAAACTTAAAAAAGAACAGATTTCATGGGTGGACTTGGGGTAGGTGGGTACAGGAGAAGGAGGGTTAAGGTTGGAGGGAAGATGGAGTGAGAAATTACTGGGAGAGATGACTGAAATTTCAAGGGCACTATAGAAACCTAGTACAATAGAAACTCCCCAAAATATTTGAAAGTGACGCTAGCTAAGACTCATAGTAACAGGGCTTTATAGCCTGAACAAGCTATTTCCTATAACAACACAAGTCTTCCAGTGAAAATATAACTGCTATCAGAAATTTTAATTTTAAAATTAATGAACTGTTCTAAAGTTCTTATGTTTTGAATTTGTGTGATTTAGATATTTTATTTAAATATTTGAAATTTATATAGGAAATTATTTTCTCTTAATAAAATGTTTATTCAAATATTTTTGTATACTGTATTTCCTGTAGCATATACACTTTATATTTTTTTTCTGAGTTGAATGTTGTATTTGGTCTGTCTTCACTCTGTAGTGCTCTCATTAGTTCCTTGAGTGACAAAATATTATGTTCTTCTGTTCAATATAAGATTTCTGTTTTAAATTCTGCTTACTAGGCTCAGTTAGTTACAGTGTGTAATTTCTTCTGCCTATGATATGACACTATGAAACAGATTTCTTTGTTCAAATTCCAAATAGTTATTTTTTCCATAGGCTGTATGCTGGTTAATGTTTTCCCTCTCCCAATTTCCCCAGGATTCTGCCATCATGCTCTCTCACATACCCTTTTTTTCTCTCTATCATTAGGATACAAATAGTTATCTTAAAAATAATAGTAAAATCTGAGAAAACAAATACAAATAAACCAGAATAGGGCATAATGAACAGATAGAAGAAAAAGAGGCAAAACAAATCTTTTGAAACACATAAGTACACAGTGACACACGTTTGCACACACAGAATTACCTCAGTGCACACTACTGGACACCATAATATATAGACAAATGAACTATAAGGCCTATAATATTAAAAAGAAGAGGAAGATAAGAACGAGGAGGAATAAGAAAAAGAGAAAGATGAGGGAGGAAGAGGAGGAGGAGGAGGAAGAGAAGGCAGAAGCAGCCCTGACAAACCATTATGAGACAAAGAATCTCTAAAATACCACTGAGTTTATTTAGTGTTGTCCATCTATTGCAAACTACATTTCTTTATCATATCCCTTCACTGCAAGGAAACTCAACAATGGATTACTATATTATTGCTCCTTAGCAATAAAGAACCTGATGTTATGAAGGGTACCACCATGGGTTAAATTATTAAAAATCACTAAATATCAGGTGTCATTAACTTTAAGACTCACCATGAATAATAAAATAAAAAGCAAGGCATTTCTAAATAATAACAACAAAGGCCGTGTATAGCACTTCATCTTTCTGTTCTAATCTTATTAAACAAAATCACTCTCGCAGATTTTACATACAGAGGTTAATTATATCTTTGCTGCCATAGTTAAAAGACATCATTTATACAACTGATGTTTATGTGCCTAATATATTCAAGATATTTTAAACAATAAAAAAATTCTCTTTTTTCTCACTAATCAATTTCTGCCTGTCCCTATATACAATTAATCAATCTAATAATGTAGATGATATAAATAATGGCAAAACATCGAGCAATCAGTGTGTCCCCATGAGTAAGGAATGAACATATTACTGGTTAGCAAATCTTGGGTTAAAAATGGTATTGAGTGTTTAGTCATCAGAGAAATGTAAATCAAACCTCTCTGAGATTATATCTTACACCCATTAGAATTGCTAAGATCAAAAATTCAAGTGACACCTCATGCTGGTGAGGATGTGGAGAAAGAGGAACACTCCTTCATTGCTGGTGGGAATGCAAACTTGTACAACCACTTTGGAGGTCTATCTGGTTCTTTCTCAAATACTGAGAATAGGACTTCCTCAAGACCCAGCTATTCCACTCCTTGTAGTATACCCCAGTAGAAGCTCTAGCACACAGCAGGGATGTATGCTCAACCACGTTCATGGCAGCCTTATTCACAATAGCCAGAACATGGAAACAGCCTAAGTTTCCCTCTGTAGGAGATTGGATACGGAAACTGTGGTACATTTACACTATGGAATACTACTCAGCTATTAAAAACAAGGAATTCGTGAAATTTGTGGACAAATGGATTGAACTAGAAATGACTATAATGAGTGAGTTAACCCAGAAGCAGCAAGAATCAAAGGGTATATACTCACTTACATCTGGACACTAGCCCAAGGGCCAAGTCCTATGAAAATCTTCACTTATCAGGAAAGTGGGATAGAGGGAGGACATCCTATTGGGACTCTAGGTGAGAGAATTATGGGAGAATGGAGAAATAGAAAGATCCAGAGGGTCCTAGAAACATACAAGACGAACATTATGATGGGCGGATCTGGGCCCAGAGGTTCTGCTTAAACTAGGGCACCAGCGAAAGATTATACATTCAGTAAACATTGAACCCCTACCCAGATCTAGCCAATGGACAGGCCATTCTTCACAGTTGAGTGGAGAGCAGAGACTGACTTTCACATGCACTCCGGAGTCCCATGTCCTCTGATGGGGAGGCCTGGTGGCACTCAGAGGAAGGATAGCAGGCTACCAAGAAGAGTCTTGATACCCTATGAGCATATACAGGGGGAGGAAACCCCCTCAGTCACAGTCCTAGGGGAGGGTAGTAGGGGAAAAGTGGGAGGGAGGGTGGAATGGGAGGATACAAGGGATGGGATAATTATTGAGATATAATATAAATGAATTAATTTTAAAAAGCTAAAAAAATAAAAATAAATAAAATGAGGTTGATTGTTATGCAAATTTCTGAGATTATAAATTGTGAAAAAATTTATTTGAATTAATGAGATAAACCCATTTTCTGATTTTATCTTCAGATCAGAAACATTTATAGTCTATATCTTATCCATTCCCTCCTAAACGTATTTAAAGAAAATGTTAAAAGGCTCAGTAACATCCAATCCCTTTAGCAAAATGCGCTCTCTTTCTTTGTACAGCATTAAAATGTATTTAAATGCCTAACATTTGCCAAGACTATAATAGATTCCAACTTCTTAGATTTTTTTTTTCTGACAAGACACATACATTATGCCATGTCTTTTCTAAACTAATGTTTGAATTCTAAAACCTACAGGAAAGGGTCATTTTAAAAATCTGACAGCACATTCCAACAATGTTGTGTTACTGAATATTTTCATTTTATCCAAGCAATTTTCCTCTCCAATTTTTGTGTGAAAACTAATTCACTTCAGCTCCTCTGGGCATTTCTGGCAGTAGCCCATCTCTCAGCTGTGGCTTTGCCTTACTTAGAATATGTTACAAATCTTTACTAATCTGCTAGATTATTATCACCATAATAATATAAAAATCATTATGTAAGTCTTATATAATAAGAGATTCATGCTCTTTCCAAGGTTATATTTAGCTACCTCACCGAAGCATGTGTCTTTGACAGTATCCTTAACACAAGTAGTCAAAATTCAGCATTTTTTCACTTGAAAATAAAATATGCTTAAACTTATATGTTAAGAAGCTGGCAAAGAATTGGATTAAGGCTGAAATATGAATATTTTATACTTGGTTTTAGCTATTACCAGATTGCAAGTTATCTACATATTTTTTATTCTTTCAATCTTTGTTATTACATGTCAGAAAAATACAAAGGTCTGTTATACTTATGCAAATGTCTACTGAAGGAACTGAAGAAAAGTATATTTGAAAACAGTTCTGAGGGTTGTAATTGTGCAAACATCCAATGCATTACATGTTAGGCTAAAACATGGGTTGGATATATTAATATAGATGCTAGCTGATTACCAACTTTTAGAGAAATCTGAAATGGCTTTTACATAGCCAGTAAGACTATCAGTAAACACTAGTCTGAGAAGTAAGCAATGAACATATATGGGTGTAGACAGAATGATATGTATTTAAAAATAATAATTAGGTAAGCTTCATTTTATTTATGTTGTTTGATTAGGTCATGTAAGCAGTTCTAGATATCTCATATGTTCCGTGGAAAAGTTGGAAATGTGGGTCTTTGATAATTATAGATAAATAATTTGAAAGCTAAGCTACAACAATCTTGTGTTTTTATTTGTTTAATACAATATTTGGATATGACTATACAAGATAAATCTGATTAAATGAGTGCTTTAATACTAGATAATCTTTTATCATTGTTTTATGCTAGCTCTTGTTAGTCAATTAGTCATCTGTGTATTCTCTGCTTTTTTTTTTTGCTTTGTTTTTATAATTTTTTAAAATTAATTTAATCTTGTTACATCTCAATGTTTATCCCATCCCTTGTATCCTCCCATCCCTCCCCCCCCATTTTCCCATTATTCCCCTCCCCTATGACTGTTCCTGAGGGGGATTACCTCCCCCTATATATTCTCATAGGGTATCAAGTCTCTTCTTGGCTACCTGCTGTCCTTCCTCTGAGTGCCACCAGGTCTCCCCCTCCAGGGGACATGGTCAAATGTGAGGTACCAGAGTACGTGAGAAAGTCATGTCACACTCTCCACTCAACTGTGGAGAATATTCTGACCATTGGCTAGATCTGGGAAGGGGTTTAAAGTTTACCTCCTGTATTGTCCTTGGCTGGTGCCTTAGTTTGAGCGGGACCCCTGGGCCCAAATCTGCCTATCATATTGTTCTACTTGTAGATTTCTAGAACCCTCTGTATCCTTTTATTTTGCTATTCTCCCATGCGTCTCTCATTTAGAGTCCCAATAGGATGCCTTCCCCTCTGTCCCAGTTTCCTGGTAAGTGAAGGCTTTCGTGGGACATGCCCCTTGGGCTAGTATGCAGATATAAGTGAGTATATACCATTTGATTCTTTCTGCTTCTGGGTTAACTCACTCATTATGATCATTTCTAGCTCAATCCATTTATCCACAAATTTCAGGAATTCCTTGTTTTTAATAGCTGAGTAGTATTCCATAGTGTATATGTACCACAGTTTCTTTATCCACTCTTCTACTGAGGGACACTTAGGCTGTTTCCATGTTCTGGCTATTATGAATAAGGCCGCTATGAACATGGTTGAGCAAAGTTTCTTGTTGTGTGCTGGAGTATCTTCTGGGTATATTCCAAGGAGTGGAATAGCTGGGTCTTGAGGAAGCCCTATTCCCATTTTTCTGAGATAGCACCAGATAGATTTCCAAAGTGGCTGTACTAGTTTGCATTCCCACCAGCAATGAAGGAGTGTTCCTCTCTTCCCACATCCTCGCCTGCATGTGGTGTCGCTTGAGTTTTTGATCTTAGCCATTCTGATGGGTGTAAGATGGAATCTCAGAGTTGTTTTGATTTGCATTTCCATGATGACTAAGGAGGTTGAGCATTTCTTTAAGTGTTTCTCAGCCATTTGATACTCCTCTGTTGAGAATTCTCTGTTTAGTTCCAAGCCCCATTTCTCAATTGGGTTATTCGGTTTGGTGGTGTTTAATTTCTTGAGTTCTTTATATATTTTGGATATTAGACCTTTGTCAGATGTAGGGTTGGTGAAGATTTTTTCCCAGTCTGTAGGCTGTCGCTTTGTTCTCTTGACAGTGTCTCCTGCCTTACAGAAGCTTCTCAGCCTCATGAGGTCCCATTTATTAATGGTTGACATTAAGGCCTGGGCCGTTGGTGTTCTGTTCAGGAAGTTGTCTCCTGTGCCAATATGTTCCAGGCTCTTTCCCACTTTTTCTTCTAAGTGGTTTAGTGTCTCTGGTTTTATGTTGAGGTCTTTAATCCACTTGGATTTGAGTTTTGTGCAAGGTGACAAATATGGGTCCAGTTTCATTTTTTTACACATAGACCTCCAGTTAGACCAGCACCATTTGTTGAAGATGCTATCCTTTTTCCATTGAATGGATTTGGCTTCTTTGTCAACAATCAAGTGACCGTATGTATGTGGATTCATATCTGGGTCTTCGATTCGATTCCACTGATCAACCAGCCTGTTGCTGTGCCAGTACCATGCTGTTTTAATTACTATTGCTTTATAGTACAGTTTGAGATCAGGTATGGAGATTCCTCCGGAGCACCTTTTATTGTACAAGATTGTTTTAGCTATTCTGGGTTTTTTGTTTTTCCATATGAAGTTCAGAATTAAACTTTCAATGTCTTTTAAAAATTGTGGAGGTATTTTGATAGGGATTGCATTGAATCTGTAGATTGCTTTTGGTAGGATGGCCATTTTTACTAAGTTAATTCTCCCGATCCATGAGCAAGGAAGATCATGCCATCTGCTCAGGTCATCTTCAATCTCTTTCTTCAGAGTTTTGAAATTTTTTTCAAACAAGTCCATCACTTGCTTAGTTAGGGTAACTCCTAGATATTTTATATTGCTTGTGGCTAATGTGAAGGGTGTGGTTTTCCTAATTTGTTCCTCTGTAAGCTTGTCATTTGTGTATAGGAAGGCTACAGACTTTTTTGAGTTAATTTTGTATCCAGCCAATTTGCTGAAGGTGTTTATCAGATTTAGGAGTTCTCTGGTGGAATTTTGAGGGTCACTTATGTACACTATCATATCATCTGCAAATAGGGATAATTTGACTTCTTCCTTTCCCATTTGGATACCCTTGATCTCGTTTTGTTGTCTTATTGCTCTGGCTAAAACTTCGAGTACTATATTGAAGAGATATTAAGAGAATGGGCAGCCTTGCCTTGTTCCCGATTTTAGAGGAATTTCCTTGAGTATCTCACCATTTACTTTGATTTTGGCTATTGGCTTGCTGTATATAGCCTTTATTATGTTGAGGAAAGTGCCTTGTATCCCCGATCTCTCTAAAACTTTAAACATGAATGGGTGTTGAATTTTATCAAATGCTTTCTCTGCATCCAAGGAGATGATCATGTGGTTTTTATTTTCAGTTTGTTTATATGGTGGATTACATTGATGGATTTCCGTATATTAAACCATCCCTGCATGCCTGGAATGAAGTCTATTTGGTCATGATGAATGATATCTTTGATGTGTTCCTGTATTCGTTTTGCAAGTATTTTATTTAGTATTTTTGCATCTATGTTCATAAGAGAAATTGGTCTGAAATTCTCTTTCTTTGTTGAATCTTTGTGAGGTTTAGGTATCAATGAGACTATGGCCTCATAGAATGAATTTGGTAATTTTTCCATCCATTTCTATCTTTTGGAGTAGGTTGAAGAGTATGGGTATTAGCTCGCCCTTGAAGGTCTGGTAGAATTCTGCACTGAAACCATCTGGCCCTGGGCTTTTTTTGGTTGGGAGACCATCAATGATTGCTTCTATTTCTGTAGGGGAAATGGGACTATTTAGCTTGTTTATCTGTTCTTCATTCAACTTTGGCAAGTGAAATTGATCAAGAAAATCGTCCATTTCCCTTAGATTTTCAAATTTTGTGGCATATATGCCTTCAAAGTAGGGTCTTATGATTCTTTGAATTTCTTCAGTGTCTGTTGTTATGTCTCCGTTTTCATTTCTGATTTTGTTGATTTCAATACTGTCTCTCTGCCTTTTAGTTAGTTTGGCTAACGGTCTGTCTATCTTGTTGATTTTCTCAAAGAACCAGCTTTTGGTTTTGTTGATTCTTTGGACTGTTTTCTTAGTTTCTAATTTGTTAATTTCAGCCCTGAGTTTGATTATTTCCAGGCGTCTACTCCTCTTGGGTGTTTCTGCTTCTTTTTTTTCTAGGGCTTCCAGTTGTGTTGTTAAGATGCTTATGTGCGATGTTTCCAATTTCTTTTTAAAGGCACTTAGTGCTATGAATTTTCCTCTTAGCACTGCTTTCAATGTATTCCACAAATTTGGGTATGTTGTTTCTTCATTTTCATTGAATTTCAGAAACTCCTTGATTTCTTTCTTTATTTCTTCCCTGACCCAGGTGTCATTTAGCAGAGAGTTGTTTAGTTTCCACGTACATGTAGGCTTTTTGTTATTTCTGTTGTTGTTGAATTTCAGCCTAAGAGCATGGTGATCTGATAGGATACAAGGTCTTATTTCAATCCTCTTGTTTCTATTGAGGCTTGCTTTGTGACCTATGATGTGATCAATTTTGGAGAAGGTTCCATGGGGTGCAGAGAAGAAGGTGTATTCTTTCTTGTTTGGGTGAAAGGTTCTATAGATATCTGTTAGATCCATTTGACCCATGGCATTGGTTAATGATGTTATTTCTCGGCTTAGTTTCTGTTTCAATGACTTATCCTTCAGTGAGAGTGGGGTGTTGAAGTCTCCCACTATTATTGTGTGGGGATCGATGTGTGGTTTAAGCTTTTTTAGGAGATCTTTTACAAATGTGGGTGCCCTTGTATTGGGAGCATAGATGTTCAGAATTGTGATGGCGTCTTGGTTGACTTTACCTTTGATGAGTATGAAGTGTCCTTCCTCATCCCTTTTGATTAATTTTGGTTGAAAGTCTATTTTGTTCGATACTAAAATGGCTATGCCTGCTTGCTTCTTGTGACCATTTGCTTGGAATATTTTTTCCCAACCTTTTACCCTGAGGTAATACCTTTCATTATGGGTGAGATGTGTTTCTTGGATGCAGAAGAATGTTAGATCTTGTTTATGTACCCATTCAGTTAGTCTGTGCCTTTTTATTGGAGAATTGAGGCCATTGATGTTGAAAGTTATTAATGACCAGTGACTGTTAAGAGTCTTAATTTTGATGTTGTTTCCAGTCGAGCGTTTGTGTAGTTGTGTTTTTGCCATGGGATAGTTATCTATTTCCTGGGTAGTTTTGGTTGTAGCTTGACCCTTTGGGATGGAGTTTTCCTTCTAGTACCTTCTGTAAAGCTGGATTTGTGGATAGGTACTGTTTGAATTTGTTTTTGTCATGGAATATTTTGTTTTCTCCATCAATGGTTATTGATAATTTTGCTGAGTAAAGTAGTCTGGCCTGGCATCTGTGGTCTCTTAGGGTTTGCAGGATCTCTGTCCAGGCCCTTCTGGCTTTTATGGTCTCTGCTGAGAAGTTGGGTGTAATTCTGATAGGTTTACCATTAAATGTTATTTGGCCCTTTTCCCTTGCAGCTTTTAATATTTTTTCTTTGTTCTGCATGTTTTGTGTTTTGATTATTATGTGGCGGGCAGTTTTTCTTTTCTGGTCAATTCTATTTGGTTTTCTGTAGGCCTCTTGTATGTTTATAGGCATTTCTTTCTTTAGATTGGGGAAATTTTCTTCTATGATTTTGTTGAGAATAGTTTCTGGGCCCTGGAGTCTGATGTCTTCTCTTTCTTCTATGCCTATTATCCTCAGATTTCTTCTTTTCATGGTGTCCTTAATTTCTTGGATGTTTTGTGTCAGGAGTTTTCCAGATTTGGCATTTTCTTTAATGGTTGATTCAATATCTGTGATTGTATCTTCTAGCCCTGAGATTCGTTCTTCCATCTCTTGGATTCTGTTAGAAAAGCTCACCTCTGTGTTGCTCGCCTTCTTCTCTGAGGTCTCACGTTCTCGTTTTTCTTCTGTCTGTGTGTTTATCATTGAATCCATTTTCATTTTCAGATCTTGAACTGATTTTTTGATTTCTTTCATCTGATTTTTTGTATATTCCTGAGTTTCTTCCATTGCCTCTTTATAGGTCTTCAGAGCTTGAACCGTTTTATTTATTTCTTTCATCTGGTTGTTTGCATTTTCCTGCAATTTTTCCAGTTCCACTCTATGTGCTTCTTTTATGTCTCTCACCTGTTTGTCTGCGTCTTCCTGCATTTGATTACGAATTTTATTTGTTTCCTCCATTATCATCCTCATTATTAAGGATTTGAGGTCATTTTCTTGTATTTCCGTTGTATTTGAGTTCTCTGGGTTGTTTTCTTTGGGATAGCTGGAAACTGGAGACGCCATGTTGTTTTGGGGTTTTTTGCGTATGCTTTTTCGTTGTCCTTTAGACATCTTGCCGTCTTTGTTTTTGTTGGGTAGCTTCCAGAGTTGAATGGAGGGTGTCTGACGATAGATTCACTTGTTTTCTCACGATTTCCCTAGGCTGCGAGCTCAAAGTTTCACTGGTATGGATGTTAGGAGGTTAGCCCTGGTGTTCTGGTCTCTCACAGCCAGTGATCCTCAGCTCCCCTCTGCTGTGGATCCTGCAATTGTTCTGGGGCTCTGAATGAGCGTTGGGTCAGGCCAAGGTATCCACAGCCTTCTGTGTTTCCTGCCAAGTCCAGCCAGGAGCACTGGGACCAAACCACGGACAGAACTCAGCTAGATTCTCAGGGCCTGAACCATCTGCCAAGCTCAGCTAGGGATTTTGGGCCCCAAATGCACACAGGGTCCAGCCAGAATTTTTGGGCTGGGACTACGCACCAAGCTCCACTAGGGCCTTTTGACCCAAAGTGCGTGCTGTGGTCAGTTATTGACTCAGGGCCCGAACTGACCACCAATCTCAGCCAGGAATTCTGGATTCAAACTGCACACTGTGTCCAACCAGAGTCTTAGAGCTGGTGGAACCGAGAGCTCTGTCCAGCCTGCGCCACAGCAGGAGAACTGCGGCTGCTCTGAGTTAGCGCCAGTGGTGGAACAAGTGCTCCGCCCAGACTGTGTCACCGCAGGGGAGCTGCCGCTGAGCTGAGGTGGTGCCTAGGATGGAACTGAGCATGCCACCAAGCATGCGCCACAGCAGGAGAACTGCAGCTGCTCTGAGTTATCGCCAATGGTGGAACCAAGTGCTCCACCCAGACTGTGTCACTACAGCGGAGCTGCCGCTGAGCTGAGGTGGCGCCTAGGGTGGAACTGAGTGCTCAGCCAAGCCTGCACCACAGCAGAAGAACTGTGGCTGCTCTGAGTTAGCGCCTGTGTTGGAACCAAGTGCTCCTCCCAGACTGTTTCACCGCAGGGGAGCTGCCGCTGAGCTGAGGTGCTGCCTAGTGTGGAGCTGCGTGCTCCACTAAGCCTGCGCCACAGCAGGGGAGCTGTGGCCGAAGCTGAGTTAGTGCCTCGGGCAGAATTGCTTGCTGGGCTGGGCCAGTACCCGGGACTCTGGGGCCGAACTGTCTGCCGAGTTTTGTCTGGGTCCGAAGGCTCCATGCAACCCAAATCCTGCCCCGAGTCCCCTCTCCCGCAGCAATTCCCACCAGCCACCACACCAATCACCTCCACTGGAAGGCTATGAGCTGCAAACCTCAGCCACTGCTGCTGGTGCCGCTGGTGCTGCTGCCTCTGCCGCTGCCACTCCAATCAGAGAAAATCCACGCTCCTCCCGTGTGCAGGGGCATGCAGGTCCTCCGCACCCTGGTCCCTCCGAACCGTGGAGCACTCCCACTGCCGTGATGTTCGGCCCTCGGTGTTCCTGGCTCAGAAATCTGTGCAAATCCCTGAATTGTTCTCTGGAGCCTCCAAACACGGTCCACACTGCTCGCCGCCATCTTGGATCCCCCTATTCTCTGCTTTTTATTTTGATTTCTTTCATGTTTTCTCTCAGCACTGCAAATTCATCTTCATCACACATGAGTCCCTATTTTCTTTTTAGTAATACCACTGCAAGAATCAAGTGCAATTGATTAAATTCCATAACAGTCACATACATTGGAGAAAACACAGCAACAAAATCAAGGTGGGGCTCCATGCACAATATTTACAGGAGGCTCTTAAGGCTGAGGAGATGGCTCAGTAGTTAAGAGCACATGTTATCTTTCAGAGGACCTGGGCTCACTTCTTAGAACACACATTGTGACACAGAGCCACAGATAACTCCAGTGACCAGGCTAAGATGCTATTCTCTGGCCTCCATAGGTGCACACACATACATGCAGGCAAATCACTCTTCCACATGAAAATAAAGTACATATAACTAAAAGAAGGTGATCCACATGAAAACAATGAGTTTGTTTGTTTGTTTGTTTGTTTTTACATAATTTCCTAACAAAATTGATGTCCAAAGCGATGAGCTATCCTTGAGCTGGATCATAATTTCCCTTCAGTAGAAATGAGGAAATAATTGGCATGGAGGTCCACTGTAGTTTGGAGTTTATAATCCCCAGCCAATTTATATCAGCACAGAACCAGTCAATATGTTTTTATATAACAGCTCATAAAAATGGATATTCCTTTGGCTCTATACAGATTAAATTTCCTGTGAGTCATTATAGTTTCCCAGCATTAAAAGTCTTCATTGTTTTAGCCATCTTGACTTGGTTTCTTTAACTAAAATGTACGTAACTTGTTCTTCTTGTTAACTCATAACTTCATTTATATAGTAATAGTGTATTGGTATCACAAATTAAAGTAACTCACCTTTAAAAATTTATCAGTAATAAACAGGCATTTGTATTAGAATATAAAATTATCTATAATTCACATTTATGAAATTTAATATATTGAGTTTAGTCTTTAAGTGTTGATTTACAAAAATGTTCTTGATAACATCATGACAAATATTTCTGAGTTACAGGATGAAAACTTTATATCTAACAATTCATGTAAGTACAAAAGGAAATAGGATTGAACAATAATAGATACTATGATTATGAACATTTAAAGACCTGTCATATACTTCAAGACTAATCTCAAGTACCTAGAAAACAGCAAAGAAAGTTAAGAGAGTTTCCAGACACACATGAAACAGTTTTGGCAAAATAAAAGGTTATCCTTCTAATAAAATATTTTGTATATGTTTGAAAAAGGATCTAGAGCCTTCAGTTCCTACTTAGGTTCTGTATCACTGAGCTAAACTTCCAGTTACAGTGTTTTCACATGAATGTAATATTTTTAATATACCATAATTAAATTTATACTAGAAATAAAAGATGTAACACAATCTGTATGTTTCAGTTGTAGGCAGGTAAGTTTTTTAAAACATAGTTTTATTTCTTTGTTTTTTACATAGTTTTATTTCAATTGTTTGTACTTTATTAACTTCAAAATCAACTCTTATTTTAAATTGTTTTTAGTTTATAGTAAGATTTTTTAAAAGTTCATAGTATTAACATATATATGCCCATGCCTGATTTCTCTTGCCAATGTGAAGAAGTCCATCTATCACATCAAATGCATCAACACAAACTTACACTTTAAATCAGATCCACATTTTAATGATATTTATTAGTTTTGAGCAAGTGTCTTTACTTTGTTCTTGGATTTCTCCCATGATATCATGTCATGCTTGATCACTATGTTCTGATTCATCCAGAAAATTTCTCATTACTGTGTTTTATGATATCAACAATTTTAAGCAAAACTGGTGATATTTTATAGAATGTCTTATGATTAAAATTGATGCATATTTCTCTCAGGATCAGACTAAGGTTCTGGATTTGGAGTAGAGGCCCAGAAAAACAGTCGAGTTGTTTTCATATCATCCTCATGGCTACCCACTGTGAACACAATTCCTTGATATTGACCCAGATCATCTAGAATGACTGTAGTTCTTGTTGAAATGTAGAGATATTGTACTACGTAGTAAGTAATGGGCCTTTGATGTTGAAATGCATATTAGTCTTTCTAGATCTTGTCTCTACCTTATATTTGTTGTGGCTACTGTTATGAAAGGCCTTAGATACATTGTGTTGATGGATATAGTAGTGCATGCCTGTAATCCCAATATTTGAGGGACCATTGTGGGAGAATAATAAAGACCAATGGCTACATTGTCATGTATTTTAACAACAACAATAATTACCATCATACTTCAAAATTTTTGTTTTATTATCCCCCTCCAATGTCTATGGGATTTTCTAAGTGTGTCTTTTCATGATCTATGGCCCATTCATGAACAAGCCACATCTGTCACACTATATCCCTGTGTTCTGCAGTGGAGGAAGGGTATTCTATAATTTTCCAATTAAGTACCTTTTGTGTCATGGACTAGTATTTGAAAATGTTCTTTCAACAGTGAGCATATTCCTCCATTCCTTGATACTCATTTCCTCTCTGCTGTGTTCCTGGAGTGTTTTCTTGGTCCTTGGACCATATGATATCATTATATGATTTCATAATGCATTCACATGGGAGTGGCATTACAATAATAAAGAAAGTAATTTTCTCAAATTGGACTAAGAGCTGAGGTTTGATCAAGGTACAGTTTTGTACTGGACAACACTGTTATGAGAAAACACATAGCAATGCTGAGATTATGTACAGGTGCTATAAGTTCTTAAAATCATCCCTGGCAGAATCTCCAAACTAGATGACATCTGAAGTGATCTCCATGTGTCTGTCCCTGTATGCCACTTTAGATGAAGGTGGTGTGAGGGTACGAGTGGAATTTGGAAGAAGGTAATGGTGGATCTATCACTATGGTCAATACACATCAGTTTTCTTTCTTTCCCAAGAAAAAGCAATGAGTTTATCTTTCTCAATTATTGTAAAATCGGAGTCAGATTCTTAGCAGGAGATGTTGTGAAAATAAACAACTAATTCTACACTAATCTGCTATAACCTATTAGATTTGCCAGGAAACTGTTCTCAAAATATAGTTCCAGAAGTCTCTGTTACAGTTGACCATGGCTTCTGCTCTATTAACCAGGATATCCCTGCTTCTTGATGTTTGATAATTGGATGGGAATTCTATTATCTCGCGGCTCTAAGAAAATATTTTTGTAATCCTTCTGATTTCTCTTGAAAGGTTATAGTAATTACTTCCAGAATAATTACAGTAAAAGACTAAAACAAGGATTCTTAAGTTATTTTTAGGAATATAGAAAAATGATCAATAAAATTTTGAATGAAACATCCCTTGGCAGGGAGACGTAGAAGGTATAGTATCAATTAAAAAGTGACTTCAGTTGGATTTGGGGAGTTAGCACCCTGGTAAAAGTACATTTTGCACAAGAATAAAGCCCAGGTACAGAGATATAGAGGTCACATAGATGCTGGGGAGTGGAGGGTGGCTTACACATAATCTCAGTGACACAAGGCAGAGGCATCAGAGCTTCTGAGCAAGATGCTCCAATTGTGTGTGCACATCTCTTCAATACATATGCCTTCCCCAACACAGCGAACCATACACTCCCAATACACGTGAGAGGAAAGACACAATTTCATGTCTGCTGAAATACTACCACATGAAAATCAAAAAGATCCTGAAAGTTAACAAAATGAAATACTAATAATTGTAATATCCTAGTTTAGCTTTTTTGTTTTTAGGGTTTCTATATTTTATATATAATATGTTCTAAACAAAATCAAAATAAAATACACACTGAAAGACTGAGTGTAATAGTTCTGAACAAAACTAGAGAGATAAACTGTTCCTCAATAAAGTGAGAAAAAGCTATTATTTATCACATATTGAGCACATATTCTCAGCTTTACCACGCCTGAAGGTGATAGGTTGGATGATTAAGTTTTAGAGTACACTGTGAAGAAATTCCTTCAGCCCTCACTGATTTTTCATGTCTGAAGCACCTCACATGTTCACTGTGTGGTAATTTCACTCAGTATTTATGTCAAGGGATCACACTGTCAGAGTACCTCAGAAAACAATGTTAAAACAGGTACAATAAAAGCTATAATATGTGTGACCCTCCTGTTTACCTTGTGACCTTGAAGAGAATTCCTTGCCAAAGAATAATACCAAGCTCTAACATTTGCTCTTTTGTTCCCATTCTCTAATTATTTTCAGAATATTCAAACTTCCATTTCTTGCAACAAATGTCTAATAAGTGCTGTCCATACTGACAAGTGTACACAATTAATTATGAAAATTTATTGATTATTTTATTTATTTCTGTTCTTTTAAAAATTTATTTTTCATTTTTATATTCACTTTACATCCCTTTTACATCCCTCATCTCCTCCCAGCCACATCCTCTTAGCCTCTTTCCTCCCTTCCCCCTTCATTTGTCCTCAGGAAAGAAAGGCAACAATACCAACTCACCACTGCACGTCAAGAGGCATCAGTGTTGAGCTTATCCTCATCCACTGAGGCCAGGCAAGGCAGTCCTGATAGAGGGAAGTAATTAGAAGAGTGGACTCTCTTCTTCACTGGAATATTTTTTTGTTTTAATATGTATTCATATTTTAATAAAGAAGAGATGCTGCACATGTGCTTTAACACCCAAATCAAACATCATCCCCTGAACTTTCCTCAAGAGCTCATTGGATAGAACTCTGTTTTATAGTGATTCACATCATTTAATGGTGGGTGGTCATTTCATCTCCCTTAAATCTTGCACAAATTAACAATTTTCAGTACTATTTTTTTCCTGCTTCATTTCCGCTGACACTCCACATTCTTATTGTCTGTTTTTCCATATCATGTATCTCCCATTGTTATTTAAAAATATGTGATTTTGTTCTCTGTCTCATTCTCTTTTGTAAATGGAATCATGTAGTATGTGCTCCTTGGAATATTCTTTAAAATCTACATAAATCATTGTATTAGTCATCAATACATTTATTTTTATAAATAAATGAGGTTCACTGAGCAGATGTACCCCACTTTCTATTCATTGGCTCATTGAAACACTTTCTTTTTGTTAGGGAAGGCATGGGAATATGAGGCAATCTAGGACCTGGAGGAAAGGTGACCACCCCCCCCCCAAAAAAAAGGGAGTTTGGAAAGCCTATACAAAATTTGATTATTTCACAACCCAAACTAGAAAAAAAATCTGAATACCTATAATAGAACATATTTCTAGTAAAAGACGAAGGAAGCTATTTCAGTTAAAGAATTCAGTGGTGATGAGAAAGAAAAGAAGGTAGGGCAGGGGTCAGCTACAACTAAGTATTATAAATGAGCCTTGTAGAAAAATCACTAGTTGGTGAGCAAATTTCAAAATACAACTTCAAACAAAAAGGATTGGTAGGTGCATTATTGCTCCAAGAAGATATATGTTTTCTGCATTTATTCAGATAAAAAATAGTAGGACAATGAATGAACTAACTTATAGGGCCTTGAACTCACCAAAAGTATAGGCTACAGTCATTTCCATCAATTGCCCATCATAATCACATGGTAAGATTTGACACTAAAATGCTACACTCATTGGTTGCAGGTAGCATTCAAGACATCTATTTCAAAACAGCAGGAAACTTATTACTTACTGATGACATTTCATCATACTAGAAGGTGCTATCTTGACTGGTCAGGGAGAAAAGATATTGGCTCAACCAGCACTGGTCACTATATGGTACAATACGTTCCTCCCAGAAAAGTGCCCATTAGTTCAATAATGACACAATGGTTCTGGGGAGCTAATCATTTTCTGGTTAGGTTTGAGGGCTGCTCCATAGAAGGAAATTTCATGCCTATTACTGTAAACCTGGTTAAAAGCCAAAGCCAAGGCACTCATAGAGTTTGGACTAGAACCGGTTCTTGTTATTTTGGTAAATAGTCACGCTATCAAACTTCCTTCTAAATATTCTACCCATAGATTTGAGCAGGACTTAACATTGGTCAGAGAAGTCTCTTTTTGCAATTAGAAACAATGAATTTGGAAAGATGCATAACTCTTCCAAAGGCTGATAATAAGTGGCTGAGTGGGACATCTAATTAAGCTCCCTTAGCACCAAGGCTCAGGGACTATCTCAGAGGAGAAAAAAAATCACTGTAGGATCTGGGAAATGGGAAGATGTGCTGTAAAATGTGGTATTTCACACATGGTAGCTGTTTGTATTATGTGAAGTCACAGAAGCTGTAGGTATCTGGCCACTACCTTCATAAAATCAACACAGCCGAAGTTCTGGCATATTTGTGCTGGAGATATTCAGGTGCTATCTCATATCATGGGGCTATCAGCAATGGCCATTAGCTTGGCCAGGGAGCATCATTCTTTCCAGAGGATGTGGGTTTCCATGTTCTAATTGATGGTCCACACTCATCACGTATGTACAGCACTAACAGGATTTAATACGATATTTTTCAAAAAAGGAAGGAGGTATTTGGGTAAAAATATGGGAAAGTTGGAGGGAGAAAATGGATAAGATATCATTTTTAATTGTGTACATTCAATTATCAAAAATAAAATTTAAAGCTAATGTAAATATTTGTAAAGAGCTACATTTAAAGCTTACACATTTTTATGACAGCCTTGGCTTTAGCATATTCTTATAATCCCACCACTCTGGAATCTAAAACAGAAGGACCTGGGGTTCAAGGGAATTTGTAGATACCCTGGCATATCATGTCTTCAAAAAATAGTGTGCAGGGAATATAAGGGAGGAGAGGAGAGCAGAAGGGAAGATAGAGGGAGGGCAGGAAGGAGGGAAAAAGGAAGAGAGGGAGATGATTCTGAAAGCCAAAACATTCATACAGGCACATGTTTTAATATTTGATATAAAATATTGAGAGTGTGGTTACTGGAAGAGATGGAAGAAAATGTTAAATTTTTGAAATTGACAAATGATTGGCCAAATTACCAGTGTTGTTATATTTTCAGAAAAATGTTCATGATAATTTTGGGTAGGTTCGCTGTGTCTTGATATCATCAGCTTTTTCGTGGCAATTATATAGATGTTTAATAAACAATGCTCCTATTTGTCTTATGACAAACAACATGAATTCTTTAGCACACAGTCATGTTCTATTTATATGTGTTTCAGTGTGTGTAACACTGGACTGTTTAAAAAATTGATTAGTTGAATAGTTATTATTGGTTTTTTATTGTATTAAGTCTATAAAACATGAAAACATCTTCTCTAACTGATGCTTATGTTTTACTTTCATAACATTTTATTTTAAAGTTCTTAATTATGATGAGGCCATCGTATCACTGTTTTTCAATTGTGATTCGTACTACTAGTTTTATATTAGGTGTCTTGAGAAAACAGTCACAATGATTAAAAATGTTCCTACAAAATATTTGAAAGTTTTGTCTGAACTTTATGGCCCATATTCATGTTTTTTTGACAGTTTTAGATAAATTAAAAGTTAGATTTATTTACTGGAGCCCAAACCATGAGCCATTTGTAGGCTGACAGGTAAAATTTAGGCAACTATGCCAGAATCTCACAGTCCTTGCAACTCTTTTAAGCCACACTTTCTGCAGCTATAAACTTGTGCACCAAATCCACTGGACACAGGTACCCTTTCAACAGTGCTGTCGTTTCCTTAGGGAAAGTGTAAGCACCAGTTCTTTATTAGTTGCTACAAGCTCAGAACAGAATTTTTGGAGTGAAAACATAGACACTTGATTGTGAGCAACCATTTATCTCTTCCGTTTGCATAAAAGTAATCACCGTGCCCTGCACTATGCCAGGAGAGATATGGAGGGACAGTAAGTGCTATTGATACCCTATATTCTCTTCTTGACTGGCTAAACTTCTCTCATAATTTCAAATTAGACTGTCTGAGTCCTGTGGAAGCCATGTCAAGTAACTGCAAATTCCTGGGGCATGAACTACCACTTTTCTGGAAAAGACTCGAATTCAAGCTGTGGCAGGGGGCAGACAGTCTCTACAGGGTTCAATGCAGGAGATAGTTAGACCAATACTGTGGGTTCCTTCCTCCGAGAGGCTGGACTGAGAATCTGGTCACAGTATTTTATTTTTTCTATATTTTATAAATTTATTCATATTACATCTCAATTGTTACCCTATCCCTTTTGTCTTCCCATTCGCTCTCTACCTCCCACTTTCCCCCTACTCCCTCCCCTATGTCTGTGACTGAGGGTGACCTCCTGCCCTATATAGGCCCATAGGGTATCAAGTCTCTTCTTGGTAGCCTCTTATCTTTCCTCTGAGTCTAGGGGACATGATAAAAAAAAATGGAGCACCAGAGTTCGTGTGATAATCAGTCCCCACTCTCCACTCAACTGTGGAGAATATCTTGTCCATTGATTAGATTTGGGTAGGGGTCCGAAGTTTACTGCCCGTATTGTCCTTGGCTTGTGCCATAGTTTGAGCACACCCCTGAGAATATACCCAGAAGGTACTCTAGCACACAACAAGGATATATGCTCAACCATGTTCATAGCAGCCTTATTTATTATAGCCAGAACATGGAAACAGCCTAAGTGTCCCTCAGTAGAAGAATGGATAAAGAAACTGATACATTTACACTATGGAATACTACTCAGCCATTAGAAACAAGCATTAACTGACATTTGTGGACAAATGGATTGAACTAGAGATGATCATAATGAGCGAGTTAACCGAGAAGCAGAAAGAGTCAAATGGTATATACTCACTTATATCTGGACACTAGCCCAAGCGGCATGTCCCATGAAAGTCTTCACTTACCAGGAAAGTGGGACAGAGGGGAAAACTTCCTATTGGGACTCTAGGTGAGAGAATCAAGGGAGAATGGAGAAATAGAAAGATCCAGAGGGTCCTAGAAACCTACAGTCTCACATCTTAAAGATCAAATCTTATCAAAGAAGAATTTCTATTACTTGTTCATGCTACATAGTCAGCCGATTCTCTCTATATCAGGTAAGAGTGAAAATTACAACACTAATTGCATTTTATTTTTAATTGACCAATTTCCATTAAACATGTTTGGCTATAGTTCCTCACTCATCTTGTTCCAGCCAAGTTTTCTATATGTCAACAAATTCCTAATAAAGCAACTCATCAAATTCTGACAATACTTTGCACTTTGTTAGGAATTCTATTTATTTCTTCGAAGACAGGTAGGAAATTTGCTGTCTTCCTGGTAAAGGCTTCAGCTTTTACGGTACTTCCTTTCTGTGGCAGAGTGCTCTTCCGTGTAGTTACTGGCCAAGACAAACAGCACTCTTTAGTGGCTCTTGTTCCATTTTTGCTCCATCATAAATATTAGCTAACATGAATTCTCCAAATCTTTATATATTCTTATTTTATTTGAATGGTAAGAATGATGTTTATAAATAAAGAAAACATTCTATCTACACACAATTAACATTCATGCACTTAACCTCAGTGATAAAACATGTATATTAAACTCTTTTATTCTTAAAATTTATTAAATTATTCAGATTACAGCTCAATTGCTATCCCATCACTTGTATCCTCCCATTTCACTCTCCCTCCCGCTTTCACCCTATTCCCCTCCCTAGGTCTATGACCGAGGGGGACCTCCTCCCCCACTATATGGGCATAGGCTATTAAGTCTCACATTGGTATCCTGCTTATTCTTTCTTTGAGTGCCACCAGGCCTCTCCACCAAGGGGAGGTGGTCAATTATGGCACCAGAGTTCATGTCAAAGTCAGTCCCCACTCTCCACATAATTGTGGAGAATGTCATGTCTATTGGGCAGATCAGAGTAGGCATTCAATGTTTACTATTTGTATTGTCCTTGGTTAGTGCAATAGTTTGAGCAGATCCCCCTGGGTCTTGATGCACCCATCATGATGTTCTTCTTGTAGGTTTCTAGGACCTTCTGGTTCCTTCTATTTCCCCGTATCCTATATTTCTCTTCCCTAGAGTCTCAGTAGGATGTCCTCACATCTATCCCAATCTCCTGGTAAGTGAAGACTTTCATAGGACATGCCTTTTGGGCTAGTGCCCAATTATAAGTGATTATATACTATGTGAGTCTTTCTGTTTCTGGGTTAACTTACTCAGTATGGCCAATCTCTAGTCCCATCTATTTGTCCACAAATTTCTGGACATCCTTGTTTTTAATAGCTGAGTGGTATTCCATAGTGTAAATGTACCACAGTTTCTTTATCCATTCTTCAACTGAGGGGCATTTAGGCTGTATCCAGGTTCTGGCTATTAGGCATAAGGCTGCTATGATCATGGTTGAGCATATGTCCTTGTTGTGTGGTGGAGCATTTTCTGGGTATATTCCAAAGGCAGAGAGTCACTATCCAAATAAACTCTTTGCAGGTTCAGTCACCCAATTTATGTTGCTTTGAGCATTTACAGTGAAATGAGTAGAGATGGATTCACTTGATTTGTTGTTGTTGTTTTTGTTGTTGTTGTCGTGAGAGAACAAAAATTACCTTTTCAGTATTCCAAACCTGTATACTAATCATCCATGTACAAAACCTGACAAACCCAGAAAAAGGCCATTATTCAAGACTGACAATGCAGATCATGGTGGTTAATTTAAGGTTGTCCTCTGGACCATATCTACTGACATGGCAAAAGGATAGATAGAAGGGATTGTAAGTAAAATGATTGTGAACTCACAATGGCTTTGTGAGCTTTTATCTTATAATTTCCTAGGGAAGCAATTGCTTGTTAATTCATCCACAAGCTTCATGTATAACCTTACACATGGTATAGAGTGGTTTGTAATTACATTTGATGTTTTCAAATACAAAATAAAATTGGTAATAATAAATCCACTATGATCAATACCAGAAAGTAATAAGCATCAGATCTGGTAATATAAAAAATTTTAAGTATCAACTATAGTGTGCAAAAGATAGTTTTGTTTAGTTTATTATACTACGGCTTCAACTTCTTTACAGTTTTATTAATTATAAGATTTGTTGAGCTTTGTGTTCCAGAATATTTATCTGAAGTCACTCTGTCCCTTTTTCAGAGTTCGGGCAGGAGCATGGAATCTGACATGGCATGAATAAGCAAAAAGAATCTAGAATCTACAATTGATTAAAGTTTACATGAGCATATTGTGGAAATATATAGTTCTACAAGCCTCATCATTGCTTCTCAAAAGGTAAGCTATTAGATAAGGCAAAACATAAAATTAGGTTGTCAGAAGAGGGTTGTTATTCCTACTATAATCTAGAGGCTGCTTCCTTTTTAAAGCTATCTACACTAGATATAAAGATAAATATATTTAATTCAATCTATGGTTTTCTATCAAGATGGTATTCACAAGAAACTCATTTGTATCAGAATAAAATACAAAAAAATGAGCTATTTTCTTATTGCAGACAGTTCAGTCTACCTTTTTTAAAATGGCTTTTTTTTCTAAGAATTTTTAGATTCATGTATTAATGGCAATGTATGCCATGATCCCTCTCCATCTTTACCTGACACAGTTATCTAGTCACCCCTGATATGTAGGAATTCCTAGTCTCTTCCTCTTCATTTCATTTCCTGGGATTATTACATTAAAACCTCCACTTAATGCATACTTAATATCAGTAATTAGTATCTGATTCCTCAAATCTCCCCAGAACTTTTTTATGATCTAGAACACCAATCCAACTCCAAAGTGTTATTATCCATTTTATCCACCCAACTTCAAGTTCTTTTTATCTCTTTCAAAAATAGTCAACAACCTCAAATAAGAATCAAAACAAACACAAAGTAAAATCAGTGAGGCATAAAATACACAAAGGAAACAAAACAAAGAATGTACAAAAAAAAGATGGAGTTTGTTTTCTTTTGGCCAACTACTCCTGGGCATGGTTCTGTCCTGGAGTGTGATTGATACCCTCTGACACTTCATTGGAGAAAACTGGTATCCTTTTCTCAACAGGATAGCAATTGAAAATAACTGTTAGGGGTGGGAATTTGTGTTTCCTTCCCTTCTCAGTGTTGGGATATTATTTGGTTTGAACCTGTGCAGGTATTGTGCTTGATGCCACAATCTCAGGTAGTTTATATGTATGTTAGCCTTTCTGTATATGGAAAATACTATTTATTTGGAGTCACTTATCACCTCTATCTCTAATAATCTTTCAATTTGTTTTTTTTTTTAAGATCCCTGAACCTTCCTGAGAAGAGTTTGATAAAGACATGTTATTTAGAGGTGTGTGATCCAAAGTCTTTCACTTTCCAAATATTGTCCAGATGTGGATTTCTCTGTTAATTACCATCTAATATAAGAAGAAGCTTCACTGGTGAGGGTTGAACAGCATCGGATCTATACCAATATGTCATTAGGAGTCATTTTATTATTATGTTCCTTTAGTAGAATAATAGTACTAGAATTTCCTATAGGTCCATGCTCTATCTATTCTCAAACTCTTGGTCACATTAGGAATATCGGTATGGGTTCCCTTCATGGAGAGAGTCTTAAGTCAAATAGAAGTTGGTTGGTTACACCAGTATATCATGAGGGCAGATCTCTGTTGTAAGTTGTAGAGTTTGTAGAGGGGTGATATTGATACTTACTTTCCTCTTCTGGAACCATGAATATCAGTCATAGGGGTGAAATTTTTCATTGGGTATCATATTAATGGATGAAGAAAATTTCCACTAACCTTGAAATGTCAAAGAGAGCTCTTTCTGCACTCCTTTCAATGTCACTGTGCCATGGGATTCTTGTCTCCCAACTCTCTTTAAAATGCAATGACCAGCCTTATCTCAACTTCATATCCAGGCTCACAACACTGACAGAATTTTCCTGCTTTCACAGAGGCCACCATGTTAACTGAAACTCCAGGTAAGACCCTGCCCACAGCCAGCTAACACTTCCCTGAGCATGCCAGCTTTCTGCAACATTTCCTTTTCCCTCATTTCTGTATCCCAGTCCACAACTCCAGCAGAATACCCCTGTTCTATCAGAGGCCATATTAGTTCCCAGAAACCCGGAAATCTAGCTATAACTAAGGTAGCCATAAACCCTGAAGCCACTCTGACTACCAAAATCCCACAGGAGGAAACTTCCTGAACCAGAGGACTTACCAGTCACCAGTACAACAGTCAGGTAAGAAAACCAGAGAACAAAATAGAAACCAAGGGAACAAACCTT
Organism: Acomys russatus; assembly: GCF_903995435.1. Taxonomy (NCBI): domain Eukaryota; kingdom Metazoa; phylum Chordata; class Mammalia; order Rodentia; family Muridae; genus Acomys; species Acomys russatus. Next base: position 61,489,328 of record NC_067138.1, read on the forward strand.
CATCCAACAAAAAGAAATTCAGAAATCAGCACCAAACCTAGATGCCTAGTTGCCAGCAAGTGACAGGAGCATCACAAGAAGACCAACAGAACCAACTAACCATGTCATGTTGCAGCCCTAAGTCCTTGGGACATGGTAGAGTAACCTGGTAACACAACCATTCCAGTTACTAAGGTATTTCAAGGGTCTGGGGAAGCCTTCACAGAATTTTTGCAAAGACTGGAAACAGCTCTGGATTGAGCTATACCAGATTCTGAGACCAAACAGGCCCTGAAACTGATCATGGCATATGAGAATGCAAATAGTGTGTGTGAGAGGGCAATTAGACCCTTAAAGAAATAAGGAGCACCATTAGATGAATGGGTAGGAGAGACAGTTAATATTAACTCTCAGGAGCATCAAAACAACATTGTAGGATTTTGTGGCAAGTGGTGAGCTGAGTAGGGAGCTCCAAGTTCGGTGCTCGGGTGGTGCTGCTGCTCCTGTTGGATAGATGATCTGTAGGGCTCTTAATAATTATGCCAGGAGAATTACCCCCATGGAACTGATATACAGAAGGCAGAAGGTTTCATTCTTTCTCCTTAATCTCTTTTCCCTCCTATTTAGGTTAGTCAGATGTAAGGAAGGTACATTCCTTTAATAAAGTAGATTTGATAAGTAGAATTGTTAAAGAATCAGAGCCAACATCCCCCTTCTCCTCAGCAAAGAGGGGGTCCTCCACCAACCCACCCCAGCACATCAAGTCACATAAAAAAATGGGGTACTGAGCTAAACAGAGACTTTTCAACAGAGAAATCTCCATGGCTCAGAAGCACTTAAAGAGGTGTTCAGTGTCTTTAGTTATCAGGAAAATGCAAATCAAAACAACTCTGAGATTCCATCTCATACCCATCAGAATGGCTAAGATCAAAAACTGAAGTGACAGTACATGCTAGCAAGGATGTGGAGAAAAGGGAAACCCTCCTCCATTGCTGGTGTAAGTGCAAAGTTGTACAACCAGTTTGGAAATTGGTCTCATGTTTAGTCTTATTGCAACTGATATTTCATGTTTGACTACTATCCCAGGAACCTTTTCTGGAGAAAAATGGAGCAGGAGTAGATCTGAGTGAAAGGGAAGTTGTAAGGGAGGGACTAAGAGGGAGGGAAAACTGTGCTTGTGGTGTAATGTATGAGTGAAGAATAAAGAAAAACAGAATGGGAGAGAATATGGAAAAATACAATAGACATGAAGATATCACAGAAAGACGAATAATGTTCTGTATTGTGGAAACAAAAATTCAAGGAAAATATAGAGTTTAGTGGCCCAATTGTGGCTTTAGAATAAAAAATATTCAAATAACAAGATACCACATTAAATGTTGCAGTAGGAGGGTCTTATTTAATCATACAATTTTCCTTATATTTTTCACTCATTTTTTTTTCTGCTTACTCACAAATTACTGCAACAATGAGACCTTTGTTCATCTTTATGTCTTTCTTTTATTTGGGATAATCACTTGTAAATTGATAAATATGGTCAAGATCATTATCTCATTTAACTTTTCATATCAATGAAAAAGAAGATATGATTATTATTTTGTTTGATGGATAAATACTTCAGTTCTTAGAAAAATTAAATTAAGTTGTTTGAACTGTGACCAGAAGTTGTTTGCCATATGTTGCATTGTACTAAATATTTATGGTGTATGCTAATATGTAGCTATATAACCATATTAAATGTTAATATATTCTAAATATTAAACATAATAAAATAGTACAGATTTGATTTTAACTAAAGCAGTTAAAGTAATTTAGAAAGTTTTCTTTTTTCTTTTTTCTTGTATTGAAAATAGATTTTTTCACATACTATTTTCTGATTATCGATTCTTTCCTTATGCTCTTCCCAGTTCCTCACCACAATCCCCCATCTGAATGTGCCTCCATTCTGTCTCTCACTTTAAAAGAAATCAGTCTTTTAAGACATAGTAATACAATGAAATAAGATAAAACAAATCAACCATATTTGAATTTAACAAAATAAAGAGAAGAAAAAGAGCCCAAGAAAACTCACAAGAAACATATAGACCAGCAGCTCATTCTTTCATATTCTCAGGAATCCCACAAAAAACACAAAATATATACACAAAGAGAAAGCACATATACTAAGGGTGAAAAAAAATAGAAACAAAATGAAATAGAAATTTAAAAATTGAAAGATAAAAATTTTAAAATAAAAATAAGCGTTTTCTTTGAAGTGGGGATTTCTTTTTTAAACTATTAAACAAATACATTATATAAAGATATTTTTAATATATTGCTAACTTTTACAATGCTGAACTGAACACTGAAAGCCAGCTAGGCCAGGAACGTGTTCTATTCTTGACTTAACCTTTTTTTTTTTTTTAAGATTTATTTATTTATTATGTATGCAGCATCCTGCCTGTGGGCCTGCCCGCCAGAAGAGGGCACCAGATCCAATTATAGATGGTTGTGAGCCACCATGCGGTTGCTGGGAATTGAACCCAGGACCTTGAGAAGAGCAGGCAGTGCTCTTAACCTCTGAACCATCTCTCTAGCCCGACTTATCCTTTTCAGTCCTGGGATTACAGCCTGCACCGCTGCCCTGGTAATGATATCCCGCTACAATACATATATTCTTCCCATTCACTTCTTAGTTAAAACAAAATTTAGTAAGAGACCTAGAAGATAATTTTCTGTTCTGGCAATGTTACATTAGAAATAGAAAACGAGAGTTCCATATATTTCAACTTGTCTATTAGCGTCCGTCCGTGGACCCGGAAAGTAGTCCAGTACGAAACGGAAATGGAGGTTAGTGCAACCTAATCGGACCTCATCCAAGAGCTTTCTTTGTGCTTGTGGATGAGTGGATAACTGAGAAACTCATATAATGCTCAAAGTGCAGAGGATAAACAACTATGAAGCGTTAGTTAGAGAGACCTATACCACAGTTCCTTCTCAAGTCGCAAGGAGCACTGTGGAAAAGCGGGAAGAAAGGTTATAAGTTCCCGAGGTCAGGAAGGATCAGGGCCAAACTGAGTCTAATTTGCACTCATGAATCCACAGCTGCTGATGGTTGCCTAGACAAAACCTGCAGAAGATTAAAGCAGTCAACATTCTAGCATGGAGTGGAAAGTGGATCATGAGCCCATGAACTGAGGGGAAACAGAGCTGATGGCTTCTAGAGGAGGGAAAAATCAATTTTCGTAAGGATGTGGCTCTTAGTATATCAACCTACTTCAAGCAGATGGCCTTCTCACCAGAAAGTATTTAGATAGCACTAATGGAGTAGGATTGTTACTAAATAATTAAAACATGAAACGGTGAGTGTAGCAATGTCAGATTGTTCCCTCAAGCTAGGGGATCTGACTGAAAAGCTCCCTCACTGCAGAGGAGGCCTTCCTTATGACTGGTTCTCAGGACAGAGCCTTCCTCAGCTAGCTTCTAGAAGGCTGAAGAAAATTCTGTGACCAGATTCTCATCCCAGCCTACCGGAGAAAGGAACCCACAACTAACAGCCTGCGTGTGTGCATGGACTGGAACTAAGCTCAGTCTTTATGTGGGTCCCTTAGCAGCTGGAATGGAGGATGTCCTTGATAAGGACACAGTTGCCTGCTATTGGATCATTTTCCCATAGCTAGGCTGCCAGGTCTGGCCTCAATGGAACGGGACACGCTTAGTCCCGATGTGTCTTGAAGCATCAGGATGGCACCTTGGGTAGTAGGCTCCCTTCTCTGAGAAAGGAAGGGGGGATGGGGAAAGGGTGGGAGGGTAAGACTGGGAGGAGAGAAGGTAGGGTTATGGTAAGTGAAGAAATAGATCATAATAAGTAGATAAAATAGGAAAACAAAAAGCATTGATGAATTGAAGAGTCATTACAAGAAAGAAAAGCAGTATCAAATTTTCTTATAAATATGATAAAACTATGATAGGAAAAATAAAGACATGACTACTCCTTTTATTTTTTAGTTTTGTGCCTCTTCTTTAGGCAACTGAGAATCAATTATTTTTTAAAAACGCATCCAGAAAATGTTACAGATTAGAATTAATTCTTTGCGATACCGGCATGAATTTAAAAGGAGAAACTCTCTGGAGAAAGTGCATCTTCCCTTTTAATTTTGCCATACTTCTGTAATATAAAATGTATTTTTTTTTCAATTCAGAGATTGTTGCCCTCTGCTACCTTTTGTTTCCATGGGAATATCATCTATTAACCTTGAGAATAATTCAGTGTAAAGACGGGGAGAATAAGGTAAGAAAAGAGAAACTCCCCAAAGTTTTATATATATATATATATATATATATATATATATATATATATATATATATATATATAAACAACTGTATCCATACAACTCACAGCTCTTTGCCCAGAATCTGGTTGTAAGTCCTAGTATCTGTCCGGATTCCCTTCTGGGTGGAGTCTTTCCGAGGACACCTATGTTGAACCAATAACCACCAGGAGATGGGGGTGAGGTAGAAGGGAGGGGACTGTCTCTGAAAAGAACTCTGGTGCCCATGATTTGATCACTGCCTCTTAGCAGAGAGGCACTGAGGGCACACAGAGGAAGGGGATATAGGCTATGCAGGTGAGACTTGATAGGCTATGGTCAGATGGTGGGGCAGGAGGAACCCACCTGTCAGAAGTCTAGGTGAAGGGAATAGAGCTGAAAAGGAAGGGATGGTGGGAATAAGAAGATAAAAGCAAGGGGATTAAAATTGAGATGTAATGTGAATAAATAATAATAACAATAAATAAAATAAAAAACAAAACAACAAAATATCTTACAGCAGCTACTGTTAAAAAAAATAATTGTATCCACTGTACTTCAGGTAATGCTCACTTTTTTTGTTGTTTGTTTTGTTCTGAGCTGAGGTTTAATTATAAACTCCAACTGTCCTTCAAGATTCCTGTCTCAGCCTCCACAGTGCTGCCACATAGGCCACTATTTCCAACCAATAATTTAAGTTATGAGCATTTGTCACACACCAAAACATGTTGTCCTACTCCATACACTCTTCAGACCAAGGAAATGTCATCACAGACGGTTAACTGCCCTCAAGACTCAAAGGTACTAATTGGAATGTTCTCCTAGTGAGTTAGTGGCAGCTCTCTCCCATCACTGCCTGATCTAAGAGGAGCCAACTAAAATCTTTTTGTTCTGAAGACCTGAAATTATCTTTAATCCCATCGCAATCCCCCCATATGTAGAATGAATGGGGAATAGAACCACCATGAAACATAGTAATTTAACTTATGAAACTTAAAATTTTCCATTGTAGCACAGTCCTAACATCACTGTAAATATTCCTGTACCATTTCAAGATATTCTTGAGTGAGAAAAATCATCATCCAACAAAATCACACAGTTTAAAGACTAGAAACTTGTTTACTGTAAAACAGCTAATTCAGGCTCTTTCCTATGGGTTATGACACAAGGTTTCTTTCTGGAATTGTTTCACAGCAGTCTCTAGTTGCTTTGGTTCCCATCTGTCACTAACTGTAATAAAGGAGATCCAATTCACAGTGTAGATTACTGTAGTGAGTCAAAATTATTAGAAGTTATATTGATCCTCAGCCTTCCTTTTAGAAAATGACAATGCTGCTACAAGCCAACGAGACCGACAGTGAAAAATCATGAGTCAGAGGGCAAGCTCGCTGATTGCAGTCTGTGTTGACAAGGTCGGTGTATACAAAGGGGATATATCGATTCTGTTCCCTAATTTTTCTTGAGCAATCCAGAGAAAAGTCATGGCCAATGCAACAATCACGCCCAGACCTGTAGCACTGAAGCAATCATGACTGTCAATGTGACAGCACAGAAGAGTTAGGCTATAGCAGTCTGGCCAGGGCTTTACATCTGAAGCATCTGAGGAAGACTGTGTAAAGACAGTCACTACCAGCCTTTCAACTACGACAGACACTGGTGTAAAGCATGCATCCCTTGCATGTTTACTTTTGCCACAAGTATGATAAGCTCAAATATTGGGGGAAAATCACCTGTACATTGCGGAAAAGTTGACTGACTATATATCTTCTGCAGAGTCAAGGTTTTCTCTATTTCAGTTTTGATTTCTGTGCAAAAGGGCCTATCAGACATACCAAATGGGAACTGTTTTCTACACATATTAAACACTCCCTGTGTACGACTGGCAGAAAAGCCACAATCATCAGGATTTACTCTACAATTGGAAAGGAATAGATTTGCATTTTTAAAATTTAGGGAAGAACTTTAAGCTATATATAATAATTTCATTTAAAGTCATAGAAGATGGTAAAAATCACAATATAACAATTGCTTTAAGATATCAAAATGATCTTATATAACAAGAGACGACTATTTGAAATTAACTATGGGTTTTGGCATACATGGTTTCATATGCTTTTAATTGTGTGTGTGTGTGTATGTGTGTGTGTGTGTGTGTGTGTGTGTGTGTGTGTGATGTAGGACCAAGAAAATGGACTACTATAACACATATTTGTTGAATGTACAAGGAAAAGCAAACCATACTACAGAATGATAGATTTATAGATGTAACCTAGTAGACTTGTTATTAATAATATAGAAGTTCTACCATAACTAGATAGATAAATCATTGTCAAGGATGACAGACTTTAGCTACCCTTGACAACTCAATACAAGATATTATGTCTCTTGAAATTTGTACATGGTCACAAACAATATAGAGGACTCTTGTACAAAGAGAATTTCCAATAGACACTAGAAGAAAAGAAATAATAAAGAATTTTCCTAAAAGTAATCCTTTAAGAATTAGCATAGTAAATAAACATAAACATAGTATGGTCTTGTGTAGAATCTTATATATGGTTATCTCTAAAAATTTAATCACATAAAAGCAATTTAAATAGACTTGCTTTACTGAGTCCTTGTACAAAAATGACAAATTCTCTGTTCTACATTTAGGGAGCCAAGAATAGTGGTAAAAAATGGGGTAAGAGAGACAAGGTTAGGCAGGAACCTACTGTGCATCAAAATTAAATTAACGGAAAAAGCAATGACTGACAGAAACGGCCTTAGACTTTGTGTCTTCCAGTTTGGGCAGGTTATGGATAGTGTGTATTCATGGAACATGAATTCATAATCTTTGGGCTTTGGAAATGAAAAGATTCTCTAAGTGGCTTCCTCAGATTATTCATCTTCAGGGTTGTTCTGAAGGCATTCAAGACTTGCATTCACACATCAGTGGCTCCATCTGCAGCATATGCTTATCTAGAATGTCCTTGATCTAGAAGCCATTAGGGTACAATCAAACTGTCCCAGTAGGACCATTGTGTCCAACCTCCTACTAATACTTGAACTATTACTTCATCTTCAGAACACTGTTTAAATTTCTGCTTGATTCCAGTACAACCTTCTGTAAACACATTTCAAATGCCGAATCTGATGATATCACTTATGTTTCATGCAGTTTTAGTTTTCTTCACAAAGTCCTTTTAACATCTTATCATCAGTACAATGCTCTGACTTCATCCTAATGCCTTCCCTTTCAGTGATATTCTCTCCACTTCAGAATTTCTTGTCAAGTTTAGCAAGTACATGTTAAGGTTTCTACACTGTGCTTTTCCTTCAATCATATTTACCAAGATTGCCTCATGACTTCTTCATTCAAATGGCTGATGATACTAAACTAATACTATTTTGATAAAATATTTCCATCATTAGCTTTTATTTTGTTTCGTTGTACATAAAGATATTTTATGTGCTCATTTTAATGGTGAATTTCTTTTTACATTTTACTTTATAATTTACTTGGCATTTGTAATTTCAAAAGAAAAAACAAAAACAAAACTTAAAATGATGGAGAAAGTCAGTAGTCATTCAGACAGATTTGGAAAGTTTCATGAGCTCACTCTACTAACTGGCAAGCTCTGGGTAATTGATGGCATCTGGAGGAGGCAGAGCCAATTTTCTTTAAGAGTGTTGACACTGATAGGCCAACTGCATTCCAGTAGATGGTCCCACGTACAGAATTATGAATGGATATCACAGATTGGATTTGGTGCGTTATTAAATAAAAAAGAAAAGGAGTAAATTCTCGAGAGATGGCTTAGCAATGGGTTATACTTGGGGGACTGAAGCTTGGTTTCCCACACTCACATCAGTTTACTTACAACTGTCGGGAACCTCAGCAGTTCTTCACACTATTCTGTCTTGTGAAGACAACCATAAACACATACACTCACATACCCACACACAGACAGATTCACATGTTACGTATGGTTAAAGATAAAAAAAAAATCTCAAAATTCAAAATTGAAATTGGCTGTGAAATTGGGCATGTGTGCTGGATCTGAGTGGAGTGGAGGGATGTAGGTGGGAATGAATGGTGTTTAAATACATCGTATACAATTCTCAGCAAGTTAATAACAATATTTGGAAAAGAAAAATAGCACTCCTGTAAATAAATGAATAGAGCTAGGAAACATCATTCTGAGAGAAGTAACCGAGATCTATAAAAGCTCATCTCACATATTCTCTCTCATAGGTGGAGATTATCTTAAATCTTCAGGGATGTGTGTTTAATTTGAAATACCCACAGATGTCAGGACATTACTAAAGGGCCATGAGGAAGAACATTTGAGCAATGGGAAATGTAATGTACTTATATAGAATTAAAAGAGAGTAATCAAACCAGAAGCATTAAACCAGTTTCAGAGGAGTAGAATTTAGGGTGGAGAATGGAGTAAGGAGATGGCTAAATAACACTAAAAACTTTTTTAGGAAAAGACATATAGAAATATACTAGAATTGAAACTTCACACACACACACACACACACACACACACACACACACATATATGCAACTACATACATGAAAAAGAGTGAAAATATATTAACTTTATAACCCTATAAGGGCAAAAATGCTAGACACCAAGGGCTAACAAATAACAAGCCCAGTACCAGGAATTGGTTAGTTGGAGTTATTGAATTCTGAAATCTGATATACCCCAAAACAGTACCTACTTTTGCCACTGCTCATGGTCATTTCCCTCTCTTACAACTCAAGATTTAGACCTTATTGCATAAAATATTACATACCTGAGTGATAGATGATATAATCAACTTTGTATTGTCCTGGAATATCGATCCATCCCTACTGGTTGACTATCAGCTCTAACCAGCTCTGAACTCTGAATTACACAACTGAACTGGCAAGTCAAGGCCACTTGTGTATAGTGTCAGTAACATATTGTGGGATTATCCAGCCACTCTCTTATTGGTTACATCCTGCTCCAGAAGATAAAAGTAGCCTAACTGCTGACTCTTACTCTCTATTTTATACACACTCTCTCTTTTTCTCCCTCCCTCCTTCCCTCCCTCCCTCTCTCTCTCTCTCTCATGTATACACATGCAGAGACTTACACAGACACACACACACACACAGACACACACACAGACACACACACAGACACACACACACACACACACACACACACACACACACACACACACTTTCACGAATCAGGGATCATTGCTGAAAGGAGAGGGGAAAAGAATGCAAAAGGCTATAATCCCAACACTCTGGAAGGCAGAGGCAGGTGGATATCTGTGAGGTCAAAACCAGGACAGCCAAGGCTACACAGAGAAACCCTGTCTTGGAAGAACAAACAAACAACAAAAGCAAAACAGAAAAACAAAAACAAAAATGCAATAGCCAGAGATGGTGGGCAAATACAAAAGGCATATTCTGGACATATGAAAGCACAGTGGCTGTGACGGTAGGCACAAGATTTGTACAAGCCAAAGCTAGACAAAGTCCCAGCATGGAGTGGGAGTTTGACACAGCCTTATACCTCTATCCACGGAGATATTAACAATCGTTATCTGCAGAGGAAGGAATAGTCAATTGTTTACATTCTGTCTGTGGGCTTGCTTTATTATTCTTAGCTTTATTCATCTTGCTCCAGATCACACAGTCTGTAAAAATTTTAAAGCAAAAATGATATTTAATATTAATGTTATTATTATCTAAGCCACCATTCATATTTAAATTTTAGAAACTGTCACAATAATATTCATCATATTAAGTCTTTCAGAATCTAGTTCTTCATTATAAATTAAGGTGTCTTGTTGAGTGATACTCTATTAACAAAACATAGTTTATCTAAGTGAGTCTTTTCCTAGTTTTACTTACTGCTTTTTAGTAATTCCAGGACTTTCAACAGAAAAACTAGTGTAGAACTATGGATCATAGACACTTGATTAATAGCTATCATTTGCCACCTTCAACTGTATATCCTTCGGCAAGTGAAATAAACTCTATCCACGTATGCAACGGGAGGAAGGAGGATAGACAGCACTCATTTAAAAGAACCGTCTCTGTAGGAGTTAATGTGTAAGTGATGTGAGTAGACACTGGATTGGAGTAGTATTTATATGTTACTGAATACGTACAATGATGTCAAAGACTAGGCACTAGGTAATTATACAGTGAATGAATGTGTAGTTCTTGTATCAAATATTACTATAGATTTTAAAGAAATCTCGGTTGCTTATTAGTAAATTTAAAAATGATGATCCTGATTAATGATATCGATGGTGGAGGAAGTCCATGCAGTATTACTGTTAAAGCATGGGTTTCAAGGTCACCCTAGACTTCAATGCTAAAATGGTATGAGGTGAAAAGGAAAAGATGAGAGCCTGTGGCCAATATTTATACATTGGGAAGGAAATGGAACGGAGAAGATGGTGACACGGTATAGTTGGGGAGGGAGTTGCAGATAGAGAATACCAGAACAGGTTGTGCAGGATGATTTTTAAAGGTATGTAATAACAAACTATAAAGAAATATTTAGATTGCCATTATAGCTACAAAATAATAAAATAGAACCTTTGAGACAACTTCTTGGATAAAGAAGTTTGTTACCAACCTTTTTAAACATATTTTATTTTTTGTTTGCATATGATTATTTATTTTTATTTTACAATAGTTGTCAATCAGTCATCTTTTAAAAAATGTATTAATTTATTCAGATTACAATTCAATTGTTATCCCATCACTTGTATCCTCCCATTCCTCCCTCCCTCCCGCTTTCACCCTATTCCCCTCCCCTACGTCTATGACCCGGGGCACCTCCACCTCCACTATATGGTCATAGGCTATCAAGTCTCATCTTGGTAGCCTGCTTATTCTTTCTTTGAGTGCCACCAGGCCTCCCCATCAAGGGGAGGTTGTGAAATATGGAGTACCAGAGTTCATGTCAAAGTCAGTCCCCGCTCTCCACATAGCTGTAGAGAATGTCCAGTCCACTGGGTACATGAGAGTAGGGGTTCGATGCTACCAACCTTTACATTCTGGGTTAAGTCTCTGAAACCAACGTGATAGAAAGAGAGAAGCTCTCCTTTGACATTCACATGTATGTAATACACACGACCACATACACACATACACAGAAAGAGTAAATAATGCAATGAAATCTAAGAACCCATAAATAAAATCAGTACACATTTGAATATAAAGAAAAAACAAATTTCATGTGTATTTCATTTGACAGAAATCCATTATATATTCTATGTAAGCATAAGGAAAGATTTTGGACATGGTTCTGCTACGAACTTAGAAGTAATAGAAAATTATTTTTGGTTAATAATGATGTCAGCAACAATAGCACAAAGAATTTTACTTAAAAGTTTAATAAGACAACATACACTTAAATCATGTCAAGGATCTTTTATGTTTCCTATGTGTTCAGACTTTTCACATTATAAGTATTATAATAGCAGATTCCTGCAACTATGAATTATTTTCTCCCTAATGATAAGTAGTAATGCCTCAGTTATGAATGATCAATGAAATGAAAAATCAGGGACAGTGAGAAGTAATGAAAATTTCTTTGAGAAATGATATTATCAAGTGTGATTTGTGTCACCACAGGCATGCAGTTCTGGGGAACTATGAATGGCCATAGATTTCTGAGATTTTGGTGTTAGAAAACAGCTCACTTGCCTTCATCCTCATGTCATTTAGGCTTCAAGCTGCCTTTTACCTTTTCATCAGAATTGTTACACCTCATGTATCTGCCCCATTTCATTGGTAGCCTTGATTCTAGCACATGGCAGGAAGAAGCATAAGGCCCAGGGTTTTAAAACCACAGCCAGCATAACCCAGAGACCTAGGGAAGAACCAAACACAACTGGCCAAAAAAAAAAAAAAATCAATTAAATGATTCCTAACCTAGTGATATTCTCCTATACTTATAAATCAGTGCCTTTTCCAATCTTGAACAGAAATACTCCCTCGGGCATCAGATGAGAGCAGGGTCAGAGACTCACTGCCAGATATTATGTATAGAGAGTCTAAATTGAAGGTTTCCATCAGGTCTCTCTCCTCAGAGCTTGAAGAATCGTGAAGAATAAGAGGAGGAGATACTGGAAGAGTCAGAGGAGATGGAGGACACCAGGAGGACATGGTCCATTGAATAAACTAAATAGGGCTCATGTGGGCCACAGAGACTCAAGCAGGAAATCAAGGCTTTCAAGGGTCTGCAGAAGCAGGTCCTCTCCATATATATATATAATGGCTGTTAGCTGGTGTTCTGTGAGAATCCTGACAATGGAAGCACGGGTGTGTGTATGTGTGTGTGTGTGTGTGTGTGTGTGTGTGTGTGTGTGTGTGTGTGTGTGTGCGCGTGCGTGCACGTACATGTGCGTGTGTGTGACTTTTTATTGCTCTTGTGACTCTTCCTGCTATAGAGTTTCCTTCTCCAACCTCAGTAGGAAGGTGTTTGCCTTGTCTCATTGTATTGTGTTTTGCTGTGTCTATTGGAGGCCTTCTCTTTTCTGAAAGGGAATTGAGGAGGAGTGGATCTGGATGAGAGAGGACACATGGATGAGTTGGGAGGAGAATAGGAGGAGAAGCTGGTTGGGATATATGATATGGGAGAAGAATCTATGCAGAATTAAAGTTATCCCTGCACAATTAACACACATTGTCATTAAAAAAAAATCAAAGACTGCGCTATTTTTGTTTCTACTTGTTATGGCATAATAGAGAAAAATTACAGGAAAAACAGTGTTCTTATACCTTAAAAATGTAGCTACATCCATGAAGTCTAAACCCAAGTCTTCCCTGAGAAAGAGACCCCATTAGTTATCTAACACCAAATGGTCATCAACATTAGATAAAGTGAACAATTTCTTTTTATAACTTTTGAAAATATTGTATATAAATATACCATCTATGTACATTCATATATCATTCATATATATGTAAATAACTGAAGAAAAAAACCAGAATTCATGAATTGAACCAATTGGTTAGAATGCCACACATAGGCGGCATTGAAGGGAAAAAGGAAAAATGGGATGGGAAGTGATGTAATCATGTTTTTTTTTAATTCCCAATATTTTCTATGATACAGATAAGATTTCCCATTTCATTGAAAATAGAGAAATGAGCATATGTGAAAATTATCAGAGTATATTTGTAAGAAAAAATTTATGATGAAATCTATTATTATATATGTAATTAATATGTAAATAGCAATCTTCAAAATGGTACCTCAATGTCTAATTATAACTTTTCTAGCAAGCCTCTCTAGGCTATTAACTGATCAGAGCCCAGGCTAATGTCCTGAATGACCTCATTAATCAGAATGAAGGTTTTACCCCATGAGGCTAATGACATTTGTGACTTCACAGATAGAAAACTTTTAAAAAGAAACAAATGCCAGAGGGTACTTTTCCAGTAAAAGTCATGCTTTAAAATAAGATGCTAGAGTTCATTATTTGTGGAAGACCCCCTGTAGCCTGATTAATGGGGTCATGAGCTCATAGACCTATACTGTTTCTTTCCCTTTTTATCTTTTGCACTCTGGTTCATAGTAATTGAAACAATAGTTCTCATTTGTGTTCTTATTCTTCCTGTTTAAAATAGATGAATGCCTTTGTAATGGACAATAGAGGGAAGGAGTATTAGCAATGTCATGATGTGTTATTCTACTTTCCCATGAATGGATAGTCTTCCTCTTGTATTTTCTTTAGGAATGCAAGATTAGACAATTTCTCATTATGTAAAAATTTTAGTATATACTTCCTGAAGGAATTAACAATTTTATAATACTTAAAATCAACACAGCCATAAAGTTTGTGTAATTCAATCTATTTAAGATTTTTTGAGACAGTTTCATTATATAGCCTTCAAAACAAAATCATCACTTATAGACGAAGCTAGTTTTAAACTCATAAAGACCTTCCTGCCTCTGCTTCCTGTGTGCTGTGATTAAGGATGTGTGCCAGAAAGTCTTGTTTCTTTCAGATTTTTTAAAATGACAGAATGGTGTTTCTAAAGCATTTCTTGATTAACAAGTATTTAATTATTAGTAAAATACACATTAAATAAGTAAATTTCTATCATGCCTCTATTTTTAATATCACTCAAAAGACAAACTGATTTCTTCCTTAAACAGAAGAAGATATATGCAGATGTTAGCATAACAGACAGCATGGTAAGTAATGCGTAAATACTTTTTCCTTAGATGTATGAAAAACAGTAAGCCAGGGGCTAAAGAATTGGCTCTGCTTCAGGCTTACAGGGCCTTAACTATTGGTTGACTGATAGAATAATTTTAACTCCAAAGCTTCCTTACATTTACCAATAAAATGTCAGAATAACAAACATGTTAAAGTAAATCTTAGCCTTAACAGGGTTCCCTACGTATGCAGCACAGCTCTGTATTTTTCTAGTAATTTCTCTCTTCAAATCTGAGCTGTTTTTCTCTTTTTTCTGTCTACTACTTGAGACATTTTTTCCTCAAGTTTCCTTTAGTGTTTCTCTGTCTTTCATCATTTTCTTCCAAGACTCTCTTTCTCACCCCCTGAAAGCCCAGGGACACTAGACTTACCCTGTTGTCACTTTTCATCCCTGGGAATCGGCTCCTGTCTTCACCACTCCACATAAACCTGCTGTCCTCTGTGCTGGTACCCGCACTTTTCTGTGGACATCCTCTTCTCTCTTGCATCTCCCCTTGCCTCCGTGTGATGTACTCTTTCCTGTCTTGTCACAGGCTCCTCCGTTCCTCTAAGACACTAAAGGCTCTTGGTTGTATTACCTTCATTACAATTCCTTCTCATTGCCCTTCGGGAGTCTGATACCGCGAGGCCCAGCTAATGCCTCTTAAAAACATTTTTACTCTTTATTTATATAACTAATGACAATGACTTTGGTTAATATCTACATGCCCAACACATCCAAATTTGTATTTGTGGGCTAGACCTTCCATTTGTGCCCCAGGCTTTATATACAATGACCCAGAGAATCTCTATTTAGCTGGGGAAGAGACTTGAATAAAATATCTCTTCCTGGAAACATTTTTTTTTGTAAAATATTTTATACTTTTTATAATAACATTTTCAACCTGCTAACTACTATCACTTGATTGAGTATTATACAAATATTGTGTTTGCTTTTAAAATATTCTTCATTGATGGTGGCCTCAAGTAAAGGGAACTTCTTTTGGAATCAGCCCCCATGTGTCAGTGTGGCTGCTAGTGAAGTGTGTGTTACTCTATGCATGCTCAGGTTATCCCAGGGAAGCAGAGGGAGGAGGATGGGACCTATTGCCACATGCCCAGGAGCATTACTATTTCTCTACACGGAGTTTATAGCCCACTGAGTGCTGAAGCTATCTTGTATTTATAGCTAATCTCCCATGGTTCCTTACACTTTGCAGTGGGAGACAGTGGGTGACTTTCTCCTAACAGCTGCCAGGCTATCCCTACAATCAACATTTACATTTAGATTTCAAGAGCCTCTGGTTAAAACAAGTGAAAAGTTAAGGAGAAGCTAACATCTTTTTAGTGATACTGTCAATTTAAATTAGAATTAATTTTGTATTTACATACATATAAGAAAATATGGCCATAAATATTTTCACCTTTTCAGTGTATCATTAAATCTCAGTCAAACTACACAGCAGTCAGAATTTTTCCAAAATCCTATATTACATGCTGTTGCATTTATGTCTAAACTGTCTGGTACATAAAGAGTTTAAATCACTTTCATGTGGGTGTTTACAAGATGTCTCTTGGATAAATTACTTGCTGGGCAAATTGAAGGATAGGAGTTTAGTCAGCATCACTTATGTAAAGGCTGGGTAAGTCATCTACCAGTAATTCCAACATTTAGGGGAGGGGGCTGGGGATCCCCAGGGAAAGCTGGCTAGCTTGACCAACTGAATTTGTTTGCCAGTGAAAGAATGTGAATCAGTAAATAAAGTGAAAAGTGATCAATGAAGACTTCCAACACAGAACTTGGAACACTGTCTATATGTGCACCCACATACCTGTGCACGTTGACACATGGGAATGTGCATACATGCATTCACAACAACCACATTTGCAAACACATACACTAGTATGCTTAAATGCAAAATTTTCTCAACCTTTTCAAGGTATATAATGTTAATAGAATGGGACAGGCATGATACTTGAGTGGTACAGTTTGTGTTGTATATATGCATTCTTAGTATAGGCTCACTCTTTCTCTGTCAAGTAAGTACTTGCTTGTGGGCCTCCTCATTTTAAAAAGCTATAGCTAGATCATGTTTCAGGCATTCTATTGTCAGAACTGCTTAGATCATCTTTAAAAGATTACATTGAAATAAAAAAGTGAATGAGAATTGTGGACATAGATTTTTTTCAAAACTTACTTTATTTATGGTCCTTAAACACTTCAACCTTACTTCTAACCCACCAACCAGAGGAAAGGGAGAAAGAATATTTGTAAGAAAAAGGGATTGTGGTTCCTTGGGCTAATTCTATTATGTGTTGTCAGTATACCACCAGTCCAGTATAATAACCAACACCAAACAGCACATTAAGTCTGTAGAGTTGGCGTAATGCAGCAGAAACCACAAGGCTCTGCAGAATCAGCCAAAGTCCATGGGAGTGACCAGAGTCAGCTGGCAGACCACAGAAATTTCTCTGGAATGTTTCTCTCTGTGAAGCAAAGACCAGAAAATCCAGACAAGACCAGCAAAGTGCTGCACTGTGTATAAATGCCAGTAGCCTCCTCTAACTGTCAGAGGCTCTTTTTCTCCTCCTTCCTGCCATCACGTGCCCAGCAAAAGTCACAAGCTCATTCTTCCAAAATATCACGTGACCTCCGACAAGCAAGATTTCAGCAAAACACTGCTTGACACAACTGTGTTTTCAAAGAAACAAGAAACTTGCACTTCAGAGGATTTCTTAGGCAGATGGTAAGGTAGGCTACACACAGATCTTCTCTGCTCTCTCTAATCGTTCCCTCCCCCCCCACCACCACCACAACAGAACCAATCCTTCAGACTTGTCCCTAATTCATCATAACACCAGCTTCAAACCCCCTTCTCCTCTGTCCATCCCTCCTCTGGACTCCATAAGCCACTCTATCCTGACCTCCTCCCAGAAAGCAGTACATAGAACTATAATCATCCTAAACCTAGATGCTTAGATGCCAGAATAAAAACAGTATAAGTAATAGCCAGGACAATATTTCCACTAGAGCCAAGCTACCTAAACACAGAAGGCCCCAGCTATTTCAACATAGCTGAAAAAGACCGGTATGAAGATGATAGAGGTCCTTAAAGAAGAAATAAATCATAAATCACTTAAAATAATACCAGAAAGCACAAACAAGTAATTGGAAGAAACAAATAAATACATTTTTAAAAAGCCAAGGAAAAGCAAACAGTTGAAAGAAATAAAACTATTTAAGAGCTGGAAATAGGATCAATAAAGAAAACACCAACTAAAATAATTATAGAAATGAAAAATTTAAGAATTTAAACAGAAACTATAGAGGCAAACTGAACCAACAGAACACGAGGCATGAAAGAGAGGATATCAGGCACTGAAGATGCAATAGAAGAAAAAGATATATCAATCTAAGTGAAAGAAAATGTTAGTTAAAAAACCTGACATTAAATATCCAGGATACCTGGACACTATGAAAAAAAAAAAAAAAAAAAGAAAAGAAAAGAAACAAACCTAGAATAATAAAAATATAGGATGGAGAATAAATACAGCTCAAAAGCCCTGAGTGTATTTTCTACAAAATCATAGAAGAAAAAATTCCTACCTAAAGAAAGAGATGCTTATCAAGGCACAAGAAGCATATAGAATGTTAACGTTAAATCAAGATCATGTAAACAATCTAAATAGACTTATAAGCCCTAAGGAAATAAAAACATTAAAAGTCTCCCAAACAAACATAGCCCAGGGCCATCTGGTGTGATCTCATAATTCTACTATACCTTCAAAGAAGAGCTAATACCAATACTCCACAAATTATTCCACAAAATAGAAATGAAAGAACCATTGTCAAGATCATTCTATCAGGCCACAGTCACACTGATACTTAGATCACACAAAGACTCAACAAAGAAAAAGAATTTCTGAACATTGAAAAATACTCAATAAAATACTTGCAAAATGAATCCAAGAATATATCAAAAGTGTCATCCACCATGATCAAGTAGGTGTCATGCCAGGCATGCAGGTGTAGTTCAATACATAAGAATCCATTAATATACTCCACCATATAATAAACTGAAAGAAAAAACACACGATCATCTCATTAGCTGCTGGAAAAGCCTTTGATAACAATCTAACACCCCTTAATGTTAAAAGTCTTGGAGAAATCAGGGATACAAGGCACATACTTAAACACAATGAAGCCAACATACAACAAGCCAATAGCTTGCTTCAAATTAAATGGAGAGAAATTTAAAATAATCCACTAAAATCAAGAACAACGATGCCCACTATCTTCATATTGCTTTAATGTAATACTTGAAGTTCTATCTAGAGATATAAGACAACTAAAGGAGATCAAGGGGATACAAATGGGAAAAGAAAAAAATCAAAATATCACTATTGCAGATGATATGATAGCATACATAAATGTACCCAAAATTCCACCATAAACCTCCTACAGTTGAAAAACACCTTCATCGAAGTGGCTGGATACAAATAACTCAAAAGAAACAAACAAACAAAACAACAACAACAACAACAACAAAATAGTAGCCAACCTTTACATAAATAATAAATGGGCTGAGAAAGAAGTTAGCGAAACAACACCCTTCAAAACAGCCACAAATAATATAAAATATCTTGGTTTAACTCTAACCAAGCAAGTAAAATACTTGTATGACAAGAAATTCAAGTCTTTAAGAAAGAAATTGAAGAAGATATCAGGAGATGGAAAGATGTCCCATGCTCATGGATAAGTAGGATGCATATAGTAAAAATGCTGTCTTTAGGTAGAACTGTTCCTGATTTTCTGAGAGAGCACCATATTGATTTCTAAAGTAGTTGTACAAGTTTTCACTCTCACCAGAAATGGAGGAATGTTCTTTCTCCACACTGGCTCCAACATGTGCTATCACATAAGGTTTTTGATCGTAACCATTCTGACAGAAGGAATCTCAAAGTCATTTTGATTGCATTTCCCTGATGTCTAAGGATTTTGAGCATTTCTTTAAGTTCTTTTAGGCCATTTGAGATTCCTCTGTGGAAAAATTGCTGTTTAGCTCTGTTCCCTGTTTTTTAATTGGATTATTTTTTGTTGGTGTTTAATGTTTTGAGTTCTTTATTTACTTTGGAATTTAGGCCTTTGTTGGATGTAGGCTTGATGAAGACAGAAGCCTACCATAGATATCCTCGAAAAGACTACATGTAACAGGGGATCAAAGCAGATGCTGAGAATCACAGGCAAATTTTGTACAGAGCATAGGAAGTCTTTGAGGAATAGTTGGGAATAGAAGGACCCAGAAGGGACAAAAGCTCCACAAGTAGAACAACAGAGCCAACAAATCTGGGCCCAAAGGGGGGGGGGGGCGTGGAGAGACTAATGTACTGGCTGAGGACCATGCATGGAAGAACTTAGATCTCCTGCTCATATGTAGTCGATAGGCAGCTCATTCTTTATGTGAGTCCCATAATATGGGGAGCAATGACAATCTCTGGGACTGACTCTGTAGTCCACTAGTTGATCACTTCCTCCCGGCAGGGAAACCATGCCAGGCCACAGAGGAAGAGGATGCAGGCATTTATGATAAGACTTGCTAGGCTGGAGTCAGATGGTATGGGAGGAAGGCTCTCCATTCCTGAGGACTAGGGGAGGAAGACAACGGGAAAGAAGGTGGGAGGGTGAGACCTGGAGGGGACTAGGGAGGGAGCTACAACTGGTATGTAAAGCGAATTTTTAAAAAATTAAAGAAAAAAAATTTTTAAAGAATGAACAAATGGCTTTCTTACTAAAAGCAATACACAGATTTAATGCATTTCCTAACAAAAGTCCAACAAAATTCTTTATAGACCTTGAAAGAAGCCTCAGCTTCATGTGGAAAAATTAAAACTCAGGATAGCTGAAACAATTCGGTACAACAAAAGAATTTCTGAAAGTATAACCATTCCTGATTGTAAGCTGTACTACAGAGCGATAGTAATAAAACTGCTTAGTATTGGCATAAAAACAAATAGATTGATCAATGGAATCTAGTTTAAGATCCAGAAATTAAACCACACACTTACAGCCATCTGTGTTTTACAAAGAAGTCAAAACCATACAATGCTAAAAAGAAAGCAAATTCCACAAATGATGGTGGTCTAACGGGATGTCTACATGTAGAAGAATACAAATTGAACCATATTTACCGCTGGGAACTTCAATCTCAGTCACAAAATACAATCACTATGGTTATAAATATGAAAGTTCCTCAGAAAATTGGGAAGTTTTCTACCTCTAGACCCATCTATGCCACTCTTTGACATATACTCAAAGGACACTCAATCCTACCACAAAGACACTTCCTCAACTCGGCTCATTGCTGTTTCATTCATAATTGTCAGAAACTGGAAACAACCAATAAGTACCTCAACAAAAAATAGATAAAGACAATGTGATACATTTATACAATAGCGTATTATTCAGGTTTAAAAAAAGGCATCATGAAATTTCCAGGAAAATGGATGAAAGTAGAAAAAATCATGTTGAGTATAGAAAAGCAAATATGATATGTGCTCACTTAAAATATTCTGAAGAAGAAATGGAATAGATCTTGAAGGTGAACTAGGACCATGTGAGGACAGGAGCAGAGGGTCAGGTTGGAGGTGGGAATTATGGAGAGAGAGAATACAGAGAGATGGCCGGAAATGCGGGCATTTGTAGGGTGTTATGGAAACCTAGTGCAATGGAAACTTACTGGACTCTTTGAGGATGTTTCTCGTGTGGCCTCCTATTATTGAGGGATATGAAGTCTCAACTGGAGATCTCTTTTAACCAGGAAAGTCTCCTAATGTCAGGACTGGGTTGCATTGGTTGATTTGTTAGCAGAAGGAGTCCTGAAGTGATTACCCAAACAACCGAGGCAGAAGCATGGACAGGGGTTTGCTCTCTGCAAACTGACAGGTGGACCCTATGGCTGAAGACCACAACCCCACAGTTTGTTGAACAAGGAGAGGTCAAGCTGGTGCCTGCAAGGAGTCTTTGCCCCTCCATTCTTGTCTCTTTGATGATGGAGTCTCTGCATAAAGGTAAACCTGAACACCAAGTCAGCCACAAAACCTTTAACCTACACTCTGTCTTGCCTGCAGTATTTTCTGAGGCAGTGGTGGCACAGAACTTGTGGAAGTGCCCCAACAATGTCTGATTTAATTTTAGGATCCATGCCAGAAACTGTTTAGATGGCCAGGAACCAGAGATTAGATAGAGCAGAACCAAATACTACTGGTTCAAAATAAATCAATGAAATAATTCCTAATGATATTCTGCTGTAGGCATGGATCAGTGCCTTGTCAAGTTGTCATCAGAGAGGTATCCTCTGGCAGCAGATGAGTTAAGGTTCAGAGACCCACAGTCAGACACTATGAGGAGAGAAGGTGTCTATTGGATCCTTTCTCTCTGAGCTCAGGGGACTTTGTAGAAGAGGAAGAAGAAAGATTGCAGGAGTCAGAGGGTATGAAAGACAGCAGGAGATCATGTCCACTGAATCAACTAAGTGGGGCATATATGGCTAAAAGAGACTGAAGTGGCAAGCACAGGACATACAAGGCTATGCACCAGGTCCTCTGAGTAAGTTACGGCTGTTAGCTTACGTTTTTCTGTGACTTCTGACAGTTGGATCAGAGGTGTTTTTTATTCCTTTCCTTCGACTTAGGACTCTTCCTCCTATTGGTTGCCTTTTCCAGGTTTTGCTGTGAGGATTTTTGACTTTTCCTATTGTATTTTGTTTTGTCATATATGATAATTATCTTTTGGAGGTCTGTTTTTTTTTTTTTTTTTAATGAAGGAAGATAGAGAAAGAGCAGATCTTAGAGAAGGGGGAGAGGGTATCTGGGCAGAGTGGAGAAAGAGGAAACTGTGGTCAGGATATATTGTATGAGAGAGGAATCTATTTTCAAAAGGAAAGAATGAAAAAACAAAAGATTAAAATAGCCACCCAAAAGCTATTTCTTTCAGGAAAAAAAAAATCCTATAACTCAATGTAACAGATGAATCTGTGAGAATATTAGCCATTTAAACAACAAATGGGAAAGCTCATCAACTGCTACAAGCTGAAAAACATGAAGGCAACCACAGTGAGCACCTTCCCTTTTATATCTGGAATGCTGTTTTTCTTTTAATGTCTCTAGTTTATAATATTCTAAATGCTATTTCTAATGCCATGTACTATGCAAAGCCCTTGCTTCTGGCTTCCTTAAGATTTTTGTTATTTAAAATAATAGGAATTCAACAGGACAAGGAAAAGGACATATAGAATAATGGCACAAGTCTAACTAAAATGCAGTGTGTACCTATATGAAATCATCAAAACACACTAAATAAATCTCAAATTTTGTCAAGATTTTATATGCCTACATTTGATGCTTTGGTTTACTTTTGCTTCTGCTTCCATTTTTTAAAAATACTTGGAAATAAATGAAAACCAAATACACACACACACACAAACACACAAAGAGACAGAGAGAGAGACAGAGACAGAGAGAGACAGAGAGAAATTGGTATTATGATTAACATTGTTGAATTCACACCACTAGATATGTTTTTTCATAATCATTTAAAATTTTTCATCTTTATCATCATTGGTTTAATATACCATGAGTAAGATTTCTGAATTTGAGGTTTTAGAGGAATATAGTATTTGAGCTTCTTGGATCTATAGAGTTAGGTGATACTTAGTTCTTTTCCTGGTTACAGAAACTATCTCTCATGTTTTTAAACAGACTAGTTCTTAACCAGCTGTGGGATACACCACATGAGTTATTAGTCAAGGAGAACTCAGAGATCTCCAAGGAAAACAAGCACTAACCATTTCTCTTGGTTTCCCACCACAGCTAAAATGATATGAACCTACTGCTGAAGACACTATATGATACAAACAACAATCGAAGTACTGTGAGCTGAAGTTCCTCTTTTACCGGCTACCTTTCAAATCTCTGGGTGTTGATACAGAAGTTTCTAGAATGAAAGGCATCAATGGTCTGACACAACTGTAAATCCTTGAATACAGGGCAAGATGCACCCACTTGTGCCATTGTGGTCTGATTATGATGGGGTAACCAACCTCTCTGACTGCATTTTAGACCAGCTACACAGGGCTTGTGGTTGCCATGGTAAACCTACTCTAATCCCCTTACCAGGGAAATCCATAGCTTTAAGAGTCCTAACTGGAAAACTACCACTGTTACTGGGTTAGGCTCACAGAGTGTCTGATTTCCTTCCAAATACATTTATGTGAGTAGACAATTTCTACTCTTAGTCTTAATCAGCACAGCCTGTCTTTGCAGTGAATGGTGGTGAGTGCAGACTATCAAGTTTCTGATAATAAGTGATGCTTAAGTGCTCAGCTCTAAACAAGACATGTATATCACACCCTGTTAGGCACAGGGAACACTGTGGAATCTGGAACAAAAAGAATGCAATAGCAATAAGGTAGGGAGAGGGCTAAAATTGTCATCTTATAGGCATGGCACAACTATTTCCATCTTGAGCTCATAGTATCTGGTGGATTTTTGTTCTGAGGGTACAGCATACTAAGCCTGTCAATAGCTAATCAAGGATTGTTGAGTGACTTATGAGGTTCTACCCCTCTTTGGTGAGCTATTGGAAACTGAGAGATTTCATGATAAAAGGAATTACTTTCTTTGGTTGCCTACCCACTGGTGAACTCATCACATTTCAGTATATTTTCAGACCATTAGGCCCATGTACCACCTTGTTAAAACTCAGTCGATTCCAACACATGATGACAATATGTGAATTTAGGACACGAATTTATAAGGAGGGTGTTTAACAGGTATGTGACGTGGAAGTAACTAGAGCACGTTATCACTATGAAAATATCAAAGAACAAATGTGGGTTTAAAAAACAGACTCTATTATTGGTCTCTATACAATTATCCAAACAGAAACTACCTCCATGGATCGTCATGTATCATCCCATATGCCACACTGTCAGAACTTGGGTCAGGTGCCTCCTCTATGTCTCTCGGCCTCTGATATCTCATACTCACATCCTGATAAATTTGTTCTATTAGGGCTTACAATTCCACAGTAGTTTAACATCACCATGCATGGATACATTCCTTCCATGTTTTGACCTTGGCCTACTCTCTTAGAATTTCTGCAGGCAAGGGACACTTTGTTTCCCCTAATATTGGCCTGAATCAGGCTATCTAAATACAAGGATAACTTCTTTGGTCTTCTTATATTTGGACATATTTCAGTGGGAGGATGCTTTTCTGATGCTACTTGGATTCTTAATTCCATGGTACAGTCTACACACTCAACTCTATACCAGTCGTATCCTGCATGTGGATGTATTTTGCCCTTGATTGAGTTTTATTTCTTATACCACTTCACAGTATATACTTTATTATCCTCTTACTTTCAAATCCCAATCAAGACACTTCCAATAAGTGAGTCTAATTTTCACTACTCAGACAAATACATTTTGGGTCAGTTCATGAAAGCAAATGTATTGAAAATCAGAGGTGAGAAAATAGGAGAAGAGGACAAATCATTAATATTTCATATTGTAAAATTAAAGGAAAGTAGATAAAACTGAATCAGTAAAGTTGATTTAAGGATCATTGTATAGTTAATTATTTCTTTCACAATTCCAATTTCAAATATTTTCAGTTAAAAATCCATATTTATAATTGTAAGGCAAAGATATATCAGGAAAATGAGGGCTTTGTGGACATAAGAAACAAGTTCTGCTATTACAACTGAAATGTATTTACACATATGATCAACTGTAGTTATTTTAGTGTTGAAATCCAGAGTTATTTAGACTAAATGATTATAACATGTGAACCATTACCTATTTTACAGAAACTATACAATAAATATTCTATATAATAAGTTTAAATTCAAGCAATTGGCTGTACTTGGGTAAATATATTGATTGAAACTCACTATGTTGAAACAGATGAAAAGTCAATGGCAGTTTCTTTCACACTAACAACAGCCACAACTAATAAAAAAGAAAAAAATATATAGATTTTTTTTAACCTGGGTTTGTGAAAAATAATAAGCTAGTTTGTAGAACAAACTAAAATGGTATGATCATTTTTAAGACAAATGGAATTTTGAATAGCATCAGAACAAATGTGGCAATAGAGATGTCATGTAAATCTGCTGATTGTATCTCCTCTGAGCACATATCAGGTAATGGGATTGCTGAGCCATGCACACAGCAATCTGTCTTCCACTTTCTCCAAGAACTTCTATAATGCATTCCATAATGACTCTTCTAATTTACATGATTATCATCAATGCAGGTAAGTTTCCTTTCTCCACATTTTTGGTGAAGTTTTGTTATTCTTTTGCTTTTTGAAAATGGTAATTTTTTTTACTTTGTTGAGGACAGGATTTGCATTCTACTTAAATGCCCCTCTGCCCAGTAATTAAATTCAGGAAGAAAAAATAGAATGAAATACAGTATGGAAAAGTATTTAGTAATAAAATATACCAACTCCTGTCCTTTGTGACAACATGGATGGTACTATGCAGCAGTGTAAGTAAAATAAATCAGACTCATAAAAACAAATACAAATTGAAAAGTATTGATTTGATATAAGCTGATATAAGTTGAGGTAAGAATAATTTTTATGAGAATGCAAAGAGAAGGTGGAAATGAAGGGAAGAGCAGAAACTTGTCAGCAGGTACTCTATTATTCTTGTGAGAAATAATTTCTTGTGTTCCATGGAACCATAGAGAACATTGCATTGGGATATTTAGAAAAAATAATTTCATTCAATATTTTTCACAAGAAATAATAATGTCTAAAGCGACAAAAAGAAGATATGTACAGACATTTTAAAAACATGTTTCAGGGCTACAAATCTACAAATAATATCATCAGTAGCAAAACATATTGGTAGGGTAAAGGCAAAATGAAATTTTACATATGAATTCAAAGGAGATAATTCACTACCTATGCAGTAGTAAAATATATTTGCCATGTGGAAATGGATTCTGTGACTAGCATTATCACATGTATTATTGGAATAGCGTAAGTCCATTATGTGAACTATTCTGTTTCTTTTCTTTTATTCCTATGACTAAGCATGAAAGTCACTATATCTTGGAGATATTTTTTCTGTCTCTTCCACATTTTATGCTTTCAAAAATTAAATGGATTGTTAAAACTTGCATGATAAAATGGCAACTTCTTGCTTCCATAAACTGGTTGTTTCAGCAATATTGGAAGAAAATGCCCTTATGTCATTTGGTCTTCAGTTCTGAATGATCCTACAGTAAATATATTCTGTGTCTAGTCTGGCAGAACTGGGGCTTGGTCTGAAATGACATAGTTCACATTGTTAGCTCTTGGTTAGTAGCTAAGGATAGCAAGGTTATTGATAAGGAGGGATTGTGTAACTCCAGCCTTGTGTCTACAGGATCATGCTGGACTTAAGGCTTGAGAAATGGAAGTAAGTTTAGCATGCATTACTTTATCATACTTAATGTATATTTTAGATGTTGTTAATTATTTACCGATCCATTATAATATTCTCTGCTGGAACTGGAACAAATTCCAGCTTAACTAAGAGAAAGAAAACTTAACATTCAAGGGCATATTATATGCACATATGTATGTAAATACATCAGCTATTTAAAAGCTTTACATATATCATAGAAGTATATTTTCACAGGTTATAAATCATCTAAATGATGTGCATAAGTGATAGAGAAGAAATATTAATCTATATTGTTCACTTCAAAAGTTCACTATTTTTCTAACTACGTAATCTTTTATGTTAATTTAAGGCTTTGATTTTTTTTTTAGCATGAGTACATCATTTCTGCAATCACTCCCTCACCTTTCTCCATGTTTTCGCTACTCTTTCTCAAATAGGCTACTGTTATTTCTTTAATTTTTATTGTTATACACACACACTACTGAATCCATTAAATGTTGCTTTTATATACACTTGTTTAGAGATGACTATTTGGGGCTGAATAACCTATCAGGGATTTCCTATCCAGAAGAAGAAGATGCTCTCCTTCAGAAGGGACTGCAGAGACTTCCGCACCTACCAAGGATCTTCCATTGACTCGATCTATGGCCCCTACAAATTTGTAGCTGATGGCATCTCAGGATACATGTGGGTCCCCTAATAAGGGGACTAGGGGATCTTTCTGACATGGCCTTTCTTGCTAGCTTTTCAATTATTTTCCTCCTGGCAGGTCTGCCTCTCCAGGACACAGGGGAAGAGGACACACCTAGTCCTGATACAACTTGATGAGCTGTGGAGGTTGAAAAGGGGGCTCCCTTCTTCTGAGAATAAGGGAACAGTTGGAGGAGATGGAGAGCGGGTAGGATTGGGAGGTGAGAAAGGGTGGGGACAAGAATGTAAATTGAATAAATAATAAATAATAACAAAATTATAAAAAGCCAGAGTACCTGCTGGGAGGCAGTATCTTATAGTCATGCCAAGGAAACCTGTCGAATCTCAAATTCATGATTGCCTAAATAAGACCTACACATTGGCAAAGCCAATCAAGAAGCTAAAAATCCCATGCCATAAATGAAGAACTAAGCAATAATATTTTAACTACTTAGCCCCTTCTACCAAGATGCTTGCCATGCCACAGATGTGTGGCCTGTGTTGTGAATGTGCAGGTCACTTATTCTCTGCATTTTGATCTGTTGTGGATCTTGGCAATGGTCTACAATTGCTAGGGGAAAAGAAGCCTCTTTCATGAATGAATGGGAACTGCACTTATCTGTAGATAAACGTTTTACCATAAGCTTTCTAGTTGTACTTAAGGCACACTCAATAGGAAAGAATATATTTTAATTACAATCTACACACTCAGCCTTTATCCAGTCTCTTTGGAGGAGGTGGAGAATGAGTTTTCCATGGGGTAGTACAGTTTAAGTTCTTTTAGAATGAGACTGCAGGTAGAGACTTGGGAGCTCCACAAGCATGTGCTGTTACAAAGTGCTGCCCGTTCCTTGTTCGACCTGCTATGCCAAGCACAGCAGAAGCAGGCAGATGTCTGAAACCCACTGGCAGGTAGGTCCAGTGAGATGCAGGCCCAGAAGTACTTCACTGGGGGTCAGAACCGAGCTAGAACAGTGGGGATACAGAACCAAGTGGCTGCAAAGGCTATTACCCCATTGTTATCTGATCACCAAGTGTTCAGTGTTGGTTTCCCCTCAAATATTTGGAGTCTCAGAGAGTCCTGGTGGAGGATTGTTGAGCTGTACCACGGGAGCGCCTAACAAGACTCTTTGTTTTTCAGTGAGGGAGAAAGAAAGCAAGCATCCAGATTTGGGTGTATGGGTGTTTGTGGAGGAACTGAGTTGAGATGGGGCAGAAATCATAATCACCATATGTAGAGTGAGTGATAAACTATACTTATAAAAAAAAGAAAAAAATCAATAACATCATGAAATGTACAACTAAATGGTTGGAAGTATAAAATATTATACAGACTGATATAGCCCAACTACAGAATGACAAATACCATGTGTTTTTTCTCATTTGTGGTTCCTAGTGCTAAATCTTTAGATTTGAGTAAATAACCCAAACTAACTGAGAAAGACATGAAAAAGAAAGAAGACATTGTTGAGATCTCTCTAGAAATGGAAATAGGAGGACATGGGTGCTATGCAGGGGGGATGGGTAGAAACGGGAGCATGGACTGGGGAAGGGATTGGAGAATAAAATATGAGAGATTGGAAGGTAACGTAAATAATACAATGTGTGTTTAAATGCGCACAGTGATAATAGTATCTAATAAACTCACTTAAATTGCATACATGTGGGAGGAAAGTGTGAGGAGGTGTGGGAGGGGAAACTGTGGTCTGGATGTGTGAGAGAAGGGTAAATTAAAAATGCACATATGAGAACAGAAGGGAAAGAAAGGCACCAGTAGGCTTGCTGAAGTGGATGTGGGAAGAAACCCTGATAAGGCCTCAACTCTACACAAAAACCTATAGACAACTAAGAGAATCTGGTAGTTATCCACAGAGAAGAGTTTTCCCATTGCCAAATGATCACCTTTGTAAATTTGCGCACAAGTAACTTTAAAAACAACTGCCTAAAATGTGAAATAACTTGAAAGACAGCTGGAAAGGTCTGGAGGGTGGAAAAGTAAGAAAGAAAAATTGCAATTATAAAATTAACTAATTTTTAAAGGTGTACCCGCATGCTTGGCAATTCAGAGAGCACATATACTTGAGTGCTTCTGCCACAAAACTTTGCCCTTACTTAAACATATTTATAATTTAAGTATTTATTTTTAGGGGCTCTTTCCTCACACATACATTATAGGCTTTCACATTCTGAAGGTACATAGTGACTCTCCTGTGAGACCACACTTTATGTATTAAAATGTCGCACTGTGTGCTTTCATCTGTCTTATGAAATACTTTTAAAGTCATCTCAAATTTCCTTAATTTTTACAACTTGAGATTGAACAAAACATTTTAGGAAATGTCATATCTTTATTTCCCTACAGCTAGAAAACTATGCAATTTGTCACATACAATTTTAAATCCTTTGAAGGGCTTCCCATTTTGTTGTATCTGATAAAAGTAGCATTTTAGGATCCAGAAAAGTGTATATAATCATATTTTTAAAACCTATTAGAGTTCTGGAAACATTATTAAATATGTTTGATGTGTGATTATTAAAAATGAGACGGGCAACTGATAAATATTAGCTCCTGTAGCTATAAGTATCATAAATAACTATGGTAACTTAGGTAAATAGCATTTTAATGCTGGTGTAGATAAGTGAATAATTTGTAGCAATATCCTTACAAGATTTCTCTTAGAGATTCAATACACTGTTCACCAATAACAATAAAATGGTTACATTGTTCAATAGAGAACTATTCAGGTCAAACCCCATATAATAAAGATACTCAAATAGTCCTTTTTAAACTTCTGCTCTTTTTCAGATTTTTATTTGTGCCTGGAGTTTTAAATCAAAAAACCAATTATAATAAAATAAAATGCAATTTTATGGGCCATGGAGACCATGCAATTTCATTTATCATTACAGAGTCTCCCACTTGGATTTCTTTTGAACATTTCATACTTCGGGAATATATTTTTTTCTCACTGCATCAGCAAACTAAAGATATAACATTGTTCAATTTTTCTTGTCTGTGCTTTGTTCTCACCTAACACCAGCTCAGGTCTGCTGTCAATCTCCAAGGTGCAACGAGAAACAATTCTTTCTGTGCCAAGTGTCTCGACACAGTTACTGTAGTGCCAATGAAAGGGTTCTCTGGAGGACATTAAAAGAAGAAAAAAGACCCTTGAAAATATAACCCTTCCAAGATCCTTGTTTTTACAACTCACGAGGATTTCCATATAAGACATAGTTATTATTATCCTTATCTTAAAAGAAAAAGGACTAACTTGAATATGGGTTTTTATGGGTAGTAAACATAAGTAACATATTTCTATTATGAAAAATCCTATAAATTTTCACATAATTCCTCCCATATTGGATAGTAAATATGGCTCTCTGGCCAAAAATAATTAGGAGAAATACACTAGAAATATTACATAATTATATAAACATGTGCTTAAAAGGAAAAAATAAAAACCTTATGATACATATATGTATATATATACAATATATTTACCAAATTTTACCTCATTTTTGATTTTTAAAAATATTTTACTGACAATAGTTTTTTCATAAAATATATTCTGAATATGTTTTTGCTTTCCACTACACTTCCAAATTCCTATACACATCATTTTTTCCAGATCTATCCCATTTCTTTCTCTAAATGATAATAATAAAATAAAATAAAACAAAACAATAAATTTGAAGAGAAAAAATTAACCATACAGAAGGAAAAGATTCCCAAAATAAAAGGTACAACATTGTGTAGAGAGCAGAGACACTCATTCATTCTGACACCTAGAAATTTTATAAAAACACAAAACCTGAAGCTGTAATATACATGAAAAAGACCTGCAGAGAATCCAGATTTTCAAAAGATTTTTTAAAAAAGACAGAGAAGGAAGGCACACTTCCTGATATGACATTATGAGACACAAAGTGTCAAAAGATGCGGTTGGCTTGGCTTATTGTTCTCTTTTTGCAGTGTTTTACTTCTAAATTGGACCTGAATGGTTTCATCTCTGCGTGAGTATCAGATACTCGTTCCTCCTTATGAGCTAGTACGGATTTCAATATAAAAGAGACAGGGAATGAATTTTGGAGTCATGTTGTACTTGCCCACACTAGTAGAGATGTCCCATTGGGTCCCTACTTCTCATGCCTGTAAGAGATCTTGTCATGGTTACCAAAGCTCCTTGTTAGTATTAAGATAGAATCAAAGGAACTCCATGTCTTCCATCTTTCTGAGAACTCACTTGCCGTTTGTGCTAGCTCTGGAGATATTTACAATACCCATCTCTACTGATTTCTTAGATCACTGAAGTAAGTGATTTTCAAAAACCCTTTATCCACCACAAAGGAATTCATATCCTTTATTTAAGATATAAGTGTGATACATTTCTAGCCAGCTTGCTGCTGATGCACAAGGTTTTTAATAGAGACAATATAATTTGAATGTTATGTGTGCTTTAGAGTGCAGTCTTCAAGGCAAAAACATGCATAGCAAACATGCTAATAACTTCCTTGGGCTGAAAAATGTCAAGGTATAATGTAAAGTGAATAACAAATTTTGTATTCTGTCTTCTGAAAACATCTGGGTTCAGTAGCCTGTACAGAATTCAGTAAAATCACACACACACACACACACACACACACACACACACACACACACACACACACAAGAAAGAAAAAAAGAAAAAGAAAAGAGAAAAAAGAGAAGGAAAGAAAGAAAGAAAGAAACCTACCAAGGGACTTAAAGTTTGAGCCCAACTTGTATTCAAATGAAAAAATAAATCACCCCTTACAGGCTGTGATGTTAGGCTTTTGTGTTGTCTTTCTTTGATCCTTTGTCTTTGTGGTGTGTGTGTGTGTGTGTGTGTGTGTGTGTGTGTGTGTGTGTGTGTGTGTGTGTGTGTGTGTGTATTTGACACAGGGCAGTATCACCTATGAAGAGAACATGCCTCCATCTGTAGGTAAGTCTGTGGAGTGAGCAGTTTATTGGTTGATGATTGATGTTGGAAGGTTCATCCCACTGTGGGCAGTGCCATGGGCAGTAAGTAGTTCTGGGAGATAAATGAACTGTAGCTGAGCATGCCTGGAGAGCTAGCAAGGAAACAGTATTCCTCCTTGGTCTCTGCTTCAGTTTTACTTCCAGGTTCCTGCTTATTCTCCTGTTCAGATTTCCCTTTGTAATAGATTGCGATAAGACTGTGCAAGTAAAGTAAAGCATATCCTCCACTTGGTCATGGTAGTTACCATAGCAGTAGAAAGCAAATTGCTAAATTGGTGTTCATTAACACCCCAAGAACTGAGTTCTTTCCATTAACTTCAATATAATTACAATTATATAAAAGGCTTATATTTTATAGAATTGATTATTTAGACTGGATTCCCTGGGTCAGAAGGTGGCCAGGGTTTTTGGCACAATGTAGTATCTATACCTGTCTTGTAAGTGGACACTCCTGAATGAAACAGCTTTTTCACTATTAAAGAGCTGCAGTGGAGCCCAATAAACCATGTAGACCATGGTCACTTTCTCTAGCACTGCTTTGCTCAGCCATGGTGTTGATTTGCTGTACACTTTTAACATTGTTTATGCTCCACCTTGCATTTATGGTTTTTCTAGTATGATAACCTTACATGGAAAGTCTTAACAATGTCTGCGTCTAAGCACTCACTTGCTGTTGTGTCTTACTTAAAACTTACTAGTCCATCAGCAGGGAAAAGAACAGTCCTTTTCCTTCCTTAGTCAGTCTCAGCTTCTTTTTTTTTTTTATTAATTTATTCTTGTTACATCTCAATGTTTATCCCATCCCTTGTATCCTCCCATTCCCCCCTCCCCCATTTTCCCATTATTCCCCTCCCCTATGACTGTTCCTGAGGGGGATTACCTCCCCCTATATATTCTCATAGGTATCAAGTCTCTTCTTGGCTACCTGCTGTCCTTCCTCTGAGTGCCACCAGGTCTCCCCCTCCAGGGGACATGGTCAAATGTGAGGCACCATAGTACATGAGAAAGTCATATCACACTGTCCACTCAACTGTGGAGAATATTCTGACCATTGGCTAGATCTGGGAAGGGGTTTAAAGTTTACGTCCTGTATTGTCCTTGGCTGGTGCCTTAGTTTGAGCGGGACCCCTGGGCCCAAATCTGTATCTGGTGCTATCTCAGAAAAATGGGAATAGGGCTTCCTCAAGACCCAGCTATTCCTCTCCTTGGAATATACCCAGAAGATGCTCCAGCACACAACAAGAAACTTTGCTCAACCATGTTTATAGCAGCCTTATTCATAATAGCCAGAACATGGAAACAGCCTAAGTGTCCCTCAGTAGAAGAGTGGATAAAGAAACTGTGGTACATATACACTATGGAATACTACTCAGCTATTAAAAACAAGGAATTCCCGAAATTTGTGGATAAATGGATTGAGCTAGAAATGATCGTAATGAGTGAGTTAACCCAGAAGCAGAAAGAATCAAATGGCATATACTCACTTATATCTGCATACTAGCCCAAGGGGCATGTCCCACGAAAGCCTTCACTTACCAGGAAACTGGGACAGAGGGGAAGGCATCCTATTGGGACTCTAAATGAGAGACGCATGGGAGAATAGCAAAATAAAAGGATACAGAGGGTCCTAGAAATCTACAAGTCTCAGCTTCTTATTTAGCAGGTCTTTGTTCCTTAATTGGGCCTGTTCTTTGGGTTGGAGATTTTGATTTTCATCATACCTCAGCTTATCCAGCTGTTAGTAATGGCCAATAATCAGGAGCAGGACTAACGCTGCCTTTCAGGATTAGGACCAGGTTTTCAGTTATCACTTGAAACTAACAAGATTCCTTGGCATTTGGGGATTGTAATCTTACTTTGCATGTGTGTGTGTGTGTGTGTGTGTGTTTGTATATGTTTGTTGACAATAGAGAGTTTTTGTCTCAATTGCTCTTCACCTCATTCTGTGGGGCAGGTGTCTTACTGAGGTGGCATCTTGCAGATTTAGCTAGACTGACTGATCATCTGGCCCAGGACCTCCCTGGCTTTTCCTCCCGAGCATCGGGATTTCAGGTGTCTCTTGCTGAACCTAGATGTTTTTGTATGTGTCCTCCGGCTTGAATAGCAAACACTTTACTGAGTCAAGTCTCCGGCACTGTGTGTTCGCTTCCCCATCTTATGCATAAGCAGCCCACTGAAAAGAAGCATTCTGGAGCCAGTGTAATCTCAGGGAAAGACCATGGAGTACAGTGTGTTTTGAAAGGTCTCCTTGTGCCTGTGGCTCCCACTGTTTGGACACAGTCATCTCAGCTGAGTTAGAATTTTCTTTCCACTGACTAAGCACCCAACAAAAGCAGTTTTGAAAGTACAAAGTCTGATCTGGCTCACAGTTTGGGGCTATTAAAACTCGAGTAGTTCTAGAAGTGTTGGCAGGCTGGGAAGTGACTGGTCACACTGAATCTTCTTTCAGAAAGAATGCCGAGAAGAAAGCAGATGCTTGACTGGCTTTCTCCTTTTTTTTTTTTTTTTTCTGACGTCATAACAATAGAACTGTGCTACCCATATAAAATTTTGGTATTCTCATTTAATTTTTCTACTAGTGCCTCAAAGACATGCTTAAGAATGTTTCTCTAAGACAATAATAAATCCATTCCAAAGGACAATGAAAATTAGACACCATAGTGCAGGTTCAGCCTTTAGATTTGTTTTAATGAACTTATCCATGTTTTCTTCCCCCCAACTCTCACATAAATCATAATTTGTCATGTGTCTGGAGGCAGTGGCTTTTCTTCAGTGCAGACGATGCCCTTTGACATCAATTTTCTGTTGGCCAAACTTTTATTTTACTTTTTATATTATTTGGCCTTTTCTGGTTGTCATTTTAGAGTAAGCACTTTTTCAAGCTTTCAGCATCCTAAACAGAAGGCACTCATCATATCTATTTATTTCTTAGAGCAAAAATATTCTACAAATGAGTAGAAAATGTAATGCAATAGTGCATTAGAGCCAATATTCTCTGTACTTAGAACACATTGGAAAAATACCAAACGTCAGTTGTCAGAAAACTGAAAATGTGTAATAGTATAATAGTTTCTTCCAGCATCCTCAGACTCTGAAAATCACCCTCTAGAAATTTACCTGGGAGGTTACGCATCTCACATCCCAAGTAAGTTATCTATTCTGTTATTCTGTGTATTGATGTAACTACGTAATAGCACTTGTTAGGAACTGATAAAATCTTTCCATCATGGGCAGCTTTTGTCAATTTTGCTTTATCCACACCATGGATACTCAGTAACCATACAGTTTGGAGCAATGTCTCTATAAAATTAGATTAGCAGATACATCAAAAAACATGGAAGATATATTTGAAGTTGTGTGTGTTATCTTTTTCTTTTTAAATCAGAGAGAAATTTGCAGGTATATTTACTTATTTTTACAGAAGAAATTACAACATGAATGTCACAGGCTAACCCTTAGATGTTGTCTTTATTTTCTTGGATGAGGGATGAAATGAGTGCCGTACCCAAGCTTTACAAACACATGGCTGGGCTGAGGAGAGAGCATTTCTCTGTCTGTTTTAACTATCCCTTGGCCTAGGCCTGGAATCTTCCAGCCTTTATACAACTTGATTGTCTATAATCCTGGATCTTGAAGGCTTCAGCTTCCAGCTTTCATCAGCTAACCTAGGCCTAGAATGTTTTCAGCCTCTAAGACTTACTGATCAGTCATCTCCAGCTCTTTCTAAACTCTGGCTGGCTGGTTTAATTCAGCTGTTTTGGTGCAAATTCCTCTGCAAGTGGTCTGATTGAAAGTGCCTTCTCTCTTAGTCTGATTGAATTATTCTGCTTGTAACAACTGCTTCTGAATTCCCCAAACTGAAACTGTGCAAACTGAAAGGAACTGACCAAAACTGCATGAAATCAACTGAACTGCGCTGAACTCAACTCCCCTCCCCTCTCTTTCTGTCTGTCTCTGTCTCTGTCTCTCTCTTTCTCTCTCTTTCCCTCCTCCCTCCCTCCCCATCCCTCCTTCCCTCCCTTCTCCCCTCTTTCCACGCACTATTCTGAAGAAGCCTCCTTTTCATGGCTGCTCTCATAAGAGTTAGGTGTATCCTATCTCTGACTCACTCTGTAAAATTTTTCTCTTATTCTTCACTTTGTTTGCTCCCCCATTAGACATCATTGTCTATGATTAAAGGTCTGCACTAAAAACATATTTGTATTGCAGCCAGAGGAATTAAAGTTTGTGCTAAGAGCATGTCTGTATTTCAGCCAGACCACACAGACGTAGGTCTTTGAATGTGATCCCTTGCCAGAGTAACAGTTTTGCTAGATTAAAATTCCTCTACACTCTCTTTTTCTGATTAAGTTTAGGGACCATTTCATAGGCCGTAAATCAAGTTTGCTGCTTCTAACTGGGACAAGAACCTGTGACTCAATAGATGATAGATCTTAAAAGAGAACTTGTTTCTCGTATACTGTGGAATGGAATGGGCATAGTAAGAAACTAACCTCAAAATATGTATCTTCTCTACCCATAGATTAGTCTATGTCCCAGGTCTCATCTGAGAAGTTTCTGTGTGCAACAGATGGTGGTCAATGACAAAACTCAGAGCTGCTGACGTTTCAGAGATTAGGTATTTGTGGAGTACTTAGCCACAAAAGGAATATCTTTACATATTAATCTGTCTCAAAGGCTCTTTGTTAGCTTAGGATCTGAGATGGTCAGAAGAAACATTGTGTACTGGACACCATAGTATTTGGATTAATGAACTCCTAGCACTAGTGGTTGCCAGTGCCAAACTTGTGTAAGATCAAGAGTATTAAAATTCCAGCATGGATGGGGAGAAGCCCTATGATGACTTATCCCAACTTAGGATCTGTTGGCAAACATCGGCAGCTGGGGGAAGAACGGTTGGTGATTTTCAAGGTTGTGACCCAGGTAGTTGGCCCATGCTTCAGTGGATGATTCCACATCCATGAGTGTACCAGCATCACCAATTAGAGTCAAACAACCAACAAAAGAAAACTACAAAAAGTACGTAAAGTTATGAGATCTTGTGAAGAATTTTGTGAGAAATGAGAGGGACCAAGACACTGATTTGATCCAAACACATTGTATACATATACAAAATTCTTGAAGAATAAATTAAAAGCATTTTAAATTATACTACTAGTGAGCTGAATGATAAACAGATTCCTGTGTTTACTCATCGGTGGTGGCGATAAACAAAAGGACTGTGTATCAGTTGAACTCAGGGGTGTTTTTAAGTTTTTATTTTGGTCGTTTTGAATTTTGTGCCATATAGTTATATTTACAAATATAAAATTAAATAATGTAAGTTAGAGGGAAATAGCAACACTCAAAAAACATAAAAATATATATTTACAGGCATTATTTAATGAATTATTTCTTAAATTATCAAATACAGAGAGATCACAAATTATTACCAAAGTATAGGGACTGGATTTTTCACACAAAAAAATATGATGTAAAACAAACGATCAAGTTATGGATTATAAAATGTCAATTATTCCCAATAGTAATTGAGAAAAACCCTGACACATAGAATAA
Organism: Acomys russatus; assembly: GCF_903995435.1. NCBI lineage: Eukaryota > Metazoa > Chordata > Mammalia > Rodentia > Muridae > Acomys > Acomys russatus. The sequence goes on from NC_067138.1 coordinate 61,527,507, forward strand.
CATGTTCCACTATCACTATATAGTGCCTTAGAAAAGGTTAATGCAAAGTCTTATCACAGGAAACAATTGGACATCCTTTAGATCCAGGGCCACTGGACTGACAGACGCATTGAGAATGTTCTGTATTCTTTCTTGTCATAAAATATAGTCATCTATCTACATGGGGCCAATTTCCAGCAACTTAGCTATATATTCAGAAGTTGTACATTTTAATTTATGTAACATACACCCCAATTTTTTAATTAAAAAGAAAAAAATGAAATGTATACATAGCAATATGCACCATTTTCTTGAGAAATCACAACTTTAAATTGGTTAGATGTAATTTTTGATTAATATATTTACTTTTACTATTTTTATTTATTCATTTTATTTTATTGATTAATTCAGATTACATCTCAATTTTTATACCCTCACTTACATTCTCCCATTCCTCCCTCTCTCCTTTTTCACCCTATTCTCTTCACCTAGGTCTGTGACAGAAGGGGTCACAGCCTATCAAGTCTTATCCGGTAGCCTGCTTACCCTTTCTCTGTGTGCCACAAGGACTCCCCAACAAGGGGAAGTGGTCAGATATAGGGCACCAGAGTTTATGTCAGAGTCAATTCCCGCTCTCCATGCAACTGTTAAGAATGTTCTGCTATTGACTAGGTCTGAGTAAGGATCCAATGTATACTGCATGTATTGTCCTTGGGTGGTGCAGTAGTTTGAGCAGACTCCCTAGGTCCAGAACCGCCCATCATGATGTTCTTCTTGTAAGTTCGTAATACCATCTGGACCCTTCTATTTCCCCCATTCTCCCATATTTTTCTCACCTAGAGTCCCAGTAAGGAGTTCCCACGTCTATCCGAATCTCCTGGTAAGTGAAGTCTTTCATGGGACATCCGTTTTTGGGCTAGTGTTCAATTATAAGTGAGTATATACAACGTGAGTCTTTCTGGGTCTGGGTTAACTCATTCATTATAATCATTTCTAGTTCCATATCCATTTATCCACAAATTTTGGAATTTCTGTTATTTTAATAGCTAAGTAGTATTCCATAGTGTAAATGTATCAGTTTCTTTAGCTATTCTTTGACTGAGGGACTTTTAGGTTGTTTCCAGGTTCTGGCTTTTACGAATAAGTCTGCTATGATGATGGTTGAACATATGTCCTTGTTGTGTCCTGGAGCATCTTTTGGGTATATTCCAAGGAGTGAGGTAGCCCTATTCCCAGTTTTCTGAGAAAGCACCAGATTGATTTCCAAAGTAGTTGTACAAGTTGAACTCCCACCAGCAAGGAAGGAGTGTTCCTCTTTCTCCACATCCTCATCAGCAGCCAGCATGTGCTGTCACTTCAGTTTTTTTTTTTTTTATCTTAGCCAATCTGATGGGTATAAGATGAAATCTCAGAGTTATTTTGATTTGCATTTCTCTGATGACTAAGGATGTTAAGCAGTTCTTTAAGTGTTTGTCATCCATTCAATATTCCTCTGTTGAGAATTCTCTTTAATTCTGATCCCCATTTCTTAATTTGGTATTTGGATTGGTGGTCATTAAAGTCTTTAGCTCTTTATATATTTTGCATATTAGACCTTTGCCAGAAGTAAAGTTTGTGAAGATTTTGGCCCGGTCTGTAGGCTGTTGCTTATTTTTGTTGACAGTATCTTCTGCCTAACAGAAGCTTCTTAGCCTCATGAGGTCCTATTTACTAATTCTTGACCTTAAAGCATGGGCTATTGGAGTTCTGTTGGTATGAAAATGTCTTTCTTTGTTGTGTCTTTGTGAGGTTTAGGTATCAAGGTAACTGTGGCCTCATAGAATGAGTTTGGTAATGTTCCATCCATTTCTATCTTTTTGAGTAGCTTGAAGAGAATCAGTATTAGCTCTTTTTTGAGGTCTGGTAGAATTCTGTGCTCAAACTATCTGGCCCTAGGCTTATTTTGGTTGGGAGACTTTTAATGACTGCTTCTATTTCTGTAAGAGAAATAGGACAATTTAATTTGTTTATCTGATCTTGATTCAATTTTGGCAAGTGGAATCAATCAAGAAAATTGTCCATTTTCCTTAGATTTTCACATTTTGTGTCCTATATGACTTTGAAGTAGGATTGCTTTTTACTAATTTGTTCAGATTACATCTCAATTATTGTCCCATCATTTGTATTCTCCCATTCCTCCCTCCCTCTTGCTTTCACCCTATTCCCCTCACCTAGGTCTATGACTCAGGTGGATCTCCTCCCCCACTATATGGTCATAGGCTATCAAGTCTCATTTTAGTAGCCTGCTTATTCTTTCTTTGAGTGCCACAAGGCTTCCATACCAAGGCAAAGTGGTCAAATATGGGGCACCAGAGTTCATGTCAGTCCCCGCTCTTCACATAATTGTGGAGAATGTCCTGTCCATTGGATTGATCAGAGTAGGGGTTTGATGTTTACTATGTGTATTGTACTTGGTTGTGCAGTAGTTTGAGCAGACCTCCCTGGGCCCAGATCTACTTGTCAGGATTAAAGAATGGATAAATAAACTGTGTTACATTTACACTATAGAATACTACTCAGCTATTAAAAAAAGAAAATCCCAAATTTTTGGACAAATGGAGGAAATTAGAAATGATCATACTGAGTGAGTTAACCCAGAAGCAGAAAGAGTCACATGGTATATACTCACTTATATTTGGGCACTAACCCAAAAGGCATATCCTGTGAAAGTATTCATTTAAGAGTAGGTTGACATGGTTGTGAGGACATCTTACTGGGACTCTAAACAAAAGAAATATAGAAGAATGGGGAAATAGAAGGATCCAGAGGGCCCTAGAAACCTATATGAAACAAGATCTTATGATTATTTGTATCTCCTACACTTCTGTTGTTATGTTTCTCTTTTCATTTCTGATTTTGTGTATTTGGGTAGTGTCTCTCTGTCTTTTAGGTAATTTGGTTAACAGTTTGTCATTCTAGTTGATTTTATCAAAGAACCAACTCCTGGTTTTGTTGATTCTTTGAGTTGTTCTCTTTGTTTCTAATTTATTGCTTTTAGCCCAGAGTTTGATAACTTCTAGATGTCTATTCCTCTGGGGTGTTCTGCTTCTTTTTTTATATGGCTTCTAGATGTGCCATTTAGTTGCTTATATGCAAGGCTTCCAGTTTCTTTTTAAAGGCTCTTTGTGTTATTAATTTTCCTTTTTGCAGTCATTTCAATGTGTCCCACTATTTGCATAAATTGTTCCTTAATTTTTGTTGAATTTCAGGAAGTCCTTAATTTCTGTCTTTATTTCTTCCCTGACCTCTGTGACGTTAAGTAGAGAGTTGTTCAGTTTCCATGTGTGTGTAGACTTTTTGTTATTTCTGTTGTTGTTGAAGTCCTGCTTTAAACTTTGGTGATCTGATAGGATACCAGGTATTATTTCAATCTTCTTTTATCTGTTGAGGCTTGTTTTGTGACCTAATATATGAATAATTTTGGAGAAGGTTCCACGGGGTGCTGAGAAGAATGTATAATTCTTTGTGTTTGGGTGAAAAGTACTGTAGATAGCTGTTAGATCCATTTGATTCATGGCATTGGTTAGTGTCATTATTTCTTGGTTTAGTTTCTGTTGTGATGACCTATCTTTTGGTGAGTGTTGGTGAAAGTGGGGTTTTAAAGTCCCCCACTATTAATTTGTAGGGATCGACGTGTGGGTTAAGCATTTTAATAGCTCTTTTACAAATGTGGATACTCTTGTATTGGGAGCATAGGAATTAGGTATTGTGATGTTATCTTGGTTGACTTTACCTTTGATGAGTGTGAAGTGTCCTTCCTCATCTCTTTGGTTAATTTTAGTTGACATTCTATTTTATTAGATATTAAAATGGCAATATCAGCCTGCTTCTTGTGTCCATTTGCTTGGAATACCTATTTCTAAGCTTTTACCCTGAGGTGATGCCTATCCTTGTGGCTGAGATTTGTTTCTCTTTTTTAAATATTTTATTAATTTATTCATATTACATATCAATTGTTAGCCCATCCCTTGTAACCTCCCATTCCTCCCTCCCTCCCACTTCCCCACTACTCCCCCCCCCCATGTCTGTGACTGAGGGCGACCTCCTCCCCCTGTATATGCTCATAAGGTATTGAGTCTCTTCTTGGTTTGAAGGAGGTGCTAAGAGATGTGTTTCTTGAAGGCAGAAGAAAGTTGGGTCTTGTTTATGCACCATTCAGTTAGTCTGTATCCTTTTATTGGATAATTGAGATCATTGATGTTGAGAGATATTAATGACCAGTGACTGTTAAGTTCCTTGATTTTGAAGTTGGTTGCAGGAGCGTGTTTGTGTGGTTATGTTTTTGTGATGGTGTAGTTATCTATTTCCCACATAATTTTGGTTGTACCTTGTCATTTTGTTTGGAATTTTACTTCTAGTAAGTTCTGTAAGGCTGGATTTGTGGATAGGTACTGTTTGAATTTGTTTTTGTCATGGAATATTATGCTTTCTCCATCAATGGTTATTGATAGTTTCGCTGTGCATAGTAGTCTGGCCTTGCATCTTTGTCTGTTAGGGTTTGCAGGACCTCTGTCCAGGTCCTTTTCGCTTTTATTGTCTCTGCTGAGAAGTCAGGTATAATTCTGATAGGTTTGCTTAATTTATGTATTTATTAACATTATATTCTTATTGTAGAATCCTCCCTCCTTTCCTCCCAGTCCCTCCCTTTCTACCTATTTCCCTAACCCTCTCCCTATTCCTTAGAAAAGGGAAGCCCCTCAACTCTCCCACCTAAATCAAAGAGTTACATTTTCCTCCCTTATGGCCTGTCCTACCAGAGGGAAGTGGTCAAAAAGCAGGTAACAGAGTCCATGTCAGAGACAGCTCATACTCTACTTACTAGGGGGTCAACGTGAACCCTGACATGCCCATTGCCTACATGTCTGTAGGGAGATTAGGTCCAGTCCATACATGGTCCTTGCTTGGTGCTCAGTCTCCACCTGCCTCTCTGGGCCCTGGTTAGAAGGTTCTGTTGTTCTTCCTGTTGAGCACCTGTCACTACAGGTCCTTTTCTCTTTACCTCCATTTTTCCACAAACTTCCCTATGCTATGAATATCGGCATCTGTATTGAACAGCTGCTGGGTGGAGACTCTCATAGGACAACTCTGCAAGGCTCCTATCAGCAAGCATAGCAGAATATCATTAAGAGTGTCAAGGGTTGGCTCTATTCCATGGGTCTTGGGTTGTGCCAGGCATTGACTGGACATTTCCTCAGCCCCTCCTGTATCTGCTTTATCTTTATCTCTGTATAGCTTATAGACAGTGCTAATTTTAGTGGGTGGGTTGGTGTCCTCCTCCCTCCACAAGGATTCTTGTCTACTTACAGGATGTCCATTTTAGTCTCCATAGCTCCTGCTATAATGAGATTGCAGTGATCAAAGTCTAGAAAATAATAAATAAATAAATCTAAAAAAGAAATACAAGAGCCGGGCGTGGTGGCACACGCCTCTAATCCCAGCACTCGGGAGGCAGAGGCAGGTGGATCGATGTGAGTTCAAGGCCAGCCTGGTCTACAAAGGGAGTCCAAGACAGCCAAGACTACACAGAGAGACCCTGTCTCAAAAAAAAAAAAAAAAAAAAAAAAAAGAAATACAAACTATAGGTTCCTTTGTCATTACTTTTCATATTATGGAAATTGTTGTGGACTCTATACAAATTTTATAAAATTTAAGGAATTTAATCAATATTGTGGATATATTGAAATCATTATTTGTGTAGTCAATAGAAACAATTAATTTTTCTGAATGAAAATTATCTCAAAACACACTATAACTATAGTTTTATACTATCTTCTCCTAATATAATTTTGATATCCTTACCTTAAAATCAAGATAGCTTGAATCAATGAATGTGGATTTACCATTAAAAAGACATAGAAATGAAGTTTTTATTAGCTACCGAAAGATATAATAAAAAAAGCAAGAAATATGTTAACTGGCATAAATCCTTGTCACACACTGCATATAAATCTTCAGATATTCATAGACAATTTTTAATATTTAAAAGGCTAAATAAATATGAAATTTTTCCATGAGTCACTGTCCTTCACTGCTGTAAAAATCATTCCTGAATAATAAATAACCCTTTCATTATTTATATTTTCCTCTGCTCCTGTTTTGAAACTTAAACTTTTGGAAACTAAATTCAATAACTTAATATTGCTGATATGTTTGTCCTTTAAAAAGTGTTTCCTGAGTCTCTGAAAGCCAGAGAGCCTTCTGAGAGGGCTAAGAAGTGAGGGCATTGTCATATGTTTATGGTTTTGTTTTTGGCTCTGAGGATGTTTAGAGCCTGCACATTAACTTTTGGAACAGCCTAATGTGAAAACTAAATTAATGAATAGGGTTTTGTTTGCTGAAATTCAAATATTGAATAAATCTTTACCTATTTCTTTTTGTGAACCTATCCTCTAATTTTAAAGTAACAAAAATTGCTGAAAATGATTGCATTTTACAACATATTGCCAATTTTAATGTGTTGTTTCATTACATTACATTACAGTCCATTTATTTTTCTTTTTTATTTCTACTGTTATAACTTCACGGGAAGTACTTGAAAATATTCTACTTCGTGGCCCAATTTCTCCCTTTTCCTCTCTGATACTGTCTTCAATCATAAAATGCCTGATTACACCAAAATTCTCAATAATTTTTCCCTCTGAATCCAATGAATAGAGCATATCAGAGAGTGCTACACTCTTAAAATACCCTTAAAATCACATATTCAAATTGTATACCAAACTGCAGGGAGGACTTCAGTACAATAACATTCTTATAGTTTAGGTAACATTAAAATTAGCTTACAAGTAAGACCTATACAATGAAAAAGTTTTTATAAAACAATGAAGATACAAAATTTTATACCATATATATATCATATGATATATATATATCATAACAAATAGCTAGAAGATGAACTGAATAGATATTTTTGAAAATAAAGTACAAATGTTCAGTGAATACATGAAAATGTTAAACATTAGCTATTTGGAAAATGTCCAGTCAAAACAATGTTGATATTCCCTATCAAGTCATCATTAAATGACATTCCCTTTTTATTAGTTCCAGTTCTGTTTGTGTGAGACAGAGAGAGAGAGAGAGAGAGAGAGAGAGAGAGAGAGAGAGAGAGAGAGAGAGAGAGAGAGAGAGAATGAATGAATGCAGGTTTCCTCAGAGGCCAGATACAGTGGAGCCCCCTGAAACTGGAATGACAGGTCTTGTGAGTAGTGAGTACTGCCTATCAGAACTCTAGTCTTCTAGAACATCAGTAGGAGCTCTTAAAATTTAGACATTTAGACCCCTTCATTACCAAGAAACAACTTAAGAAAATCTGGTAAGACAAAAGAAAACAGAAGGAGAATAAGGTTACATAAAGTTGTTCTCTGACCACTGTTTGTGTGCTGTGATACATGCACCAACACACACACACACACACACACACTGATCACTAGAATAACAAAATTAATAAATTATTTTTAACAGGAAAATAAATTAAAAGGATGACTTGTAGAATTGTGAGTTCAGAGAAACTGTGGGGGAATGTAGGAGAGATGATGGTTAATATAGGTGATGTATATCATCACTGTGTATTATGTGCATGAATAAAATCACATAATGAAACACATTAGTTTTTAACAATTAGCATATGCAAATAAAAGTTTTAGTATTGGTATAGTTTGTTACTAATGTATTTTATAGAATTTATCACCTAAACCATCTGGTCTTTTCAGTTTGAGCAATTTTACAATTTTAATTAAATTACCTCAGTGGCTAGAATCCTATTCAACTTGTCTACTCATTCATGTGTGAATTGCCGCAATGTTTTTCAAAGAATTAGTCTACTTTATGTGTAACATATCATTTTAAATTTGATGTTATTTATAATAGTATCCACACTGATACTCATTCTTTCGTGGTATTTTTTAGAAGTTATTTTGTTCTTGTTCTGATTTCAGAAATGATCACTGATTTTAGTATTTTCTTAATTTTAATATGTTTGTGAAATGTTATAAATTTCCTTTTAAGTTTTGATATCACACCCAACATATTTTTATTTAGCATCAATATACATAATAATCCTCAGATTTAGACTTTAATCGTATCTCCAAATAATTCTTTCTTTTTCCAGCAATCCTAGTAATTTTTAATTATCGCAGTGTGTCAGAAGAACATTTAAAAATAATTTCTGTTCCTTAAATACATTTAAGATACAAAATACGTAAATGAAAATGACTCTTAGATTCCATCTTATACCTTTCAGAATGGCTAAGATAAAAAACTCAAGGGACGTCACATGTGGGCTAGGATGTAGAGAAAAGGGAAAACTTCTCCATTGCTGGTGGGAGTGTAAACTTGTATACCCACTTTGAAAATCATATCTAGAGCATTCTCTGAAAATTGGAGACAGTTCTACCTCAAGATCCAGCTATACCACTCCTGAGCATATACCCAAAAGAAGCTGCTCCATAAGATAAAGTTACATGTTCAGCTATGTTCATAGCAGCTTTATTCACAAAAGCCAGGAACTAGAAACAACCTAGAGGCCCCTCAACTGAAGAATGGATAATGAAAATGTGGTACATTTACACAGTGAAATACTACTCAGCCACTAAAAACAAAAAAATAATGCAATTTTCAGGCACATGAATGGAACTAGAGGATATTATCATGAGTGAGGTAAGGCAGACCCAGAAAGACACACATAAAAAAAAAAAAAAAGACACACATGACATGTACTCACTTATAAGCGTCTATTAGCCATATAGTACAGGATAATCATTTTACAATCCACATACACAAAGAAGCTAAGCAACAAGGACAGACCAAGGGAGGATTCTTGAAACTCCCTCAGAAAGGGAAATAAAATAGACATCAGCAGTGGATGAAGAAAGAGAATTTTGTTGAAGAGGAGATGTGAAGGGGAAGAGGGATTGAGATCAAGTGTAAGGAGAGTCGAGTTGGGAGGTGACAGGACTGAGAGAGGGAAGTGAAACTGATGGGGGTCTGTCTCTGAGACAGGCTAGATACCTGTGATGGGGTAGGCTCCTGGTAGGATAGGCAGGTGACTCTGAGACTCCTAGCAGTGGTTGATAGAGAGACTGAGTTGGCCACCTCCTATAACCAGGCAAGACTTCCCGTGGAGAGAAGGGGCCCCCCACAAAACCTTTGACCCCAAGTTTACCCTGCCTCCATGGTATGCAGGGATAAAGATGGAGCAAAGATTGAAGAAAGGGCTGAACAATGGCTGTGCCAACTTGAGACCCATCCCATGGGAGAGAGCCAATCTACAAATCTATTAAAGAGACTCTGCTATGCTTGCAGGGAGCAGCCTAACATAACTGCCCTCTGAGAGGCTCCACTCTGCAGAGGACACACAGCCAAACACTAGGAGCTCTGGAGTCTGGAGTTGGGTGAAGGATAGAGGGACCTGGAGAAGAGAGAACAAGTACTCTCCAAGAAGAACAACAGAGTAAGCTAACTGAGAGAAACATGGGGGCTCACAGAGACTAAACCAACAACCCAAGACTGCATGGAATGGACCTAGGTACCCTACACAGAAGTAGCTGATGAGCAGCTTGGTCTTCATGAGGGTCCTCTAGCAATTTAAGTGAGGGGCTGTCTCTGACATGAACTCTGATGCCTGCTTTTGGATAACTTTTCCTTAGATGGGCTGTCTTTTCGGGCTTGGGGGAAGGGGATGCACTTAGTCTTGATGCACTCTCAAGTGCCAGCTTGGGTTGATAGGGGCAGCTTGGTAGGGTGGTGTGTTCCCCTTTTCTGAAGAGATGGTGGCTGGGGGGTGGCTGGGAAGACAGTGGGAAGGTGAGACTGGGAAGAGAGGAGGGAGGTGCCTGTGATAGGATATAACGTGAATAAGTTAATCAATTAAAAAATAAAACCAATCTGGAATATAGCGCATTTTGCATGCTAATGTGAGTATAAAATGTGTATTCTGAAATTCTCAGGTGAAGCAGCCCATAAATAATGAATTATAAATGACTGGTGATAATTTCAAACTTCCACCTTCTGAATGCTCCCATTAGATGATTGACCATTTACCGTATGCGTCAGTTTTAGAATCCCAGAACTGGCAGTTCGGCTGTTAGGGATTGCATTTTGTTTCTAATACAAATCTCCATCTAATTAATAAGAATCAATGTAACAGACCTCTGCACCCCACATACCATTATCCTTTTTGTTATGTTTTGTTATGTTTTGTTTTGTTTTTCAAGACATGGTCTCTCTTTGTAGCCTTGGCTGTCCTGGACTCACTCTGTAGACCAGGCTGGCCTCAAACTCACAGCAATCTGCCTGCCTCTGCCTCCTGAGTGCAGGGATTAAAGGCATGAGCCACCATGCCCAGCTCATTCTCCTTATTTTTTAAGTATCATTGGCTACTTAAAATGTATCCTATCTTTGCATTTTCTGGGATTCCTAGATTTATATTTAGTGCCAGGTTTGATCTAGGAAAATATCCAGTTAATTTCATGACACATTTTTCTCTCATATCATTTCATCTTTTGTTTGTATTTTTTCTATTCTCCCCTTCCTTTTCCTGTGCATTTCTTTGACTGTGCCTACTTACATTATGTGTTTTTTACTTGCTACCCCAAACTCATGTATATTGTATTTCCTGTATTTAATCTTTCCTGTGATTATTCTTATCCTTGGAAATTACTATGACTATATTCTCAAACTCTGAGACTCTTTCCTTGACTGTTAATTTCACTAATGCGGACATAATCTATTTTTCTTTTTTTTTTTTTTACAATGCATTTTAATGTCTAGTATCTTTTTTCTTTTTACTTTTCTATTTATATTTTTCACCTATTCAAGAATATAATTTTTCTCTATTTCAAGCATATTAATCACAGCTATTTTAAATTTGTGGTTTCTTAATTCATATATCCTTGATTTAAACATGGTCCTTGTTTTGTATCTTCAAAGAGGTTTCCAATCTTCTAATAGAGCTTCTTATGCTTTTATTAAAAGAGAAACTGTCATACTGGTACTTTCATGGTGTTATGAATGCATAACAGGAGAGGAAGTCTTACAAAATCCTAAAATCCAATCTTAACTCTTTCAGTAGCACTATATCTCTGGACAATGAATGTCTCAAGTACTGTTCAGATTTTCTTTTACCAACAGAAGTCCAGGAAGGCCACAGATAAGCTTAGTTAATTCCCTTCAATATATCTGCTAGACTCTGATACCCCAAAATTCATTTCCTCATAAAATGTACTTTCTACTAGATATACATGTTGTAAGAATGGAAGGTTCTGAGTCAGTTACAGGTACATATTTTTACTTTTATTTTTAGAAATGTGCAGGTAATGTTTTCCAAGCAACACTACTGGTCTTAAAACACATGTTCCCTGACCATAGTATTGTCCTTGCTGAAGGTTCCCAGCTTTTTCACACATAGATTACAGAACCTCGTCATTGAGCATTGATAATTTGCTCTCCTCTCATGGTTCTGCTCTTGAGTTGCTGTTCTGTAAATGTGTGACCTGAGGGTTTGTTGTTGTTGTTGTTGTTGTTGCTGCTGCTGCTGCTGCTGTTGTTGCTGTTGCTGCTTTAATAGTTCTAAGACATTCTAAGTTTAGAGATTGTACTTAATATATATGTGATAAATAAAGGACAAGGTTTTGATATTGTTTTTCTCTTTTGCTAACTATTAGGATGAAATAATTATTTAAAATCTATAACTGGGGGAGATGATATAGATATATTTTGATGGAAGACTGATGGATTAGCAAACATGAGACCCAAGGGTTAACCACTAGCATATGTGTGTTCTGGTGTGTACATACAGGAACACAGACACACACACACACACACACACACACACACACACACACACAATGACACACACTGTTAATTGCTATAACAGAAAGTAGAAGTTAATCCTATCTATTAATTTTAATATGTAGAGCACCTCATCTTGCATTTGTAGTGTTCTTAAACTGAAATTTGTTGATGAATATGAAAGAATTAAAACATGGTTAAGTGAGCTCAAGATATGTTCTGTTTCAGTAACATATTAGTATACAAATTATTCATCCATCATCAATTGCAACCTTAAGCTGCAAGCACTGTATATACTTAAGACTCATTTACCACATGTGAGTCAGAACCTGTAAAACTGTTCTTTTTAATCAGTTTAGATGTTTCTTACCCATAATTCTATGAAAAAATTAGAAGCTACCCAAAACAGTTAAAATGCAGGCAATTGAACAAAAACATAACTGATTAGAAGAAAAAATGAGTAGATTAGTTATAAGAGATCTGCAGAACAATGGCTAAAGCTTCTAATAAAAAATATTGAACTAAGATGATGAGTTCCAGAATTTTAATTGTGTTTCACCACTTAGGAGCTGAGGGAAGCATGTATCTACTTTTCCTTCTTTTATTATTCACTAATATTTGCAGTGAAGCAAGCTAGCTAGAGCTTCTAATTAGCATCAAACAATATGGAAGCTGCTGTGCTGCACTGGAGGAATACAATCATTAGATTGTACCTACAGTCCTGGGCTGGACCAAGCAGTTCAAGGCCTATAAAGGAGTCTGAAGGCAACTGTCTCTGAAGAAGTGAAAAATGACTAATTTAAGAAGAGGAAAGGATTTACAGTTTTCAAATAATTACTTGTGTTAGTAAGCCATAAAGAGAACCCTTTGAAAAACAGGGATTCTATAAAATGAGCACATTTTTCACACTGAAGTTTGCAAGACTGAGATACTTGTCTAGATGTGTTTTTTTTTTTTTTTTCTTAAATTGCTTGCCTTAAAAATATCATTCTGGCACAATGTGCATATTGGGAAAGGTATAAAACAGCACTGCCTCTTACCCTTCCTCTCTGTGTATCATATGATGATCCCAAATTATGATGCCATTTTATAATTTAGACCAGTCGTGTATCTGTAGCTTCCTAGTGAGTTTGAAATGGAAATGTTGCGAAGATAATGAGTCAGGTGTGTTCTCGGGTTACTATAAAATAATAGCATATTGTTGGCTAAATATATTCCAAGTTAAGCAATATCTTATCTTTTCTTCACATTCTCACAGTTCAGCATTTCAGCAGCATCCACTGTCGATGTTCGTAAAGTGGAGATAAACCTTGGAACACACATACTATTGAACAGTGTAGGCTATAAATTTTATTAAATGTGTTTGCATGTTGCTGTATTTTCATTTCAGGATAGCAATTACTGACATATTAAATAAATGTGAAATAAAATGTATGCTTATTAGCAAGGAATAATACCTTCTCTAAAGCTTACTGCAGCAAGTGGCCAGTTTAGGGATGATTGGCTTTACCCAAATAACTAAAGTATAATTCATCTCTCAGCATTTATCAAGCCTTTCCCCCCTACATCCATCAGGACTGTGATAGGCTTCATGCCCATCTGTCATAATCAATTGAATTTTTTCAGCTGACAGACTAAAGTACATGCGGGGATTCTGAGATGATAGGATGGCCAGCTCTCCCTTCTGTCAGGAAATTACAAGGTAGATTGAGTGCAAATTCATTTTACCTATGACAAGCAACTGCATTTAGAAGCCTCAAAGTTACAGAGTAAGATTTTCTGTCTTCTGTTGTTCAGTCAAGTGAAAGAATTTTCACATTTTATTTATGAATCTTCAGACTTTATTTTTGTCCATCACATGAGCTGTGTTTGTAACTTAGGCTAATCATAATCACTTTAAGTCAGTACCAGGAAGAGGGTGTTCACAATTATCTCTTACTTCAGGCAATAGTAAATTAAGATTTTTTTTGCAGTTTTTAAAAGTTTTTTATTATCTCTTTTTTAACATATACATTTATATTACACATGGGTAAGATAAACTACATACAACAGGAAGAACCATGAGACAATCAGCAATTATATAAATGTTACATTCATAGTGATTCGGCTAATTGCATTTTGCAAACTTGAATTAAACATCTTTCAGATCTTGTTGGCTCTAAATTCCTGAATGGAGATTAATTCTATCATATCTCATATCTACTAACTTAAAACATCTATCTTGATCTAAAAACATTTTAACCCCTAACCTACTAAGCTTAACTGAAAGACTAAACTATCTGGTCTTTAAATCCATTAGAGACTCGAGAAGGGACAAAACATAAATATCTGAGTGAACCCGGAGGGCAGGTGAGCAGCTTCGAAAACGAAAAAAAAAATTACTCGGACAGTTTACTGCCTGAGTAGTCACCCAACACTCTCTATAACGTTGGATCATCATCTGTCCTTATGTCTTTGTTTTATCCTATAATACCAGTATTTTACATTTGGCTTAATTCCATGTAATTATTGATTTTAATATAATTTCTCATTAAGAAAATTATATTTTTATTTATTTTCCTTCTATCATTAAGAAAATATGCAGAATTTCAAAAGTGACATAAGGGTCATAGGCTTCACCATCAAAATTATTTTATCTAAATACATGGATGGTCTTCCCCCACATGTGTTTGAAGCCTTCTTCCATTGCCAGGTAAAGTTCTTGACTTTGCATAGCTATTTCTACAAGTAACTAACAGCACAGTGCCAGCCTGAGAAGGGTTGCCTCAAACACCAGCAGGGCTCTAATTGTGCATTTTTAATAACACAAGATTTCATCAGCAATTTACTTCAGTTCTTGTATGGATTGTTTATGCAATTATTTTTATATAATAAAATCATCATAACTATTTACATCTATTGCATTTTCCATTGCTTTCCTCTGACTTACACATCTAATTATTTATGCTAATGTCCTACTTTAAAATTTCTAATTAAAAAATTTTAATATCTTGGCAAAGCAATTAAGCTCAACATTTTAAAATAATGTTAGCATATTTATTGTTTACACTGATATGAAATTTGAGATAAGTTCCAATATCCAACATTAACCCTACTACTGTATTAAAGTAATCTTTGCACTAAGTTTAAAATATATTTTAAAAGGGGCATGCAAAATAGTTCTACTGGAAAATGTACTTGCTGCACAAGCCAGATGACAGGATTGCAATGAGCCACGACTGCCATGGTTTGTAATTCTAGTTCCATCGGATCTAATGTCCTCTTCTGTCCTCCACTTACCCCTGCATGGCTGTGGTACATGTAAACTCATATCAGCATATATAATTAATGAACTAGATATCTAAGTATATGAATATGTAAATCTTTATAAATAATAATAAATTATTGGAATTGTCTCAAGTCTATTCATACATTTTTAGTAGAATGGTGTATTGTATAACACCAAAACTTTAAAACTCAGTTGTACACTGTTTATTGACTCCCTATGAACAAAGTGTGTGATCTGGCACACACCTGAAGTAATCAATAAGAAAACAGTGTTTCAATGAAAAGTTTTAAAACAACAATGTCAGTAATATTAATTAGAAGTCAGGGTGCTTGTAATAATTATTGTATTAAATATTTATAGTCTATATAAGTGTAATCTGTCTCTGTTATGACTTCATATCTTACACATGTCACCATAGTGTGAAGAGAAATTATATTCCTTCCTATCTTTTAAGTAATCTTCATATTTAATTAATTAGCACATTTACATGTATTTGTTATTTATAACACAGTATTTTGATATTGGCATATACTTAGAATGGTTTCGCTCAGCCATTACTATGAAACATAAACATTTCTTTCATATTTCCTTTTTGTGATAACAACATTCATGATATAATCCCTTAGAAATTACATACACAAAGTGTCACCAATTGAAGCCACCTTGATGTATAATACATTTCCTGAACTTAGCTATAGGATTTAACTGATTTCTTTGATAAATACCTTCACACTATACCTCATCTGAAGTCTTGATCACTCCCATTTTGATTTATTTTCTTATGAGTATAACAACATTTTCCACTCCACACTAAAATGAAGAATTCGTTATTGTCTTTCAATGCATACTTTGTTACATACTCCTGTAGTTGTAGAATTGTTTTTTTTTTTTTTTTCAAAAGGCCGAGTACAGACACTACTTTCCCTCTGCATTTATACATGGACACTCACTTCAACTTTTTATTGTGAAATACTATGCAAAGAACATAAAAATAAACGTAACAATTAAATAGACTGATTCCATTCCCTTGAAACATATTCCAGAAGTAGAATTGCAGGGTCATATAATTTTACTTTAGTTAAACTAGGAATATTCGTAGTTTATAAGGCCAATAAAATTTTCCATTATCTCCTCTGACAGTGTGAAAGAACTCCTTTTATTCTATAATTTTATTTGCAGTTATTTTCTTTCTTGTTTTTGATAATAGCTGTCCTAACAGGTCAGATCTACTATGCTCTGAAGCTACATTTATACCGTGATTACTGATATTTGGAGAGTTTGATTTTCATTTGTATTTGTTCTTTTATGAAGCATATACTGAATTACACTGATAATGTTTTGGATCTAATTGTTTACTTACTTTTGAGATACTTGACTTCTTTCTGTAATGCGAGTATTCATCTCTAGTCAATGAAAGATTGTAAACACTTTCTCTTCCTTTCAGGGGAGTCATCTTTTCACACTATCACATTTGTTTTTCATTTCAGCTCATTAACCTCAAGTCAGGCAATTTTTAAGTTTTGTACCTATTGTGTGTGTTTCTGGATTTATATTTATAAAGCTTTTCAGCTAGACTGTAACCATGGCTATATTCTCCTTTTTAACTCTCCAGTGTCTTCACAGTTCAAGATTTAGTCTTATATTTTAGTATACGTTCGTTGGTTTGAGGTATAGAATGAGACGGAAGTTAAGTTTCTTTTGCCTGGACATGTTCAATTTCTCAGAAGCATGCTGAAGACCTGACTCTTGCCCGCTGATTGCTTCTGGCATCTTTAAAAAAAAAACTGTCTGACTCTATGATAAGTGTATAATAATCTGTTAAATTAACCTATGCCAGTTACATGCGTTTGCTTGGTTGGGTACTGTAGCATATGCTAATGAGGAAGCCTGGCAAGGTAGTTTTAGACATCTATTGTGCTATAACACTGACTATTCAGGCTTTTCTTCCTTCTGTGATTCAGTGACAAATTTAAGATTTTTTTCTATAAATCATGAGAAATTTTCTGGGATCTAATAATTTAATTAATGCTCTATAGTTTTCATATATTTTTGTTGTATAGTTCTTATTTTGTTTGGTTTTTGGAGGGTTGTTGTGGCTGTTGTTGTTTTAAGACAATGTTTGACTGTATAGCACTGGCTGTCTCTCTGAACTCACTCTGAAACCCATGCCGACCTTGAACTCAGAGAACTACCTGTGTCATCCTCCAGGATGCTAGGATTAAATGTGTGCATCACTACAGCCTGGAATACTTAATTTAAAAGTGTTTTGATTTTTCAGTTCTGGAATTTGTAATTTAAAGTGTTCTCTTTGCTTTATTCTAATTGATTATTGTTATAATTTTAAAAGAAAACTATCTTTTTTTTAAATTATAATAAATAACATTATTTATTAATTAATGTCAACATTCAGTTAATATCACTTCAAGGGATAAAAATAAGACAAATGATTATATTTTATCTAAAATTTTTTCCTCTAGTCTTTTCTATAGTATTTATAGCTATGAAGTTTTCTGATGAATTTATATTTTTAAAAATTTATGGCCTCAATTGAGAATTAGAGAAAATTTAAATATCTTCAAGAAAGCAATATCATAATTCTTTAATAGCCTACTGCTACATTGGTTCTATAGTTAAATTTACAAACAATTTTTTTTCTCTTTGGTAAGTGATCTTGCATGAATTTAATCAAATCTCATTCCATCTTTAATACAAACAGGGAAAGTGGGGTGTGATCATTGAGGCAGAGTTTCAAGTGCTCTAGTAAAAGCTAAAAATCCTAGGGAACACACACACACACACACACACACACACACACACACACACACACACTAGCACAAACAAGCTAATGAATTTCAGGTGACGCAGTAGGCACTAGAAGGACACAAGGAAGTCCAGTCTTTCAGCTTGTGTAGGGAACATGACTATGGCGTCACTTTGCAATTTAACATCTGAGTTCCATACTGTTCATATATTCTCTGTATTTTAAAAGCCATTTGATGATGGCATTTGGTCATAGCCATCATAAGAAACTAATCCATTCACCAAAACCAACCATGCCTCATAATTCACCAGTTATTACTTTTCAGCTAAAGGTCAATAAATCACTGAATTTAATGTACATGCTAGGATTTCAAAAACTGGCTACATATTGGTATATTGTTTTAATTAGGCTACTTAGTAAACGATCTTTTTCATACACCGGGGCTTCTATTTTTGTCTCTGTAAATGATAGAATATGGAGATTTTCTTGCTACAATTTTAGTAATCTAGATATGAATCATACTTCATAATTCATTTCCAACTTTTCAAGAATTAATTTTATAAACAGTGTCATGAATATACATGTTGATAAAAGATTATTCTTTGGTTTTAATAAAGATAAAAGTTGCCACTTTTAAATTTTGAATATTATTTTAGATTTGGTAAGGGAAATATCATAGCCTGTTCATGATCTCCTAATCTTTTTTTTCTCAGAAGGCTTTATTGATAAGAAGTGAGTATTCTTCTTGAAATTTTAAATTTTTAACTTAAAATATAGGAAATATCCTAATTATAAAAATATATGAATAATAACTTAGTGAGAAAAAACTTCCCAGAAAAATAAAACTCTGTCAATTTTATAACATGTTCAATCATGCAAAAACACAATGATAGAGTTCTTAATGAAAGAAAATGAGTGTTCTCGTTGAGATGTAACAAGAATAAATTAATAAAAAAAAATTTAGAAAAAGAGAATGAGTGTTCTGACATGAGTAGGCTACTCTAAAAATGTTTTGATATTTATTTCTTAGAGGAATGTGTATTTTTATTAATCTTTCACAATGGCTGATTTTTTGAAACAGTTTAATCTTGATAATGATCCCAAACCCATGGTCACATTGTATCAGTCGCTCAATTGCTGTAGTTACAGACAAATAACTCAGATACAACTTCTGAGTTTTCAGCTAACAGTTTACAAAGCAATGGCATCTGCATTACTGTTGAGAAATAGGTTGTGCAATCAAAGTTTCATTCCTCTTAACCTTGATGCATTAGTATTCTCCATTTAATAAAATAGGCCAGTGTCTGTATTCAGCGTTGTTTGAACAGAAGTCTGCATTTGGCATTTAGGGGCTGCTGATGGATACTCAGCTATAATCTCTGAATCTCACTGAGAATCATAAGCAAAGGATCACACTCCATTTTTACCAATTACTCAAGTAGTTTCTAGTGCATCCATTTTAAGTCATTTACAACTTACATTTGAATAAAATAAAGAAGAAAATTTTGGTACAATTACATCTAATTTAAGTAACTATTTTTATTTCTTGTCTTTTAATTACATTTCATAAAATTCTAAATTTAATAAGAATTTTCATAAATGATTTAGATTATGTTTTTATAAAACACTGACCATAAATAACTGAATTTCCTCTACAATAGTCACAAGCAGAATATATGAGGGAAAAAAAAGTATATTTCAGATTCTTGAAGGGCATGAACTGAAGGGCAAAAAAAAATGTCTCTGATAATGCACTAAATTATAACAAATTTGTGGAGCAGTGGCTATTGCATTGTGTAACAATTATTGTGGCTCTCATTTTTCTGACTCTGTATTGAGAAGTGCCTCATTCAGTTTTGATTTTTAAAAAATTGTCCATCCAGATGTAATCTTCCTAATTAGTGAAATGATATGAATTCAAAGTGCACACAACTGAACAAGAATCTAGTATTTTCTGAGAAAAGAATAAGGCAAATTCATCTTGCCAAAATTCACTTTTCAGATGGATCTCAATATAGAAATGTCAAAGCTTCTCCTGATTTCATACTTCTAATCATCATTTATTTTAATATGTAATATATTATTATATAATTCTGATTAAACATCTTTCTTGCTAATTATCCAGATGTATTCCATAATAATAAGTATCTTTGACTCAGATATATATCAAGTCACATAAAAATTAATTTTCTTTAAGCAAAAACTTTTTATGTAGAGCAGAGAAAGCCAGACATGGTGGTGCAACCTATAACCCTAGTTGGTCAGAGGCTATAGCAGGATAGAAAGATGCAGAAAACTTAGCTTTCATAGGAGTACATTGCCTTAAAATAAAGAGTAAATGTAGCCTTTGAACATTTTCTTTCTTTTTTATTTTTAATTTTATTTATTTATTTATTTGGCTTTGAACATTTTCAGATCTACTTTATTTGGGCTTCTTTAATGGTTATACCTCACTTCCAACCCACCTATGCTAGACAGAAGAAAAAAGAGGTTAATGGGAAAAGGAGAAGTTCCTTGGAGAGATTCCACTCTTCATAGTCAGGATTTCATTAGTCCCATTAAACAGCAAACCAGCAATCCAGCAAAGGTGACTGCTGCCACTACATCTGAAATCCATAGCAGCAGCTGTAACCAGAAGCTTGAAGCATTGTTTTTTAATTTTATTTTATTAATTTATTCATATTACATCTCAATGGCTATATATCCTCCCATTCCTCCCTCCCTCCCATTAACCCCTTATTCCCCTTCCCTATGGCTGTGACTGAGGGGACTTCCTCCCCCTGTATATGCTCATAGGGTATCAAGTCTCTTCTTGGTAGCCTGCTATCCTTCCTCTGAGTGCCCCCAGAGCTCCCCATCCAGGGTACATGGTCAAATATGAGCCACCAGAGTTCCTGTGAATGTCAGACCCCACTCTCCAATCAGCTGTGGAGAACGTCCTGTCCATTGGCTAGATCTAGGAAGGGGTTTGAAGTTTACGGCCTAACTGTAGTAAATTTACACTATGGAATACTACTCAGCTATTGAAAACAAGAAATTCCTGAAATTTGTGGACAAATGGATTGAACTAGAAATGACCATAATGAGTGAGTTAACCCAGAAGCAGAAAGACTCAAGTGGTATATACTCACTTATATCTGCAAACTAGCCCAAGGGGCAATGTCCCACGAAAGTCTTCACTAACCAGAAAACTGGGACAGAGGGGAGGACATCCTACTGGGACTCTAGATGAGAGAAGCATGGGAGAATGACAAAGTTGTAGGATACAGAGGATCCTAGAAATCTACAAGAAGAAAATTATGATAGGCAGATTTGGGCCCAGGGGCCCCGCTCAAACTATGGCACCAGCTGAGGACAATACAGTCCGTAAACTTGAAGCATTCTTTGTAACATTTCTCTCTAGGAGTGTCACAGTCAGAGCAATGAAGAGCCAAACCACAGGAAATGATGCCAAGACCAAAAAGCCAAACTTCTTCTTTTGAACAATTCCTCTCCTAATGGACAAACACCACCAGTCTGTTTCCATGGAAGAAACACTGCACACCCTCACAAAAGTCTCTTTCACATCCCACACTTGGAATCAAAACAAAAACATGTTTACATCCAATACGAGTACATTTCTAAATGGTTAGTTTGTTTCTTTCACCCAAAAATGGGATTTTTCTTCAGCCTTCACAAAGAGAATAAGGGGGGAAACTGTCACAGAAGTCTGGGATTCAAGGGTGACCTTGGAAATGTTAACTCTTAATTCTCAACACCACAATGAATACAGAAGTTTGTGAGTTAAGCTCTCACATTTTTGACTGAATAAATACCTGATGTGCGTTGTTCTTTTTTTTTTTTTTTTTTTTAATTTTGGTTTGGCTATAACATTTTTTCCATGTCCATTTGGGTTTTCATTTCTTGGGCACAGGCAATTTAATATCTGAGCACATCATATATATGTGGTGTGTGTGTGTGTGGTATAGTTGATACGTGAAAACTATTCTTTATGTACACTTGTTTTATGCATGTAATCTTAAGAGGTGAACCTATCATATCCTTGAGGAAAAAAATAACCAATTGGGAAAATGGAAATATCAGCAGAAATATATCTTTAAAAATTACTTCATAAAAAGTAACTGCTTAGATGGTTAATATTTTAAAAAATATATTAGAATTGTCCATTGCAGGTCTAGAATGTTCTAAATCTGTTCTGGTGCAGTGGGAGTAAAACTCTGACCTGTATGAATGACTAGCTGCATAAAATGCTCTTTTTAATTTTTACTTTGTTTCATTTTGATGGTCTTATTTTAGGTTGGCGGTATGTGTATCTGTTCATTTTTGTGTTTTCATATGGAGGACTTCAATTTTATGCTTTCTTTATTCCACTTCTATTCCATGGCTAACATGGTGCAGGAGAATATTACTCAGACTTTCTTTTTTTAATTTTTAATTAATTTATTCAGATTACATCTCAATTGTTATCCCATCACTTGTATCCTCCCAATTCTCCCTCCCTCGCACTTTCACCCTACTCCCCTCCTCTAGGTCTATGTCCAAGGGGGAATATCAAGTATCACCTTGGTAGCCTGTTTATTCTTTCTTTGAGTACCAACAGGGCTCCCCAACAATGGGAGGTCATCAAATATGGGGCACCATAGTTCATGTCAGAGTTAGTCCCCACTCTCCACTCAATTGTGGGAAATGTCCTGTCTGTTGGCTAGATCCAAGTAGGGATTCGATGTTTACTGCTTATAATGTCCTTGGTTAGTGCAATAGTTTGAACAGACTCCCCCTGGGCCCTGATCCACCTGTTACAATGTTCTTCTTGTGTCGCGACCCTTCCGACCAGCGGAAAATAAGGACAGGACCCGAACGTTCTTCTCCAAGCAGTTTATTCAGGAACCTTTTCAGCATGCTTCTTTTCCTTCTCCCTTTCCTTTCTCTTTCCTTCTCCTCCCCAACACCCCAGCGCCCCTTTATACCCTCTGCCTCACCCAATCAGCAGCCCTTACGTCGGTAGCTCCAATTGGTTCCTGACAAGGCGGGATGCATACGTCAGAGCAAAGCACGGCCCACAACCCAAATAAGGACTTGTTTACCAGGAGCAGAATTGCAAGTCATTTTGCCTGGCCAGTTGCCAGGCGCCATCTTAGCGAGGGCAATAGCTTCAGCTTCCCACATTCTTGTAGGTTTCTAAGATCCTCTGGACCCTTTTATTTCGCCATCTCCTATATTTCTCTTACCAAGAGCCCAGTGTGATGTCTTCACATCCATTCCAATCTCCTACTAAGTGAAGACTTTCATGGTACATGCCTTTTGGGCTAGTGCCCAATTATAAGTGAGGATATACCATGTGAGTCTTTCTGCTTCTGGGTTAACTCACTCAGTATGATTGTTTCTAGTGCCGTGCATTTGTCCACACATTTCATAATTTCCTTGCTTTTTTTAATAGCTGTGTAATATTCCATAGTGTATATGTGCCATAATTTCTTTATGAGTTATTCAACTGAGAAATATTTAGGCTGTGTCCAGGTTCTGGCTATTATATATAAGGCTGCTATGAACATGGTTGAGCATATGTCCCTGTTGTGTGATGGAGCATTTTCTGAGTATATTCCAAGGAGTGGAATAGCTACATCTTGAGGAATCCCTATTCCCAGTTTTCTGAGAAAGTGCCAGATAGATTTCCAAAGTGGTTGTACAAATTTGCATTCTACCAGCAGTGAAGGAGTGTTCCTCTCTCTCCCCATCCTCGCCAGCATGTGGAGTCACTTGACTTTTTGATCTTAGCCATTCTGATGTGTGTAAGATGGAATCTCAGAGTTGTTTTGATTTGCATTTCCCTGATGACTAAAGACGTTGAGCATTTCTTTAAGTGTTTCTCAGCTATTCAATATTGTTCTGTTGAGAATTCTCTGTTTAGTTCTGAGCCCCATTTCTCAGTTGGGTTATTTGGTTTGGTGTTATTTAATTTCTTGAGTTCTTTATATATTTTGGATATTAGACCTTTATCAGATGTAGGGTTTGTGAAGATCTTTTCCCAGGCTTTAGGCTGGTGCTTTGTTCTGTTGACAGTATCTCTTGCCTTACAGAAGGTTCTTAGCCTCATGAGGTCCCATTTGTTAATTGTTGACATTTAGGCCTGGGATGTTGGTGTTCCATTCAGGAAATTGTCTCCTGTGCCAATGTCTTTCAGGCTCTTCCCTAATTCCTCTTCTAACCAATTTAGTGTCTTTGGTTTTATGATGAGGTCTTTGATGCAATTGGACTTGAGTTTTGTGCATGGTGACAAACATAGATCTAATTGCATTTTTCTACAGGTAGACATCCAGTTAGATGATCACCATTTGTTGAAGATTCTGTCCTTTTTCTATTGAATAGATCTGGATTCTTTGTCAAAAATCAAGTGACACCATGTGTATGGATTCATTTCTGGGTCTTCGATTTGATTCCATTGATAAATCAAACGATTGCTGTTGCAATACCATGTTGTTTTAATTATTGTTGCTCTATAATACAGCTTGAGGTCTGGAATGGAGGACCTCCAGAGGAATTTTTATTATATAGGATTGTTTTAGCAATTCTGGGTTTTTTGTTTTCCTATATGAAGTTCAGAATTGAACTTTCCATGTCTTTAAAAAATGTGTAGGTGTTTTGATAGGGATTGTATTTAATCTGTAGATTGCTTTTGGGAAAATGGTCAATTTTACTATGTTAATTCTCCCAATCCATGAGTAAAGGAGATCCTTCCATCTTCTGATGTCATCTTCAATTTCTTTCTTCAGAGATTTGAAGTTTTTTTCAAACAAGTCCTTCACTTGCTTGGTTAGAGTAACTCCTAAATATTTTATATTGCTTTTGGCTAAGGTGAAGAGTGTAGTTTTCCTAAATTCTTCCTTTTCATGCTTGTGATTTGTATATAGTAAGACTACTGACTTTTTTTGAGTTAATTTTGAATCCAGCCAATTTGATGAAAGTGTTTATCAGCTGCAGGAGTTCTCTGGGAGAATTTGGGGGGGGGGTCACTTAAGTACACTATCATATTATCTGCAAATAGGGATAATTTGACTTCCTCCTTTCTCATTCGGATCCCCTGATCTCTTTTTGATGTCTTATTCCTCTGGCTAGAACTTCTAGATGTATATTAAAGAGATATGGAGAAAATGGCCAGCCTTGTGTTGTTCCCAATTTTAGAGGAATTTCCTTGAGTATTTCTCCATTTAATTTGATGTGGGCTATTGGCTTGCTGTATATAGCCTTTATTATGTTTAGATATGTGCCTTGTATCCTTAATATTTCCAAAACTTTAAACATGAATGGGTGTTGGATTTTGTCAAACATTTTTTCTACATCTAAAGAGATGATCATGTCTTTTTTTCTTTCAGTTTGTTTATATGGTGGATTACATTGATTGATTTCCATATATTAAACCATCACTGAGTGCTTGGAATGAAGCCTACCTAGTCATGGTGAGTGATATCTTTGATATGTTCTTGTATTCGTTTTGTAAATGTTTTATTGAGTATTTTTGCACCTATGTTCATAAAAGAAATTGGTCTGAAATTCTCTTTTTTTGTTAGGTCTCTGTGGGTCTATTTATCAACATGACTGTAGACTTATAGAAAGATTTTGGAAATGTTCCATTCATTTCTGTCTTTTGGAGTAACTTGAAGAGTGTTGGTATAAGTTCTTCTTGAAGGTCTGTTAGAAATTTGCACTGAAACCATCTGGCCCTGCACTTTTTTTGGTTGGGAGACTATTACTTCTATTTACTTAGGAGAAACAGGGCTATTTAATTTGTTTATCTATTCTTGATTAAATTTTGGCAAGTGTAATCGATGAAGAAAATTGTCCATTTTCCTTAGATTTTCAAATTTTGTGACATATATGTCTTTAAAGTAGGATCTTATTGTTCTTTATATTTCTTCAATGTCTGTTCTTATGTCTCCCTTATTATTTATGATTTTGTAGATTTGGGTAGTGTCTCTCTGTCTTTTAGTTATGTCTATCTTGTTGATTTTCTCAAAGAACCAGTCCCTGATTTTGTCGATTCTTTGAATTGTTATCTTTGTTTCTAATTTATTGATTTCAGCTGAGTTTGATTCTTTCTAGACATCTACTCCTCTTGGGTGTTTCTGCTTCTTTTTTTCCCCAGGGTTTCCAGATGTGTCATTAAGTTGCTTTTGTGTGATGTTTCCATTTTCTTTATAAAGGCACTTAGTGCTATGAATTTTCCTCTTAGCACCACTTTTAATGTGTCCCACAAATTTGGGTATGTTGTTTCCTCATTTTCATTGAATTTCAGGAAGTCCTTAATTTTTCTCTTTATCTCTTCCCTTATCCATGTGTCATTAACAGAGAGTTGTTCAGTTTCCATATGTGTGTAGGCTTCTTGTTATTTCTCTTGTTGTTGAAGTCCAGCCATGGTGATTTGATAGGATACAAGGTATTATTTCAATCTTCTTTTATCTGTTTAGGCTTTCTTTGTGACCTAATATGTGATCAGTTTTGGAGAAGGTTCCAAGGGATGCTGAGAAGAAAGTATAATCCTTTGTGTTTGCGTGAAATGTTCTGGTTACTGTCATTATTTCTCCACTTAATTTCTATTTCGATGACCTATCCTTCTGTGCTGGTGCAGTGCTGAAGTCTCTCACTATTAATGTGTGGGGTACTCAGACTTTCTATAGGTGACCGCTACTTTTCCCATGCCACTTCAGTATTCTAATTAGATTTATAAAAGGACAACAACTATTGATCAGGAGGAGAAGCTGCACTCAGAAGAAACTCTCTGACTAAGCAGAGGTCTAAAAACCTTTGCTTTCACAATGTGACTGTGTGTTCTACTCACAGGTTAATAGGTGAAAAATTGATCATTGAATAAATATGTAAATGTGTGAAAAATCACATTATAAAGTTATATAATGAATCATTTTTCTTCATACTTATTTAAGATCATTGTTTAATATGTTGTATGATTTATCTAAGTTTATTATGGTCATATCCATTCAATACCTTTGCAAAACTCACATTATTATTACAAATTTTACATTAATGAACCTATATCTAGAACTGAATTGACTGACTGCTTTCCAACAAGCTGTCTAATCAGGCTTCTGAGAAAAATCCAACATCATGATACGTTAATGATTGATATTCTATTTAAATAAAGAAAATAGCGATTCATAGTCACCATAGAATAATTATGCTATCTATAATTTTGTAGTTATTAACAACCTACAGAAATACTACAAAGACAAATGTAAAGCGACATGTCATATTTAATATACCTTTGATCAAAAACTTGGGAAATCTGAGACAAGAGAAAAATATTATAGAATAAATCAATATGCCAAAAATTACCTATGTTCAGACTTAATTTCTACATTTGGATGAGACCAATATAAATATATTTAATTAACTACAGGCTACTATAGTGATCAGGACCACACTGTAAAAATTTTCATAAGGGAAAATTATAGTCAATAATATTCAAGGTCATTTCTTTAAGTGTTTCTCAGCCATTTGAGATTCCTCTGTTGAGAATTCTCTGTTTAGTTCCAAGCCCCATTTCTTAATTGGGTTATTTGGTTTGGTGGTGTTTAGCGTCTTGAGTTCTTTATATATTTTGGATATTAGACCTTTGTCAGATGTAGGGTTGGTGAAGATCTTTTCCCAGTCTGTAGGCTGTCGCTTTGTTCTCTTGACAGTGTCTCCTGCCTTACAGAAGCTTCTCAGCCTTATGAGGTCCCATTTATTAATGGTTGACATTAAGGCCTGGGCCATTGGTGTTCTGTTCAGGAAGTTGTCTCCTGTGCCAATATGTTCCAGGCTCTTCCCCACTTTTTCCTCTAAGTGACTTAGTGTCTCTGGTTTTATGTTGAGGTCTTTAATCCACTTGGATTTGAGTTTTGTGCAAGGTGACAAATATGGGTGCAGTTGCATTTTTTTTACACATAGACCTTCAGTTAGACCAGCACCATTTGTTGAAGATGCTATCCTTTTTTCATCGAATGGATTTGGCTTCTTTATCAAAAATCAGGTGACCATATGTGTGTGGATTCATATCTTGGTCTTCGATTCGATTCCACTGATCAACCAGCCTGTTGCTATGCCAGTACCATGCTGTTTTAATTACTATTGCTTTATGAATAAATGGATTGAGCTAGAAATGATCATAATGAGTGAATTAACCCAGAAGCAGAAAGACTTAAATGGTATATATTCACTTATATCTGCATACTAGCCCAAGGGGCATGTCCCACGAAAGCCTTCACTTACCAGGAAACTGGGACAGAGGTGAGGACATCCTATTGGGACTCTAAATGAGAGAAGCATGGGAGAATGGCAAAGCAGAAGGACACAGAGGGTCCTAGAAACCTATGAGTAGAACATTATGATAGGGAGATTTGGGCCCAGGGGTCCCACTCAAACTAAGGCACTAGCCAAGGACAATACAGTCGGTAAACTTTAAGCCACTACCCAGATCTAGCCAAGGGTCAGAACATTCTCCACAGTTGAGTGGAGAGTGGGATATGACTTTCTCTCATGCTCTGGTGCTTCACATTTGACCATGGCCCCTGGAGGGGGAGACCTGGTGGCACTCAGAGGAAGGAGAGCAGGTTACCGAGAAGAGACTTGATACCCTATGAGCATATACAGGGGGAGGTAATCCCCCTCAGGAACAGTCATAGGGGAGGGAAGTAAGGGGATAAGGGGAGGGAGGGAAGAATGGGAGGACACAAGGTATGGGATAACCATTGAGATGTAACAAGAATAAATTAATAATAAAAATTAAAAAAAAATACTACCAAGGACAAAAAAAAAAAAAAAAAAAAAAAAAAAAAAAAAAAAAAAAAGAAAGAAAGAAAGAAAGACTACTCAGGTGATTGCTGACAAAGAGAGTAAAACTAAACCGAGGCCAATTCTCAGTCTGTGTTGTTAAATGATTTATGGATATAGTTCCTCTGTAAGATGCTTTGGGGAAAATAAGATCATTCACAGAACAATAAAGAGATCCGCAAACTTAAGGTTACTTTCAGTGGAGGAACGGGAAGAATGAGCGATCCTGAGGTAGAGGGGCTGTGATGCAGATTTTTCAACCATGGCTGGGTATTCCACTGTTTGTTCTCTACATTTTGGCCATTTGTGGGTTCATGTAACTCTTTCCTTCTGCACAAAGAAGCCTCCTTGGTAAGGGATGAGAGCTGAACTTTGCGTATAAGGGTTAGTATTTAGAATGCAGCTAGAAATTAAAATACTTTTGGAAAGCGGAAAAAAATAATATTCAAGGTCAAAGGCTATATTCCTGATAATGTATAGATCAAGGCATATGTATTAATCATACTAATTATTATATCTCTTAACCCACTTTACATGTTCACTCATAACGGGCTCAGTTTTGTTTGAAATTTAAAATATAGACAGTTATTTTAGTTTTTGAGTAATTTTATTAGATTTGTTGTTTCTATATATTTTTTCTCAAATTATAAACTGTGGAGTCTTTGCATCAGACAACTAAGTGTTGTGATAATACACAGTGGGTGAGCCTTCGCATTATCTCTGGATAGGCCTGATGTAGGGATATTTTCTTTTTTTTATTAATTATAATATATCTTGATTGTTGTCTGTATGTACCTTTCCCTTCCCACCCTCCCTCCCCTTTTTGCCCTATTGCCCTCCCCTGGACCTTTGATGGGGACCCCATACCCGACTGTCTGGCCTCAGCCTATTAGCTCTCATCAGGACAGCCTGCACCCCCTTCCTCTGTGTGCCTACAATGCCATCTTGCCTAGGGGCAAAGACCAAATTGTGGACACCACACTGCATGTCAGAAGTCTCCACTCCCCCACACAGAGAACCAGCTGTCCATTGGCTACCTCTGAACAGGGGTCTTGATTCCCTGCATGCGTTGTCCTTGGTTGGTGCGTCAGTTTGTGCAGCACCCACTGGTTCTAGCTCTCAGGCCTTGGTGGTCTCCTAATGAGGTACCTGCTCCCTCCTGGACCTTCAATCCCCCAACTCTTCCCTACCATTCTCAGTGTTATACTCAGAGCAGCTTTGGGTCCCAATAGCTGTCCTGATGCCCTGCTTGGTGGAGTCTCTTGGAGGAGATCTATTTTGGGCTAATATCCATGTATAAGTGAGTATATACTATGTGTGTCTTTTTGGGTCTGGGTTACTTCACTCAGTATGATAATTTCTCCATACTTCAAACTATAACATTGGAGCTCACAGAGCATAACTCAATCTAGCATCTTGTGTACATGGTACATCAAAGTTAACAGAAGTAAAATAAAGATATGCTAATGATATACTGTGGAAAACATTTTCTGTATAATGTCAGTTGTAGAACTCAGAGAATAATACCATATAAATCATGCAAGACAATAAATAGCATATTATTTTGATCAGTATTTATATTGAAGTAATATGTATCATAATTATCGGTTTTCATATTTCAACTTTGAATTACTTATAACATTTTCCACAATACACTTGAAATTAAAGTAACGTTTTAGCCAGAACATAAAAACTAAGTTCCTTTTTTTATTTACATCCTGATCATGGACCATAGCCTCATCTTTCTTATCATCTTGGTCTCACCCTCCCTCCTTTTTATCCCTCTTCCCATACTCCTCAATTAAGGAGAACACCCCAAACCCACATCAGCACATTAAGTTGCATCTGGACTGAACCCATCTTTGTTTCCTGTGGCCTGACCTGGCATCCCTGCCAGGGGGAAGCGATTGAAGAACAGACAACAGAGTCCATGTCAGAGACAGCCTCCCTCCACTTTATAGGGAACCACAAGATAGACAAGCTGTCCATCAGGAGTGTGTGTGTGTGTGTGTGTGTGTGTGTGATTCATTGAATCCAAGTGGGAAACTGACAATACCTTTTCCTTTGCTTTTCAATTAAAATTAGCAAGCAGTTTACAAAATCATTCTAATATTTTATCAATAATTATTATACAAATATCCATTCACAGTACTGAGTTGTAATGCTGCGTAAAAATATCATAGAACCCATAGTGGGATTCAAATAGATTGCTAACTATAAAACACAAGGGGTATTTTTCTTTAAAAATTCTAATTTCCACATACACATTTCATAAATAAAACACACACACACACACTTAGTGGGTGTAGCCAATTCAGTGGCAGTTTCAAGCAATAGAGTATGGTAAATAAATAAAACTGTAGTAGAGGCGGATGGGCAGCATTACAGTAGATAAGGGACTAATTCACCCTTAGTGACAAGTCATGCAGACAATATTCAGGGATGACAAGGTCCAACATGCAAGGTAGTTAAAATATTGCAAGAACCTATCCCATGAGAAAAATTCAAATTGAGGAACATTCTGCAAAATACATAAGTTCTTCCTCAAAGTGTCAAAATAATGATAGCCATAAAACTACCGTAAGTAGAGACGATGGAGGGAGAAAGAGAACTATAATGCACAAATGTGATTGCTTCCTCTCCATAGGCTGTCATACAAGTATTTCCGTCTATTGGCATATGGCTCTTAGGCATTTTACTCAAAAATATTGAAGTTTATAGGAAAAAGTGATATCTCAAAATACATTCTTAGCATTCTTTCTTTATTAGTTCGCTTGATTGACTAACTCAAACATTTTAACTAACTACCTGACATTTTATAGAGCAATAGAATCGGAGAACAGTGTTTCTTAGAACTGATAATCACTTTAAAGGCAGTGAGGAAAAGCCCTTTGATCCACCCATGGAGGAGTTGACCAAGACCTAAACTTTCATCTAATATTCTCAAAAAAAAAAAAAAATTTACTAAAAGTGGCCTCTGCTGGTGTCAGAGCACATCCATCAGATATCAGTTTTTTCATTTCATTCAGTCTCAGATTTCATGTTTTAATGTGTAATTACAATATTTCCAATTATCACTACATGTGTGATAAAGTATCTGATAATATTGACAGGTGCCAAATGTTGTTCATATCCCTAGCTCTCCAACATTTTTATTAAAATATTTTAATATAATATTTTCCTCATCTTAGAAGTATTTTATTATGCATTGTAATCATAGTCACTCCCCATTCCTCCTCCCACCTTCTCACATTCCACCCTAACCTCCCAACACTTCTTCCTCAACTTTGTGTCTTTTGGTTTATCTGAGAATGTCACTTGTAAAATTTATAGTGATATGTTTGTCCATTGCAGCTACCTCTATACTGGTCCACTGTTATCTATTCACCCTTTTTTTTTTTATCCCAACTTCTTGTTCTCATGTTTTCCTGTTAGAAATAATCCCTAGAGTCCAGTTAGTGCTGTCAATGTGTACATGGATGTTTGGTTATCAACTATAGCACAAGCACTTTACCTGGTACCACATCCCCAAAGGCAGCAACCCTTTCAATGGCCATTAGGTGCCAATAGCTCCTCACAATATTTAAAATGAAATTACTTCCTTAATAATTCTTTCTAAATTCTATAGGAGATAGAATTATATACAATTTAAAAGGTTTACTATAAACATACACAGGGGCATACATGTATCTACATAAACATAATGCAGCACACATTGGTTATTTTTTATTTTTATTAATTATTCACTTTATATCTTGGTCATAACCTCCTCCTCTGTCCACTTCTCCTGGCCCCACCCTCCCTCATGTCTCATCTAGCCACTATCAGAGAAGGGAAGGTCTATTCCCCAAGATCATCAAGTCTGTCATACCAGGACTAAATACATCCTCTTCCCCTGTGGCCTGGCTAGAAAGCCCTGCTAGGTAGAAGTGATCAAAAAGCAGGCAACAGAGTACATGTCACAGTCAGCCCAAATTCTCCTTACTAGGGGATCAATATGAGGACTGCCCATCAATTAATTCTGTGTACAGGGCTTAGGTCAAATCTATGTATGGTCTTTGGTTAGATCTTCAGTTTCACAGGCAGCCTGGGCCCTGCTTAGTTGACTCTGCTGTTTTTCTTGTGGAGCTCCTGTCCCCTCTGAGTCCTTCTGTCCTTACCCCCTTTCTTCCACAAGACTCCTTGAGCTCCCTGCAATGTTTGGCTGTGGGATTCTGCATCTCTTTCCATCAGCTTCTGGATGAAGCCACTCAAAGGACAGCTATGCTAGGCTCCTGTCAGCAGGCATAGTAGAGTATCAAAAATTGTGTTCGGGGTTGGTTGTCTCCCATGGGGTGCGTCTTAGGTTCGGCCAGGCATTGATTGGCCATTTCCTCAATCTCTGCTTTATTTTCGTCCCTGCACATCTTGTAGGCAGAGTAAGTTTTGGACTAATGTTTTAGTGGGTGGGATGATGTTCTTCTGCCTCCACTAGGAGTCATGTCTAATTAGAGGATAGTCTCTTCAATCTCCATGACCCTTGTTCTTAGGAATCTCAACTAGAGTAACCCTCAAATCTTCCAAGGAGCTACTCTGTCATAGGTCTCCAGTTTGTCACAGAAAAGCCCCCACCCAAGGTTTCTCTTCTCTCTGCATGCCTTTCATCCTCGTGCCCTGACTCTCCTCAGGTCTGATTTCAACTCTCATTTCTCTATCTGCTTCTTTTCTTCCCTGTTCCCTTTATTGAACCACTTTGGCTGTCTATTCTATTTCCACTTCTGAGTGAGATGTAAGTGTCCTCCCTTGGGTCCTACTGGTTACTGATCTTCTTTAGATTTTGATGTTTTTTATCCTGTACTATATGGCCAAAATATGTTTATAAGAGAGTATATACCATATGTGTCCTGGGTCTGGCTTATTTCACTCAGGGTAATCTTTTCTAGTTTCATAAATTTGCCTGCAATTGCAAATTTCATGTTTTTTTTTTGTTTTGTTTTTAATAGCTAGGTAGTATTTTATTGTGCAAATGCACCACAGTTCCTTTATACATTCTTTGATTGAAGGACATATGGGTTGTTTCCAATTTCTGACTCTTATTAATAAAGCAGCTATGAACATAGTTGAGCAGATGTCCTTGTTGTATGATGGGGAATCTTTTGAGTATATGCCCAGGAAGCATACATCCGGGTTTTGAGATAGAGCTATTTCCAATTTCCTGAGAAAGTACCAGATTGGCTTTCAGAGTGGTTGTACAAGTTTGTACTCCCACCAGCAATAGAGGAGTGTTCCCCTTTCCCCTTTCTTGGCATTATTGCCTGCATATACTGTCATTTGCATTTTTGAACTTAGCCATTCTGATGAATGTAAGATTGAACTTCAGAGTTATTTTGATTTGCCTTTCCCTGAGGACTAAGGATGTTGAGCATTGCTTTAAGTGCTTCTTGGCCATTCAATATTCCTTTGTTGAGAATTCTCTGTTTAGCTCCATACCCCATTTTTAAATTGAATTCTTTGGTTTGTTAGTGTTTCATTTTTTTTTTATTTCTTTACATATTTTGCATATTAGCCCTTTGTCAGCTATAAGGTTGGTGAAGATCTTTTCCCAATCTGTAGGCTACCAATTTGTTCTATTGACAGTGTCCTCTGCCTTACAGAAACTTTTCAATTTCTGAAGTTACATTTATTAATTGTTTATTTTAGAGCATGTGTAATTGGTGTTGTGTTCAGGAAATTGTCTCCTGTGCCTATGAGTTAATCTTCTGATAGGGTAAGTGTTTCTGGTTTTATATTAATGTCTTTGGTTCATTTGAATTTGTCTTTTGTGCAAGGTGATAGACATGGATCATTTGCATTTTTCTACATGTAAATATCCAGTTAGACCAGCACTATTTGTTGGAGATATTTTTCCACTATTGATTTCATCTTCTTTGCTAAAAATCAAGTGTCTGTGTGAGTTTATTTTGGGTCTTCAGTTCCATTCCATTGAGCCACAAGTCTGTTTCTAAGCCATCACCATGCAGTTTTTATTACAACTTCTCTGTAGTACAGCTTGAAGTAAGGGACAGAGATACCTCCAGAAGTTCTTTTATTGTATAGGGTTGGTTTTAGCTATTCTGGTTTTTTTTTTTTTTTTTTTTTTTTTTTCTGAATGAAGTTTAGAATTGTTCTTTCAAGGTCTATAAAGAATTATGTTGATAGCTTGATAGAAATTATATTGAATCTGTAGATTATTGTTAGCAAGATGGTCATTTAATAATTATATATTATAATTTCTTCACTTTACATCCTGATTGTTAGTCCCTTGCTCTTATCTTCCCATTTCCACTCTCCCTCCCTCTCACTTCCAAGCTATTTCCCTCCACTAGAGGTCTGACAGGGGTGAGGAGATCCTCCCCCATTGTCTGAACTCAGCCTATCAGATCTATCAGGATATCCAGCCTCCCCTTTCACTGTGTACCTGTAAGGCTGCCCAGCCAAGAAGCAGTGATCAAATCATAGGCATCAGAGATTATGTCGGAGGTGGTACCTACTCTCCTTCCCTGCCAACATGGAGAATGAGTTGTCTATCCACTATGTCTGAAGAGGGGGGTCTAGGTTCTATGCTTGCAATGTCCTTCATTGGTATATCAGTGTGTGCAGGTCCCCCTGGGTTTAGATCCTGTAGGCCTGAGGGTCACATTGTGGAGATCCTGACCCCTCCAGGTCCTTCAATCCCTAGACTCTTCTATACAACCTTCAGCTCTCTGCTCAGAGTCTAGATGACAGTGCAAGTCTCTGTCCCAATCCCCACTGGGTGGAGTCTCACAGAGGACATCTATGTTGGGCTAAAATCCACATATAGTGAATATATACCATGAGTGTCTTTCTGGGTCTGGGTTGCATCACTCAGCATTGTCTTTTCCTATTCAATCCACTTGTCGGTAAAAAGATGTTTCTGATAGATGAATAGTATTCCATTGGGTAAATGTACCACAGTTTCTCAACCCAATCTTCTGTTGATGGGCAAATAAAGTTCCTGTGATGCCTCATTTCATGCAGGTAACACAGACATTGGTGATTATGAGTCATCAGCTGGGCTACTTGCTTGGTCTATAGTCTCTGATCTCATTCTCAGCGAGCATGCTATGAGCTGCCATCTTGGATCCCTATTCACACTGATGTTTTTAAGAACAAAAACATTACTAAGTGATTATGAATAAAATGTCACATTTAAAATGAATTTCGTTTTTACCTATACTCATTGACATAACATTTTCCATGTTGCATCTGTGTATGACTGATTATCCATCTTATACCTGAACCCTCCCTCTTTGAATGTGCAGTGTACTTGCACTCTTATAGCTTTGACAGGAAGTCCTTTGCATAAATATAGTATTTGGTAAAGGATAAATTTGTAATAAAGAACAAATTTTACACATGCATCTCCAATATTTCAAATTTACAATATTCCAATATTACCACTCTAAAAAACATACTGTAAAATGTTCTTGATATCACTTCCAGTCTTTATCACATGTTCCATTTTCAGACATTGCTAACATTTTAAAAAAGGGAATCCTATTTCCTTTGGGTATCAATTTGAGGTTGCAACTTTTTATTTTATTTCTGAGATTATAATAATCACATCATTTCTCCATTCTCTTTCCACCCTCCAAGCCCTCCCATACATGCATATGGACTTACATATTTTGCCCTAATATATAACCTGCTCAGTTTGTTTGCTACATGCCTGTATGTTTTCAAGACTGACCACTGGGTATTGAATAACCTTGGGGAAAATTATGCTTCTCTCAGCATTCCTTAGTTGCTTGTACTTCTTTGAGGTTTATGGATTGCACTTGTCCACCTTGGCAGGCCTGTCGTTGTTGTCTTTGTTCCAATGAAGTTTGGGCAGTCATACTGATAAGAATCTGTGCATGACATTAGGAGCCATACTTTCCGAGTGAAGTAACTGAACCTCTTCTTCTGCAATGAACGTTTTGTGAAGGAAAATATGTAAATGTATCTATTGTCATTTAGTTCCACAATCCTACATTTTGATTGGTTTGAGTTTTAATTTTAATCTCTGGATATCATTCATACTGCTTTAACAGACAGTTTTATTACATATTATCAAAATGTATACTTCATCTTCTTTACCAACATTTGTTTTCTTGATTTTTTTATATAATAGCCATTCTAACTGACCTGAATATCCTTTTACATTTTAACTTGGAATTCCATGATGAATTGTTATGTAGACTGTTTTTACCATGTATCTTTTGGCCATTTGTGTCTTACTAGATAACTTTTCTATTCCTTTTGCATTGAAAATCAGATTGTAAAACCTGAGCTACTTATTTGTCTTGATATTAACTTTCATTAAAAGCATGGCATACAAACTTCTCTTCTGTGTGATATTCCCTCACCTCTCTCTAAAGATTGCTTCCATTATTAGAGCAGTATGCCATTGAAATACTTGTCCCCTCATGGTTAGTGTAGCACTACTTACAAAAACCAATCTTCAGAATCTACTTTGTGACCATCAGTGAAAGAAAATAATTATTATACATAATTTAATATATTTAGACATTGAAAAATAAATTCTATCATCTGTAGCCACATGAATAAAATTGGATAAAATTTTGTTACATAAAATAAACCAGACACAGATAAACAATTACACTTATATCTTATAGTAAAATTCAAAATATTAAATAAAATTATACCTTACATATGCATAGATAAATATATACATTACATAAAACATGCATTCATAAAATATATACACACATAAAATATACATAATAATGTATAAAATGATTACCAGTAGATATAGAGAAAACACACAGAGGAAGATAGAAAGACAGTGGTTAATTGTACAATGTTAAAGAAGAAGATTATGCACTAATTTCATGTTCCAAAGCAAAGTGAAAATATTCAGCAATATTCTGTTGTATATTTTACATTTTTATATTTTAAAAGACTGGTATTTGAATGTTTTTACCCCCCAAAATGATAAATGTTAGAGGTGATTAGTAAGCTTATTGAGGTCATCACTAATGTATAATCCATGCATGTGTCTCTCAATCATATGTAATTATTTTCTGGTTGACCACATATATATGTTTTCTGGGTTTTTTGTTTCTCTTTCTTATTTATTATTATGTTTATTTTTAACATATATATTTATAATACTGCATATGAGTAAAATAAACTACATACAGCAGGAAGAACCATGAGACAATCAGGAATTTTATAATTGTTACATTCATAGTGATTTGGCCATTTGTATTTAGCAAACTTGAAGTAGGCATCTTTCCTATCTTGTTGGGTCTAAATTTCTGAATGGAGATTACCATCAATCATATCTCATTTCTATTAACTTAAAACATCTATCTTGACCTAAAAATCATCTTAACTCCTAACCTACTAAGCTTAATTGAAAGACTAAATTATCCAGTCTTCAAACACATCAGAGACTTGAGAAGGGATAAAACTTAAATTCCTGAGTTAGGCTGAAGTGCAGGTTAGCAACTTCCAAAATGACAAAATGACTGAGATAGTTTACTGCCTAAACAGTCACCAACACTCTCTATAACACTGGAGCATCATCTTCAGCATTCTGGCTCAAAATATCTGACAGACATATTTGCGAGGCAGGAACTACGGAGGACTTGCTTATCCTGTCTTGCCAGAATTTGGCTGTCATCTCTGCCTGCAGAAATTTGCCCATTTTGAGGCAGAATTCTGTCAAGGGCAGAAATGAAAACATTTTGCCTAGTGGCTTGTTTGCTGCATTTGAAGCCAACTCCATAAGGAGTTTCTTTGGTGCTCAATTTCTTCTTTAAGGCAGGCTGAGTGTTTCTATGAGTTAACTTGTCTTCTTGTCAATGAATCTTTAGAATAATAAAAACATCTTTAAATGCCATATTTTGTAGGTCTCTGAGGTTTTTGAAGACCTTATTTAACTATTTTACCATATATATATATATATATATATATATATATATATATATATATATATATATATAGTCATATCTGTTATACCTAGCATATATATTCTTGTGATAAAATTAGGCTAGTTTTTGACAGGAGCATGATTTGAATCCATATACAAAATTCAACACCATTGAATTTAAAAATAACCTATGGGCAGATAAACAGCCTTAATTTCTCTGTTCATCCTTCACACTTCATACCATCACCATGTTAGGACTGTACAATGCTTGTGAGAAATTATATTTTCAGAGCAAAAGAAATGGACACCTAAGCTGGATCAGACCTGACAGGATTTGTTTCTCTCAGCAAGCTGGATGCTGACATCTTGCACTCTCCATGTTCCAGCCCCAGGCACCTCAGTTGCTGTTACCCATCAGAACAAGACAGCTTCTAGGACAGTGCTGTAGAACGTTTCTGACCTCAATTGGTCCAGCAGTTCAGACTGTCCCAAACAGGAATCCTATTAAGCCTGTAATTTCACAACTTTTGAAAAATGGACCACAAATGCTATCCCTGGCTTACTTAACCATTTTTTCCATTTGGAGGAGGCACATCAAAGGAATTATTTGCCCTAAATCAGCCTGAAGAAACCTTAAGAGAATGATGTCCCATTTCCTCTAAGGGGCTTGTATAGGTTTCTGCTTACCTTCTTGTTCTATAGATGCTTACTTTCATTGGGAGTTGTTATAAGTATAATTGGTCTTTAACAGAGAGGAAACTAGGTTTTACTCAGGGACGTATCTCTTTTCCTTTATCTCTCTTTTGTATGTAAGGAGATAGGAGCTGAAGAGAAGGAAAGGAGGATATAGAAATACAGAGGGAGGATAGAACAAAAGGTACACTATTGAATCTACTCCTCATCTCAAGGCCCTAATTGGTACTTAAACACAGTTTTTGATTGAGACCTTAGAAAATTCCATTTTAATCATCTAATGAGTTTTCAGAAGTAACCCCAGTTCAGTTTGAGGTAAGTGAGCTTTCAAATATCCAAGACCAGACCTTCTGTATAGTTAGAAGAGTTTCCCAGCCAATCACAGTGAGTGTAGACCAGATGGTCAGGAAATTTTCTCAGGCAATAAGTGCTGATGGAGTTGTTTATATGAGTCTATCATCCCTAGCTGAAGAAGAGATGGGTAGAGTTTCCTGTGGGGGCCTAGTGTTCCTTCTTGTTGAGTAGCAACCCTCTAGTCAAAGAAATCAGTGGAGTTGGCCACAGGAGTCTAGTGTTTCTGTCTAGAAAAGAGGTCAGGTATACGCTGCAGGGATGAGCAGAGGTAGCAGGGGTGGGTAAAATTATTGCCAAGAGTCTAAACTTTCTGCTTAGAGACTAGGGTGGGTAGATAAATGCTCTGAGCATGAATGGATGGACTTGGCAGTTAATGAGGCAAGTACATGGCACCTATCGGAAAAAGAGGTTTATAGGGTGCATGGTAAGACAAAGTCTGGGCAGAGATTCCCAGTGAGTTGCCTAGAATGGGAATCTTCCAAAGATGAAATACAAATACAAAAATAAATAAACATTTTAAAAAATATTAAGCACCCTCAAAGAAATGCAAATGAAAATCTCCTTTGAGCTTTATCTTATTACATTCAAAATAGCTAAGAGCCAATAAGTAAGTAAATAAAATAAATAGACATGAATGAATGAATTCATTAATAAGTAAATAAACAGGAATGCCACCAAATGACAACATATGTTTGTTGTGAAGAAAGGATAACACTTACTCGCTGCTGATAGTAGCACAGATAGGAGCAGCTGTCATGAAAGTCCCTTTGCAGGTTCCTCAAAGTCCTGAAAATAGATCTATATCAGAACTCTGCTATACGACTCTTGGACATGTACCCAAAAGATTCTTTATCCTACTACAGGGATACGTGCTCATACATGTTAATGACTGCTCTATTAACAATATCTAGAAAATGGAAACAGCCTATCTTTCCATCAGCTGATGAATGTAAAATGAAAATCGGTTACTCATGGCATATCACTTCATTATTTAAAGAAAAAGAAGTATGCAGATAAATTGACAGAGATGGGGGGGATTATTCTGAGTGAAGTAACACAGAACCAGACAAATACTTGTTCTCTTATTTAATTTTGGGGTTTTTAAAATAATTAATTCATAAAATATCCCAATTGTTATCCCCTCCCTTATATCTTCCCATTCCTACCCACTCACCCTCCCTCTCCACCCTATTCCCCTCCTTTAGATCTCTGGTGGGGGAGCCTCCTCCACAACTGTCTGACCACAACCTATCAGGTATCATCCACATAGCCTACACCCTCTCCCTCTCTGTGCTTTCATGGTCTCCACCCAAGGGGAGGTGATCAAATAGGGAGCACCTGAGTTCTTCTCAGAGATAGTCCCCACAGCCCCACAAACAGGGAATATGAGCTGTCCATTGGCTATATCTGAATAGGGGGTCTAGGTTCTCTGCATGTATTTCCTTGGTTGGTGCAACAGTTTGTTCAGGCCCAAATTGGTCCAGATCTGTCAACCTCGATGGTCTCCTTTTGCGATTACTGTACCTTCTGGGTCTTTCTCTTCCCCCATTCTTCCACACTATTCTCAGTACTCTGCCAAGAGTCCAGCAGCAAGTCCCAGCATCTGTCCCAATCCCCTGCTGCGTGAAGTCTTCTCCAGAAATTGGGAATAGTGCTACAGAAAGGCCCAGCTATAACATTTCTGGGCCTATACCTGAAAGATGCTCCTCCATACAATAAGGATGTTAACTTTGAACCTTTACATATATGTGTTTCAGTTGGGATACCCACAGAGGTCATAAGATTAGTAAAATGGCATAGAAAGTATATTTTAGTGTAGAAGACAAAGAACTCACTGTTTTTCAAAGTCAAAGGAGAATTACAAAAAGGCAGTGATAAATCTGTGGAGAAGGGAGGTTATTGAAAAAGACAGAAAACAGAATGAATAAATAATGTGACTTTTTAAAAATTGTTATATACAAACCTACTACTTCAGTATCTTCTGAAAATACATCTATGCACATACTCAGAAAAGGTGAAGTTATTCTATAAAGAAGCAACACTGCCCCTACTGGATAGTAGCGACCAACACATGCAAAGTACAGTCCCAGAAATACGTTTAAGTTCTTAGTTTGAGGGTCCACATGAGTCTGTTACAAGGAATTTCCAGGACTCTAGGTTACCCTCTGGAACTTTACAGTTAGATGTTATTTCTGAGGACAGCACATACTTGAGAAAAATAAACATGGAGAAATCAAGCTGGAAGCTTCATCCATCACAGCTAGCATTCATAATGCTGGAAGTGAAGTACTGAGGGAGAGAAATAATCATCTTAACCAGCTGTGGAAACTGTGAAATAAAATGACTGGCCTGATGAAGCTCACCCTTTGGGAACATAGTGACACAATTGTTGGAATAACCAAACAGGTTCTGATTGGAGTTTTAAGGCCCATTCCATAATATGGAAACCATATCTGATACCATTATTTTGCAAAATATCTTATGATTACATATAGAGACCCTAGGGAAAAAATCACAGTAAATAATCATCGTATTATACCAACAGATTGAGGCAAACTGTCAACCCTCTTTAGTTTTTCAGTAGATGATGAACACAGAGGCCCACAATTGGCCAAATGTATGGAATAGAGACTGCATGTCCTATTGTTCAGCCACAAACAGGCCATGTACATCATATACCCTTCTCTAAAGGCCAAGATTCATTGTAAATAAGAGGAAGGATTGAGTTTCAGAGCCAGATGCAATATATGCCTTCCTGGATAAATTATCCTCTGGAAAAAACAGGGCAAGTACA
Organism: Acomys russatus; assembly: GCF_903995435.1. Taxonomy (NCBI): domain Eukaryota; kingdom Metazoa; phylum Chordata; class Mammalia; order Rodentia; family Muridae; genus Acomys; species Acomys russatus. Next base: position 61,569,925 of record NC_067138.1, read on the forward strand.
GATATCGTATCACATCAGTTGTGACAGCATGAACACAGACCATGCAAGCCTACACCAGACCAAATTCTACCCTGAGGAGAGTAGTTGGATATGAAGTTGGGTCCCTAGCCAAGGGACTATTGGTGATTGTTGCCTGCTGGTAGAGGAAGGGTTGTTTTTGCCAAGAGTGTAACTGCTGATAAGTCTGCCATGCTCCAGTGGAAAGCTGTACATCTGATAATATTTGGCCAGCTCATATTGGCCTTAGTGTGAAAACATAAAACAGCAGATTTTGATGAGAAGGGAATAAGCATAAATCTAGAAAGAGTTGGGGAAGTGAGGATGTTATGAAAACACCTACTAAATACTCAACAGATAAATTAATTTTTTAAAAGGAGAGTAAAATAAACATGGAATAACTTCCTGTACTTAGAAATGTTTATCTCTTGTAAGTATACTTTATTTTGACACATAGCATATTCTTCTATCAGTTGTTGATAACTGAAGTAAATAATTTCTAATCAGTTCCCAAACCAAGACAGATTTATTTGTATCAATGTTTTGCATTTAGCTCTGACTTTTTCAGATCATATTATTCCCTATAAATTAAGTTTCATTATAAAGTCAAAATCATATTTTTAACGGAGCTCCCAGTTTTATTTCTTTAAATATAAATTCCATATAATGAATTTTCATAAATTTTGAGATGAAATTGATCTTTAATTGTGTTTTTGGCATAACATGCAAGAAATTTTGCTTAACCATACTCAAAGAAATGCTATTATACACTATACTCTATTCCAAGTTAGCAAGTACAGTATTGAGTGTGTTTGTATATTTTTAATTGTATATATGGATATTTGCTCATTTTCTAGATGTTTAATTGCTAACTCTCAGAGTAGTGCCCTTTATGTCAAACAAGAAAAATAATTATAAACCATGTTCAAAAACAAATAGATAAAAATAAAAACAATGATAACTATAGAGGAGATCCAGCTTCTCTTTACATCTTTTTAAAAATTTGCTTACACATGTTTTCCAATTTATTTCTTAATACCATTGGTGTATGTTTCTGTGTTTTACTGAATACAATTTTTGAGTATTTTTAAAATATATTTTTGAGTGAATTTTCTAGCACTGTTTTTCTTACATTAAGATAGATTAATAAAATCATATCAAGTATTTGAGTATGGTAAATTAATTCTAAATATTTCATGATAGAAAAACTTATGTATTTAATATTTTTAACAAAGTGCTATTACTTTTTAAAACAGTTATCCTGCTACTTGGTTGTCACTGACCTATTTTCATGACACAGTTATGAAATACTTCTCAAAATACAGTTCTAGGATGAAATCACACTTAAATTTTTATTATATGTGTTCTTGTCATAACAACTTGATGTTGATTACATATTAAAGATGGGTTCACACACATACATTTGGCCACTTATTAATTATTTTAGTTTCTGATCATTTATAAAAGATACCAGCATCTAAAATGTAAGATCATAAACATGAGTAAATCTGCCTGCACACATGACATACAGCAGCTCTAATGATACAGAATGCTCCTGACAATCATATACTCACATTATTCTTCATAATTTATCTGAGACAGGAGATTCTTTGAACATATCTGATTTGTCCCTGGGCATCACATTTCTCAAGACAGAATGACATAAGCTTCACAACTGAAATCTGAACTGGTATGGTGAAGGAGAATTATCACTTTTATGTGTGTTGGAACATCATGCCTCCAGCTTCCTCCTTCTGTAACGTGAAACTTATATAATGCAATATTTTGTGAAGAAAAGTGAAAACGAAGATGGAGAATAATTTTCAAAGAATGTAGGCAAAGGAAAAAGACAAATTTAGTAGAAATCCAGTTGGAAATTAAAAGTAACACGATATATTAGTGATCAGGATTCATCAAAGTTCATCAGGCTATTCCCATATTCGAACTCTCAAACATCAGTCCTGCCCCGGCCTCCTGAGCAGCTAGGACTACAAGAGAATAGCAAAGTAGAAGGATCCAGAGGGTCTTAGAAACTTACAAGTAGAGCATTATAATAGGCAGATTTGGGCCCAGGGGTCCCGCTCAAACTAAGGCACCAGCCTAGGACAATATAGGCGGTAAACTTTAAACCCCTACTCAGATCTAGCCAATGGTCAGAACATTCTCCACAGTTGAGTGGAGAGTGGGATATGACTTTCTCATGTACTCTGGTGCCTCACATTTGACCATCTTCCCTGGAGGAGGAGACCTGGTGGCACTCAGAGGAAAGACAGCAGGTTGCCAAAAAGAGACTTGATACCCTATGAGCATATACAGGGGGAGGTAATCCCCCTCAGGAACAGTCATAGAGGAGGGGAATAGGGGAAAAGGGGAGGGAGGGAAGAATGGGAGGACACAAGGGATGGGATAACCATTGAGATGTAACAAGAATAAATTAATAAAAAAAAAGATTCATCAAAGAATCATTTCCATTCAACTTGTTTTCATAACACCTTTTCCACCTGTATTAACTCTATAGATACTCAGAGGGCAAGACTTTGAAAAATGGACTCAAGATTAATTGCAAGGCTCTTTCTCAGTTAAATAGTCATATATGAAGTCACTGATGAACTACTGAATCCTATACTGTCAATCAATCTATTAAATTGTCACTCAGATAGTAATTTGATGTAGGACTTTTCTGTGATTACATTAAAGGTTGATGTATTTTGTATAATAAAGTTCACCAATTCTGATATGTACAGATTAACTGGAAGATTTTGCTTCTACTGAAAAATGGTTTTCTTTAACTTGATTTCATTCTATCTGCAACTGATGGATAGAAATTAAATATAGGTGTCTTAGTTTGAGCGGGACCCCTGGGCCCAAATATCTCTATCATAATGCTCTACTTGTAGGTTTCTAGGACCCTCTGGATCCTTTTATTTTGCTATTCTCCCATGTGTCTCTCATTTAGAGTCCCAATAGGAAGTCCTCCCCTCTGTCCCAGTTTCCTGGTAAGTGAAGGCTTTCGTGGGACATGCCCCTTGGGCTAGTACGCAGATATAAGTGAGTATATACCATTTGATTATTTCTGCTTCTGGGTTAACTCACTCATTATGATCATTTCTAGCTCAATCCATTTATTCACAAATTTCGGGAATTCCTTGTTTTTAATAGCTGAGTAGTATTCCGTAGTGTATATGTACCACAGTTTCTTTATCCACTCTTCTACTGAAGGACAATACAGGAGGTAAACTTTAAACCCCTACCCACATCTAGCCAATGGTCAGAACATTCTCCACAGCTGAGTGGAGAGTGGGATATGACTTTCTCAAGTACTCTGGTGCCTCACATTTGACCATAACCCCTGGAGGGGGAGACCTGGTGGCACTCAGAGGAAGGACAGCAGGTTGCCAAGAAGAGACTTGATACCCTATGAGCATATACAGGGGGAGGTAATCCCCCTCAGGAACAGTCATAGGGAGGGTAATAATGGGAAAATGGGGCGGGGAGGGAAGAATGGGAGGATACAAGGGATGGGATAACCGTTGAGATGTAACAAGAATAAATTAATTAAAAAAATTAAATATAGGCAATATGCAGAAATCAAAATGCACTTTAATTTGTTTTTCTAGACTCATTTCAGTGAAACAACATGTTTGTTCATTAAAATGACTCTTATTCACATATACTTTTTGAATAATGGAACCCTTCTGTCGGGATAATACTCTTAGATTCTGTTTTGATATGGCTACTATGGGTAAAAATTTAAGAAACAGATTTGTGAATATAATTGAAAATAACTATCAACAGGAAAGGCAAGAACTAAATTAAATTCCTTTCTTTATATATTAGGTATTTGGAATTTAAACGATAAATGAAGCATTTTCATTTCCCAGCTTCCTAAACTCGAAGTCAACCTGTGTATGGTCGTAAATGTGAGCGGTGTGTTATTAAATAGTGGTGATTAGTCAAAATTTCCTGAAGATAAACTTACCAAAAATTCTTTTGAAAATGAAACATTTTGTAACTCTAAGCTATGTCTGGCAGCTCCTTTATGAGTTGCCTCATTTAACTTCACGGCAGTTTTACTTCTGAACATACAACAAGCATACTTTTCTGTGACTCCACAGTCATACAATATGAAACCAATAAGTACTATCTGAAACACTTCAGATCAGACTTGAGGTGCTACTAGTTATGAGTTAAAGGGATATTTATAGTAAACAAATGTTTTATAGTTTAAAATTAGCCTTAATTACAGAAAGCAAAATATTATGTTTCTCTCTTCTATTTTCCATTCTAAAGCTCGTAAGAGTCATCTAATCCTAGGGCTGAGTGGTTGAGTGAGAGCCCTTATCTCAAAGAATAAGGTGGGGGATGGGGGACAGTTCAGTGGATAAGAATACTTGTTCTGCAGATACAAAGAGCTGAGTTCAAATCCCTAGGAGCCTCATATAAAGTTGAGTGTGGCTGAAGGTTCTTATAACCACAGTGTTTGAGGAATGGTGGAGAAAGACAATCCCAGCAACTTACCAGAAATCACAATGCAAATAGCACATTTGAACTTCAGCTTGAGAACTCATTTCAAGGCACTAAGGCAGAGGGAGATACAGGAAGACAGGAACTTCCTGCTCTGGCCTCCTCAGGTTTATATAGGGTTAAACACATACATCCTGGGTAAACACGCTTCTGCCAACACAACACACACACACACACACACAGAGAGAGAGAGAGAGAGAGAGAGAGAGAGAGAGAGAGAGAGAGAGAGAGAGAGAGAGAGAGAGAGAGAGAGAGAGAGAGAGAGAAAGCAACTCTGGAAGATACTTGATTCTGACCTCTGACTTCCATGTACACATTACATGCTCAGTCATAGGCATATGTGCACATATGCTACACAAATTCACATTTAGAAACATACAAAGACAGAAAATATCTTTGAATTGTAATGTCCCTTAAAGTTTAAATTCAAAAGTTTCTGTTTGAGTTGCAGACTTGATTGTCACAAAAAAAAAAAAAACATTATTCATGAACAGAACATCATATTGAGAAAGAATTTCCATGAATTCTTAATGTGGCCTTAACCATATGTATTCTGTAATTTTCATTGTATTTATATGTAACAGTGTTCTAAATATTGATGATCATAAAATCAAACTCTGAATGGTCCTTGAAATCTTACAAGATGTCATATTTTCTAAAATATCAGTTACTCTCTCTTAATTGTGTTCTTTCTGTAAAATATATAAACAAATCTATTAATCGTTCTAGTTGGCATCATGGACCTGGGAGAGTGAGCCCTAAAAATGAATAGGACGAGAATCACATGAAAAGCCATCTTTATTCAGAGCATCAGCAATTTATACTCTGGGAGGAAAGACAAGTCACCTGAGTAAAGTCTATAATCACCAGGACAAGCCACAGGTGCAAAACCGTGTTCTTACAGATGGGGATATAAACAAATAACAATGGCCGGTTGTAGTGAGTAACCTGTGTAAGCTCACTCCTGTCCATTAGACCTTGGAGCAGCACAAAACCACATTTCAAGAGCAATTCTGTGACTTGAAGAAACTGGGGTCACAGGATTTTTGTTTTCTTGGAGTGTTCTCACAGAGCTCAGATTTCTCCTCACATGACTCCATTCTTGGACTGTGTTCTGACACAAGTCCATCTCATTTGTGTCCAAAGTTCTGTTTATCTTAATAACACTTGAAAAGGAATTGCACTGAAGTATTTGCTTTTATTTATTATCAATAAATATTTTATTTTAAGTCTATAAACGAGAAGTCACATGAATAATTCTCATACAAAAAGAGCTTGTTGTGAGAAAGTATTGAGAATCTTTGATTTAAAATGTGAAGGGTAGCTCAGTAGCTGTGATGGCTTGATTAAGACATTCTGTAGGATTATATACCAAATGGTTAGTGATCAGGAATGGCACTATCTGAAATGATTAGAAGAATTATGGGTGTGGATTATTGGAGTAAGTGCACCACTGTGGGTGGTTTTGAGGTTTCAAGAGCTCATGTCAGATCTAGTTTCTATCTTGGCCTGTGGATCAGGATGTAACTTGCTTCCTCTCCAGCACTATGCACACTGCCGTGCTCCCTGCTGCCATGATACCCACCATGATGATACTGGAATATGTTTCTGAAACTATAAGCAGACCTCCAATAAATGCTTTCTTTTATCAGAGTCGACTTGGACATTTTGTCTCTCCACTGCAGTACAACTCTGACTGTGGTTAAATATGAGTCCTGTCCTTCCAGAGAACCTGAGTAAGTTAGCACCAACAACAGGTGGTTCACACTGTCTGCAAATTCAGCCGTAGAGAAGGTTGTGCCCTCTCTAGCATCCACAAGACACTGCAAATGCACATTCCTAATACAGACATAAATGCACGCACATAATAGAAATCTAAATGAATCATTTTTAAAATATATCCCCTATGCACAAGTTCTACAAAAAGGAAGTGAGCCATCATTTGTTCATTTAAAATCATGTTTTGAATTTTAAATGCAGAAAACATTTTGTTACATGGCATATTATACTGTATTAAATAAATGAAAAATGTAGACTTAAAATCATATCCCCTTACTTAAAAAACATATACTTTAATTTTTTCAAGCATATTATATTAATACCTTTCAAAGAAGATGAAGCTAAAATAAATAACAGGCATATAACAACAGACATGCTGAAAATAGAGTGTTTTTTATAGAATTAAGATATAGATTAAGATAGAATTAAGATAAGATTTTAAAATGTTAAATTACAATATTTATACTTTAGGCCAGGTGTGGTAGCACATGCCATTAATCTCAGCACTTGGAATGCATAAGCAGTGGCTCTCTGTGAGTTCAGAACAGCTCCTACATAGTACATTCCAGGCAAGCCAGTGCTGCATAGAAGGACCCTGTCTCAAAAAGAAAACAGAATATTAATTATCAGATTATTTGACACAGAAGGACTGATACAACAACTCACAAAAGTTTTAATTTGGAACATTGTGGCTCAAGTAGATATTAACTATAGGTTTTCCAAATGTACATTAAACAAGCATAAAGTGAACCCCCAATATTAAAATGTGAGTAATATAAGTAGCTATAAAGAGACACCTCAAGGAAAGCAGGGAAGTAAGGCTGATCTGCAGGAGTGGGGGTGAAGGTGTGAAGATGATCAAAACATATTGTAGGAAGTTTTCAAACAACTAAATAAAACAAATATGGTAGATTTTAAGCAGCTTTATGATGCAAATTTGTGTCTTAGAAAACATAAGCAAGGCGAACTCAAAATCAATCTATTTTATTTATTTATTTTCAGTTTTTGAAACAGGGTTTCTCTATGTAAGCCCTAGCTGTCCTAGACTCACTTTGTACAGCAGACTGGCCTTGAACTCACAGAGTTCTACCTGCCTCTGGGATTAAAGGTGTGAGTACCACACCTAGTTATTTTTATTTTAAAAATTAATTTAAATATATTTTGATTATATTCTTCCCATCTCTCAAGTTCTTCCAAATCTTTTACTCCTCCCTCCCTGCCCTACTTTAAGTTTTTTATGCAAAACAAACAAACAAACAAAAACTCAATACAACAAAAGACCCTAAAACCAAGAAAACAAAATAAAAATATGCCTCAACTGAATAAAAACAAACAAGCAAGCAAAGAAAAATCACTAAACTGTAACTACAATAAAACACACACACACACACACACACACACCAAACAAAAATTCTGAGCAGTTCTGCCTGTCCTGGAGTGGCTGATACACACAATATCACTGTACTGGGGAAAACTGATTTTCCCTCTCCTAGAATGTGTAAGTGACAGTTCATTTATTAAACTTTACCCTCATGACTAGGTTTTCATTCAATAGTTCTTTTTTTAGTATAATAAAATAAAACAAGACTAAACAAAATATCAGAGTTGAACAAGACAAACCAAGAGAAGAAGAAAACAGCAAATAAAAGGCAATAGAATCAATGACCCACTAATTCACACTCTTAGGAATCCCATAAATACACTCAACTGGAAGCCAGTGTGTATATATATATATATATATATATATATATATATATATATATATATATATATATATATATATATATATATATATTCAGAGCATCTGGTGCAGTCCAGTACAGGCCCTGTCACGCTCTCTCAGGCCCTCTGAGTTCATGAACTTTAGTCATGCTGATTTAGAGCAACTCACTTTCTTGTTGTCTTCCTAACTCTTATGCTCTTTCTGCCTTCTCTTTTTTTGGGGTTCTTTGAGCTCTGAGCTGAGGGATCTGATGGTCACAACCCATTTAGAGCTGAGTGTTCCAAGGTCTCTCACACTCTGCATGTGGTCTGGCTGTAGGTCTCTGTATTAGTCTCTCCGTGCTGCAGGAGGAAGTTTCTCTGATGATGGCTAACCAAGGCAGTGATCTATGAGTACATCGGAATATCACTAGGAACCGTTTTATTACCATAGTTTTTTCTTTTTTTAAGACTAATAATTATTTTTTTCCCCCAAGGTCTCTGGCCTACATAGTATCAGATTCTTGGTCACCCAAGTGTAAGATATGGGTTGCCTCTCTTAGAGTGGGCCTTAAATCAAATAAGACATTGGTTGACTACTCTCCAAAACTTTGTGGTACTATTACTTTAGTATATCTTAAAAGTAGTACACTAAGCTGGGCACACACCTTTAATCCCAGAACTGGGGAGGTGGAGGCTGGCAGATCCCTGTAAGTTCAAGGCCAGCCTGGTCTACAAAAGCAAGTCCAGGACAGCCATGGCTACAAGGAGAAAACCTGTCTTGAAAACAAATAAACAAAAAAAAAAGTAGTACACCATTATAGACAAATCTTTGTGACTGGCTTGGTGTTTATGTTTCTCTTTTTAATAGCAAGCAGAGTGCCTTCCTGTATCACAAATGCTGGTACATAGATACAAATGTCTATAAAGGCACCAGCTCAACATACATGTTCAGTATAGTTGTTGTCTTCACCAATGAGATTTTTCTGTCAGTTTTTGGAGAGCAAGCTATAATTTCAGCAATATCTTGATTATTTCAGGATTCCTAGGGTCCCCTTTTTCCAACATCCCAATTAGTTACAATCCAATCATGGTCCTGGGAGCTTTGTGGGTGGCAAGAGATGAGCAGTTGGGATGGGATCTTTTATGTGCAGAAGCTTCTCAGGATCATTGTGTTTAATTTATCACCTGCTGATATTTTTTCCAGCTTTAAGGGTTTTCTGTTCAGAAAGTCTTTTCCTATGCCAACGAGTTCCAGGCTTTCTCCTCCATCAGCTTCACCGTATCAGGTTTTATGTTGAGGTCTTTGGTAAGTTTGGAGTTGAGTTTTGTGGAGGGTGATAAGTGTGAATCTACTTGGATTTTTCTACTTTGAGATATCCAGTTTGACCAGCAGCCTTTGTGGAAGATGCTGTCTTTTTTTTTTACAGTGTATTTCAAGCCTCTTCATCAAAAATAAGGTGTGTATAAGAGTGTGGATTCGATCCATTTCAATAAACAATGTGTCTGTTTTATGTTAATACTGTGGAGTTTTTGTTACTATAACTCTGTAGTACAACTTGAAATTGGGAAGAATGAGACCACCAGCAGTTCTTTTATTGCTCAGAATTGTTTTAACTATCCCAGGATTTTTATTTTCCATATGAAGTTGAGAATTGTCCTTTCAAGTTCTGTGACGAATTGTGTTGGAATTTTGATGCTGATAACACTGAATCAGTATATTGTTTTTTGGTAAGATATTGCAATGTTACTGTTACCAATCTCTAAGCACAGGAGAACATTCCATCTTCTGATATCTCCTTCAATTTCTTTCTTCAAATGCAAAAATACAAGTCTTTCCCTTGCTTAGCTAGAGTTACTGCAAGATTTTTTGTGTTATTTGAAGCTATTATGAAAAGTGTTGTTTTTTCAATTTCTGTCTCAGTTGTCATTTCTATATATGAAAGTTTCTAATCCGGTGAATTAATTTTGTATCTACCTACTTTGCTGAAAGTGTTTATTAGCTGTAGGAGCTTCACAGTGGAATTTTTGGAGTCGCTTATGCAGGCTATCATTTCACTTCTTCCCTTCCAGTTAGGAAACCCTTAATCTCTTCCAGTTGTCTTGTGGTTCTAGCTAAGACTTCAAGTACTGTATTGAATAAATATTGGAAGAGTGGACAATATTGTCTTGTTCCTAATTTTAATGGAATTGCTTTGAATGTCTCTCCATTTAAGTTCATATTAGCTATTGGCTTGTAGCAAACTGCCTTCGTTATGTTGAGGCATGTATCTTGTCTTTCTTATCACTCTAAGACTTTTATCATGAAGAAATTACAGATTTTTTTCCAAAGACCTTTTCTGCATCTAGTGAAATGATCATGTTAAAAGCCAACAGTTTTTAAATTATCTTTAAAAATTAGAAAAGATAGGGGCATTTTTAAACTCCTTTAATGAAGGCAGTACTGCCATATTACAAAATCAAGTAAAGACACAGAGCCAAAAAGAAAACTATAGGCCAATATCTTCAAATCAATAGATGAAAATAAATAATAAATTTAAGATAGACATTATTGAAATATAAACAGAAAAAATACAAAGAATAAAAACTTATTTTAAAAACATGATTTGGCATAAAATTATGCAAAACAAAGAGAATTATCTGAACTGTAATATATTAAAATATTTGATTTATAAATGAAAATTTTATCCTCACCTTTTCCAAATCCCCATTTAGACATGGTATAGTGCATACGATAAAGAAGACCCTGTTATATTTTTTTTCTGCTGAGGTCTTACACTGTCCTGTATGTATGTCTTCCAAATGTCAGACATTGACTTTTCACAGTTCTGGATGCTTAGATCTCCAAAATCCTCTCAGTATTTCATGAGATCCCATTTCCTAGTTTGTGTAAAGTTGCCTTTTCTGTTGTGCTGTGCTAGAATGGATACAAATGCTTGTCCTTGCCTTCAAGGAACATGAGCCCTATTTGTGTGGCAGCAATCTTATGGCTTAAGCATGTCCAATAGACTCATTAACTGCTTATTATCATAACCTGAGTGTTACTGTTCAACAGCAGCAACAACAATAAATTGGAGGGAGTATGAGTTCATTCTATATAACTGGAAAAGTAGAACTGTCAAATAAGTATTAGGTTAATTTAAATGGGTTTTAATTCTAAAGTTTGAATTATTCTTCACTTGTAAACTATTGAAAATACAAGACATGTCTTACAGGGTAATATGAAAGAAGTCTGTGTATATTTCTGAGTCACATTGTATAAACATGTATATGCATGTATATTTCTGGGTATATACATGTTTACGTACATGTAGTTAGATGTATTCAATATTTTTGGGGCAGGGGAGTTAAATTCCTCCCTATGTATGGATAACTTGCATCTAGTCACTAAATTCGGATTTGATGACCCAGTTAGCCCTTTGTATATATGTTTAAATGCAAATATTATAGACCTGGGTAAAAAGAGCAAAGCTATTTCAAAGAATGTTTATACTTCAACATTTTATGACTGGTGATTATAAATAATGTTTTCTTATGGTGTAAGTCAAAATGGTAGTGTGAGAAATATTGATAGCAAGAGAGTGTAGCCAAAACACACTGCTATCTAATGCTTGATAAAAATGATTCTCTTAGAAAAAACAAAAGCTATATAGTTTTGTAATTTTTAACAAAAACAAAATAAAATATACTTTTTATAAAAACAAAGCTCCACCACTAAATAGTCACACTACCTGCAGCATCTTTATTAAATCATGTGCACAAATGCAAAATGGTTTGTGCAAATAGGACTTTGTTTTTATTTATCCTGAATGGGCAGGTGTTGGAAATACTATAATGAAAGTCATTAGGAAGAGAAGCAGCTCTGAATCCCAGGCCACTGTTTCCATCACTCATAAGTATACTGGTTTTAGTACACATTTGCTTTGTTGATTTATCCAGCTATTTTCTCCCATGTGAAGGAATTAAACTGCCATAAATGATTCCTTTCAGCAATTTAAGCATTATTTTGTTACCAAATCACAAATGTAGAACAAGGACAATACTTCAGTGTAGTGCAAACACTAGGAGACATACATAGCCATCTGTGAAAATGGATTAGCGAAGTGAAAAAATAATCCATTTTTCTTAGTAGCTAGGGACATCTTAGGGTTTGAAATAATTTTTGTAATATCAAAACATAATTATTTTAAAATAAAATATGTATGTGAAACTATCAGAGAACATTATTAACACTGGACAATGGACATACTGCATAGAATATAGATAAGAATAAAGAAGACAGGCAATGTTTTTTCCTGGTAGCACCAGGGTCAGTAGAGATGTCTAACCTTTTGTCACTACACAGATATCAGGAAGTATATGCTTAAAAGCAATTAGAAAATACAGTTTGTGGTTAAATATGGTTGTAAAAGGATGAATGTTGAAATTATGATAAATATGGAATACGTTCATTTTTATTGCCCCCCCCTCTCCCTCTCTCTCTCTCATTCTCTTTAGAATTTCTTCTTATATATATATTCTGACCACTGTTTTCTTCCTCATTTCCTCCCACCTCCATATCCAGTCACCCACCCAGATCCACTCCTCCTGTGTTGTCTTCGGAAATCTCTAGGCCTGCCAGGAATATCAACCTATCGTGGCATTTTAAGTTACAACAAGATTAGGCACATACCCTCATATTAAGGCTGGATACAGCAACCAAGTAGGAGGAAAAGTGTCCCAAAAATAGACAAGAGTCAGAGACAGCTCCACTTCCAATATTAGTAGTCCCCCAAGAGCACCAAGCAATACAACCATGATACTTCACTGTTAACAAGAGTGGGCAAAATGAGAAAATAAAACTACAAAATATTCCAATTGCTATCTGTCTCCTTGTACACACCTTACACTGCCAAGATGCATCATAACAATATGTAGCATATAAATTAATTTATTCTTCATATGTGTGTAGCAACCCTGAGCTAATGGCGATTCTCTTTACTATATCAGCTTTTCTACCCCTGAGTTACTTATTTTTAGTCCTTCTGCAAATTAAAATTATCTGATTAATATGGGAAAATATAGGCTCTTTACTCAAGTTATTACGTTGTAAAATGTTTATATTTCTGTTTATAAGTTTTTCGGCTTCCTTTGTAAATCTATTATCTACACCTTACAGTGTATGCAAAGTGAGGAAATAAAAAGATAGAATCAAATATGACTCAAATCCTAAAACTGTCTGACCATATATTCAGGCCTCTAGATATCAATTCAAACTGAAAATAGTGCAAATAAAACGGTATTTTCACCACTTATCATAAGATGTAGCATTTAATGAATGTTCCCATTATCATGCCATGTGAGGCAGGGCCTAAATTTAAACATGCATTTTTCCAATTCACACTCAGAGTAAATGAATAGGTCATCTTATATGTCTTTAGTACTCACCTATACAATACATAGGCTAATGGATGTCACATCTAATTAGATGAGAATTTTCCTAATTGATTTCAGTAGCTCGGTTACTTGGTATATAAATTCACTGGTATTTTATTAACTCATTTCAGTTATATTGTAAAGTGTTCCATTTAATAGCCTTTGAATTTGTGACCTTCAGTTATCATCTATAAAAAAAAAGTATGGGTATTAGCTATCATTTTTAGGGTGGTTTCAGATGGTAATTAGCTACAGTATGCAGAAATGTACCATGTAAAAAAGACATATTACATACTCATTAATTTTGTATTATGCACTTGAAGCTATTGTATACAATGCCACACTCAAATTAATTCTTAATAAATCTCAGGTGTCTCCACCCCATAGCATGTGAAACCATAGAACCAAGGATACCTATGAATAATAGTGCCAACCATAAAATCATAAGATTATTACACAGTACCATTCTTTTGAAATTTTTTTATTTTCTTAAAAACTTAATACTAATTAATTTAATTTACCTCCCAATCATAGAGCACAGGTTGACAGGTTTGCACACTCTTTTACTACTGAGCTCTTCTACCCATTTCACTGCAACTTACTTTTGGAACTCTTGTGTTCTTCTTGTGCATGAACTTTGTATGACAACAGTGTACCAAGTTACTAAAAAATAAAATAAATTATCAAATAACACCCCTTATAATGTTTTATGTACAATTTTTATGCTGTGAGTATACAATGCTGTGCTTGGGTATATGAATCTTGTGGTCCAGGTATTAAATGCACATACATATTCTGATACTGTTGATATCTACTATTAATACTACTCATTAACTCTGAAGAAATGTTTTACTAATTTCTGTTCTCTCTCTCAATCCCTTTCCCAGCTCTCCCCATACTTGACTCCCACCCGTATTATTTTTCCACCCCCCTCTCCCACCCACGTCCCAACTTCCATGTACTTCAGATGTCTATTTTAGTTCCCCTTTTCAGCGAGATTCAAGAAACCTCCCTTGGGCCCTCTTTGGATTCTTAGGGTCTGTGGATTGTAGCATGGTTACCCTGTATTTTATGGTTAATATACATTTATAAATGAGTACATAACATTTCTGTCTTTCTGGGTCTGGGTTACTTCACTCAGGATGATTGTTTGTAGTTCCAAGGGATGAAATTCCTAATCATAATGTGCACGAGTCCACATTTATGTACCTACATGTGCATAGACCCTTTCAAACACATGTACACCCACATACAAAAACATACATAAAAGTAAATATTCAAACACACATGAATAAAAAGCATAAATTCACACCCTGGGAAGATGACAAAGCATTATGCTAAAATCCTCAGAACCAATCGTGGATAGATATATCCTGGCTAGATATTTGTAATTTTAAGAAACATGCTTTACATTTCTCCACACATTTTACAGGAGACAATTAGTATTGTGATGACCCTTTAGGTATAAATGTATAGCATTCATTTTGGTGCCCATTCTTTTAATGTCCATTTTTCTTAGATTAAGGAAATGTAAATAGAGTTGCTTGCTTAAAGAATCTTAGGTTATTTTCTGTTCTTTAAGACAGTGTTATTCTGGGAATAAATAAGGTTGGAGTCATAATAATATTTTAAAGCAATATCTATTATGCCACCTATTTTCTCATGAGGACTGTGATATAGAATAATATGGCTTAGACATTATAATCCCCACATCTCTATATTCTAAGTTCCTGTATACCATTTACAAATACCACTGACTGTGTTTCTGAAGATAGGTGTGAAATGAAACTGCCATGAATATCCTAATGTTGTGTTCAAAGGTAGTAGGGTACATAAACTACCTATGGCTAATGGGAAGCAACTGCTTCCCCAGAATGAGGTGAAAGATTCTGTTAATAATGAGTGCCCCATCACTCATGATCTTCAGAAAACAATGACCTCTCAAAGTGTTGTGTGACTTTTCCTACTAATTAAATGTAGTGGTTTTACAGGGATATAGAAAAAAAAAACCCAGTAGAATCCTCCCTTTGAAAGCATCCTGAAAAATTCTACAAAGCAAAGGAAATCAGTCAAAACCTTTCTCCTACAGTGCACAACTCTGACACATGCTCAAATTGTTTTCTGTATTATTAAAAATATTCCCTTCTGGGAACTGGCTTTAAGACCTCATATTGGTTTTGGTATTAAAATGTGGGGAATAAGCAGGGACAAGATATCTAAAATAAGTCATTTCACCAGAAAATAGTCATTATCTAAACTAAATACCACAAGTCTCATCTCCATGCTCTTTAGGATATGAAGGGGATATATCACAGCCTTAAACCCGAAACTTATGAACTTGTGTAGAGCTTAAAGACTTCCTAGGGTTGGAGGGTAATTCTCCAAACTCTAAGAGTCCAAGGCAATACAGTTCCAGCCTCAACTACAGCAACATTTTTATTAGCAGAGTTATGACTACAGCTAGAGACTGATGATGGAGAATCTGAGACAGTCAATAAGAAGCAGTGTTCCTGGCCCCTCCCTGCTGAACCAATCCCTCTGAATGAGATAGTATAACCTCTGCCCCTTTTTATGGAGCATAACAAATTTAGAAACTGCTATTGATACCTGCTGTGCAGTTCAGCTCCTTGTCAGTAATCATTCCTGATGATGAAACATTTAAATGGCATAACTTGTTTCCTAGACCCATCTTAAAAGCTCACTATAGATCTTCCATGTCATGAGCTGATTATTATTTCAGGACACTGCTTATGGTTTAAACTGCAGTTCATTCTTTAAAATAATCTGCTAGGTTTCAAATGTAGGCAGATTGTCCCACCGTCACTGGCTGTTGCTGCTTCCGGACAGCAGCTCATTCCAGACTGTATAGAGGCAACACTTCACATGCATTTAAGATAGTAAAAAAAAACCCAGCTTATTTATTGTTTATTAAGATGACAATAATTTCAGTATATCCATCGAAATTTCTTGTTTACAAAACAATTAGCAGTTAAAAGTATATAATATCTCAAAGAAGCAAGCCTTAGCATCCAAGACTTGAGACTGAGGGATGTCTGGAACCAATTGACTCCTCGCATCGCTCACTGAAGACAATTTTCTAGTCTTCTGCTAATGTATTGCAGATGGAAACAGTATACCAGGAAGCCTCTTTTCACAGGCACTTGTTGTTAAAGTCAGACTGGCAGATTTGGAAACAAATATACAAGACGATAGTTACACTTCAGACAAACAATGATCTGTTCTGTACCATTACACCAAATGTTAAGGGTATTCTAGTAGTATCAGCAATTAAACATTAATGAGTATGTGCTATTTTACCATACCAGGTTAGAGGGTTTTTATTCCAACATGTATTAATTAGCCATAAACTTGTATTCTTGCAAACTTCAAGTGCCCCAGTCTTAAACTCAGAAATTGATTCTAAATATCTAAATTGATGGTGTTATTGATTGATTACTTAAGCATGAATAAAATCTAGACTTTATCCCAATATTTTTGGGTGCTTTGAATTGCAGATTTGTCAAAGTTTCATAATGGCCTTCTGATCTGATCATATATAGCCCAGCAAAATTTCTTGAATGACAGACTTCATATCATACTGAACTGCATACTTCATACCTCTGAGTATGGAGACATCTTCATTATATTCAGCTGAAGAAGGAGAT
Organism: Acomys russatus; assembly: GCF_903995435.1. Taxonomy (NCBI): domain Eukaryota; kingdom Metazoa; phylum Chordata; class Mammalia; order Rodentia; family Muridae; genus Acomys; species Acomys russatus. Next base: position 61,587,006 of record NC_067138.1, read on the forward strand.
GAGCTTATTGTATACAGCTAAAGAGCAAGAGACAGGTTAACTCATCTTAGTAGTGGGTCTATATAGTAGTATAGTTTAGGTGGCAATCATCCAGTTGGAGGAAACTATGGCTGACAGTTTCTGAAAACATTCATTTTTAGCAAAAGGCCAATTGTTTGTTATATTTGTACTTGGACCAGAGTAAGGCCTTGCCATTCTCATGGATCTGAGGCATTGGGATCCTTTAGATGGATCCAACATTGTCCTGGGTACTGCCGAGACAGGGTAAATAAGTCCTCAATAGTTCCTGCCTCACATTTATGTCTGTCAGATATATTGGGCCAGAAGACTGAAGATGATGCTCCAACATTATAGAGAATTTTGGATGACTGTTCAAGCAGCAAACTGTCTCTGTCGTCTTCTCATTTGGGAAGTTGCTAACCAGCACTCCCCGCATAATCAGGAAATTAGTTTTATTCCTTCTCTAATTTCTGATGGGGTTGAAGACCAGATAGTTTAGGTACAATTAAGCTTAGTTGTCTAGAGGTTAAGATGTTTTTAGGTCTAGATAGTTATTTTAAGTTGATAATGATGAGATCGGCTAGAAATTGATTTACATTCAGTATTTTAGATTCACCAAGACAGGAAAGATGTTTTCTTCAAGGCTGCCAAATACATATATACAAAACTCAATGAACCTAACATTTTTATAATTTCAGATTGTTTCATGGCTCTTCTTGCTGTAGGTACTTTATTGTATATACATGTAATCATATAAATGTATATATAATAAAATAAAAAATCTAAAAACCTCTTGTTTTAACAAATAGATTACAAATTCTCTATAAATTTTAAAGATTCTTAAGTATGAATGATAGACTTTTTAAGAGCTTTCTCTGAGATGTTACGGATTTTTACCATATAATATCTGCTTGTCTTCCTTGTCTATAAGCTCAGAAATTAGAAATTAAATATAGATGAACATTGAATTCAACAAAAGACATATCTTATAAGGCAGCAAATGCTTTCCTGAATTCGGAGCTGAAATTACTGACTTAACAATCTCAAAGTTATCCTTAGATGCCTGAGGCAACAAAATCTAGTCTTTCTTCAGTCTTCCTTTCTCTCATTATGAGTTCGATAATTAATTCATTTAAAGTGTATTTTAATATATATGGCTACTTTTCATGATGACATGTTTCAATGAGACTTATGTATTTATGTTATATGAGTGGAATCATTATGTAATACTTACCAGTGGACTCTTCTAATTACTCTTCAGTTGTGAACTTTATCTACTTTAATTAGTTAAAATAGTATGAATTTGTGAAATTTAAATTACTTAGCAAATTGCAGAAAGAAAAATAGAGGTAAATAAAGTAGACAATTCAATTCCTAAAAATAATATTGTCTTGAACTCTGTTAAGCACTGGAAATGTATTTCTCTTGCTCCACTTTTGAAAGCAATAGAAGGAAACATGAATAGGAAACATGGCACACATAGAAGAGTGACAGAACGGGAGAAAGTAGAGAGGACAAAGACTGGGAAGAAAAAAAGCTAGAAAAATGAGTAATCCATAAAAAATCTGCAATGTAAAGTAGAAAATGATTCCTACTGAAACCGCTATAAAATATTTATTGCAATAGAAGTTTCCTAAATATGTGTGCACATATTTTTCTTTCTCTGTCATAAACATTTACTAGATGTATAATTCTCATAATAACAAGATACAAATCTCCAATAGACAGAATAGGATTTATTTAATGCTACTTAAATTTTACTTACATTTACTGTGTCAATGGTGGGTGAATATCCTAGAGTCTACATGTGGAGGTCAGGAGTCAACATAGAAAACAATGAAACATACAAACTATCTACTTTTCCTCCTCTACCACTTAAGTCTTCAGACTTGAGTTTGGAGCTCATCATCTTCTATGAAGTAGTGTGGGTGTTGCCAAGAATTAAGCTGTCTCATTGTAAACGTGACTTTAAAATAATAAGAGCATCTTTAAATGTCATATTCTATATATTGCTGAGGCTTTTAGAAACCTTATCTATTTTACCTTATCTTTCTATAGAATTTTATCTATCATTTACACCTAGGATATATATAGCCATGACTTGATCAACTAAAAATTAACTTGTATAACTTACTTATTCTCAATAGCCTGCAATGGCACTTTCAAATTATTGGAAATAAACCTTGAATTATAATGGATTTGTATGGGTACAATATGCCATGTTAGAGTATATATGTGTGTATGTATATATATGTGTGTGTGTGTGTGTGTGTGTGTGTGTGTGTACATATATAGTGTGTGAACAATAATCTTAAATTTGAAATCTATATGAATGTATCAAAAATTAAACTTATTTTCTGTATAAATACAAAATTATTTACCAGTGAATTAAAAATAACCTTGCAAGTAACAATTAAGACATTAAGTTGAGGACTAGATTCACTAATCTACTTTTTGTCCTATTATCCCTATATATTTCTATATTTCCCTTCTTTCTTTTCAATCCCTATATCCAAACCTAAGATTGCAAAATAAAGGAAAAGATAAATATCTCTGAATTTAACCTTGTTTTCTCTCTAAATAAGACCAATAATAACTTATAACCAATTCCCAATGAAAACAAACACCTATCGTCCATGAAAGCAACCAAAAACCTATGCAATCCCCTTAAGGGAAATGGCATGTTGTTCTCTTAAGGTTTCTTCCTGTTGACTTGGGACTAATAATATCTTTGAAGAGGCCCAAATAAAATTGGAGAACACGGTTAAACAATCTAGGAATAGCATTTGTGGTCCAGTTTCTAAACATTGAGAATTAGAGTACTGTGTGAGACAGTCTGAAGTGCTGGACCAATTGGGATTGGAAGCTGTCTTTGAAGCTGTCCTGTTCTGATGCGGAACAGAAACCAAAGCACTTGGTGCTGGACTATGAAGGATGCAGTATGTCAGAGTCTAGCATGCTTAGAGGAATGAATCCTGTCCAGTCTGATCCAGTGTCAGTGTCTGGTTCTTTTGTTCTGAAAACTTATAATTTTTCCCAAGCATTGTAACGTCCTAAAATTATAAATGTATGAGGTGTGCGTGATGCACTGAACAATTAAAGCTGCTTCTCTGCTCTTTTATGAGAAAAAAAAATGACATTGTAAATATTCATTTCTGATATATTAAGAATGTCACCTAATAATAAATCATAGATATTCTGTAAGCAACAAGAAGCATTGTCTATGCATAGACACTCATGTCTCAGCCAGTCTCAAAGCTATTCCCATATAGTGGGATTAGAAGTGTAAGTATACTAGCTTGTTCTGCAGTTCGAATCTCTACAGCCCAATTGTAGCCTCCTCACTCATTGCCTCCTGATCCCACTCTCCCTCCCTTACTCCCTCTCCCTACCTCCCCTATTCCTCAGAAGGAGAGCCCTCTTTTCATAACATCTAACCTCACCCTAACCCACTCTCATCTTTCCTACCTGTATCTTCTTCTTCTGTTGCCTGGAAAGGCCTCCCGGCCAGGAGAAAGGGATCAACATCGGTGGTCCAGATTCCACGTCAGAAGTAGTTATTACTCCCCATATTGTGGAGCCCACAAGGAGACTGTGCTGCCAATCTACTACATCTGAACAGAGGGTCTAGGTCCACATCATACATTGTCTTTGCTTGGTGTATCAGTCTTTGTATTTTGGTGTGGTTATCCTATATTACATGGCTAATATCTGCTTATGAGTGAGTGTACACCATGCATGTCTTTCTGGGTCTGGGTTATATTACTCAGGATGATCTTTTCTAGTTCTACCCATTTGCCTGTACATTTCAAGATTTCCTTGTTTTTAATAGCTGGGTAGTATTCTGTTGTGTAAATGTACCACAGTTTCTTTATTCATTCCTCAGTTGAGGGACTTCTAGGTTGTTTTCAGGTTTTGGCTATTACAAATAAAGCTGCTATGAACATAGTTGAGGGAATGTCCTTGTTGTATGATGCAGCATCTTTTAGGTATAGGCCCAGGAGTGGTAAGGCAGGGCCTTGAAGTGGAATTATTCCCAATTTCATGAGAAAGTGCCAGATTGATTTCCAAAGTGGTTGTACAAGTTTGCACTGCCACCAGCAATGGAGGAGTGTTCCCCTTTCTCCACATACTCACCAGCACGTGTTTCACTTGAGTTTTTGATCTTAGTCTTTGGGATAGGTACAAGATGGAACCTCAGAGTCCTTTTGATTTGCATTTCCCTGATGACTAGGAATGTTGAAAATTTCTTTAAGTGTTTCTCAGATGTTTGATATTCCTCTGTTTAGAATTCTCTGTTTAGCTCTGCACCCATATTTTTAAATTGGAATATTTGATTTGGTGGTGTTTAATTTCTTGAGTTCTTTTTTTATCAGTACACTTTAACAAGCCAACTTCCTGTCAGTTTATCTGTCATTGCTATCTTTTCCAGAAGTACTTGTGAATCCTATGAAAATCCCCATCATAAAGCAAGTCCTAGACACTTACGTGTTGAATTCTCATCCATACCCTGCCATCATTTAATATGTTGAACCCCTAAGGCCACAGCTCCTAACAATATGACTATGTTTGAGAATAAGGTCTTCAAATAGTATTAAGGTAAAATGTGGCCATAAGGGTAGGAGTTTTAATTCAATTTAATTGTTATTGTTACATGCAGAGACATTAAAATGTATGTTCACAAAGAAAAGATCTCACAAGGACACTCACTGGTAAGTATACAGGCTTCTCTGCACCTGTCCTTCAGAACATCCATATCAGATTTTTGGTTCTCAGAAATATATATGCATGTGTGTGTGTGTGTGTGTGTGTGTGTGTGTGTGTGTGTGTGTGTGTGTGTGCGCTTATATATTTAATTCTATATCAGAGACAGCCCCCACCTCCAATGTTAGGATTCCCACAAGAAAACCAGGCTAACCAACATAACATATGTGCAACAGGCCTCGGTCAGTCCCATACAGGCTCCCTAGTTGGCAGTTCTGTCTCCATGAGGCCCTATAGACACAGATTAGTTGATTCTGTTGTTTTCTTGTAGTTCACTTGACTCCTCTGTCTTCAATCAATTCTTTCTCCCCCTCTATAGCCAGATTCCCCAAGCTTTGCCTAATATTTGAATGTTTGGCTGTGGGTCTCTGCATCTATTTCCATCATTTGTTGGATGAAGTTTCTTTGATGATGATTGTGCTAGGCACCGATCTATGAGCATAGCAGAATATCATTTCAAAGACTTTTTCCCGCCCTGTTTGGTTCTATCATAGGTTTCTGGCTATCCAGCCTCTAGGTACTGGCCCTACAGGCAGTGTCAGGGTGGGCTTTCTTCATGGCATGTATCTCAAGCTGGACCAGTCAGTGGTTGGTCACTCTCACAATATCTGTGCTACCTTTATTGCAGAATGTCTCACATACAGGACAAATGGTAATACAAAAGTTACAGGGCTGGATTTGTGTCCCAATCACTCCACTGGAGGTCTTTCCTGGTTACAAGAAATGTCCAGATCTGGCACCAAAGACTCCAATTCTAGGAGCCTTAGCTAGTGTCACCCTAATAGACCCTGGGAGTTTCCATTGCACTAGGTTTCTAGCTTATCCCAGAGATCTCCCCTGATTCCAGTTATCTCTCACTACTCTCTCCGTCCATCCTTCTCCACAATTCATTGTCCCTGTTCTCATCCCCTCTGCCCATCCAGGTACCACTCCCCAGTACACTCATGGAGTCAGATCTATTTCTCTGTCACAGTGAGATTCAAGCACAACCAACTCCCCCGTAAGCCCTCCTTGTAACTTAGCTTCCCTGGGACTGTTGGTTATAAAATGGGTATCCTTTACTATATAGCAAATACCTACTTATAAGTAAATATGTACTATTTTTGTCTTTCTGGGTCTGGATTCCTCACTCAAGATAATCTTTTCTAAATCCCTCTACCTGCTTGCAAATTTTAAGACATCATTAATTTCAACAGCTGAGTAATGTTCCATTGTGTAAATGTGATGCATTTTCCTTTTCCATTCTTCAGTTGAGGCACAGGAAGGTTCTCTCCAGCTTCTTGCTATTATACATAAAGCTTCTATAAACAGTCAAGCAAGCATCCTTGTGATATGGTGGAGGAGCATTCCTTGGGTATATGTGCAGGAGTGATATAGCTGGGCTTTGAGGTAGATTAACTCCATTTTTTTTTGAGAAATCACCATATTGATTTTTAAAGTGACTGTTCTTGTTTTCAGTTCCACCATCAATTGGGGAGTATTCCCGTTGCTCACATCCACACCGCAAGAGCTGTCACTTTTGTTTTTTATTTTGGCCATTCTAACAAGTGTGAGATAGAATCTTAGCATCCATTTGATTTCTATTTCCATGAAGGATAAGGATACTGAACATTTCTTGAAATGTTCTCCGCCATTTGAAATTCCTTTGTTGAGAATTATTTAGTGCTCTACCCCATTTTTAATTGGGTTGTTTGGTTTGTTGGTGACTAGTTTCATGACTTCCTTATATAACGTGGATACCAATGCTTTGTCAAATGTTGGGTTGGTAAAGAATTTCCCAGTCAGCAGTCTGCCATTTTGTTCTTTTTACTGTGTCTTTTTCCTTAAAGAGGGTTTTCAGTTTCATGGGCCCCATTTATTAATCATTAATGTTTATTCCTACACTATTGGTGTTCTGTTCCTGAGATTCTCTCCTGTGCCAATTCTTTCCAGGGTATTCTCCACATTCTCTTATCATTTTAAGTGTGTCTGGTTTTATACTGAGGTCTTTGATCCACTTTGACTTAAGGTTGTGCAGGGTGATAGATTTTATCTATTTGCATTCTTCTATGTGATGATGACAGTTACACTAGCACCATTTTTGAAAAATGCTGTCTTTTTTTCTGCTGTGTAATTTTATCTTTGTTGCTAAAAATCAAGTGTCCATAGATGTGTGGATTTACTTCTGGGTCTTTGATTCAATTCCATTGATCAACTTGTCTGTTTTTATGCCAGTACCGTGCCATTTATATTACTATTGCTCTCTAGCACAGCTTGAAATCAGGGATGTTGATACCTCTGGAAGTGCTTTTATTCTTCAGGATTGTTTTAGCTATTCTGGGGTTTCTGTTTTTCCATACAGAGTTCATTATTGTTCTTTCAAGCTCTATAAAGAGTTGAGTTAGAATTTTGATGGGAATTGTGTTGAATCTGTGGATTGCTTTTAATATAATAGCTAGTTTTACTATGCTAATTCTATGGATGCAGGAACATGGGAGATCTCTCCATCTTCTGATATCTTCTCCAATTTCCTTCTTCAAGAACTTGAAGATGTCTGGGTCTTTCACTTGCTTGGTTAGATTTACACGAAGATATTGTGTAGTAGCTGTCACTATTGTAAATGGTGTGTTTTCCTGATGTCTCTCTCAGCCTGTTTGTCATTTGTATATTAGAGAGATACTGTTTTTTTAATTAACTTTGTTTCCAGCCCCTTTGCTGAAGGTATTTTTTTAGCTATAGCCATTCCTGGTAGACTTTTTGTGGGTGCATAGTTATACTATCTTATCCTCCACAGATAATGATACTTTGACCTCTTTCTTTCCAAATGTACCCCACTGATCTCCTTTCATTGTCATATGGTTCCAATTAAAACTTTAAGTGCTATATTTAATATATTGTAGGAATTAAATGACCAATGAAGCAAAAAACATAGTGAGGCATAAGGCACAAAAACTAAAGATATTTTAATTTCTGCACAGAACATGGGGCTAATAGCCATCCCATAAGTCAGTAGCATTCTGAATAATTTCTAATGAGCTGCAGCAAATTTGGCTGGCAAGAGTAAGAATGTCTTATGTTTTTCCCTGGGAACAATGAAACCCAGGATTTCTTAGTAAATTAAGTAGAAATTGGAAATAAAATGGCATGTATGTATGCAAGTATGGTGTTTAATGTCTTGAATAGTTGTTTAATAAAAAGCATATATGCCAAAATTAAAGAATACAGTTTGATTTTTAAAAAGATTTATTCCACTAAGTGCACATTACAATACACAGAATACTTCAGGAAATATCTTAGTGACTAGAGCACTACCCAAAGGAAATATGTGTTGAAATAATGCTGGGTCATTAGTATTTTTCTCCTAGGTATTTCAATGAATAGCCAGGCAAAGATAAGGTGCTTAATGAGATTTACCTGCATGCAGTGGTTACTTTGTGGTCAAGAAGAGAAAATATGAAGTATAATCAGAAATAACTTCTAATGTCTGATAAAGATGGACAGGCATATGTGGACACAATAAAGTTTCAGAGGTTCAGTGAAGAAAGTACAACATTCTTTATAATTATGAGGTTGATTGGAGTTGGAAATATAGATTAAATTAGATTGGAGTAGGTTGTATAATTTTCTAGCTATTTTTCTATTTTTAAAGGTTTGGTTTTTTTTTATTATTTTCCAAGTGACATGTAAATTTCTTAATCATTTGGAATAGTTCCTATACTTGAATAAAGGAAGTTGGTAATTACTTTTGAAGGGGGGATAACTTTTTTGAAATAGAAAATGATGAATAAATATCTCCTGTTATTTTACTAAGAAAATAGCTTAGGTCTCTTGTTAATAAGACAAATAAAACTTGAAATGCAACAGAAGTGAAGTGAAAAGTGCAGAGTGTGGTACAAAGAATAGACAAAGGAGTCATAAGTTGTTTCTCTGAAAGAAAAAAAAGTGAATACTGTTAGTTTTTCTTCATGTGCAAGATATCAATTTGTATTCTATAATTAATTTAGGAATAACTAAGAAAAACCACTGAACAGATTTATCATAATAGAATCTTCTCCATAGGGCACAGATACAATAGTTCTAAGCAAAGTTAGTACAATCTGGATTGCTCAGGCAGATTTCAACACTGTCAGTACGGATGCAATAGAGCTGTCACTGTACAAGAGGAAAACTGCATATCTGTAGCCCAAAGTGTTCCTATGTCTCAAAGGCCCTTCTGTGAGTTCAGCATAGCTAGACTAGTCTCTAGGCCAAGAGAAATATGGAAGATAATAAAACTTCGTCCTCTTTTTCTTTTGTGGCATGTCATTCCCTTCTGTGTTTTATCTGACAAACCGAGACATAGTTCATCTGCTCTGGACAGATGAACCTCTTGTGATATAAACTCCCCTTCTCTGTATGGAAGAACAGCATCAGTGTGTCCTTTATTTTGGAAGATCAGCGTAAGTGTGTCCTTTATAGTTGCTGAACTTTCATCTCTTTAAACAATTCTGACATCTGGTATGAAGCTTGGAATATCAACTTGTGATTGTATGTATGTACATGATCTGCATGTTATGTGCATGTACATTCATGTATATGTGTGTATAACGTATGTGTGTGTGTGTGTGCATGTGTGTGTGTGTGTGTGTGTGTGTGTGTGTGTGTGTGTGTGTGCAAGTCCAAACATCCCATGGAACATGTTGAGGACGAGGACAAGCTCAGATTTTGGTCCTTACCTTCTACCATGTTTTTTGTAGTTTTTCTTTTTTTATTAAATACTGTTTTATTTTTAATATACATGTATATTATTACACATATATACAATTAAATGCTACATTCTTAGTGTTTTGAATATTTGTATTTAGCATCCTTGAAGGAAACATCTTTCCCTTCTTGGTGCATTTAAAATTCTGAATGAAAACCAATATTTATCATATCTCATCATTATTGACTTAAAACATCTATCTAAAATAAAAACATCTTAATCCCTAAACAACTATGCTTAATTTTAAAACTAAACTATCTAGTCTTCAAACCCATCACAGTCTTGAGAAGCAATACAATTAATTACCTGAATATACAGATGGTGCAGGTTAGCAGATTCCCAAATGAGAAGATGACCAGGACAGTTTGCTACTTGAGCAGTCACCCAAAACTCTCTAAACACTGGAGCATTGTCTCCAGCATTTGGAACCATATATCTGGCAGACATATTTGTGAGGCAGGATGTATCAAGGACTTGTATCTTAGCCAAGTTTGCCTGTCAACTCTGCCTTCATCCAAGCTTGCCCATTTTTAGGCAGAATTCTATCTGTGGCAGAAATAAGGATATTTTGCCCAGTGGCTTGTTTGCCACATTTGAAGCCATCTCCATAAGGAGGTTCTTTGATGCTCATCATCTTCTTTGAGGTAGACTGGGATTTGCCAGGAGTTAACCTGTTTCATTGTCAGTGAATCTTTAAAATAATAAAAACATTTTTAAGTACCATATTCTGTATGTCTGTGAGGTATATGAAGATTGTATCTAACTAATTTACCTTACTTTTCTACAGAATCATATCTGTTGCACTAAGATATATATTCTTGTGATAAAAATAGACTAGTAATTGGTATGACCATGATTTGATAAGATAAAATTAATTTGTATAACTTATTTATCCTAACAGCCTACAATAGCACTTTCAAAGTATTGCAAGTAAACCTTGTATTGTATTTTAATTATATGGGTACGATACCACATATTAGAGTAGAAATATATATACACATATATATGATGTGTGTGAAGAATAATCTTAAATTTGAATTTTATGCAACTGTACTAAAATTAAACTTATTTTACATCTATATACAAAGTTCTATACCAGAGAATTAAAAATAACCTCATGAGTGACAATTAAGGCATTAAAATGAGGAGTAGATCCACTAATTTAATTTTTTTATTTTCCCTATATATTTCTGTAACCCTGCTTCTTTCTGTTCAACCCCAAATCCAAATCTAAGAGTGTAAGGTAAAGTAAAAGAGAGATATCTTTGAGTCCAACCTTATTTTCTCTCTGAATAAGACCAATAACAACTTATAACCAACTTTCATTGAAAATAAGCCTCGATAACCTAAGAAAACAACCAAAACCCTACCCAACCCCCTTAAAGAAAATGTGGTATCATTCTCTTTAGATTTCTTCTTGCTGACTTGGGATGAATAATAACTAAGATTGGGTCCATATAAAATTTCAGAAATGATTAAACAAGCTAGGAATAGCATTTGTGCTCCAGTTTCTAAATGTTAATGGTGTGGGGATCCCTTTTTCTAAGAGGTAGGGGAGGGGAGATAGAGAGTGAGACTGAGAAGAGAGGAAGGAGTGGACTATGATTGTGATGTAAAGTGAATAAATAAATTAATTTAAATAGGAATAAATAAGAAAAATGGATAAAAAGATGAAACCACACACCTTCAGTACTCTACTCTCACAAATGGGCAGGTAATCAAAATGAGGCTCAATAGAAGTAATGAAGCTATCAGATGTTATTAAACAAATGAACAGATATCTATAGAGCATTTCACTCAAACATAAAAGAATAAAACTCTCAGCACCTCACAGAAAATTCTCCAATGCTCACCATATACAGAGTCACAGAGCAAGTCTCAACAGATAAAAGAACAATGAAATAACACCCTACATTTTATCAGATCATGGCGGATTGCTGGAGTTCAACAACTGAAGAAATCCTATGAACTCATGGAAATTGAACTACAAATGTACAAGAGGCCTACAGAACACAAATAGAGTAGACCAGAAAAGAAAATTCTCGTTCCACATAATAATCAAAACACAAATAATACATATTAAAAGCTGCAAGTGAAAAAGGCTAAGTAGTATATAATGGCAAACCTATCAGAATCACACACAACTTTTCAGCAGAGACCGTAAAAGTGAGAAGGGCCTGAGGAGAGGTCTGGCAAACCCGAAGAGACCACACATGCTAGTCCAGGCTACTATACCCAGTGAAACTTTCAATATCCATAGATGGAGAAAACAAAATGTTCCATGACAAAAACAAATTCAAACAGTACCTATCCTTAAAGATAGCTCTACAGAAGTTACTAGATGGAAAACTCCAACCCAAAGTGCCAACCTACAACCAGAAAAAAACATAGAAAATAGATTAACTTCACTTTGGGAAAAAAAATGGACAAACACACAAACAGGCTACCACAACCAATATCAAAAGCAAAGAATGTTAACAGTCACTAGTCATTAATATCTCTCAACATCAATGGCCTCAACTCTCCATAAAAAGACACAGACTAACTGAATGGATGTATAAACAAGACTCAACATTCTTATGCATTCAAGAAACTCATCTCAGCCACACTGATAGATATTATCTCAGGGTAAATGGCTGGAAAAATATCTTCCAAGCAAATGGACATAAGAAGTAAGCTGGTGTAGCAATTCTAATATCTAACAAAATAGATTTTCAACCAAAATTTATATTGGGAGACTTTGACACTCCACTTTCACAAAGCAAAAGTCAATGAAACAGAAGGTAAACTGGGAAATTATGAAACTAACTAATGTCATAAATCAAATGGATCTAACAGATATATACAGAAATTTTCACCCAAACATAAAAGATTATGCCTTCTTCTCAGCACCTCATGGAGCATTCTCCAAAACTGACCATATAGTAGGCAACAGAGCAAGCCTCAGCAGATACAAGAAGATTGAAATAATACCTTGTGTCCTATCAGACCACCATAGTCTAAAGCTAGATTTCACAACAACAGAAGTAAGAAAAAGCCTACACACACAAGGAAACTGAACAACTCTCGACTCAGTGACTACTGGGTCAGGGAAGAAAGAAAGAAAAAAATTAGGGACTGCCTGAAATTCAAGGAAAATGAATGTACAATATACTCAAATTGATAGAACACATTGAACTAACAGGAAAATTCATAAGACTAAGTGCATTCATAAACAAACTGGAACCATCTCATATAGGCAACTTAATGACAAAGCTGGAAGTCCTAGGGGGTAAAAAAGAAGCAAAAACACTCAAGTGAAGTAGACTGCTTGAGATAATCAAACTCAGGGCTAAAATCAATAAAGTAGAAACAAATTAAACAATTCAAAGAATCAACAAAACCAAGGGACGGTTCTTTAAGAAAATCAAAAAGATAGACAAATAGTTAAACTAGCTAAAAGGCAGAAAGACTCTATATAAATCAACAATACAGAAATGAAAAGGGAGACATAAAAACCAACACTGAAGAAATACAAAGGAGCATTAGATATTACTTCAAAGCTTATATGTCACCAAATTTGAAAATCTAAAGGAAATGGATAATTTTCTTGATAAATTCCACTTGCAAAAGTTGAATAAAGATCAAATAAACAAATTAAATAGTACTATTTTTCAACAGAAATAGAAGCAGTCATCAAAAGTCTCCCAACCAAAAAAAGCACAGAGCCAGATGGTTTCAGAATTCTACCAGACCTTCGAAAAAGAGATAATAGTGATACTTTTCAAACTACTCCACAAAATAGAAATGTATGGAATATTATCAAACTCATTCTATGAGGCCACAATTACCTTGATACCTAAAACTCACAAAGATCTAAGGGGAAAAAAGAACGTTAGACCAATTTCTCTTATGAACATTGATGAAAATACTCAATAAAGTAACTTGCAAACAGAATCCTAGAATGCATCAAAGATATTATTCATCATGACCAAGTAGGCTTCATCCCAGACATGCAGGGATTCTTCATTATATGGAAATCCATCAATATAATCCACCATATAACCAAATGAAATAACAAAAATACATTATTTTCTCAGATCCTAAAAAAACATTTGACAAAATCCAATACCCACTCAGCTTTAAAGTCTTGTATAGGTAAGGGAACAAGGCACATACCTAAGCACAATAAAGGCTATATATAGCAAGCCAATAGCCAACATCAAATTAAATGGAAAAGAAACTCAAGGAAATTCCACTAAAATCAGGAACTGGACAAGGCTACACACTCTCTCCATATCTCTTCAATACAGTACTTGAAGTTCTAGCTAGAGCAATAAGACAACAAAAGGAGATCATGGGATCCACATCTGAAAGGAGGAAGTCAAGTTATCCATATTCTCAAATAGGATAGTGTACATAAGTGACCCCCAGAATTCTACAGCTGATAAACATTTTCAACAAAGTTGGTGCATAGAAAATCAACTCAAAAATGTCAGTACCCCTCCTGTATACAAATGACAATCATGCAGAGAAATAAATTAGGGAAACTCCACCCTTCATAATAGCCATAAATTATACAAAGTATCCAGGTATAACTCTAACCAAGCAAGTGAAAGACTTGTATGAAAAAAATTTTCAAGTCTCTGAAGAAGGAAATTGAAGATGATATCAGAAAATGGAAAGATCTCTCTTGTTTGTGGACCAGGAAATCGACATAGTAAAAGTGGCCATCTTACTAAAGGCAATTTACAGATTCAATGCAATATTTTTAAAGACCTAGAAAGATCAAATGTCAACTTCATATGAAAAACAAAACAAAACGAAACAAAACCAAACAAAGCAAAACCAGAATAGCTAAAACAATCCTGTACAATAAAAGATCCTGCAGAGGAATCTCCATCCCTAATCTCAAACTGTACAAGGGAGCAACAATAACTAAAACAACACTGTGCTGGCATAGCAATAGGCTGGTTGATCAATGGAATCCAATCAAAGACCCAGAAATAAATCCACACACCTATGAACACTTGATTTTTGAAAAAGAAGCCAAATCCATACAGTAAAAAATGAATAGCATCTTCACCAAATTGTGCTGGCATAATTGAATGACTGCATGTAGAAAAATTCAACTAGATTCATGTTTATCACCATGCACAAAATTCAAGTCCAAGGGTATTATATATGTGTGTAATAATACAAATGTATATGTAAAAATATTTAATACAAATATTAAACAATAAATTGACATGAGAGTTAAACAAAGAATTCTCAACAGATGAATATTGAATAGCTGAGAAGCACTTAAATACTCAACATTCTTAAACTTCAGAGAAATGCAAATCAAAATAACTCTAAGATTCCTTCTTATACCCATCAGAATGACTAAAGGGGAACATTCCTTCATTTACGGTGGGAGTACAAACTTGCACAACCACTTCAGAAATCAATTGGGTACTTTTTCAGAAAATTGGTAGGGAGGGTAGGTGGCACTCAGAGGAAGGGGAAGCAGGCTCTCAGGATGAGGCCTGCAAAAGCTGTGATTGTATGGTGGGGGAGGAGGTCTCCTTTTGTCACAGGTCTAGGGGAGTGGAATAGAATGAAAGATGGAGGGGGAATGGGAAGATACAATTGAGAGGATAGCAATCAGGATGATATATTAAAATAAATTATTTTTAAAAAGAAAAAAAAAGTACAGAAGAAAACAGAAGGTACACATCATTCAAGTCTAGTTTGAAAAAAAATCAAATGGCAGCACATGGTAACAAGCAAGAACAAAGGGAGACACTCCTCCATTGCTGTTAAAATACAAACTTGTATAGCCACTGTAGAAATCAATCTGGAGGTTTATCAGTAACTTAGGAATAGATCTGCCTCAGTACCAGGCTGCACCACTCCTGGGCATGCCCTACAATGCCCCAAAGTCATTTGCTCAACTCTGTTCACAGTAGCTTCATTCATAATAGCCAGAAATTGGAAACAACTCGGATGTCTCTCAAATGAAGAGTGAAGAAAGGAAATGTGATACATCTTCACATTTCAATACTATTCAGCTATTAAAACAAAGACATCTTGAAACTTGCAGGCTAATGGATGGAACTAGAAAAGATCATCCTGAGAGGTAACCCAGACTGCAAATGACAGGTATAATATGCACTCACTTATAAGTGGGATTTAGCCATAAAGAATGGGATAACAATGCCACAATACACAGACCCAAAGAAGCTAAGGAAAAGACAAGGGCGGATGCCTGTATCTCACTCAGAAGTGGAAATAAGATAAACATGTGAGGTGAAAGGAAGGAATTTTTTGAGAGAAAGGGTAGAGATAAGGTGTGAGAAGTACAGAGGTTGTGGTGTGAGGAATGACCAGGAGAGACAATGGAAATTGGTATTGGAGGCACATCTAGGATAGGGTATGTTCCTGGGATTTGTGAGGATAACCTTAGCTGAGACTTTTAGCAGTGTGAGATATGGAGATTAAAGTTTTCACCTCCTGTAGCCAGCTGGAACTTTCATTGTAGCAAGGGAGGGAAAATCACCATAGCTTTAAAACCTTTGATCCAAAATTGGTCTCACCTACAAGTAGTGTAGGGATAAAGATGGATCAGAGATTGTGAGACTGGCCCAAATTGTCACTATTAATGATACTTGGCTATGCTTACAGACAAGAGCTTAGCAAAACTGTCTTTTGGGAGGCTTCACATAAATGCTGATGGAATCATATACAGACACTCACAGCCAAACAATAGGCTGAGCTCTGAGAGCTTTGGGGGAAAGTGGGAAAAAGGAATGAGGGAGCAGGAGGGGTCAAGGACACCACCGGAAGCCCTACAGAGTTAATTAACCTGGAACCATGGGGATGACAGAGACTGAAACACTGATGAAAGAGCATGCATGTGCTAGACCTGCATCCCCTGCAAATATGTAGCCAATGTGCAGCTTGGCCTTCATGTGGGTTCCCCAACATCTGGAGTAGGGACTTTGTCTCACTGTGCTGCCTGCCCTTGGATCTCTTTCCACTGGCTTGCCTACCTTGTCTGGCCTTAGTGAAGGGGATGTGCTTATTCTTGTTTCAACTTGAGGTGCCAATGTGGGTGCTCCTTAGGGGCCTCCCCTTTTCTGAAAAGAAGGAGTTGGCGTAAGAGGGGGAAGAAATAGGAATGAGTGTGACACTGCTAGGAGAGAAAAGATGAGGCTGAAATGAGGCTGTAAAGTGATTAAATAAACAAACAAATGGGAAAAGTATAAAAATTAAGTAAAATTTAATGTTGTAATATGTGTATCCATAGCGTAGACTACTTGAATCATAGTTTCTCTCTTTGTGTTTTGAGGATATATTGTATCGGTAAGTTATGTAGACTAAATATGGAAAATACCTGCTGGCACCCTGGTAGTATATCACTGTATAGAATAGTTTGAAGAAAGAGTTCTACAAAAGACAAGCCCCAGAGTTCTCATTGGTTATTTTATGTGTCTTCCTTCATCAACTGTAGAATTTTTTTTGTTGAGAGGTCTGGGTTACCTCACTTAGGATGATTTTTTTAACTGTAGAACTTTAAAAATTATTTTATTAATTTATTCATATTGCATCTAAATGGTAATCCCCTCCCTTGTATCCTCCCATTCCTCTCTCCCTCCCATTTTCCCCTTACTCCCCTCCCCTATGACTGTGACTGAGGGGGACCTCCTCCCCGTGTATATGCTCATATGGTATCAAGTCTCTTCTTGGTAGAACTGTAGAACTTTTATTGCTGTTTAGAAGCATGTATATCCTTAAAAATGACACATGAAAATCCTATCAACCATGTTAATGGAATCCATGTCATAGTACATTCTATAAGAAAAGAAAACAGACAAATCTGCTAGGGTTTTCATCCATATTGCTGGAAAATAAGCAGTAGAAAAACATATGGATCTTAGAGAAAGTAAAGATGAAAAGAAGAGAGGAAGAGGCAAGAAGAGAGAGAACAACAGCAGATGGAAAGACAGAAAAGGACAGAAGTTTTTCTTGAACAAACACACATTCTAGGAGCTAGTACTTTACAACTAAGCTGTATTTCATGTACTTATATCTGTTCCAGCAGCTGACAGCTTATGTACATCACTAAGGTTTACTATCTGACACAGTGTTGTATCATTTTCTTGCCTCATCAAGAATTTCCTTAAAAAGAAAAAAATTCGTACAGATAATATAAATCAAAATCTTAGTGCCATAAAACTTAATTGTACATCTTGCAAATCTGCCTCATTTTAAGAGGTTATATATGAACAATGCTTTATGTATTTGAGTGGCTTATTTGCCTCATCTGTAAGATAATACAAATGGCAATCAACTTAGAAACCCACACGTGGCAGCTTTTCATGGCACCATTACATCAGTTAGGTGCTATATCTGAAACCCAATGAGTCTGGTAATAACTGTCAGAGAAGCAAGGTTATTAAAGGAGTGCCGATTTCAGCAGGAAAGAGAAGCATCCACAACTGGCTGTCTCCGTAGACTGCCAAAGTACCCAAAATCCTATTCTGCAAAGCTGTAATCTTTAATGTTCCAATAAAAAAAGTAACTCTTTTGTGGGATAGCTATTGTGTTTGTAATTGCAAGCTCAGAAAGCAATTTGCATAATATTCTAAAGGAGCACAGAAAACATGCTGGTAAAAAAAAAAAAATAAAGAAATTTAACATGTCTGGAAAGCCATTTGTCCATGTGATTTTCGGTTCTCATTTATTATTCTTCAATCACTTACCAAGAAATCACTTTATAGTTGAGAAATACAAGTCAGTGGACATGAAGAGTTAAGAAACTTCCTGTACATATTAGGAGCCCATAATGTAATTCTACCTGCAGTAACCAGATAGTAAAGGAGTGACTATTCTTGGTGTGGGTACTCCACTCATTACTTTTCCTGTTACAGTAATCAAGTAGAAGACAGAAGCATTTTAAAGAATGGAGAGTTTGAATCAGCCCACAGATTGATGTCCCAGTCTTCCATAGAAGGGAAGCCATAGCACAAGGGCAAGAAGAGTTTGAGGCAGTTGGTCACTTTGTGTACAGAGTCAGAAGGAAGAAAGAGATGGGAGCTGGTAGTTAGCTGGCTTCTTCCTTAACCTTTTACTGTCTAGAACCAAAATTCTTAAGGTGGAACAGTTCACATTTACGGAAAGTCCTTCTTTCCCATTTAAACTTTTCTGGAAACACCCTCCCAGATGTCACCAAAGTCATGTCTCTTAAGTTATTCTAAATCCTGTTACCAGCCATGCCCACACATTACAGGAATTAAGCAACAAATCAATTCAAATGAGATGATATGTGATGATTAGAAACAAAGTTGAGGAACATATAAATTCACACTGAACATTTATATGTGAATGTAACGTACATCAAAAGAGCTAAGAATATTTTGGACATATAAATGGTTGAAGTTGATTAAGTATGACAAGGATTGAGAAAAACATAGAAGGATGCAGATCAGAAACTGAGAGAACCTGCTGATAAATTTATATGTCTTGTAACACACTCTAAGACTTAATGCTGAAGGCAATTTAAATTCATTAATTTTTTTTATGCTGGAATGAGTTCTAATCTGATTTGCATTTTTAAAAAATCATGGTGGAGCACATTTCACACAGAGGTAAGAACAAAACCTATGAGAAGCCTTTTGCAGCAGTTGAAATGAATGATGAAAGGAGACATGCAAAGAGGGGTATGGAAGAAAGGATATGAATTATTAAATATCAAGAAGGCAGAATTGACTCAACTGGATGGAAGAAAGGGAAATGCAAGGATCTAAAGGTTTATAATTTATGTGACGAAGCTGATATGATTTTTATTTCACCTGAATCATCATAATATGTAATTTTACTTTATAAATGCTTAATCAGATGAATTTTTGACTCAATTTTTTTATACTTTTAATAAAATACATACTAGCTAGTACATGTTTAATCAGAAGATTACTTTTTGTGATTTTTAGTTTCAATTTTTCATACTTTTAATAAAATACATACTGGCTAGTACATGTTTAATCAGAAGATAAGTTTTTGTGATTTTTGGTGCAAATTTGACAATGTTTTATTGTGGTAAGAATAAAAAATCTGGGGCTGACAGCAGGGTCTGTCAACAGTTAAGATCACTAGCTCTCTGCAGACTCATATTTTGTTTTCAACATCCATATGATATCTCACAACCATCTATAACTCTAGGTCAAGGTTATTTCATACCTTCAAGTGACATGCATATGTGTGTGTGTGTGTGTGTGTGTGTGTGTGTGTGTATGTGTGTGTGTGTGTGTGTGTGCAGTAAAACACTCATACACATAAAATAAAAATGTACATAAACCTTTTCTAAAAAGAAGCAATAATGAGAGTGACTCCACAAAGTTGTCGTCTAATCTCCAAATAGACATTATTCCACACTCACACCTATATATGCACTCTCAAAATAATAATTAGATAAAAACTCAAAAAATGTAAAGAACAAAAAAGCTGGTATTAGGAAACTGGGACAGAGGGGAAGGCATCCTATTGGGACTCTAAATGAGAGACGCATGGGAGAACAGCAAAATAAAAGGATCCAGAGGGTCCTAGAAATCTACAAGTAGAACAATATGATAGGCAGATTTGGGCCCAGGGGTCCCGCTCAAACTAAGGCACCAGCCAAGGACAATACAGGAGGTAAACTTTAAACCCCTTCCCAGATCTAGCCAATGGTCAGAATATTCTCCACAGTTGAGTGGAGAGTGTGATACGACTTTCTCACATACTCTGGTGCCTCACATTTGACCATGTCCCCTGGAGGGGGAGACCTGGTGGCACTCAGAGGAAGGACAGCAAGTAGCCAAGAAGAGACTTGATACCCTATGAGAATATATAGGGGGACGTAATCCCCCTCAGGAACAGTCATAGGGGAGGGGAATAATGGGAAAATGGGGGGGGAGGAATGGGAGGATACAAGGGATGGGATAAACATTGAGATGTAACAAGAATAAATTAAAAAAAAAAAAAAAAAAAAAAGCTGGTATTCACAGAATTCCTCTTTTAGTGACTAGAACAATTTATCTGTATTTTCTTTCATGTGTGAGCTTTAAGAAGAAAGACAACACTGACTGCCATTTTGTTTCTGTCTCGGAGAGAAGCAGAGTTAATGTCACTGTTCATCTCATCTATGGGAGTTATACAGGAGTGAGCTAATTTCTGATTCTTAGTATCCTAGTTAGTGTCTGTTACTGTGATAAACATCAAGTTCAAAAGTGGTGTGGAAGGAAGGAAAGGGTTTATTCACCTAATACATTCCAGTTTATCAATGACAGAAGTGAAGGCCAGTATCCGTAGTCCAGAAGGAAAGCAGAGACCATGGAGGGGCACTGTTTATTGGCTTGTTCCTCTAGCTGACTCCTGCTGTTTTCTTGTACCATGCAATATAGTGAGCTGGGCCCCCACACATCAATCATCACTCAAAAATAGGTCCTGCAGACTTGCCTCCTAGCCCAATATATGGACATGTTTTTTCAATTGAGGTTTCTCTTCTAAATCATTCATGGATTTGTCTCAAGTTTACATAAAAACTAGATAGCACACATAGGGAGAAAAAAAAACTGCCTGCAAATATTGGAACCAGTAAAGGAAGTTCAGAGACTGACTTTCTTTTTCCATTTTTCTAGATCAATTGTTTTGACATGCAGAAAAGTCAGTTGAGATGCTAAATAAATATACACAACAGTTCCACAGATTATTTACTTGGGTAAGATAAGAGGATGGCTTCAGAATGGACCAATCAGACTACTAGAAATGGAATGGCCATGCACTGCACATTTGTGAGGGTCTCATTTTTAATGGGATTGACTCACTGAACTGAATTTTTCCAACACATTTCTCGATGAGATGTTTGACTACTGACAGAGTTAATATGGAGATAAATCATGGGTTTGTGGTCAGCATATCAGAGTCTGGAGCCTAGGCTGTGTACTCAGAAAGCATAACTCTGTGTTTTGTATGGAGAGGCATTTCCAGATCAAAGTTGACAATCACTTCTATAGGAGGACACTCCCATTCAATAGTCATATAAACAGAACTAGTATTTGGCAAATATATTCAAAGGAAAATAAGAAGGAAAAGTTTTTATCTAGTTTAAAATTAATTAATAGCTGTCCCCTCTGTTCTCTGTGCTCCATTTTCTTGTCCACAGTTCTACTTGCAGTCTCAGAGGCCTGCTGCCATCAGGGATGAGCAGGTGACACCACTCCTCTCCCCACAATCCTGCCAGGTGGTCCTCCTAAGGCATTTCCAACTGCACTAAACTGCACCTGTTCCCCTGTGCACCATTTTCTGGCCCACAACTCTACCTGAGGTGATGGAGGCCTTCCAACATGAGATACAAACAGATGATGAAGGCTAGCCTAAGAACACAATTAACAAGAGCCAAGGCAATGGGACATTATCAAAATACAGAGATGGATTGAGAATCACATACATAGAAGATATCATAGACAAACTGGTACGTCAGTCAAAAAAATGCTAAATCTAAAATGTTTCTATCATGAAAATCCAGGATACTTGGGATACTGTGAAAAGACCAAACCAAAGAATAATAAAGTAAGAGAAGAAGGAGAAGATTCCCAGGTTAAAGGCCTAGAAAATATTTTCTTTTTTAAAATTTATTTTTAGTTTATTATTAATTTATTCTTGTTAAATCTCAATGGTTATCCCATCCCTTGTATCCTCGCATTCTTCCCTCCCTCCCATTTTCCCCTTATTCCCCTCCCCTATGACTGTTCCTGAGGGGGATTACCTCCCCCTGTATATGCTCATAGGGTATCAAGTCTGTTCTTGGCTACCTGCTGTCCTTCCTCTGAGTGCCACCATGCCTCCCCCTCGAGGGGACATGGTCAAATGTGAGGCACCAGAGTACGTGAGAAAGTCATACCCCACTCTCCACTCAACTGTGGAGAATGTTCTGACCATTGGCTAGATCTGGGTAGGGGTTTAAAGTTAACTGCCTGTATTGTCCTTGGCTGGTGCCTTAGTTTGAGCAGGACCACTGGGCCCAAATCTGCCTATCATAATGTCCTACTTGTAGGTTTCTAGGACCATCTGGATCCTTCTACTTTGTTGTTCTCCCATGCTTCTCTCATCTAGATGCCCAATAGGATGTCCTCCCCTCTGTCCCAGTTTCCTGGTAAGTGAAGGCTTTCGTGGGACAAGCCCCTTGGGCTAGTATGCAGATATAAGTGAGTATATACCATTTGAGTCATTCTGCTACTGGGTTAACTCATTCATTATGATCATTTCTACCTCAATCCATTTGTCCACAAATTTCAGGAATTCCTTGTTTTAATAGCTGAGTAGTATTCCATAGTGTATATGTACCACAGTTTCTTTATCCATTCTTCTACTGAGGAACACTTAGGTTGTTTCCATGTTCTGGCTATTATGAATAAGGCTGCAATGAACATGGTCGAGCAAATTTTCTTGTTGTGTGCTGGAGCATCTTCTGGGTATATTTCAAGGAGTGGAGTAGCTGGGTCTTGTGGAAGCCCTATTCCCATTTTTTTGAGATAGCACCAGATAGATTTTCAAAGTGGCTGTACTAGCTTGCATTCCCAACAGCAATGAAGGAGTGTTCCTCTCTCCCCACATCCTCGCCAGCATGTGGTGTCATTTGAGTTTTTGATCTTAGCCATTCTGATGGGTGTAAGATGGAATTTCAGAGTTGTTTTGATTTGCATTTCCCTGATGACTAAGGAGGTTGAGCATTTCTTTAAGTGTTTCTCAGCCATTTGATACTCCTCTGTTGAGAATTCTCTGTTTAGTTCCAAGCCCCATTTCTCAATTGGGTTATTTGGTTTGGTGGTGTTTGATTTCTTGAGTTCTTTATATATTTTGGATATTAGACCTTTGTCAGATGTAGGGTTGGTGAAGATCTTTTCCCAGACTGTAGGCTGTCCCTTTGTTCTGTTGACAGTGTCTCCTGCCTTACAGAAGCTTCTCAGCCTCATGAGGTTCCCCTTTATTAATTGTTGACCCTAAGGCCTGGGCTATTGGTCTTCTGTTCAGGAAGTTGTCTCCTGTGCCAATATGTTCCAGGCTCCTCCCCACTTTTTCTTCTAAGTGATTTAGTGTCTCTGGTTTTATGTTGAGGTCTTTAATCCGCTTGGATTTGAGTTTTGTGGAAGGTGATAAATATGGGTCCACTTGCATTTTTTTACACATAGACCTCCAGTTAAACCAGCACCATTTGTTGAGGATGCTATCCCTTTTCCATTGAATGGATTTGGCTTCTTTGTCAAAAATCAAGTGACCATATGTGTGTGGATTCATATCCTGGTCTTCGATTCGATTCCACTGATCAACCAGCCTGTTGCTGTGCCAGTACCATGCTGTTTTAATTACTATTGCTTTATAGTACAGTTTGAGATCAGGTATGGAGATTTCTCTGGAGCACATTTTATTGTACAGGATTGTTTTAGCTATTCTGGGTTTTTTGTTTTTCCATATGAAGTTCAGAATGGAACTTTCAATGTCTTTAAAAATTGTCCAGGTATTTTGATAGGGATTGCGTTGAATCTGTAGATTGCTTTTGGTAGGATGGCCATTTTTACTATGTTAATTCTCCCGATCCTTGAGCAAGGAAGATCACGCCATCTTCTCAGGTCATCTTCAATCTCTTTCTTCAGAGTTTTGAAATTTTTTTCATACAAGTCCTTCACTTGCTTAGTTAGGGTAACTCCTAGATATTTTATATTGCTTGTGGCTAATGTGAAGGGTGTGGTTTTCCTAATTTCTTCCTCTGCAAGCTTGTCATTTGTGTATAGGAAGGCTACAGACTTTTTTGAGTTAATTTTGTATCCAGCCAATTTGCTGAAGGTGTTTATCAGCTTTAGGAGTTCTCTGTTGGATTTTTGAGGGTCACTTATGTACACTATCATATCATCTGCAAAGAGGGATAATTTGACTTCCTCCTTTCCCATTTGGATACCCTTGATCTCCTTTTGTTGTCTTATTGCTCTGGCTAGAACTTCGAGTACTATATTGAAGAGATATGGAGAGAGTGAGCAGCCTTGCCTTGTTCCCTATTTTAGAGGAATTTCCTTGAGTATCTCACAATTTACTTTGATTTTGGCTATTGGCTTGCTGTATATAGCCTTTATTATGTTGAGGAAAGTGCCTTGTATCCCCGATCTCTCTAAAACTTTTAACATGAATGGGTGTTGGATTTTAATAAATGCTTTCTCTGCATCTAAAGAGATGATCATATGGTTTTTTATTTTCAGTTTGTTTATATGGTCGGTTACATTGATGGATTTCCGTATATTAAACCATCCCTGCATGCCTGGAATGAAGCCTACTTGGTCATGATGAATGATTTCTTTGATGTATTCTTGTATTCCTTTGCAAGTATTTTATTTAGTATGTTTGCATCGATGTTCATAAGAGAAATTGGTCTGAAAATCTCTTTCTATGTTGAGTCTTTGTGAGGTTTAGGTATCAATGAGACTATGGCCTCATAGAATGAATTTGGTAATTTTCCATCCATTTCTATCTTTTGGAGTAGCTTGAAGAGTATCGGTATTAGCTCGCCCTTGAAGGTCTGGTAGAATTCTGCACTGAAACCATCTGGCCCTGGGCTTTTTTTGGTTGGGAGACTATCGATGATTGCTTCTATTTCTGTAGGGGAAATAGGACTATTTAGCTTGTTTATCTGTTCTTCACTCATCTTTGGCAAGTGAAATTGATCAAGAAAATCGTCCATTTCCCTTAGATTTTCAAATTTTGTGGCGTATATAACTTCAAGTAGGATCTTATGATTCTTTGTATTTCTTCAGTGTCTGTTGTTATGTCTCCCTTTTCATTTCTGATTTTGTTGATTTCAATACTGTCTCTCTGCCTTTTAGTTAGTTTGGCTAGCAGTCTGTCTATCTTGTTGATTTTATCAAAGAACCAGCTCTTGGTTTTGATTCTTTGGACTCTTTTCTTAGTTTCTAATTTGTTAATTTCAGCCCTGAGTTTGATTATTTCCAGACATCTACTCCTTTTGGGTGGTTCTGCTTCTTTTTTTTCTAGGGCTTCCAGTTGTGTCATTAAGATGCTTATGTGGATGTTTCCAATTTCTTTTTAAAGGCACTTAGTGCTATGAATTTTCCTCTTAGCACTGCTTTCAATGTATCCCACAAATTTGGGTATGTTGTTCCTTCATTTTCATTGAATTTCAGAAACTCCTTGATTTCTTTCTTTATTTCTTCCCTGACATTTAGCAGAGTGTTGTTTAGTTTCCACATACCTGTAGGGTTTTTGTTATTTCTGTTGTTGTTGAATTGCAGCCTAAGAGCATGGTGATCTGATAGGATACAAGGTATTATTTCAGTCTTCTTGTATCTATTGAGGCTTGCTTTGTGACCTATGCTGTGATCAATTTTGGAGAAGGTTCCATGGGGTGCAGAGAAGAAGGTATATTCTTTCTTGTTTGGCTGACAGGTTCTATAGATATCTGTTAGATCCATTTGACCCATGGCATTGGTTAATGATGTTATTTCTCAGCTTAGTTTCTGTTTCCATGACTTATCCTTCAGTGAGAGTGGGGTGTTGAAGTCTCCCACTATTATTGTGTGGGGATCGATGTGTGGTTTAAGCTTTTTTAGCAGATCTTTTACAGATGTGGGTGCCCTTGTATTGGAAGCATAGATGCTCAGAATTGTGATGTCATCCTGGTTGACTTTATCTTTGATGAGTATGAAGTGTCCTTTCTCATCCTTTTTGATTAATTTTGGTTGAAAGTCTATATTGTTTGATATTAAAATGGCTACGGCTGCTTGCTTCTTGTGTCCATTTACTTGGAATACTTTTTCTAAACTTTTACCCTGAAGTAATGGCTATCGTTATGGG
Source organism: Acomys russatus (assembly GCF_903995435.1). NCBI lineage: Eukaryota > Metazoa > Chordata > Mammalia > Rodentia > Muridae > Acomys > Acomys russatus. The sequence continues at coordinate 61,613,350 of NC_067138.1, forward strand.
TGAGATGTGTTTCTTGAATGCAGATGAATGTTGGATCTTGTTTACTCACCCATTCAGTTCGTCTGTGTCTTTTTATTGGAGAATTGAGACCATTGATGTTGAGAGATATTAATGACCAGTGACTGTTAAGAGTTTTAATTTTGATGTTGTATCCAGTCGAGAGTTTGTGTAGTTGTGTTTTTGCCATGGTATAATTATCTATTTCCTGAGTAGTTTTGGTTGTAGCTTGACCCTTTGGGATGGAGTTTTCCTTCTAGTACCTTCTGTAAAGCTGGATTTGTGGATAGGTACTGTTTGAATTTGTTTTTGTCATGGAATGTTTTGTTTTCTCCATCAATGGTCGTTGATAGCTTTGCTGTAAAGTAGTCTGGCCTGGCATCTGTGGTCTCTTGGGATTTGTAGGATCTCTGCCCAGGCCTTTTATGGTCTCTGCTGAGAAGTCGAGTGTAATTCTGATGGGTTTGCCATTAAATGTTATTTGACCCTTTTCTCTTGCAGCTTTTAATATTTTTCTTTGTTCTGTATGTTTTGTGTTTTGATTATTATGTGAAGCGCAGTTTTTCTTTTCTGGTCAATTCCTTTTGGTGTTCTATAGGCCTCCTGTATGTTTATAGGCATCTCTTTCTTTACATTGGAGAAATTTTCTTCTATGATTTTGTTTAGAATAGTTTCTGGGCCTTGGAGTCTGATATCTTCTTGTTCTTCAATGCCTATTATCCTCAGATTTCTTCTTTTCATTGTGTCCTTAATTTCTTGGATGTTTTGTGTCAGGAGTTTTCCAGATTTGGAATTTCTTTAATGGTTGCTTCTAGATCTGTGATTGTATCTTCTAGACCTGAGATTCGTTCTTCCATCTCTTGGATTTTATTAGAAAAGCTCGCCTTCTTCTCTGAGGTCTCACGTTCTCGTTTTTCTTCTGTCTGTGTGTTTATCATTGAATCCATTTTCATTTTCAGATCTTGAACTGATTTTTTGATTTCTTTCATCTGATTGTTTGTATATTCCTGAGTTTCTTCCATTACCTCTTTATAGGTCTTCAGAGCTTGAACCGTTTTATTTATTTCTTTCATCTGGTTGTCTGCATTTCCTGCAAATTTTCCAGTTCCACTCTATGTGCTCTTTTATGTCTCTCACCTGTTTGACTGTGTCTTCCTGCATTTGATTATGAATTTTATTTGTTTCCCCCATTATCATTATTATTACTAAGGATTTTAGGTCATTTTCTTGTATTTGAGTTCTCTGGGTTGTTTTCTTTGAGATAGCTGGAAACTGAAGATGCCATGTAGTTTTGAGGTTTTTTGCATATGCTTTTACGCTGTCCTTTAGACATCTTGGTGTCTTTGTTTTTGTTGGGTAGCTTTCAGAGTTGGATGGAGGGAGTCTGATTATAGATCACTTGTTTTCTCACAATTTCCGTAGGCTGCAAACTCTGATGCTTCACTGGTGTGGATGGCAGGAGGTTAGCCCTGTCGTTTTGGACTCTCACAGCCAGTGATCCTCAGCTCCTCTCTGCTGTGGGTCCTGCAATTGTTCTGGGTCTCTGAATGACCGTTGGGTCAGGCCAATGTATCCACAGCCTTCTGGATTTTTTGCCAAGTCCAGCCAGGGACACTGGGCCCGAACCACATGCCAAGCTCAGCTAGATTCTCAGTGCCTGAACCATCTGCCGAGCTCAGCTAGGGATTCTGGGCCCAAAATGCACACAGGTTCCAGCCAGAATTTTTGGGCTGGGACTGTGCAACAAGCTCAGCTAGGGGCTTTTGGTCCAAAGTGTGTGCTGTGGTGAGTTAGTGACTCAGGGCCCGAACTGTCCGCCATGGTCAGCCAGGAATTCTGGATTCAAACCTCACACTGTGTCCAACTAGAGTCTTAGAGCCGGGACTGTGCCAACAACTCAGCTAGTGTCTCTGGACCAATCTGTCTGCCAAGCACAATTAGGGACTCTGGCCTCAAACTGAGTGTCGAGCTCCACCCAAGTCTCCGGGGCAGAATTGTTCACCGAGCTCATCCAAGGACTCTGGACTCACACTGCACGCTGAGTTCAGCCCGGGACTCCAGCCCTAAACTGCGTGGGTAGTCCAGCCAGAGTCTTAGGGCTGCTGAACCTGTGCGCACAGCTCAGCTAGAGTGTCTGGACCCAATCCTCCTGGCAAGTCCAGCTAGGGCCTCTGGGATGAATCTGCGTGCTGACCTCAGCCTGTGTCAGCGCCCCAGAACTGCCTGTGTGCAGGGGCATGCAGGTCCTCCACACTCTGGTCCCTCTGAACCATGGAGCACTCCTGCTGCCGTGGTGTGTTAACCTTGGTGTTCCTGGCTCAGAAATCTGTGCAATTCCCTGAATTGTTCACTGGAGCTTCCAAACACAGTCCACACTGTTCGCTGCCATCTTGGATCCTGCTAGAAAATCTTTTCAATAAAATTATAGAAGAAAATTTTCCTAACATAAGGAAAGACATTCCTATAAAAGTACAAGAACACCAAACATATTGGACTAAAAAAGAAAATACTCCATTACCTAATAATCAAAACAGTAAATATACAGAACACAAAATGAGTATAAAAAGCTGCAAGGGAGAAAGGCAAATTTATATCTACAGGCATACCTATGAGAATCACAGGCAACTTCTCTAGAGAGATTTTAAAAGCCAGAAGAGCCTGGACATATAGATTGCAGAGTCTAAGAGAGCACGAATATAAGCCCAGACTAATCCGCCCATCAACACTTTCAATAACCATAGATGGAGAAACAAGTTATTTAACGATAAATCCAAATTTAAACAATATCATTCCACAAGTACAGGAGATACTAGAAGGAATACTCCAACCTCAAGAAGCTAACTACACCTAAGAAATCATAGGAGACAAATAATTCCCAACAGGAAAACCAAGAGAAGAAACACACACACACACACACACACACACACACACACACATACACACACACACACACACATTCACATCACCACACCATTAACACCAACACCAACAACACAACAACATAAAAATAACAGGAATTAACAATCATTGGTCATTAATGTCTCTTAACATCAATGAACTCAATTGTCCAAAAAGACACAGGCTAACAGAATAGAAGAAAAAATAGAATCCATCATTCCACTTCATACAGGAAACATACCTCAAAAACAAAGACTTTAACTCAGAGTAAAGGGTTGGAAAGGGGTGTTCCAAGCAAACCAACCAAACCAAGCTGGAGGAGCCATTCTAATATCTAACAAATTAGTCTACCAACCAAAATTAGTCAAAAGTGATGGGGAAGGAATCTTCATACTCTTCAAAGGAAAAATCCACCAAAGTGATGTCTCAATTTTGAAAATCTATGCCCCAAATGGAAGGATGCCCAGATTCATATAATAAACATTACTAAAGCTTAACACACATATTGAACCACACACATTAAAAATAGGAGGCTTCAACACCCCACTCTATCAATGGATAAGTCATCCAGAGAGAGCTTAAACCAAGAAATAATGAAATTAATAGATGTTATGAATCAAATAGACTTAATATATATTTAAATAATATTTCACTCCAACATAAAAGAATATACCTTGTTATCAGAACCTCAAAGAACCATCTTGAAAATTGACAATCTACTGTGCAAAAAAGCCTGTCTCAACAGATACAAGAAAATTGAAATTACTCCCTCTATCTTATCAGACAACCAATGATTAAAGTTTGATTTCAGGAATAACAGAAACAACAGAAAACCTACAAAGTCATGGAAACTGGGTAACTTTCTATTCAATGACCAATGAGTACAGGATGGAGAAAAGAAAGAAATTAAGGACTTTATAGAATTCAATGAAAATGAATGTACAACATACCCAAATTATGGGACACAAGGAAAGCAATGCTAAGAGTACAAATTGAAAAATGTCAAAGTATCTCTATTTGCTGGTGATTTGATAGTATATAGAAGTGACCCCCAAACTTCTTCTGGGGAACTCCTACAGTTGATAAGCACTTTCAGCAAAGTGGTTGGATACAAAATTAACTGAAAACGGTCTTTAGCCCTCCTGTATATAAATGACAAACAGGGTGAGAAAGAAATTAGAGAAAGAAACATCTTTCACAATAGCCAGAAATAATATAAAGTATCTTGCTCTAACTCTAAGCATGCAAGTGAAGGACATGTATGAGAAGAACTTCAAGTTTCTGAAAATAAATTGAAGAAGATATCAGAAAATGCTAAGATCATACATTCTCATGGATAAATAGGATTAATACATTAAAAATGGCCATCTTACCAAAAGCAATCTACAGATTCAATGAAATTCCAATCAAAATCCCAACACAAATCTTTATAGATCTTGAAAGAACAATTCTCAACTTTATATGGGAAGACTAAAAATCCAGGATAGCTGAAACAACCCTGTGCAGTAAAAGAACTTCTGGAGATATCACCATTCCTGATTTCAAAATGTGCTACAGAGCAATAGTAATAAAAACCTCCTGATATTTGCATAAAAAAGACAGGTTGAGGTTCATCAATGTAATTGATTGAATTTAAGGCCCAAAAATAAATCCACACAGCTATGGACACTTGATTTTTCACAAAGAAGCCAAAACAATATAATGAAACAAAGAAGTCATCATTAATAAATTGTGCTTTGTCTAATTGGATGTCTGCATGAAGAAGAATGCAAATAGGTACATATCTATTATCCTTCACAAAACTCATTTCCAATTGGCTCAAAGACTTCAACCTAAAACTGGACACACTAAATCTGATAGAAGGTAAAGTGGGGAATTGCCACGAATGAACTAGCGCTGGAGACAAGTTCCTGAATAGAACATCAACAGCTGAGGCACTAAGATTAACAATCAATAAATAGGACCTTTTGAAACTGAAAAGCTTCTCTAAAACTGTGGACACTGTCAAAAGGACAAAATGGCAGCCTACAGAATGGGAAAATATCTTCACTAACTCTATATCTGACAGATTGCTGCTATCCAAAATATATAAAAAAAAAACTCAAGAAATTAGACAAGCGCAAACCAAACAACTGAGTAAAAAATGGGGTACAGATCTAAACAGACAATTCTTGACAGATTAATCTTTAATTGCTGAGAATCAAAGAAATGTTTCATTGTTAGTCAATTGGAAAATACAAGTCACAACTATTCTGCAATTCCATCTTACACCTGTCAGAATGGCTGAAATCAAAAACCCAAGAGACAGATCATGCTGGTGAGGATTTGAAACAAGGAAAACACCCTTCCATTTATGGTGGAAGTGAAAACTTGTACAACCACAATCCATTAGGCTATTTATCAGAAAATTTGGATTAGTTCTACCTCAGGACCTGAACATATAGGCATACATGAGCATATAGCCATAGGATGTTCTAACCTACCACAAAAACACTTTCTCAACTATGTTCATAGTAGCTTTATCCATAATAGTCAGAGACTGTATACATCCTAGATGTCCCTCCCATGAAGCACGGATAAAGAAAATATGGTACATTTACACAATAGAATATTACTCCGCTATTTTGAAAATAGAATAATTAAATTTGCAGGCAAATAGATAGAACTAGAAAAATATCCTGTTCAAGGTAACCCAGACCCAGAAAGGGGAACATAGTATGTACTCATTTATAACAGGAATTTAGGCATAAAATACAGAATAATCATTCTATAATACATAGACCCAAAGAAGCTAAGTAACAAGTAAAGTCCAAGTGAGGATGCCTGAATCTCATTGAGAAGGGGAAATAAAAGAGATATCTGGGGTAGATGGAGGAAAGGAACTGGGTGGAGAGTGGGTAACAAATGGAACAGGAGGGATCAAGTGTGAAGGAGAGAGAACTGGAATAAGTTGAGGGATGTTTCTGGGACTAGATAGAAGTCAAGAACAGTGAAAATCCCAGGAATCTGTGAGGGTGACCCCTAGCTTAGACTCCTTGCAATTGCAGTAACAGATATGTAATATGAAAATATTACTTCAGGTAACCAGGCAAAACTTCCAAAGGAGGCATGGCAATACCATCCCAGATACAGAACATTTGACCCACAAATTTTTCCGCCCATAAGAAGGTCTGGGATAAAAATGGAACTGAAAGAGATAGAACGGCCAACCCAATGACTAGCCCAACTTGAGTCTCAGGCCATAGCAGAGAGCCCACTGCTAACACTGTTAATAATATTCTGTAGACAGAGGACTAGAATAACTGTTTTCTGTGTGGTTTTACCCGGCAGCTGAAAAAAACAGATGTAGTGACCCCTAGCCCAACATTAGGTGGAGCTCAGGGAATCTTACGGAAGAGAGGAAGGACGAATTGAGAGCCAAAGAAGTCTAGAGCACCACAAGAGAACCTTTGGAATTAGCAGTAGTTCTGACCGTAGGGAGGGTCTCACATAGTCTGAACCAGAGGGTATTCATGGGACAAAGGTTGCCCCCCCCCACATATGTACCAGACATACAGGTGGTCTTCCAGTGGGACCACTAATAGCAAGAGCAGAGCCTGTCTTACTCTGTTGCCTGCATTTGGATCCCTTTCCCCTAGTGTTTGTCTAGTCCTTTACTTGTCTAGTCTCAATAGAAGAAGATGAGCCCAGTCTTGCTATACCTAGATATGCCAAGGGGGTTTATATCCTTGGGAAGTCTTCTCTTCTCTGAGGAAAAAGTGAGGGGATGCATAGGAGGAGGGAAAATGAGAGGGGATGATTGGGAGGAGAAGAGGAAGGGGAAGTTCCAATTGGGATGTAAAGAAAACAAATTAAATGAATTAATGACAAAATAATAATTAAGTAATAAAGTAATTGAGCCATGATGAACGTGTTGTAGAAAGGCATATTATTCCTGCTTCATGGATACATGTATAACAGGGTAAAAATTGCAGAAGCAGGGTGCAAAAAGCGCCCACACTTTATCGTTCTTTTCTGTGTTTTCAGTAGCAAAACAAGATAAAATGGGAATACAAATCTAACAAAGATGAGTTTCTGCCATTTAACATTGAGATTCCTAAAGGTATCCTTTACCATGTACTTTTACTGAATTTCCACAGACAAGTCACTGAGGACTTTAGTTCTTTTACTAGGATCAACAGAAATGAAAGCATGGAGTGGGCAGCTAGCTGAGAATAAAACAATTTTATTACCTGTTCTTCACAAACAATTGGATAGAAAAATGATGACTCAGGCAACTAGTGGTGAGGTTCTGTAAGGCTAAAGGACTCATTCTTGATTTCAGGATAATTTCTGGATGCAATTTTCAGTTTCTGTAGAAGCTGTGTGGCTTCCCTGGTGCTGAGAACTCAGAAGACACTATCTGCCCTGATTCAACCATAGGTTTGTGATGAGGATCACATGGACTCTTTGTAGACAGGAGCCTAGTGACCACATCTTTTTACCTTCAACTCCTATAGTAATCCCTCATGCCCTATGGCTTAAATTCAAATGTCCCTTTAAATAGCACATGTCAGTCAACTATGCATTCTGCCTCACAGCTAACTCTTAATGGTGAGTAACATCACTGGAGGATAGATTAGAAAATATTTATGGAAATACATTCAAATCATGTGCTATGTACTCAACATTCGATACTGTCCTAATATAGATTTTGCGTTACATAGTCTAGCAGGTGGTCTTTAGTGAAACTGAAAAGGCTTTTAAAATATATTTAATCATTCTTCACAAAATGTTGTGAGGAAAAGTCAATTGATGTAAGAAAACAAGGAAATTGATTGCAATCTCAAAAATGAAAAACCTGGCTCTGCAATTTTATCATATTTTTAGACTTTTAATTCATTGTTTTACTTTATTAAAATTTCTTATATTTAAAATATATGTAGAAGATGACACATTTTGGATTTGTTTTCTAGGTTTATGTAAATGCTTCACGAATATTTTATTTATGACATTCATTCTCCTAAGTATATATTTTATTTTAATTTAATCTTCTAATTCATTGTGTATGTTTATATTCCTTTCCTTTACTGAAAACTGTAGGACATTGTCCAAGACTTTTGACAATAGCTACTTATGTTGATTATAAATTATGTTATATCCACCATCAAAATAATTTAGGTTATATATTTTCAAATTTCTGGTTCTAGTATTGGAGTTTTCATAAGTTAGCTACTTACATATAGTTTTAAAATTAACTGCTGAAAAATAGAAGGGAGCTGACAGGCATAAAAGAAAACAATAAATTCTTTCCTCCAACTGTTAGCACACCGAAAATTTTATTGGATTCCAGTTCTTGAGTCACAAAGCAAAGTGGAGTTGAGTGAGTTTCATCATATTGCCTCCTGAACATTTTAGTAAGTTAGAGAACTTTTTGTTTAGACAAGATTTCTGCTATGTGTGTGGGGTGTGTGTGTGTTTAGTTTTATATATTGATGCCCCAGTTTTTAGTGATATCTTTTCTTAACAGCTTGAATGCATTCTTTTTTCATTTTTAAATGAATTTTTAAAATGCATCTGTGAATGTGCACTTAAGCAGAGTCATCCCTCAGCAAGGTGGTAATTGGTTTCATAGATAGATTAAACCTTGTAGATATTTAAGTTTCTGAATACTCAAGTCCTTTATACAAATTGGTATAGTGTTTGTGCAGATTTGGTGGAAATCCTCCTATTTTTCAACCATTTCTAGATTACTAATAACATCTGATGAACTGCAAATGCCAAATTAGTATCTAAAGTGTACAATAGAGTGACAGAATGAATAGGAAAAAAACCCACAACTGTATGCTCAATAGATATACAAGATATGACAATATATGAGGTACGAATTGATCTTTGGCCCACTCTTCTTTGTACATGTGTGTGTACAGGTGTCTATGTACATATGTACATATGTATACACATGTACATATGTATACGCATATTTTACTGAGATACAGCTACAGAGGACAAACTCTTCCATGATTCTCTGATTTCTCAATTGCATGAGGTTCTTTTACTTCTGTGAGTTTTCTTCTGGCCTCGCCAGATTTCAGTACTTTAGATTTTCTTTTCTTTTCTATTTAAACTCATGGACTGATGGCCTAATTTAGACTCATGACATTTTAAGTCTCAAATATCCACGGAACCTGCCAGAGCATCCTTCCACATTTCAGAGATATGCATAAACTGATTACTTGGCATTTCCATTTGGTATTTAACAAACTTATCATATTTAGGTGCTATAACTAGTGGTCTCTCAAAAGAAATCAATCGTCTGTCTCCATTTTATGCTTTGCCGCATCAGTGAAGGAGAATCTGGATATTCAGTTTCTTAAAGCTAAACCACGCTGCCATTCTTACTCCATTCCCTACACATCCCAATTCAGTACAGAGTGCAGCTCAGAATTTTACGTGACTGAGTTTTCCTTTCTAAGATCTCAATAAAACTCGCCATTTAGAGACCAAATCTCTTAGGCTACAGAATTGTACCTTTAGATTTTTTATTAATATATTTGAGTTATTGAATAAATTTATGATTGTGATCCACTAAATATCAATACACTCCTGGATAACTTGAGGGTATTTTGTTTTCAAAATAGTTATGCTTTTCTCAGCTTATATCTGTTGTCTATTTTCTTGTTTTGTTTGGATTCATGTCAAGAATCTTACCTTTTAAAATGTGTTGAATAACTTTTGTTTCCTTGTCTGCTTGACTTCTAACTGTTGTGGCTGCAGAATCAGAGGACCATCTTATCTTCTGCCCTTGACACATTCAGGGATTCTGTTTAGTCTTTCGGGTCCCAACATGTTGGGGGCTGCCAAGAAGAACACCTTCTCAAGTACACCAGTCTTTGTTGTGTAAGCCTGCTCTACCCAGTTTCAAATTTGTATACTCTGGGCAGTTTCCTCCAGTATTCTTAGCATTCATTTCACTTCCGTCTTCTACTCCTCACCCGTGCATCAATGAAACATTGTCTCTATTATTTCTGGAACACAAAACAAACAGTAATGCGTTTTATGAGGCATGTGTGTATGTGTGCCTGAGAGCATGTGTGTGCTTACGTGCCTGTGTGTGTTTCTGTGTGTGTGTGTGTGTGTGTGTGTGTGTGTGTGTCTGTCTGTCTGTCTGTCTGTCTGTCTGTTTGAGTATCTGTGTATACACTCATGTAAACCTCGCATAGACAATGGGTGTCTTCAGGTATTTTCTGCTATAACTTTATACATTCTTTTTCGGAGTCAGGGTTTCACACTGAACCTAGAGTTTACTGTTTGGCCCAAAATAATGGGCCAGAAAATTCTTGCCCTCTCAACCCTGTGAGTCCAGGGCCTGGATCGATAGTTGCAATCTGGACTCAGGTCCTTGGGCTTTTATTGTTCCTTTCCCACTGATTGGAAATCGCTTGATTTTACTACTCATTCATGTTGCTTATCTATTAAAGTTGGTTCATTATCTGAGTATATATTTCGTTCTCTGGGAAAAGTTTCTGTTTAAAATGTTATACTTTATATTTTTCATTTCCTAGACACCCTAGCTCTATGGGGCTGTGGATTTTTATTACTTTGCTTCCATAGAGTCACATTAATATCAATGTTTTTGGCAAATGTATAAATATATTCCTTCCCTTATTTTTGGTACATGGTCAGCCTTCCCTGTGTATATAAAGAAAAGAGGAGGGGGTTACATGGAAATTTTCCTTCAGCCTCTTTCTCAGCCTGATGTCCTATGTGATCTTCTAGGATGGATATGCAAATAGCTTCACTTCCTGTTTATCTTATATGCTCAGCCACCTTTCCTCAGCATGGTTTCAGGAATTCTGTCTTCACTCTGGACCACATGAGGAATTAATAGAATGTACATTTTCCATTTCATTGTGATATCCCTCTTTCTTGGGTCCTGATTTATATTTCAATTAATTAGTTACAGGTTAGAAAATTCTGATAACTAAAACCTGGCCAAGTCATGAAACTAAATAAAGGCAACTGCCTTACCCTTGGGCCTACTGTCTTGGCTTTGGAGATCACACCGACTGTGAGTGCTGTTGGTTGTCCATCTGTTCTGCCTCTAGGAAATTCGTGTTCCATTAACTATTCCTATAATTCTCTAGAAAGTCAGTCTTCCTTGCCCTTCTTGAACGCCAAGGTTGTTCAAACTGGACATTTATAGACAATACTTGCACCCTAATTGCTTCTGCCAATAATTGTTTCTACTTTGCTTTCAGGGCTTTGGTTCATAAAATTGTTAATCCTAAGAGGAGGCCTAATTATGTTACAGTATCTCCTATTTTGCTATATCTTACAAAGAAGGGCCACAACCCTCCTTGCTGAATGGAATGTCGTTCCCACAATTATTGTCTCAGAGCACATGGTTTATCTTCCACATAACATTGGCAACTAGAGTTAACCTGTAGGTTTTCGGATCCTCTATTGTGTACACTCTCTTGTATATACAAATATCATCTTTTGGAGACATTGCAATTTTTTTGTGTGTGTTTTGCCAGCTTTTAGTTTTTTCACATCTACTTCATCTGTGTTTACCATTATCACTTTCTTATGTAATTATCAGCTACCCTACTGTAGCCCCTTCCCTTCTATAGCTGATACTTTGTCAGATGCTAAATTCTGTGTTTGAGGGAACAAGAACGCTGTTGGTGAACTCTGATTCAAGTACAAACTTTACTTCTATTTCACTCATATGTCTACTATTTGGATGAAAGTATACGATTCTTCAGTTGACATAGATTTGCAGTTCCTTCAGACTAATTCTTCTCTTATGCCAGGAGTCCTGATGCATCCCCATCCTGATTTTGTGACTTAGTCCTAGTGACAATGAGGAGATAGGTTTTAGAGGAGAGATAAATGCACCACTATAAAAGAGATCCTTAACATTTCTGGGAGCATTGTAGGGTTCCAAGCCTGCAATATGGCTGGATGAAGAACATCCATATGCTTGGCATTACTGACATTGGAGATTTAAAATTCCTCAGTCAAAATTTAGATACCCTTGTCCTTGTCTCAAGCCTCATTCTTAGCAATCAGTAATAGTACATTTCCTAGTCTTGGTGCCTGGTGCAATCTAACTCTAGAGCTGAAGCATTAAAGATATCTCTTGTGTTTACTGCCAGTCCTAGTCTTTCTGGTTCTTTTTGGGATGAGTCTGGGTGCAGCACTGTCAACAACAGCCTCTCCCGGTAAAAATTTCTGGGTTTCTTTGTTTGTTTTCGTTTTCGTTTTTCTTTTCTATTGATGGGTTATTGATCACGGCCCAAAGTGAACAGGAGAGGAAGGTTTTCATATTATTGTTCCAGGTCAGGTCTACCACTGAGGGAAGCTGAGTTAGGAACTCTAGGCCAGAACCTGGAGGAGCAGAAACCATGTGGGAAAGCTGTTTACTAGCTCACCTTATGATCCATGCTCTGTTAGGTTTTTGTTTTGATCTCTTTTGTTTTTTGTTTTGTTTTGTTTTGCTTTGTTTACAAGGTCCATGGTGATATCTATAATTGGCTGGACCTTCCTACATTAATCACCAATCAAAGTAATCTCTCATGAACATATACAGAACAACCCTTTAACATTTTTTCAGGTGGAAACTAGGGTCTGTAGATACGCATCTTCCCTTGATCAGCCACTGGATGAGAGTACAACCTTGTTTGAAGCTATTCTCAGTAGCCAAGGTCACCCTAAGCATTTAGCATTTTGAATATCTAAAATAATGAGTATATTTGATACACAAAGGAGTAGCAGGTCGGAGCACAACAATTTCAAGTGTAAACTGAAATAAATGAGTATTACATCAATTATAGCATATATCCACTGCTGTGTAGATTTTTCGAAGTTCATTATTTTTCTGCTTGTTGATTTCCATTAGTGCCTGTGTTTGTTTGGATTTACTTTTCTATATTTATCATATAAGAAACATATTAAAGACATGACAGAATTTGTTTTCTTTCTTACACTACAAATAAGATCATTCTTCACACACATTATAGACATTTCTACTCTAATATGCTGTATTGTACTCATACAATTCAATTATAATAAAAAGGGCTACTTCTAATACTTTGAAAGTGATATCGCAGGCTGTTTAGGATGAGTAAGTTATAAAAGTTAATTATTAGTTGATCAAATTATGGTCATGTCATTACTAGTCAATTTTTATCGCAAGTATATATTCTAGATGTAAAACATAGATTTCATTCTATAGAAGGGTAAACATAAAATAGTTAGATAAGGTCTTCAAAAACCCTAAGAGACACAGAATATGACATTTAAAGATGTTTTTATTATTTTAAAGATTCACTATGCTGGGCATGGTGGCGCACGCCTTTAATCCCAGCACTCGGGAGGCAGAGGCAGGCAGATCGCTGTGAGTTTGAGGCCAGTCTGGACTACAAAGTGAGTCTAGGACAGCCAAGGCTACACAGAGAAACCTTGTCTCAAAAAACTAAAAAAAACCAAACCAAACCAAAACAAAACAAAACAAACAAACAAACAACAACAACAACAACAACAAAAACTAAAAAAAAAAAAAAAGATTCACTGACAATGAGACAGTTAACTCCTGGCAACACCCAGCCTACCTGAAAGAAGATGGTGAGCATTAGAGGACCTCTTTATGGGGACAGCTTCAAATGTATCAAACAAGCCACTGGGCAAAATGTCCTCATTTTTGCCACAGACAGAATTCCATCTGAAAATAGGCAAGCTTGGATGTAGGCAGAGTTGATGGCCAAACTCTGCCAAGACAGGATAAGCAAGTCTTCAATGCTAAAGATGATACTCCAAAGTTACAGAGAGTTTGGATGACTGTTCAGGTAGCAAACTGTCTCTGTCATCTTCTCATTTGGGAAGCTGCTAACCTGCATACCCTATATACTCAGATATATAATTTTGTTCCCACTCAAGTCTCTGATGGGGTTGAAGATCCGATAGTTTAGTTTTACAGTTATATTTACCTGTTTAGGGGTTAAAATATTTTTAGCTCTAGATAGATGTTTTAAATTGTTAATGACAAGATATGATAGATTATTGGTTTACATTCAGAATTTTAGACCTTCTAAGATAAGGAAGGCTGCCAAATACAAATAGGCAAAACACCGTGAATGTAATATTTATATAGTTCCTGATTGTTTTGTGGTTCTTTTAGCTGTAGGTAGTTTATTGTATATATGTGTAATAATATGAATGTGTATGTAAAAAATAAAATAGCACAAATAATAAATAAATAAATAAATACTTGTAAGGTGGGATTTGCATTTTATCACTAAGTATTTTCCACTTTCAAAATGGATCTCATCTGTAGAAACCTACCTCACCTAGAGAAAACATTGTCAGGAAACTATTATTTATTTTCCTCAAACATATTTTATTATCTTATTATTTGTTTGATATGTTTTTAAAGAATTAATTTTCCTTGGTATTTTGTTTAGTTATTGATAAATACAATTAAACTGATGATATATTTTCTTTAATGAAATATGAGGAAAAAATATGTCTGTACATTCAGTTTTACATTTGTGAATATTAATCTGTGTGTATCTTAAAATTTCTCCAAAATTTACACCTATTATCTATACATTCAGTTATCTCTGCAAAAACTACAACTCAGAAAACACTCAAAAAGAACCTAACTTTTGGCAAGAATTCCACCAATGTTCCTTGTTATGCAAGTGAACATGCTGTGCTGAAAGCTGACTAGACATACACACGGAGAAAAAGCATGTGATATTTGCCACAGACAACTCAGCAAGAACTTCCCCACAATAAGTGGAACTTTTGAGGATTTTACAGACTAGCAGCATTAGGATGCACTCACACCTCTTTTCTGAGTGGAAATGCTTACATAAATAGACCAGCAAAGTAGAAACTTTGCCGTACTGAAACTGGCCTAAATAATAATCAAAATGAGAAACTGCACTCATCAGCATTTTACTAGCTGACAACAAAAGTTAGAAGCATTAAAATGTCAAATTCTCATCTTTATTCTTCTCTGAAAAATAATCACTTTGAAAATGTTCATCACTCATTAATTCTATTGCGATTATTGAGCATTTACTCTACGATGAACATACCACAGTTATCTACAACAGCTACAAAACGGGTCACCATGTTCTTCTCTTCCACTGCACGTGCAGCCTTTAATGGCATTGTGTGTTGTTAGCTGTTCTCAGCCCACTTGCCTTGCCATTTCTTATTATTATACCACTTTTCTGCTTTTAAAACAATTTGACAGAATCGAGGACATACATGACTTTGCAATATTTATCTAGCTTATTTCACATAATTGAATTTTTTCGTGTCCTTTCAAAGGACAAGTCTTTTCTTAGTAAGGCCAAATGATATTCAGAAATATGCATACACGTCTAGGGATAGATAAATAGCATGTGCATTTACTTAATCATAGTTTCTGTTGTTGTGCTCAGATCAGAAGATAGAAGATATTCAGGTTTTCTTGTGATTTGGTTGTGACTACTACTTCAATGGGCATAAAGGAGCAAATATCACTACAAGGTGAATGATTTTATTCCTTTTGTGAATTTATCAAGATGCAATATTACTATATACCAAGGTAATTTACTATGCTACAGAAATTACTATGGTAATTTTAATTTCTTTAGAAACATCCATTTTGTTTTAACAATCCTTGTGAAAGTGGGAGGGAGGGAGGGACGGGAGGATGCAAGTGATGTGATAACAATTGAGTTGTAATCTGAATAAATTAATAAAATAAAATAAAATAAACAAAAAATCCTTGTGATAACCCATATACCCAGCAATTATATCCAAACATTTTCTTTTCTCCTTACTTTGCTGAACATTTATGTTTGGTCCTTCTGTTAATAATCATACTCACAGATATGATGTAATAACTCATAAAAGCTTTCATTTAGATTTGCTGATGGCTAGTTAGATAGTACTTTCTCATATAGCCACTGGCTATTTTCATTTCTTTCCTGAAAAAAACCTTTCAAATTATTTGCTCATTTTTAATCATTTTTTTCTATTATAGAATTGTAAGTTTTTAAATAAATTGCCTATGTTTCATCTTATCAAATATGTATTTTGCAAATATTTCTCAATCTGCCATTGCCTTTTGTGTAGATCTCTTTCTTTACTGGGCAGAAACTAGTGTGCTACAATTTTAATTCTCTTGCTTGTTTCTATAGCTCCAAAGTTTAAAATATCCATGTCTTATCTTATTTTCATTATAATTTATTTATTTTATCCTAATTTTCATTAAAACATACAACTAATTTTTTAGTTGTTCAGTTTTAGCTTTTTTCCCACAAAATATTAAATTGTCCACTGACTATACACTTATTTCTTATCAACTACACCCCGTGCTCCTTTTTTCTTAATATAGCAGTAAAGGACATGTTCAACCTATGAAATTTATCTTTTGTTGTTGTGAAAAAACAGCACAACCGAAAGCAAACTAGGGACATAAGCTTTTGTTTCATCCTAGACATCACTGTCCTTTATTGAGGGAAGTCAGGGCAGAAACTCAAAGCTGGACCATGGAGGCAGGAATTGATTCAGTGACCATGAGGGATTCTTTTACTGGCTTGTTCCAGATTACCCTCACACTTTGCTTTCTTATATAGCCCAGGGCTACCCACCCAGCAACACCTCTGCCTACAGTCAATCATTAATCATCAATCAAGGAAAAAGTATTCTATGGCCATGATTTAGGCCAATTTGATGACGGTATTACCTTAGCAGGGGTTTCCTTTTTTTCAAATGATCTTAACTTGTGTGAAGTTGAAAGTTAAAAAAAAAATCTAGTCATAACAGCACCTAATAACAGAAATTGGAAATAAACCTTTGAAACATACCATAATTCAGTCTTGCATTTATTCAAATCACCATTCCATTGTTAAAGGTGACTTTTTAATTTGTTGATTGTATCTTTGAACTCATAGTATTTTAATATTTGGAATCTGGTATAAACCCTAGAACAGAGATACTTTCTGTTTATTACTTTACATCTCCCAGAACACTCACTAAAAGTATTAAAAATATATATGTGAGAAGGACAATTTTGAACTATTCTGATGGAAATAAACTTGGTAAAACGCTAAAGTTCTACCTATATCATAGGACAGTTGGTTTTCATTGTTTATACAGAATGACACATAGATATTCCTATTAACACAAAATCTCATGTTTCAGCTTTATGATTTCCAGTTGGTGAAATTTGGTAAGCTCCTTCATATGCCTACCTCATTCTTCTTTCTGTGGAATGCCAATGCTTTGGATAAAGCCAACACTGTGGTCTATTGCATGGCTATACTTACCTCATGGGCCATAAATGGAAAAGAAGAAGCACAAGGAGGGGAAGCAAAATACCTTTTTCTGATTGTCTCTCAACACTTTAAATTTCAAAATGAAAAATTCTCTTTCCATTGCAGTGGGTCGGGAGCTTTGGATTTAGCACAGTGGTTGAGCACTTGCCCTGTCTCTGTAAAGCCCTGGATGCAATGAGTGCACCTGAAACAGAAGGGACTATCATATCAATGAAAAACATTATTTGTATTTTTAGTTACAGAAGTATGAAGAATGGAGGAGAGAGCAGAGGAAAGAGGACAGGGGAGAGTGTTTTTCTCCTCCAGCCCACAGCAAAAATGAAAAGTAAACTCATTACCCATGGGACCTTTTCTGAAGTCATGGAGGCTAAATAAATCCTTGAATAAAATGTGCATTTTTAAAGCTTCCTTCCAACTTCAGGTTTTTCCTCACTCTCCAATCCCCAGCCTACTTATCATCTTTTTTAGTCTCACCCGTTCTGGCTTCTGTCTTCCATATTCTTGCAAGCATTTTGCCCTAGAAGAGAGACAAAGGATGCACAAAGTCTTCGAAGCAATTGATTTGGGGTTATTGATCTTGCTTCTCTTTACATTGTACCTTCCTGTTGCTTGGCTCTGCTTAGCCAGGACCAAGCTTTCACTAGTATGAGTAGATCAAAATAAACACATAAATATACACTTTTATAAGAATCAGAAATAACATAAATATAGACCACAACAGTATGTCTGTAGCTTTCTCCTCCAACTTTATCTCTTTAAAGATGGATGAACTGAGGCCAGGAGTAGAAACTTGCCTAGAGTTAAACAAACTGTGCTGATTTAATCATATATACTTTTTCAAATACTCATGGCCCTGTGGACTTGGCCAAACTTTAGCAAGAAGTGCCTCTGAGAGAAGTTTTCAGTGTATGGCTTGTTCTCCTATGGTATTAGACACAAATGAGTACAGCACTGGAAGTTAGTCCAGAAGCCTTGGTACAGAAGGAAGCAACTGCTCTGCTCTATCCATCACCTGAAATCAGGGTTTCTGAATCATTTTCCTGTGACCTGGTTCTGCCATCTTGTATTATCTGTTTCAGAATTTGTTTCTTTGTCAGTTTTCTTTTTTTCTCTCTCTCTCTTTAAATTTTTTGGTTGAATATATTCCTTTGTGAATATTGTGTTGAATAAGACATATTCACACAAGTGTGCACTGTGTACTTATTGGTCAGACAGTTCCCAGTCCCTGAGCACAGCTCCTTTTCTCACTTATCAGGAAAGTAGACATAGATTATAAATAGCATAAAAACCAAACCTGTGTGCTGTTCCCCAGAGATCAGATCCAGAAACGGCAAAGAGGTGAGAGGAGAGCTGGATTCATGGTAGGGAGAATTGAGCAGGCAGTGAATGGATGGTTAAGGGAAAATAATCTTTGGTTGAACAATTAGCTAGAACAATCGAGGAGAGGCTGAAGACAAAGAAATACTCAGACTCAGGCATATGCGGTACAAGCTGAAAGTCTTAAATTCCAGAAGAATTTTTAATCTGTCTCCATCTCTGCCTCACATGCTAGCTGTCTGCTCTACTAACTGTCTTCATGGGCCAACCCCAGTATTTTATTGAAATGAAGTTCAATTTTTTGTTACAGATTACATCACGATGTTTTTTTTCATCCTTACCATCACTAGGGAATCAAAAATCAACAGAGTAACAAGGAAATGCAAAAATTTCTGTAACCTACTACAAAGCTTACAACAAAAATCAATTAATTTGCATACAATGGTCAGCATAACCTGATTATTTCTTCTTAAACAATACTCAGGAAAGTTTAATCACAAATTTCCCCAGGCTAAAGCCAATGTGTTTACAACATGGTCATAGCAAAATAGCTGAGCTAGATTTTCTCTAAAGAAAAAACTTGACCTATTTCTAGTTTCAGACTAACAGGTGTGCTTTCCAAGCCTAGGTTAACTGTCAATGGGTCCTCTATTGCAAAATAACTGTAAAGCATGACATTCCAAGCCCACCTTCTATTGCTCTCAAAGATGATTCTAAGGAAACTTTTCTACCGGGAACAGTATCTAGCCAGGTACTGTTATGTCTAGGTCTTAACTTTCTTATATTCAGTTTCTGCTTGGGTGCTCACAGTCAGAGCAAAAAACTCTCATTGTCTCAAGCCTTTGGCCAGATAATCTCTTTCAATATTCTTGTGGGAAAACGTTTTCCCTGTATGATTCTCCTTAGGGCTGAGAAATAATGAGAAAAAGCAATTTTAGGAGAAATCGCAGATTTCTAGTCAACATTACACCTGAACCATACGTAATATTTAGGAACAGTGGCAATCAGCCCGAGATCTTTGGAACTTTGTCAAGCAAAGCCTCAACAGCTGTTCTGGATGTCTAGAGATCATGCTGGACACCCGCAGGTCTCAGGAACTTTGTCGAGCAAAACCTTGAAGACTTGTGTCTGTGACACCTGTGTAATATTAGTATACAACCGCAACATTATGAGCGACCATTGATATAACTCTCCTATGAATGCATAAATATTCAAACATCATTTCAAGTTCAATGTGAGAACAATATGACATTTGTATTTTAGGTTGCTTCTCTCAAACATGGATCATAACTTTGAGTTTCTAGTTTTGAGTGTTTTTGTTGAAGCAAAGGTTGTTGAAAAGCAGCATTGTTTTTAATTAAATCTATGATTTTTGCATACCCACTTTGCAGATAACTTATTAATAAAGATGACTGACATGAAGGGAAGAGTGAGTAGAAAATGGGTAATATGAAAGTAGAGAGGAGAAGCATTAGACATGGCAATAGAAAGATTTAGACACAGGGTTGGAGAGACTGCTAAGCAATTCTGAGAAACTTTTATAAATCCATATGAAAGCCTATACCATCTTATATTACAAATAAAATGATAATTAACAAAAATTTTGAAGGGAGATAATCTTAATCTTTGGAAAATGGTGCCCCTAGAAGGCCTTGTCATATTAGAGTGCCAGATGGTATTTTTCAAATTTATTGGCAAAAAATTAGTTTTTCTATCTCGTTAGTATTAAATACTATTATGTTTAATAATTCACTCATGTATTTACTTTGTGATGGAAAGGATGTGTGTGTGTGTGTGTGTGTGTGTCTGTTAAGACCTCCATGTGAAGGTCAGACAACAGCTTATAGCAGTCTGTTCTCTTCCACCAACCTTACTCTGGAGATCTAACTGGTCTTCAGGCTTGGCGTCACATGCCTTTATCTACTGAGCCATCCTTCTAGGTCATGACAACTTTTTTAATCCTCAAATTATTTTTCTATTGTTTTTCTTTTTCACAATTAATCTAGAGTAATGATTTTAGCAGATTTTATGGACCCATATTTTAACTTTAGCTTCCTTATGCAATAACTGATAGTCAATCTCTTTATATTTGCATGGATTCATAATACTATGTTCATAGAATTGCAGAATATACTTTGACCATATGACCACTTAGCTTCTCTTTATTTTTTTAAAATATATTTTATTAATTTATTCATATTACTCTCAATTGTTATCTCATCCCTTGTATCCTCCAATTCCTCCCTCCCTCCCATTTTCTTCTTACTCCCCTCCCCTATGACTGTGACTGAGGGGGACCTCCTCCCCCTGTATATGCTCATAGGGTATCAAGTCTCTTTTTGGTAGCTGGCTATCCTTCCTCTGAGTGCTGCCTTGCCTCCCCATCAAAGGGTTGTGGTCAAATATGGGGCACCAGAGTTCGTGTGAAAGTCAGTCCCCACTCTCCACTAAACTGTGGAGAATATCCACTTCATTGGCTAGATCTGGGTAGGGGTTCAAAGTTTACTGCACATATTGTCCTTGGTTGGTGACATAATTAGAGCAGGACCCCTGGGCCAAGATCTGTCCATCCTAATGTTCTTCTTGTAGGTTTCTAGGACCCTCTGGATCCTTCTATTTCCCCATTCTCCCTTGCTTCTCTCACCTAGCGTCCCAATAGGAAGTCTTCCTCTCTGTCCCAATTTCCTGGTAAGTGAAGACTTTCATGGGACAATCCTCTTTGGCTAGTGTCCAGATATAAATGAGTATATACCATTTGACTCTTTTAACTTCTGGGTTAACATGCTCTTTATGATCATTTCTAGTTCAATCCATTTGTCCACTAATTTTGGGAATTCCTTGTTTTTAATAGCTGAGTAGTATTCCATAGTGTAAATGTGCCACAGTTTCTTTATCCATTATTCTACTGAGGGACACTTAGGCTATTTCCATGTTCTGACCATTATGAATAGGCCGCTATGAACAGGGATGAGCAAATGTTCTTGTTATGTGCTGGAGTATCTTCTGGGTATATTCCAAGGAGTGGAATAGCTGAGTCTTGGGGAAGCCTTATTCCCAGTTTTCTGAGATAGTGCCAGATAGATTTCCAAAGTGGCTGTACTAGTTTGCATTCCCACCAGCAATGAAGGAATGTTCCTCTCTCTCTCCCCATTCTCGCCAGCATTTGATGTCACTTGAATTTTTTTATATTAGACATTCTGATGGGTTTAAGATGGAAGCTCAGAGTTGTTTTGATTTGCATTTCCCTGATAACTAAGGAGGTTGAGCATTTCTTTAAGTGTTTCTTAGCCATTTGATATTCCTCTGTTGAGAGTTCTCTGTTTAATTTTGAGCCCCATTTCTCAATTGGATTATTTGGTTTGGCGGTGTATAATTTCTTGAGTTCTTTATATATTTTGGATATTAGACCTTTGTCAGATGT
This sequence comes from Acomys russatus, assembly GCF_903995435.1. Taxonomy (NCBI): domain Eukaryota; kingdom Metazoa; phylum Chordata; class Mammalia; order Rodentia; family Muridae; genus Acomys; species Acomys russatus. Next base: position 61,635,307 of record NC_067138.1, read on the forward strand.
AGGGTTGGTGAAGATCTTTTCCCAATCTGTAGACTGTTGCTTTGTTCTCTTGACAGTGTCACCTGCCTTACAGAAGCTTCTCAGCCTCATGAGGTCCCATTTATTAATAGTTGACCTTAAGGCCTGGGCTGTTGGTGTTTTGTTCAGGAAATTGTCTCCTGTGCCAATGAGTTCCAGGCTCTTCTCCACTCTTTCTTCTTACCTGTTTAGTGTCTCTGGTTTTATTTTGATGTCTTTGATCCACTTGGACTTGAGTTTTGTGCATGGTAACAAATATGGATCTACTTGCATTTTTCACACGTAGACATCCAGTTAGACCAGCACCATTTGTTGAAGATGCTATCCTTTTTCCATTGAATAAAATTGGCTTCTTTGTCAAAAATCAAGTGAGGAAATGTGTGTGGATTCATCTCTGGGTCTTCAATTCAATTCCATTGATCCACCAGCCTGTTGCTGTGCCAGTACCATGCTGTTTTAATTACTGTTGCTTTATAGTACAGCTTGAGAGCAGGAATGGAGATTCCTCCAGAGCACCTTTTATTGTACAAGATGGTTTTAGCTATTCTGGATTTTTTGTTTTTCCATATGAAGTTAAGAATTGAACTTTCAATGTCTTTAAAAAATTGTGTAGGTATTTTGATAGGGATTGCATTGAGTCTGTAGATTGCTTTTGGTAGGATGGGCATTTTTACTATCTATACTCTGGTGCCTCACATTTGACCATGTCCCCTGGAGGGGGAGACCTGGTGGCACTCAGAGGAAGGACAGAAGGTTGCCAAGAAGAGACTTGATATCCTATGAGCAAATACAGGGGGAGGTAATCCCCCTCAGGAACAGTCATAGGGGAGGGGAATAATGGGAAAATGGGGGGGGGTGGAGAATGGGAGGATACAAGGGATGGGATGAACATTGAGATGTAACAAGAATAAATTAATAAAAAATATTATTAAAAAAATAAAATAAAAATAAATAAAAATGGTTACAACCAAGTTATGGTAATCTCTTTATTCTTACATATTTACATTGTTTGCTGCTGTTGATATATAGTCAATGCTTATGCAAGGCTAAATTTCTATGTACTTCCAATTTCAGACAGAATTTATCATGTGGGTCTTGCTTAAGATTTGTACAACTGTAAATTCTACAGTGAGCCACTGAATCCACATTGTATCTTACTAATTTATTTTTATTATTAATATTAATGTTAGATTTGGTTTTAGATGCATGTTGTGTGTATATAGGTTTTCATGGAGCCCTGAATAGGCCGTAGGAGCTCCTGGTGCTGAAGTAACTGTGAGCTTCCTGATGCTGGTCTTGGGAATTGATCTCTTCTCTTCTAGGAGACCAGCAAGTGCTCTTAACCAGTGACCTCCCTCTTCATCTTCCAGTTTTCTTTTTATTAAAAACATTTTTGTTGCTGGGTTAAGTGGTGCAGACCTGTAATCCCAGTACTCAAGGAGCCAGAGGCAGGCGGATTCCTGTGAATTCAAGGCCAGCCTGCTCTACAGGTGAGCACAAAATAGCCAAGCCTACACAAGGAAATCTTGCCTAGGAAAACAAAACAAAACAAAACAAAAAACCAAACCAAAACAAAATGAAACAAAAAATAGAAATAAAAGAAAAGAAAAAGAGAAAGAACGAAGAAACCAAAACCCAAAAATTTTGTTATATAACAGTTCTAATATTTTCAAAACTTCTGATTCAAATTTTTAAAAAAATTTCCCTGTCATATATTTTTTATAATTTAGTTTTCTGTAGGCACACGTGTAACTCTATAGTTGTATAGAATACCAATATAAAAGAGCACATGTATTTCTAGTTTCATTATGAATCTAAAAATAAACTTGAAAAATATCACCAATACTATTTTGTCACAAGCAGCAGTTCTATAAGGTAATATACTTGCACTGGCACATCCTCAGATGTTAATCAGTTAATGAATAATTTGTTTATATAGGCACATACACTTTTGTTCAGCATTGGTAATGATGATGGCACAGTTAATTAATTCAACTGATATCCTCCCAGATCTATGTTATATAGGAAAAATAACATATAAAGTTTATACTTCAGTGTTCTGCTAAATATAAAGGGAGTATAACTTGTTGACAAAGATATGCCATACAGAGATATAATTTCCAACCCTTTGAGTGTGCGCCATGCAGAACAAACAGCGTGTTGTTAGTACTAGAAAGTAGCAATACATCAAGTTGAAATGTTAGCTTGGTAGGTAATATTGAGCTGTAGCGTACAGATAACACTGGAGATAAAATTGTCTATTATACTGTTTTCCCCATGAATAAAATAGCAAAGTCTGACCTTACTGTGGTCTGTAACTTGCTATGTGCTCTCAGTGAATATAAACTCTCAAATTTACTTCTATTTTATATGCATTTTAGGGAAAGTTGATCAAAGGAGAAAAAAACATCTCTTTTGACTTCTACCTGAAACAAGTGTTTGGAAGGAAATCTTTCATAACAGCTGCACTGCACAGAAACTCTGGAGATGCACTGAAATGACTCAAAGCCTTCCTTTTATGACATGATTGCTCAGTTAATTATATACATACCAGACACATAAAGAAGAGAACAGATGGTAAGGGTTTGGTTTAAAAAGAGATAACGCAATGAAAATAACCTATTCATCCTAGCTTGAATTTCCTTGCACAAATTATTTTGTTCTATGGATCAGAAAATGATGCCACTATTGAAGAAAAAAGGAGAAATTCAAGAGTGTAATTCAGATATCAAAGTTATGGATGGGTACCAGCACGGGTACATCATGGCTGCACCAACTAGGAAGTAACACAAGGCAACATTTTATACTGTCTATCAAGATCAACAGTTTGCCTGGAAAATGAATATAAATAATCAGACTGGCGGGTATTCGGAATTTTAGAATCCTTTGTAGTTTACCTATTATGGACATGAAGTTATGTAGCTATTAATCCCATATTACATGAGGCCGTGTTCTTGTAATAGAATCCACCGCTCTATAGAGACAAATACATGCTTTCTATAAATCAATGTTCCTTAGAATCATGAAAACACACTAGCATCCCTCCATTTGCACCCATCCTATCAAAAGAGATGTTTTTTTCTCACCGTCCAGCTCAAACACAAAATTAATCAATCACAAGTTTTTGTTGTTGTTGTTGTTGTTGTTGTTGTTGTTGTTGCTTTAATAGCCGACAGTGAGCTTCTTGAGCTCATTCTTTCTGGTATGTGTTTGAAAAACCATAAACAACCCCTACAACTCATGTGCTTGTTATTTCCTCAGCAAATCACCAGTCTTAACCAGCCCTGACATTCTTTTCCCGCATCTGTATTCCACCACAGCAACCTCTGACACCCTAGGCTCCACTCACTGGTGGGCTTAGTACACGGTGTTGAAAAATCAAACTTAAACTCTGAAGCATCATTTATCTTGTGAACCAAGCAGACTTCTCTCTTTCTATTTCCTGCATAACCACATTCAGGATAAATAACGATAATATGGGATTGGATGTCAAAGTGAAAGGTGATAAAGTAAATGGAGAATGAAGTATAAACTTGTCCTTAGAGCCGGGCGTGGTGGCGCACGCCTTTAATCCCAGCACTCAGGAGGCAGAGGCAGGTGGATCACTGTGAGTTCGAGGCCAGCCTGGTCTACAAAGCGGGTCCAGGATGGCCAAGGCAACACAGAGAAACCCTGTCTCGAAAAACAAAAACAAACAAACAAAAAACTTGTCCTTGATTCACGATGTCATCTTTAGGTTAGGATGTCAGTTGCAGGCCCACTTAAAATAAGCTGTTTTGTGATTCTCATATATGTTCTTAGCTAGAATATTCCCTACAGAGAACCCACATCAACATATTTTCCCTCTTTTCAGCTACTGTTTGGAATAAGTCTACCATGTACACACTATAAATGTTAATTTTGTGCTAAGGACAATACACACAGAAAACTCTCTCATTGTTTCTGATCTGGTTAGAAGCCCCTAAACCTCTCATTCACATTACTAGATATCCTTGGCTCTATAAAATGAAAATTGGCATAAAAATTGGCCATTTTTTCTTTCTTCTCTAATGTGTCTGCCAGCACAGATAGGAAATGAAAATATATTTAAGAAAGAAACAGGTTGGAGAATTTGCTTCTCTGACACCATGATGTTCACTTGTTATGGATAACAATGAAACAACTATCCCTGTTCCCAGGCCTGTGTTTTCTTTCATGTGTTCCTGCAAAGACAATATTGTGGAGAAAATATACAGTAGCCTCTCTTCGGCTCCTGGCCTATATACTCAAGAGTCAGGAGTATTTGCCCCTTATTTTCTCATATATGTGAACCCCGAGGAATAGTACCTTTCTGACTTCTGTAAGATCTTATTAAGCCACATGGATATTGCAGAATAGGAAAAGGATCTTGGCATCAGCTTGCTGTTCATCCTTAGTAGCCAAACACACACACACACACACACACACACACACACACACACACACACACACTGAAACAAGACCTAACTATTACCTAAATTTATTTAAAATTTGATTATAAACATACAAAACTGCTTGAACTTTAGCCATTCTGGGATGAGAGAACATTTCAAGTAAGGCATAACGTGTCATGTTACTGAATTCTGAAGGCAGTGATTCCTACCTCATTTCTACATCATTTCCGTCTGTGATTGGATGGTGTCTCTCACTGGCCTGTCAATCTGTAATGCTCCTTGCCTCTTTATGTCTTGATCTAAAAAAACCACTGCAAGTATCTTCTTACACTAGTTCGCACATTCCTTTTGGAAATACTTGATTTTTAAAACTGGTATTTTAGCTGGCTGAGGGACAAACACACCATGAATGGCTCCCACTTGCAATTTTTGCATTGACTTTCCTTGCGGAAAAATAGTTTGTTCACTGAATTCCTTGTTTTCGTAACAATATGGAACATATATGTGTATGACAGGATATAACACATTGTCTACTGAAACGTTGTCCACACTCTCCCCTCTCCCTCTCTGTTGCCTTTCCTTCTGCCTCTACGGCATCTCCCTGCCTTTAACTGTTAACTTTACACCTATAACCTTAGCACACTTTGCAAATACCTATGTATTCATATAAGCTAATGTAATATTTAAATTGGTTTACCTGATTTTAATTTGTACTTTTTGATTCACCTCTTTCTGAATTTTGATCTCTTACAATTTCCCAGCATCATGTTATCTTGAGAGCCTTGGTTTGATCTCTTTCTGGGAATCAGTATACATTTCCAATACTATGACTTTTCCTCTGTGTATGCTTACATCTCACACACTTTAATATAGTTTTGATTTCTTGGCATATTTAAAAGTATTTCTTGTTCTGTGTTCTGATTTCTTCTTTAATCCATACATTGTTTAGAAGAATTTTGCCTTATATTAAATATTGGGTGAATTTTTTCTGACTTCATTTTTAATATTTTTCTTGTTTGCTTCTGGTAAGAATGTCTTTTATGTATATGAGTTCAACTCTTTAAAAAAAATCTATTCTCACTTGAATGTGAACAAGCTCTTGCTATGTATGTTCATGAGCCTTTATTCTATGTATTCTTAGAAAGCATGCATATTCTTTATTAGGTAAGCAAAAAGTGTTCCTTATTGCTGTTAAAGCTGGTAATATATGAGTCCAATTTATTAATTGTCAAAATTTTCTCAGTGGTGACATTTGAAACAATTAAGAGCACATGAAGTAGGAGGAAATGGGAACAAATTTGGACTAGGGGACACTGACAGATGCTATAACTGAGACTATGTGTCTTTGTTTGCTGATAAAATATATTTCAACAACTTTCTAAAATGCATGACTTCTTAATTAGTTTTAAAAATATCATAAAACCATACTCTTGGAAGAAAACTACATAAAGTAGCTCTGATATAAAAGTTAATTATCTTTATGTTTAAATTTTTATACATATATTGTCATAAATAATGACAAATCAGAAAGTATCTGGATTTATGCAACAGACTCTAAGAGGTGTATGTGGAATTGAAGCCTATAAAGACATATTAAAAATATTTACTTTCTCTAAGGAGTTGTGTTCTTAAATATGCTAGCTATAATATGATAAAATTCACAAACTCTGAATTTTAGAGGTATATAAATACAGTCTTTAAATAGTCTAATTCTTTTAGGAAAATAGTTCAATTCCATATGAGCTCCAAGGAAATAGACTGCATAAGAACTAAACAATAAATAATTTCATCATGGTTTTGAGATATAAGAGCAATTATTAATTATTAGACTATCAAAACAAAATGGAAAGCAAGTGTTTACTACATAAATGCAAATGTGTCATTTCTCTCAGGAGAAAATCTTATTTCTGTAACTCTGCTGCTGATTTGTTTTTGTTGTTGTTGGTGGTGGTGTTCTGTTCTGTTAAAGCCAAAGTAAATACACTAGCTCCAAAACACTTATGCCTGAAATTCCAGAGTCGCATTTGATTTTAAGATAGCCTTCTAGGTAAACTCATTCATTATGATCATTTCTAGTTCAATAAACTTGTCCACAATTTTTAGGAATTTCTTGTTTTTAATAGCTGAGTAGTATGGTATATATTCACTTATATCTGCACACTAGCCCAAGGGGCATGTCCCATGAACGTCTTCACTTACCAGGAAAGTGGGACAGAGTGGAGGACATTCTATTGGGACTCCAGGTGAGAGAGTATGGGAGAATGGCAAAATAGAAGAATCCAGAGAGTCCTAGAAACCTACAGGGAGAACATTATGATGGGAATATCTGGGCCCACGGGTCCTGCCCAAACTATGGCACCAGCCAAGGAAATACGTGCAGTAAACTTCAAACCCCTACCCAGATCTAGCCACTGGACAGGACATTCTCCACAGCTGAGTGGAGAGTGGGGTCTGACTTTCACATGAATTCTGGTGCCCCATATTTGACCATGCCCCCTGGATGGGGATACCTACTGGCACTCAGAGGAAGGATAGCAGGCTACCAAGAAGAGACTTGATACCCTATGAGCAAATACAGGGGGAGGAAGTCCCCCCAGTCACAGTCATAGGGGAGCAGAGTAAGGGGAAAGTGGGAGGAAGGGAAGAATGGGAGGATACAAGGGATAGCATAAACATTGAGATGTAATATGAATAAATTTTTAAAAAAAGATAGCCTTCTAATGAAAGGATTACTGACTCAAGGCTTCATACCAGTGTACTGAAGATTCTGTGCAGGAACTCTTCATGGATCTCCATGATTATCATGCTTTTGGAAAAATAATATAATAAAAGCTTCTTCAGAGGCCTCTCATGACCACAGTGTTGCCTCCATTGTAGGAGCTGCTTTTATATCTTGTATGCTAAGGAAAGTGCTTCATTGCACATCAATGGGTTTTAGATTCATTTTTCATTGAGAAAGAAGGTTATACATAAATAATATTAAAAATCATACATGAAAGTTGAATAATGTAATAATGTAGTGTAACAGCAAAAAATATGGATTCTATCTCAAAGACATAAGGTATCATTAGAAAACAGTACAAATTGTGTGTACCAATCATGTTATCCAATATGTGCAAATGACTGAATGATTAACTAACTAACTAACTAAATAGCTAACTAGCTAACATTAACTAGCTAACATCTTAGTTAGTCCTTTAAGCAGCAGGCAAGAAAGTCAGAACATAAGTCAAGGCTCACCGTGTGAATCTCTAATCCCAAGCATTTAATAAATATAGCCTTGAAATGGTCTAAGTATATTTAATTGTTTAAAAATTTCTAGAACATAAGAATGCAAATACAGTTTTATCAATTGATTATGATGTTTAGATCCATATTGACATGCTAGAGAGATGTCCTTAATCTTCTCATAGAATACACAGATTCAGCTACTAGAACCTACGTGGTAGCCACGATGACATAAAATGAAGTAAAATGACCTCTTCTGATCTTCTTAGGCTTCTGTATGCATGTAGGACACACACACACACACACACACACACACACACACACACACACACACACAAACCGAGGCACAGACATACATATAAAATAAAATGAAATAAATCCCTATCAAGAAAGGGAAAGCTTCCCTCCTTAGCTATTCACATTCTCAATGAAAAGTCACGCGAACCGGTCATGGCCAGTGCTTTCTTCATCATGCAGCTTTTCTGTCTTGTGCTTCATTTCTGTTAGTGTTTGAATACGAGTTGACTCCTCATCCTCATGAGAAATGTCTGGTTCTTAGCTGGTCCATTCTTGTCAGTCACAGCCAACTTAGAAAAACTTAGGGAAATGGAACAGGCAGTCAACAATAGCTTGCCCTTGGAAGCTGGAATAATTCTGTCTCCTTCTTGTCTATCATTCTCTCTAAGATGTCTGGGCCTTCTCATAGGACCAAAACCAACAGAGGCAGCTGACTATAGACCAAAGCATCTTCACTTATAAAACAAATTTAAAACAACTTTACACAAAGAAATAGTCTTCCCCAGGGAGAAGCAGAATGGACCAGTCCTGGAAACAAGTAAACTTTATACAGACTGAGTATGTTATATTTCTAAATATACATGTACATACATATATGCATGTAATAACAATGAAAGACGATGCCACAAATTTCAAAGAAAAAAAAAAAAACAAGATGAGGTTAATGAAACAATTTAGAGCGAGGAAGGGGGAATTGATTGGTTATACTATAACTTCATATAAATAAATAAATAAATAAATAAATAAGCCACTACCTTTCCATGGCAAAGTTTTGTCTTCTGGACTTCCCATGGCAATGAAGAATCTGACTAAGACAATTTCCTACTTAAAGACTCCACCACTTCAGAAATAAAGGAACAATTATCACATGAAAGAAACCATGTACAACATGTATCTTCCTTCAGATTTTCAAACCATTTATATGTGCTCATGTGGCAGCTAAATCTTTTGTGTACCATCTGCTTAAGTGCTTTGAGTATCATCATCTGAACATCAAATTTGTCTGAGATTCATGTATGGCATCCTTGCTTATAGACAGTAAAACATTCTAGTTAGGTTTTGCTACATTTTCTGTCATGGAGGAAGCATATCTTAAAGGCATAAGTGTTTCTGTTGAAGGTAGAATAATATAGTTGTAACTCTTTATAATTAAGTATTTATTTTATACTTTGGGAGAGCATACTGGATAGCCCTCTAGTCTCTTTACAACCTAAATGTGAGTTTTTTTCTTGAAAATGTAAGAACTTGTGGAGTGGAAAGTTTTTGCATTAAATTACCATCATTTTTTTTTATCCAGGGTCAGATTATGATATCCTAAATTATCTATAATCTAGAGAAAAGAAGAGGAAATAACATCTTAATTCCTCAGTGAAAAATTATGATCTATTTTTATAGAAGAATAGAATACTATGAAGAAAATTATACTGTCTCTACATAAATATCTTATTTGCATAAAAATTTTTGTTAGAAACAGGCTAATATTAACTACTTAACTCCTTAAATACCTGCCCAGTATGTGTTGTATGTGGGAGTGAGCATTACTATTCAGAATTTAATCCACTTTTAATATAAAAGTAGATCATTAAGAATGAGTGTCACTTTAATGTTAACAATGGGCTTTCTGTTTCCTTCTAGTACCTGCTCTCTCAGTTTTCTAATTTTTGCAATCAGTAATAAATGAAAACTTAACAGATCTCTGGACGGTTTGTAATTAGAAAGATAGATCCACAAACACACACACACACGTGACTACACACACACATAAAACTTCTAAAATGGCAGTTTTTAACATTTACAGGAAGTACAGCAATCTTTCTGATTCCTTTCTCCCCCATGCTCCCAGCAGGGTTGGGGAAATGGCTGGGGCTTAAAACACTTGCTGTACAAACATAAAGACCAGAGTTTAGCTCCCCAGACCCCAGGGAACAGGCCCAGAGGGCATGAAAGCTGGCTGGTGATTCAAGCCTTCAGAGGCTGATCACAGATTCACCAAGATCAGCTGCTCAGTAAGGAGAGTTACCTGGGCTAAGACAGGGTTTGGCCCTGAAACCACATCTTAATGAAGAGCTTGATGAGAGATCAAGCCTATCTCCCAAAACAGCCTCAGGTGTTATTTGGGATAATCAGTTAATCTACCTAAAACTCAACTGTCATCAGGCTGTGGTAAACCTGGGTGACAACTGGTGCAGATTCTGCCAAGTCTGCATCATCTTCCTTTATCCTTGCAACTCTATTTCAGATACAATGACACTTGAATCACCCTAAGTTGACTGAATGATGCTCATCTCCTGAGAAACTCTGAGAGCCTCCCTCATCAATGTTTTCTTTTTTCTAGATTAATGGATTTTGGAACCTCACCTGGGCATATAGTTGTTTGAAATAAACACTATTTCTGGATCTTTGAATTTGATGCTGTAAATATTTGTTAACTGTTGTGTGTAACACATGCATGCTTTCACTGAAACAAAGATAAATAACTCTCCCTGTCTTTTGTCTTATTACATTGCCTGAAATATGCAATATGTGATAGATGGAGCTGGATTGGAAATCCTGAAAACAAATGGAAAGAGTATAAGTAAGAATCATACAGCAACAAAATTAGTTTAACCTGAGATATCATCTGTCATATTAGTCTTTAGCCATCTGTCTGCATTTAAATGAGAAAAATATCTTTATTCCATTCAAACTGTTATTATCTTGCTATTTTGGCATTTCTTATTGACATTAGTCTTAACTGATATACATACTTGACTAAATAATTATAAATAGATTAAAATATTAAGGTTTCAAATCAAAGTTTCAACATTTTATCAATTCAACTGCAAGCTATGCAAATACTAAATTCCATAGTACATCTGTGTAGGTCGCTCTGTACTACTATGATAAAATATCTGAGGAAGCTTAATAAAATAAATATTGGTTTTTGGTTTATAGTTTCAGACCCTTCAGACCATTTCTGTCTTGCTTTACAGCTGTCTGCTATAAAGGAAATTGTAGAGGAAAGCTGTTCACTTCCTAACACTCAGGTGGGAAGAAAGAGCAGAGGCACAGGTGTCAAGGTGTACTTTCTAATGCATGTCCACAGGGAAATATTTCCTCAACTAGAACCCACTTCTTTGAATTTATTATTGCTCCAAATTCTATTGCTACTAATTATCAATGGGTTATTTTATAGATTAGATTAAAGCCATCATGACCTAATTACCTCCTTAAGGTCCTTCTAATATAAAAGAACAACACAGAATTAATCAAAGAATTGGTCCTTTGAAAGATTATTAAGATTGACAAACTTCTAGCCAAACTTGTCAAAAGATAGAAAGAGAAGACTGGAAGAAATAAAACTACGAATGGAGATAAAATTGCTACAATACATTCAAGATAAATTCACAGTATTAAGGAATATTTCCCAGATTATATTTCATAAACCTGGAAAACCTAAAAGAAATGGGTAAATTTATAAATACATAAAAACAACTGCAAAACAATTCAGGAAATACAAACAAATTAAATAGACTCATGGCAAGCTAAGAGATCAAAATAGAAATTAAGTCTTCCTACACAGAACAGCTTAGGAGCCCATTAACTCTCTGCTTAATTCTACCAAGTTTGCATGTATATGATTTACGGTAGTGAATATTAATTAAAAATTGTAAGAACTAATCATTTTAAAATAAAATAGTTGTATGCATGTCTGTGAGAAGTCAGAGAGAACTATTGTGTACTATGTCTATAACAGGGCTCAGCACATTAACGGTAGGGATCTGATCCTGCTCTCTGGCTGCTTCTTCAGAGATGTCAACACAGTGGATTGTAAAACACTTATTTGCTAATTTTTTGTCTTTAACTGTATTCATATTAGAAATGGTGGAGCTACAAAATAACAAGTGAGACACTGTGACCCAAATAGTTGACATGTTTATTTTCCATACATACAAACAAAAATTTTGCAGTCTTCATTCAGAACCCAGGAACAGATAATGCTATTATATCTGTTCTTCAGTAGGAAGAAGTCTTGTTTGCAAAGGAACTGTATCATCAATCACTCCTCAAGTACACAAATGCTTGGGGAGCTTTTGAGCGATGGGTAGAATGATTTATCAGTTAGACAGTATTTATTTACTTAGATTTTTTTGAGGCATATGGTCTACATCTACCAAAGAGATATGTAGATTCCAGTTTCAGTCTGCAGCCTCAAAGGAAAGAATAATAGCCTGGTCAATAGCAGTGGAAACTCATGGTTCATTAATTACTATTTAGGGTTAAAAAGCCAGCCTGCATATACATTCATTCCAAAGAAATGGAAGATTCTCCTCATGGGATGCAGCCCACTTGCTTTCACATTTTAGAAGTCTGTCAGGAGAAATCGGTCAATTTAAATCCAATTGAACTTGTCTACCTTTGCCCTAGAAATCAATGATTCAAATGAGAAAGTATCCTGAAATAAGATGGAAATGTGAAATCCCAGCTTATTAGGGAGAACGCATTGCATTTGATTTGAGGATTCCTTTTTATGCTTGTTAGAAACCTTCCTGGTGTTTGAAGGTTCTGGGTTCTGAATATAAAATATTCAATGTTAATCAACAAACGTGTATCAATTGAAATAACATCATGTTGTACTGGGACAGGCTCAGTACCCAGTACTCAGAAAGTACCTAAAACAAGACTTTGGTAGGATATTTAACCACTGACATTTTAATCTGAGCTTTAGTCAACCTCAAATTCCTAATGAATTGTAATTTGTAGTTTATGCTATATTAATCATATTTACATGTCTAATGGTTCCAACATTGCCTTATTGTAGTAATGAGATTCACAGTAAAGATTTCAATATTATTCATTTATTTATGAATGTTACTGATGAAAAATTAATTTAGTTCAATAAATATTTGTTATGTTTTGAAAGAAGTATAAATAAGTTTTCTAACACTTTCAGATATAAATGTAAATTACACATAGTTCTTCCTCTAAACAAGACAGAACACTATAGATACACGTGCCCATATACATATAATTAAAGATAATGAGACCCAGTGATAAAGCTCCATTGATGGAGAAAACCTCTACTTAGTGTTACCTGGTAAAATAATTGCTTTTATTATTGTTTGTTATTTGAAACTAAGTCTTTTCCTAGCATTTATTTTTCTTTTTAAAAATTTTTTGGGTGTGTGTGTGTCTGTATGTTCATGCACATGCACATGAGTTTAACATTTTGATGCTTATTGGCTACTATCTGTTATGTAATAAATTATATTCCCTTGGAGGCATGAAAGTAAAGACAACAATTCTCAGTAGAGAATGTTAATGAATGCAGAGAATATTAAAAATAAAGAACATTTTACTGATAGTAACAGAGCAGTTTTGGAAGCTTCAGAACTTAGAGACAAGTTTGAAAATTGTAGCCGTCTTTTCAATTTGGAAATAATGTCTGTGAAGCATTAAAGGAACAAAGAAGAAAATGGTTTAGGAAAAGGGATGTGAAAAGATTACAGGAGAAGAAAATATAATTATGATAACATTACTGTGATTAAAGTAAGGAATGAATCATTAGTTCTTTGGTAAATGTTTGTTGACTGTGTTTGGTTGACTTTGAGATGTGTATTTTCACCTTATTCTATGTGTAAGTTACCACAATGAATACAGATGGCTACTATTCCTTAGGAAAAAGCGTTATGACTTAATTGCGGCATAGTAGGGTACATTTGTCATACCAATCAATTTGGTTACTTCATTATCTCAGTGAGCTTTATTTCAATTTCAACAAATAAAGTAGGTAATAAACTCTCATATATACATGGGAACACATAATAACATGCATGTCATTGAATAATTTCTATGAAAGACAGGACACTTTCAGTGTAATCTTGTCTTTTTCCCTGCCTTTTAAAGACATAATTGGCTAGCATTCCAAATAACCTTAATGTGTCAATTATGTTAGAAGAAAAAATTATCATAGTCGTTATTTTTTTTTCTGTCTCATGATTGGACTCTGTGGTGTCAGCAACAGTTACAGTTGAAAAGAAGGGAGAGCCCCAAATTTAGAAACAGAGAACAAAATGGTTATTCAAGTTTAGAAATTTGTTCAGGGTTTCTTAGTCTGCGTTTTGTTGCTGTAACAAAATATTTAAGATGACCAAGTTAATGATGAGGGGAAAGATTTATTTGCACTCACAGTTTGAGACCTGTTATAGTAGTTTGCCAGGTAGGGACTGTATGTTGAGAAAGCTGCAATTGGGAAGCAAAGGCAGGCAGAAGAGAGCATGGCTTCAATACCTAGTTTCCTTCCAAAAGGCCTGCTATCACTCATCTGAGGATCAAGCCTTCAAATGGTCTCCTGGGTATATAATTACAATTTAAATTATAGCACCTTCAGAGGAAAGGGTTTCTCCTAGTAAGTGTCCTAAAGAAGTCTCTGGTGTCTTATTTCCCTATAATAATTATATATAAATTTATAAAAATAATAGATCTCTTTGCTTCTTTAGAAATGAATAAAAAATACAAAAGAATAAGAGATGGAGAGAAAGTGAGAGAAGGAAAGACTAAATTTGCTCCCTACTTGGTATCAAAGGATAAAGGAAATGGCATAAAGATTGATAAATGGACAGCTCATGCCCACATCCTCAAAAAAGATATGCAAAACTTAAGTTAGTTGGTGATATGAAACTAAATAGTAGCTAAGATCATCTACTGGATGCACAGGGTACCTTTAAAAATATTGTACAACATTTATTTATCTATTTACTGTGTGTGTTGTATGTTGTGCACGTGCATGCGTGTGTGCATACGTGTGTGTGTGTGCGCGTGTGTTTGTTTAAAACCAAAGTAAATAGCGTATTAAATTAAAAGAAAAGGCATGAAAGATATGATAGGGAGAGTAACAGGAAGAAGATGGATAATAAAAGGCAAAGGGAATATGAAGTTATATTGTTTTAATTAAAAACATTAAAAATAAATTCAAATTAAGAAAGAGTATCTCTGAGCAGTAGCTGGAACAACTTTTGAAAAACCTAATCCAGTAGTCAGCTCGTGTGAGCTGCCTGAGGTCACATATTCATATATGGGCTGAGAACAAGATCAAAGTTAATTCCTCCTCAATTTAATATATGAGTCTTGGCAATGTTACCACTAGCTATTCTTTATTGTGATATTTGAGGACTCTGTTCAAATGTGCATTGAGACCTGGGGGATAAAGTATTCCTGGTGAACTGAGTTTGACATCAGGGACATAGTAAATTTGACTCTTGCATGATTTACATATCTTTTTTTAGGCTGTGCGTATAAGTTGTCCATTTATAAACTGTTATGCATTTTCCTTTATACTTGGATACAGTAAGGCAAAGGACACTGTCAACAGAGCACAATGAGAACCTACAGACTGGGAGGTCTTTTGTTTTATTTCTATAGGTTTGTGTGTGTGTGTGTGTGTGTGTGTGTGTGTGTGTGTGTGTGTGTGTGTGTGTTTGTATGTGTGTGTGTTACAAATAAATGCAAATACAATTTTATCAATGGAAAGGTTATCATATATGGGGCAAAATTTCACAAGATCCCATGCCCTAAACAAAAAATCATTAGCACCTATTGAATGACAGGAGAAGAATTAGCTTCTTCCAGGGATGATTCTCCTTTATCGGTCTTGCAAGGCAGTAATTAGCCTTGATACCAACATACACATGAACAACAAAAACAAATTCATAACTACTCTTTGAGGCTGGGAAATAGAATCCTGGCCTCCACAGAGACAAAAACAAATGCAATCTCAATTAAGAAGCAAACAAGAAGCTACACTTAAGGACTTTGGAGTTTGAAATGATTCCCATCCCTCTGGTAGGAGACTAACGAACAGTGAAATGACCACTTGTGAGCAACAGATGGAAAACAAGGCAGGGAGAGATAGAGACATCTGACAGAGTCCATCACCCATATAATCAGCCCCAAGTAACTCTCAAGTGAGTCCTGTGCTGAACTTCTTCCCTCATTGCTTGAACATTTAGTTAAAGTCATTGAGAATACCTCTACCACCCTCTTGAGGTGTCTTCTATCAAAACAAATGCTTGTCCTAATGACATACTACTACCCAAGGGAAAGGTAACCAAGGAGACGTTCTCCAGGAGTCAGCCGTTGTTGATTTGACCAGCCAGCCAAGCTGCCTGTCCTCCTGCCTTCTGAATCCATCCCTTCTCACCTGCCTCTGCTCTTTATGATTTTACCTCACTACTTCTACCTAGGTTATTTTCTCTTTAGGCATTTAGGCCCCAGACCTCCTCCATCATTGAATATGTTAGATATTAGAGGAATCTCAAAAAACAAACTCACTTTTACAATGTCTAAACCATCTCTTAAGATCCAGAACCTTGCCAAGTAGTCAATACAATTCCAATCTCCATTGGCACTAATGCACATTTTTCTTAATCCCACCAGTTCTACTACAATGATAAGAAACTAAAGTATACCATTTATACTCAGAGTTTCCCATATGTCCTTTACATGTATATTTATTAGTGTTAAAGTAAAAACAAACAAACAAAAAGACAACAACACCACCAAAATCCAGGGCTTTCATAGCCAGTGCACTTAAAATTAGGGAAATTGATTGATTTGTCTCTGCTTTAGTTCCAAAAATTATAGAAGCAAAAGACGGGTGCACTTGGGCTTAACAGATGCATTTTAATGATCTATCTCATGGAAAAGTTGAGCTATATCAGGAAAGTTAAACAAAGGATGTGCAAACTTCATGCAGAATCCTCTTTTACTCAGAGCTTTAAAATCTTATTTGACTTCTCATGATATGACTGAAACTGACAGGGTTACAAAATACTCCTGAACTTCTAAATTCCAATGATTTTTTTCTTTAAATATGACATTTCTTCCACAGACATGTGGCGCTGGGAGGGCAGGACATCTCCCCTCCACAATAGATCACCTTATACTAAAAAGACTATCTTGTTTATGACTATTCAGATGCCATTGTTTTCTTTGGTGAAAGAGAATATTACTGTACAAATTTGCTTTCTATTGCTGTGACAGTCATCGTGACCAAGAGCACCTTGGGGGGGGGGGCGAAGGGCTTATTTTATCTTGTAGCTTAGAATCTGTCATGAAGGAAAGTTGATGCCAGAACTCAAGGTAGAAACATGGAGGCAAAAACTGAAGCCAAGAGCAAAGAGGAGTAGAACTTACTGGATTGCTCCCCATGGCTTGTTCAGCTACCTTTCTTATATGGCCTATGCCCACTGGCTGGGGAATGGCTCCACCAACAGTGAGCTTGGTCCTCCTACGCTAATTAAGAAAATACCCCACAGAAATGTCAACTGGAAAGTCTGATGAAAAAAGTCCATTAATTTATGTTTCCTCTTCCCAAGCAACTCTCGTTTGTGTCAAGTTGCCAAAAAATTAACTAGTACAAGTACTTTGTTGCTTTTAAAATTATGGACCCAGAACTTCAAGATCTGCATGTGATATTTGTTTTTGTTCTTGACTAAAGAGAGAAAGGGAAGCTAATAATTTATTAATTTATTTCATTTATTCATTAATTTATTTATTATTTATTGTAGCATTCATATTTAATCAAGGACTTCACACACGCTAAGCAATTTATACCCCAGAAAAAAATTTTTAAATATTATTTGAGGCAGAGTTATCTTGTATTTCTCATGTCAACCTCTAGTTTTCCATCATTTACTCTGTTTTCCTATGGAAACTGATAGTTTAAACCTTTTAAATGTAGTTGAAATTCACCACATGTAGGTGTAACAGGGCAGTACAATGCAGAATGTAAAGAAAATGAGGTTATTCCATTCATTGCTCTACCCTTGAACTTTTTTTTTGCTTAATTCATCAGTAGTTCATATCGATTCATACTGAGGTTTCTTAAACGCATTCTAGTAAAATGTAAAGTGTTGCTCAGCCTTGCCCCTCATATAGTGTAGGTGTCATTGGTTGCCTTATTATTATTGTGTGATTAAATATTTATGTATGTACTCTGTATTCATAAAACATCCCAAACTTGGAAACATACATCAATAGAAATGTATTCTTGTACAGTTCCGAAGGCCTTAAGTTATAAGTAAAAGTATTTCTGTTCTTTTCCCAGGCTTTGAGAAAGACCTACGTCTATGAGTATTGTCTCCTAGTCTCAATGGCTATCTATCAGTTGGATTTCCTTGGCTTAGGGAAACATCAACCATTCCTTTTCCTCTCTTATGACATCTATCCCCTGTTATTTCTGCTGTGTCCTTTCATTGTGTGTGTGTGGTTTTTCGAGACAAGGTTTCTCTGTGTAGCCTTGGCTGTCCTGGACTAACTTTGTAGACCAGGCTGGCCTCGAACTTACAATGATCCACCTGCCTCTGCCTCCCAAGTGCTGGGATTAAAGGTGTGCGCCCCCACCGCATCTTCTGTGTCTTAAAGAATTTGTTCACTAGAGTTCTAGACCAGGCTAATCCAACATGATGTCATCTTAAGCGTGATTCACATGTGACTCCATCATTCACAGTTTTTATATAGACAGAAGTTTGGAGAGGAGGAACTGCAATTCAAATTTATTACAAATTACTTAATGGATTTTTTTTTTTTTTTTTTTTTTTTTTTTTTTTTTTTTTTTTTTTTTTTTTGGTGTAAGAAAGGAAACAACCTGAAAAAAATTCTTAAAAAGACATTCCATCCTCTGCTGAACCTTCTTCAAGGCTGATTAACTGACTAGAAATTAATGATTAGGACGAGGTTAGATATTGTAGGTCAGAAGCATACTTTTAATTTTTATCTATCTTCTCTTGCTTAAGTTTTTTTCATAAACTATATTCCTCTCATGCTCCCCCCGCCCACCGTTCTCCTCGCAGATCTAACCCACACATTTCGTCTCATTGGTTCTCTGCTGATTTGTTTTGATCTTCAGTATATTTATCTCAACAATAGCCAATCTGTGTCCACCTTTGTTTAGGACCTAGCGTTCTGTGACTAACATATAAACACTTTGGAACATATTAACTTATAAACTTTACAGAACCCTAGTCCCCATCATCCAAAGACAATTAATAGAATCAGCTGTCCCTGAGGGCTGTCAGGGAGACATCCACTTTTCATCAACCATCCATTCAATGTTTCTGCTAACACATTTTAAAACAACCTTTGGCTGGTGCCTTAGTTTGAGCGGGACCCCTGGGCCCAAATCTGCCTATCATATTGTTCCAGGAGGTAAACTTTAAACCCCTTCCCAGATCTAGCCAATGGTCAGAATATTCTCCACAGTTGAGTGGAGAGTGTGATACGACTTTCTCACGTACTCTGGTGCCTCACATTTGATCATGTCCCCTGGAGGGGAGACCTGGTGGCACTCAGAGGAAGGACAGCAAGTAGCCAAGAAGAGACTTGATACCCTATGAGAATATATAGGGGGATGTAATCCCCCTCAGGAACAGTCATAGGGGAGGGGAATAATGGGAAAATGGGGGGGGGGAATGGGAGGATACAAGGGATGGGATAAACATTGAGATGTAACAAGAATAAATTAATAATAAAAAAAATAAAAAATAAATAAAAAAAAATAAAACAACCTTTGTTTATGACTTCGTTCCATTACTATAAAACATTCAGTAAGCTGTTATTAGATAACAATGAGTTGGTATGAGTGATAAAACAGTGAATTCTAAGTAAAGGGCTCCTTTTCTTCCCATTGCTGTAATGTTCGGTGAACATATCATCTGTTGCATTTAGCGGGTTTTGTGTTAAAAAGATTCCATTCTATTAGACATATTTCAAAACTAATCTCCCATTCTCCCTTCCAGAATACCGAAGTCCTAGAGTTAATTCTGGCTCCTTGTACACAATATATCCTCTGATGTACTTTTACGGATGGTTTTGCATAGTCTGAACTACAAAAATTTTTATTTTGCATAATCTCTACTGTAAAACTTTGAGATACTTGTTATATACCAGAAATTAGTGTATTTGGGTGGCTAATGTCTATCCAGCCCATCACTGCCGTGTGCTTGAGGTAAATGAGAGGTTAACAGGGGCCCAGCACTGGGTGCCTGAAGCCAAAGGAGTGCTAGTCAACATCAGACTCAGGAAATACCAGATTAGACACAGAGGAAGAGAAGAGTTGAAACTGAACATCAAAAAAGAAAGACAAAAACCCAAAGAGCATGCAAGCTTTTTTTTTTTTTTTTTTTAATTTAACAGAAGATTTATGAACCGGTGAGGAACAGAGCCTAAGGCAGTTCCTGGAACAAATTGAAAATAAATAAAATAAGAGCTGAACTTGCCTTGTTAGTTTGTATAGTTTCTATATTTCATAGTTCTTTTGGAAGCGGCCTGGAATTGTTGCAGACAATAAACAATACAGTTATATATTTTTCAAATATTTTTATTTTCAAAAATTAATTTAAGGATATCATGATAGTCATTTTAAATAATAAGCATTCTGTTTACTATTTTAATTTAAAATCTATGTCTAACAATAAATTGGTTTACTTTTCATAAGGACAAATTCTAATAAAATATTTAAAAGAACAGTAAAAATGAAAAATATTGTTGGCAAAGTGAGAAAGCTGCATTGCATTTGTAAACTAGGCAATGGCCCAGATGACAGAGTATCTGTGCTTTTCACACCATTCTGTGCTAATCGAGGTTTGATCAAAGAGCAGGGCACCGCATTTACAGAGGAAATTGTACTGACAGAAAGCAACATGGAAAACAACATTGCTTAGCTTTCTTTAGTCATGCTCTGGAGTAAAACTGGGTAAAACTTGAGCTCTAACTCCAGGAAATGGCTAGACAATCCTCATTTGTTAAATCCTATTAGCAAAGTCTTGCTGATATAAAGGAGTTGTGGTTTCTGAATTCTTCTTCAAAAAAAGCGTAAAGCTAGAAAGAACACTGAAAGATTCTGTGCTTCATTTATAGGAGCTGCCAAAAGACACTGATGGGTACTGGGTAGAGTTCAGTTGATCCTATGTATCTCACACAAAGATTGAAATGCATGGGCAGTTTTAGTAGCTTTATTTAAAAAAAAAATATTAGCATTAATGTCAAGAACCAGAACAAAAATGTTGCTGTGGTGGGGGTAGGGTGAGATAGTAGCTCTGATTTGAAACAAACAAATGGCATGCACATACAAAAGTTTCAAGCCACCAGGAAAACCGAATTGATATTGTCATAATGAGCTGTTTTATATTTTCCAGCATGTGTTTTTGTGATTCAGAAGTCATCATCATCAGAAATAATGGACTTTTAAGAACAAGTCACAACACATGGAAGACAAATACGACTTTTAATCCCAGCAGAAAAGAAGGGAAAGATGTCAGGAATCTTTGAACTCAAGAACCCACAGGAGAACTCTCAGCTTTGGAAAGAGAAGCACGGTGAGTTCTGGCTGTCACGGCTGCAGCAAAACTGAGATCACACTGCTTAGTGAGCCAAGTGCACAACTGCGGGAGTGATTCAGAGGCAAGGAAAAGAAGACTCACACATAACAACCCCACCAGGGTAGCATGTTATACATAGAGCAAGGACTACAGTTATAATCAGAGAAATACCTTCTAGTGACAGAGTAGGCTCACCAAAAAATGACATTCAGTACAGGGTTTAATTAAGGTAGATAGATGAAAGAGAGAAGTCAATATTTGTATGTAAAGATCACTACTGAGTCCCAAACAACCAGAAAATGATACTGTAGTGAAGTATTTTCTAGAATATTTGAAAATAGAGAGACTTTTAAATATGTAGCAGATTTAATGTTGAGATATGACATGTAAAAATCAGGAAGAAACAACAGAAATCATTCAAATGCATCCTTAGGTGTGTAGCAAAATATTATTTTGCTTTCATAAAAATCTGGAAATGATAGTAATTAAAATGATATTAAAAATATGGTAACAAATATATAAATAATGTAATTGCCTCTATTATTCTAAACTTGGTGACATGATTTTCTCTAGTATGCTATAAATTATTCTGTGTTAATACCAGTTGTTATCATTGTTTTGAATATACTTGAGTGATATCTTGCAATAATTATAGCTTACCAGTTGTTAAAATAATTGACAAATAAGTAAGATAAACATGAACTACAGGGTTAGGCAAATGTTAGATCAAAACTATTAAATATATATTTCAAAGAAATGTGGAGCAAAACTTTTAGAAACTAAATATAATATTCATCTCAGGATTTTCTATCTCTCTGGGGAAAATGAAGTTCTCATAGGATTTATATCTTATTAACTGAGAAAAGACGGTGAATGTGCTGTCTGTATCGTCTCTTTCATAGATCCATGAACATCATGAAGGGAGAATCATAAGCTGTCAGGGAGCTTATCCCAGAAGGTTCTCCCTCCTCAGCAGGTGTTAATGCCTGTAATTCTTCATCTAGGGGTCAGGCTTTGAGAAATCTTTCTCCATCCACATTGGTATGTAAACAGCTGTTGTAATTTTGCGTGTCCTATTTAGGTGATCATATTTTTAAGATTTGAAAGGAATAGCTTGATGGTAATATAAAGAAGACAGTACACTGCAGCAGGCATCCTAGTCCTCTGGCTCTTACGATGTTCCCGGAGCCTTGGTATAGGAATTGCATTAATAAACCCATACACAAATGAGCAAAACTAAATGGACTCAGTGGGTTGTATGTAACGTATGCACACATATGTATGAATGCACAGAAATAATTAAAGAAGTGGTCATATATTGGAGAGAGAGTGGAGGCGAAGCATGAATTAGTTTGGAGAGAGGGAGATTAAAAATACTATGAAGATAGTATTCATGTTCAAAATTCTCAAAAAATTAAATTTAAATAAAAAAACAAATTTAAGAGCCTGAAAAATGTATAGAGTATCATACAACATGGTCTTCTGGACAAGACAATGCCCCTTCACTCTTGAATTCCCAGAGCTATGATAGCCTGAACAAAACCTCCATAATATTGGGCCCATCATCATGGATGGAAATTGATGTCCACTGAAGAAGTAATCTCATCTTGTAATAAGGCATGCTGTTCATTCTCTCCTTACTTACCTGCATGCAGCACATTTTCAGAGTGAGCTAAGCATTAGTTGCAGAAAATTGTAGATTGTATGCCTTTTGTTACACCTTAAAATTCTTTGTCTTTTAATAACATTGTCATCTAAAACACTTTATTATTAAACTGATTTCTCAGTTTACTCATATTTTATCTCCATCTAGGTTGAAATCTCAAATGACAGTGGTCCTCTGTACATTCATTGAAATAATCTAATCACTAGTATTTGAAAAATGAGGCAGAGACTATTAAGACTCACGGTTATCATTATTCAGTTGGAATTTATCCTGGTTCTTGTCTTCATATACCTGCTGGATAGGTAGACCAGGGTCCATGTAAATCATTCTCAGGCTACTCTGCTTCTGTGAGCATTAAAGCATGTTTTGGCCAGAGGATGCCTTAGGAGAACAACGCCCCATTTCCCTTAACAGTTTTAGCTGCTTTGTTGGGCTACAAATGTTTATTTTCATAGAGAGTTGGTTATTAGTTATTATTGGTCTTATTTTAGAGAGAAAATGAGGTTGGACTCAGCGGTATCTCTCTTCCCTTTATCTTTCTTTCTTAGGTTTGGAGATAGGGGTTGAAAAGAAAGAAGAGGGAATATAGAAATGTATAGGGATGATAGGACAAAAAGTAGATAAAGGAATCTACTCCTCAACCTAATGTCTTCATTGTCACTCACAAGGTTATTTTTAATTCACTGGTGTAGAATTGTATATATTGATGCAAAATAAGTTTACTTTTGATACATTGGTATAGGATTCAAATTTAAGCATATATTACATATTTTAAGCATATATTACATACTTTGCCCACCGTAGTACACTATAATCTTCTTTACATTACCCTGATGAAAACTGATGTCTTTTTTACATTTTTAGTTTTCTTTCCTTCCTTTTGCAGTGTAGGTCTTTCTTGTGCATATGCTTAGTGAATATTTACTTCTGTGCATGTGTAAGTGGGTGACAGTGATTGTTGTCAGGTGAATGACCCAATGGTTCTCCACCTTTTTTATTTACAAAAGGTCTCTCGCTTGCTGATTGTTCAGGTATAATGTCAGCTTTCTCTGGGGCTTGCCTGTATCTGCCTCATGTGTGGTGGGATTACAGGTATTTTTAACACAGGTACCCAGCATTGATATGGGTACTATGAATCCCAAACCTGTTCTTCATTCTTAAGTGACAAGGTGTTATCCCTGAGCCATCCACCCAGTTCCCAGTTTATTTAACTGGTAAGTAAGATTGGGCATTTTTGCCTGTTATTTATGAGTCTATGATTTTATCCATCACTCACTTGTAAGCAAGGGTATCCAGTGGAATGTAGAAGACGGAGCTGGTCCCCTGGACCTGGAATTATTGGTCATTATAACCTCCTTGTGTGGGAAGGAGGAAGTGAACTCATGTTATATGGAAGGGAGACCAAGAATGCACATAAACTTTCTGAGTTATTTCTACATCTCAGGACTCTTTTCTCAATGTAAAACTAATATTTCCATGTTCATTTATTATGATCATCTTCGTCTCCTCCCCCAAGCTCTGCTCCTTCCCCTGTCGTTACACACCCCAGTTTAAGCTCTCTCTCAGTAAACAGACAAAAATCTAATACAACAAACTAACAAACCTAAACCTGAAAAACAAAGTAAAACAATCCCTCCATGTTCCACATTCATGATCTTATTCTTCTTCCCATTATTGTTCTCTCCCATTTTTCAATTAAACTCATTATTGGCCATGATATTACACTTTGACTACAGAGAGAAATTCTGTCAAATTCCTGACAGAATAACTCTTTTTGGATGTCCAACAGGCAGTTGAGAACAGTAGATCCGAAACAGTCATCATCCATCCTGGATGTTTTTTCATCTCAGAAGATGGTATCAACATCCATCCAATGGATCAAAAGAGAACCAGTCCACCACATCATCCATTTATAATAACTTACCATCCAAAATCCATTGCAAATCTCCTAACTGTCTTCATTTCTCTCTTCACCTCTTCCGCCACTAGATTTTTCCAAACATCATTTATTACTTCAAAAATGAAAATAAGCTGAATGTTTTCCAATAGAGTTTTCACCACTTTGGAACTACAATGAAACTTATGAATTGTCATATTGCACTTGGGCATGGATTTAGTACCGAGAACATTGAAAATATCTAATGTCTTAATTTAGTTCTTACAAAGCACCCACATACGATGATGTGGAAACTAAATCCTGAAGAGATCAAGTTGTCCACATCAAATGCAGGCAATGCAAAGGCTACCTGTTTTCAGCACTATGGCTGTAGCTCTTAGCTGATAATTACACTGTTTCTTTATTTTCCTCATGTAGGAGCCTGACTTCTGCAGCGAAAGTTGAACACATTTTGTTTATACTTTTAAAAAATGGCATTAGCAAAGGGTACCTAACCTCCTCAAACTAGTTTTGAATGACTGAAAACAAGAGCCAAGGTTAGCATTCACTGTTACCTTTGACTATCACTTTAAACTTAGTGAAAGCATAGAAAAATAAAATAAATAAATACTGAAGTGTTTTAAAAAATCCCTCCAAACAAAATAAGGGAAGGAAAAAAGGGACAAAAACTCCCATTCCAACAAACTGTAACCAAGTAAAAGTACACACAAAACGTCTGGAGTCCTTAATATATTGAACAAGTACTACTGAACAGTAGGTCTACCGTGGAGTAGTTAATATACGCAGTGTGACATCGTTGGAGAAAACCAATGTTTCTTCTCCATGAAGCTATAAATGACTGCTTAGTTGCTAACCTTTTGTCGCGCGCACCTTTCGCCGATAAAGGAGACGCGGCAACTCAGGATTCTTCTGGCAGCGATTTTTATTGTTACAGCTCTTCTTGATAGCAGATGGGGAAGGACCCTCTCCCCGTAAAATCCCCGGCTTATATAGGAACTATGGAGGCGTGGAGGGACGTGTCTTCTCGTGATTGGTGCTCTAGAGAATACCTAATTAGCATACCGCCTGCGTAACGTGCTTGCGCATGCGCACTGGCCATAAGGGCTTTTGTGAAGAATGGCGGAGCGGCTCCCGACATCTCCCCCTTAATTTTCAAATTAAAATGCCAAACTGAAGCCATGAATTGACCGATCCAGCTCTCCACTTCATCAGTAGGGAGCGATCAAGGTGGGCACATGGACGGAGACCCTGTACACCTGAAGTCCCGTGCAATGGGAACTCGAGCCCTGGGAGGTGTACAGGTCTATCCTGTAGCATCCTGGTGCAATGGGAACCTGTGCCCGTCAGGAATGCCAGAACCAAGATAGTGTCTCAGTGTTTGAGCATATTAAGCCAAATCTGGGGAGATGCCCCTTGTTTTACAGCAAGCATAGCCTGCGCAAGCACAACTCTGTCACGTTGTTGTTGTTTTCTAAATTTGCAGAGCAACCAAAGACAGAAAACTAGTCCCGCCGCCAACATAAGGCCAAATGACCCCATCCCCATCCATTCTTTAACAAAAGATACAGCTCTATTCAACCAAGAAGAAAGATTATTGGCTAGTGAAGGGTCTATGCGGGTGGAATTGACATGAATTATGGAAAGTCTCAAATTTCTCATAATTGTATCAAATTGGGATTAAAGAAGGTTCCCATTCTCACTGGCAACGGTACGGGAAAGACTGACAAGATTCCCCATCGGATCTCCTGTGTCTTCAACACCGGGCTCAGTATCAGCAGATTCAGAAGAACCAGCAGCGGGGTCTCCATCCTTCTCGTCCTTCTTCACTATCCTGGTCAGCCGCACCGGCACCCAAATTGGATTTTCTTGGTCCTGTGGAAAAACACAAACAGCTCCCCTGGATCTTATTAATATTGGATCCGGGCCTTTCCATTTGTTATCGATAACATCTTTCCATTTTACCATTTCACGCGGTGATGCATGGCCTACATGTCTGTCTGCTGCAGACCGTCCTTCAGAATCCAAATTTAAAAATTTAAAGTAAATAGGACAAGGGAGATAGAGGGCTTTGCCCTGGGGCTTATTCCCCTTTTGTTTTGTAGATAAGTTTTGACTGTGCCATGTGCACGTTCCACAATGCCCTGAGCTTGTGGATTATATGGAAGGCCAGTTACATGATGGACGCCCATCCTTTGGCAAAATTGTTGAAAAGATTTTGACGTATAGGCAGGCCCATTATCTGTTTTTAACTGTAGGGGCTTTCCCCATGCTGCCCAGGCCTCAAGGCAGTGGGTGATGACATGAGCCACCTTTTCTCCTGTAAGAGGTGTAGCATGGATAACACCCGAACAAGTGTCGATTGAAACATGAACATATTTTAACTTTCCGAATGACGGAATATGAGTCACATCCATTTGCCACACTTGTAGGGGTATAACTCCCCTAGGGTTCACCGCAACCGTTGGTGAGGATCGAAACTCAGCACAATTAGTACATTTCAAGACAATATCTCGAGCATCTGAACGAGATACTCCAAATTTGAGTCTGAGAGTATTAGCAGGCACGTGGTAGAGTTTATGAAATGTGACTGCATTTTGAACAGGATCCGAAACTAAATAGATTTGTCTGGTTGCTTTATCTGCCAAATCATTAGCCTCAGCCATCGGGCCAGGTAACAAAGTATGAGCTCTCATATGTTGAATATAAAAAGGATGCTTTCTATTTCTAATTGAACATTGTATATCCGTAAATACAGCAGCTACATTACTTTTAGAATGAATCACTCCTACAGTCTCTAAGATTTGTACTGATCTTACCACATACTGTGAATCAGAAATAATATTTAGTGGCTCATCAAAAGTTTTCAATACTACAGCTACAATAGCACATTCCACTAATTGAGGGGAAGTATGGGCAAACTGGTGTTGAACAACTTGCCCATTAACTACATAGGCACCTATGCCTGTTTTTGAGCCATCTGTAAACACATCCAGAGCATTTGAAATTGGCTTAGTTCTTGTCATTTTAGGGAAAATAAATGCATTTGTTAGTGCAAAATGCAATAAGGGATGTTTTGGATAGTGATTATCTATTTCTCCTGAATAAGAGCAGCGCAGGATAGCCCAAACGTCCAGAGTGGAACATAGTATGTGCACTTGTTGGCTGGCATAAGGCGTTATAATTACATTAGGTTCTATGCCAAAGTGGGTTAAAGCCATCTGTACTCCTTTAAGAGCAATATCTGCTACTTGAGTTGGATAATGTCCCAAAACTTTCCCTGGAGAAGTGTGTGAATGAATCCACAGTAATGGTCCGTTTGCCACAACACTGCTGTAGGTTGTTGGGGCGATGGGATAACACACAGCTGAAAAGGACTTTTTGGATCAATGCGAGTTAAGAATGCTTCCTTTAATCTTTTCTCTACCATATCTAAAACCTTTAATGCCTCAGGTGTTCAGTAAGGGCAATCCCCTTTGAATGGGTCCCATAATTTGCATTTGTGCATTGATGGCTCTTAAATCGTGAAGTAGTCTCCATTTCCCTGATTTTTTCTTAATAACAAAAATAGGAGTATTCCATGGTGAAGTTGATTTCTCTAAATGTCCAGCATTTAATTGTTCTTGAACCAGCTCTCGCGCGGCCAGGGAGCTTCTCAGAGGGAAGTGGCCATTGAGGAACCCACACTGGCCCCTCTGATTGCCAAGGTATGGGAATTGCCTCCAAAATGCCCTTAGGAAAACCCAGGCCGGTTCTATCTTGTTTGGAAATACTGATATTGGACTAGTTCTGCCCTGTAATGATTTCCCTAACCCTTTTTTAGGAACACAGCCCCTATTTTTCATCATCTCTTGACTATTAGAAGAGTAATCATTGGTAAGTCTAAAATCCATTTGGCCCAATATATCTCTACCCCATAGGTTAATAGGGAGATCTAGGACATAAGGGACTACAGTGCCTGTTCTACCTTCAAAATCCTCCCAATGCAGGACTCTAGCACTGACATTGGGTGAAGCTTCATACCCTAATCCTTGTAAAGACTGTGAGGACTGGTTAACAGGCCATTCTGGGGGCCACCACTTGGTGGACATAATAGTGGTATCCGCCCCCGTGTCCAGAAGGCCCTTAAATCTTTTTCCCTGAATCTTTAACTCCATAGTGGGTCTAACCATCTAATTGTAGGGATAAGAATGCATGTTGTCCTCCGGAAGATCCAAAGCCAGAGGTCCTCTACTCTGTTCCCTACTTGGAACATCTGGTGTAAGCTTGGCAACACAAGAAGCTGAGCTATTCTATCCCCCGGGGCCACAGCGCTGATCCCTCTAGGAGATGAGCACATAACCTTAATTTGTCCCATATAGTCCTGATCTACCACTCCTGGATGTACTATCAAACCCTGCAAGGTTGTAGAAGACCTTCCAATTACCAGGCCCTACTGAGTCCTCAGGCAAAGGCCCATAAAGATCTGAAGATATAGGTTGGCATCCCATGACAGGGGTTAATACTGCTCTGGTGGCGGCACACAAATCCAATCCTGCGGATCCGGATGTTGCCCTCCTGACTGTTTTGCTCTCACAAACTCTCTGGATTTGTTCTGAGGTCTCTCTCTCTCTCTCTCTATTGCCCCATACATTTGAGGGCCCTGGGGACGGGGGCCCTCTGTCCGTTTTTGGATGATAATCATTAATTGGTCGGCCCTGAATGTCTTTTACGGACCTACATTCATTTGCCCAGTGCTTTCCTTTTTGCACTTTGGGCATAACCCTGGTTGCCGGGTGCCTACTCTTTTATCGGCAAGGTTTTGTGAGCGACATTGTTTCTGGATATGACCTGGCTTTCCACATCTAAAACATCTCAAACTCGCAGCCTTTTGAGCAGATAAGACTGCTGCAGCTAAACCTGCATTAGTCAAAGGTCCTCCTATTTCCCTGCATGCTTTTCATCCAGGCATTAAGCCCTTTTCCTTTCCAGGGTGTTATTGCATTCTACATTCTCGGGTACATTGTTCAAAAATTAACTGTTCTATTAAAGGCATGGCAGTATCCGGGTCTCCAAAAATTCTTCCTGCAGCTTCCATCATCCTGGCTACAAAATCTGAAAATGGCTCATTGGATCCTTGAATAACCTTGTCAAATTTCCTGTAACTTGTCCTTTATTAGGTAAAACTCTTCCATGCCTTAACCGCTGCCTTATTATTTGACCATAGACTTCCACTGGATACATGGTTTGATTAGCTACCATTGTCCTTGTCCAGTAAGCAT
The DNA here is from genome assembly GCF_903995435.1 of Acomys russatus. Classification (NCBI taxonomy): domain Eukaryota; kingdom Metazoa; phylum Chordata; class Mammalia; order Rodentia; family Muridae; genus Acomys; species Acomys russatus. Next base: position 61,665,441 of record NC_067138.1, read on the forward strand.
AATCAAAATTCCATTGCGATGTTGATTAGCTAGATTTTGGCGAGCTTGGGTTGCACAGAGGTCATGAAAAATAGGATTTCCAGTCTAAGTATTGTCCCATAGTGAGACATGCCTTTGACTGTATTATACCAGTCTTGTGGAGTCATGGCCTGATCTGCTAGCCTGTCCACCAATGCCTGAGTATAGGAAGCATTAATGCCATAAGTTTGAACTGCTTCTGCCAAGGCTTTTAGCTGTTTTAACTCTAATTGAGAATATTGTCGTTGCTGTTGTGCATCTTCCCACACGGGAAAAGCTGCTCTAATCTTTTGTCTTTCTTTCTCTGGATTAGGAGCTAGCCGTCTTAAGTCTTGTCGCCATCCTTTTGTTTTTTGCCGAGGTTGCCTCCTCTAGAGGAGGCGCTGACGGTCTACACCTAGGGGCGAATGGCGGATCAACCCCATATCTCTCTGACTCATATTTAGCAGCTTCCCTCATCCAGTTCTATTTGTTCCTCAGGATCTAACTCGTCCTCCTCTGAGGCAGATCCCAAGTCCCCCGTCCTCTGAAGACGTCTCCTCAGAGGCGGAAGATTCTACTTTAAGATTTTTAAATTCATCTAAGACGGGATACAGCCCACTGGCTTTCTCTTCTCTCCCTCCTTCAGTTTCCCTTTTAATTCGAATCTTTTGATTGAGGTTTCTTCCTTTCTTTAACCTCTTCCTTTTCTGCTTCTGATAGACTATCTTGGTGGTCGGCCAAAGCCTTTTGCCCCTTGCTAACTGTCTTTCTGTATCTTTTATCTTCTATAAGACAAAGGCAACACAGCAAGACGATAACAAAAGCAACCAGCAAGAGCGGACCGTACCACACAAAAGAAATCATACCTTGCAGAAAAGTGCCTAGGCTTCTCACGCCGTCAGTTCTGAATCCTCTTCCGACGAGCAGTCGGGGGTCCTTCAAGTCGTTCCTTCACCCAGGGGTCGGCAGGTCCCGGGTTTCGGCACCACTTGTCGCGCGCACCTTTCGCCGATAAAGGAGACGCGGCAACTCAGGATTCTTCTGGCAGCGATTTTTATTGTTACAGCTCTTCTTGATAGCAGATGGGGAAGGACCCTCTCCCCGTAAAATCCCCGGCTTATATAGGAACTATGGAGGCGTGGAGGGACGTGTCTTCTCGTGATTGGTGCTCTAGAGAATACCTAATTAGCATACCGCCTGCGTAACGTGCTTGCGCATGCGCACTGGCCATAAGGGCTTTTGTGAAGAATGGCGGAGCGGCTCCCGACAACCTTTAATCTACTGTATAGGTTTTCATTTATTCATGCATTTTAAAATATAAAAAATAAAATGTAAAAAGATAACACGAAAGATATTAATTACATCAAAGACAAGACAAATCAGCAGAAGGAAAAGAACCCATGAAAAGGCACAAGAATCAAAAACCTGCTTGCTCACACCTTCAAGAATCCCATGAAAACACTAAACTGTATGGTGCAGACCCTGTAGGCCTTGTCTGTATTGCTACAAGTCTCTGTGAGTTCTTATGAGCTTTGCTCATTGTAAATGTGTTTATTCCTTTTGATGAGTGGATAAGAAGAGAGCTATTAGCAAACCATACCAGTTATTTCTGAACTCTGACTGGCTGGCTCAACTCAGCTCTTCTGGCCTAAACTTCTCTCCAAGCTGGTTGATTCAAAATGGTTTCTTTTACTTCTGACTGAAGGGTGCTGCCTAGCCTCAAACTAATTCTGGCAATATTCTTTTTCTTTTTCTTCTTCTTTTTTTTTCATTTCTTTTGGTCTTTCTTTTTCTTTTTCTTTTCCTTTTCTTTTTTCCCCTTGTGTTCTGTGATTATGCTTTATCAATTTATTTATTTTCTTTAAATCCCAGTCATATCCTCCATCCTTCACTTCCATTCTCTCCCTCCATCTCCCATTCTTCCTCTCCTATTCCTCAGAAAGGGAGCCTTCCTACCCACCTTATCCAGAGCATCAAGTTGCAATAGAACTGAGCTCCTGCCCCTTGCCTGTGGCCTGACAAGGCAATCTAGGCAGGGAGAAGTGACCAAAAAGCATGCAACAGAGTCCATTTCAGACACAGTCCCCACTCCCCTCACTAGCCAACCAACATGAATCCTGAGTCGCCCATTTAATACATCTCTGGGACAAGCTGGAGATCTAAGCAAGGACAGGAGTCAGGAATAATATGAGGTAGACTGTAGCTGAGAGTCATGGTAACAGAACCTATGAATGACGAGGACAGCCTTTAACTAGATAAGAATTCGAATTCCATGGGATGGTGGAGATCACTAACCCTCCCAAAGAACCTCTATCCAAAACCTACCCTGTCTACAGTACTAGCAGGAATAAAGATGGAACAGACAGAGCAAAGATTGAGATATTGTTCAAACAGTGCCTGACCAAACCCATCTCACATCTCACATCACAGCTCTCCCTAACCATCATATACATCCATACACGACTTATGTTTACACTAATGTTTATAATTTTTGTTATTTTGACTATGGTTATAGCCGCCCTCACAGTGCCCTATATGTCATTATCTTTGTAGCATATTTTCCAAAGTTAGGAAAATACTCTCACTTTATTCGGCCTTCTTAATTTCTCCTTGCTGATTATTAAATCAACAACGTCTTTTATACACAATATAAAAGTCCTAGTGTGGATGCTCTTTGATAATTCCTTCTGGAAATATTCACCCTTCTACTTTAATCTTTATATGTATATATTTAATTTTTACATATGTATTTGTATTATTGCACATATATACAATAAACTACCTACAGAAATAAGAACCATAAAACAATCAGGAATTACATAAATGCTACATTCTTAGTACTTTTCCTATTTGTGTTTGGCAGCCTTGAATAAAACATCTTGGTGAATCTAAAATTCTGAGTGTAAATCAAACTACCACAACTTGTCATTATCAACTTTAAACATCTATCTAGACTTAAAAACATCTTAACCCCTAAACACCTAAGCTTAATTGTAAAATTAAACTATCTGGTTGTCACCCTCATCAGAGACTTGAGTAGGAATAAAATTGATTACCTGAGTATATATCGGGTGTAGGTTAGCAGTTTCCTAAATGAGAGGATGATAGAGACAGTTTGCTACCTGAGCAGTTACCCCAAACTCTCTATAACTTTAGAGAATCGTCTTCAGCATTATGGCCCAGTGTATCTTACAGACATATTTGTGAGGCAGGAATTATTGAGGATTTGCTTATCCTATCTTGGTAGAGTTTGGCCATTGACTCTGCCTGCACCCAAGCTTGTCATTTTTAGGCAGAATTCTGTCTGTGGGAGAATTTCTAAACATTTAGAAACTGGACTAGAGATGCTATTCCTAGCTTGTTTAACCATTCCCCAATTTTATTTGGGCCCCTACGAAGGTATTATTCATCTCAAATCAGCCAGAAAAAAATCTTAAGAGAATGATGCCCCTTTTCTTTTAAGGGTGTCGGGTAGGTCTTTGGTTGCTTTCTTGGACTATAGAGAGTTATTTAGAATGAAAACAAGGTTGGCGTCAGTGATGTGCTCCTTTGTCTTTATCTTCAATTCTTAGGCTTGGAGAAAAGGATTGAAATGAACAAAAGGGGAACATGGAAATATACAGGAAAGATAGAACAAAAAGTAGATTAGTTAATCTACTCCTCATCTTAATGCCTTGTCACTCACAAGGTCATTTTTAATTCCCTGGTTGTATTATTAAGCCTTTGCTTCTATTTAAATAAAAAGTACTTTTTTCAAACAAAGGGAAGACCACTGTGCATGGATGGACACTCCTTTGAGAGATGTTGAGGACAACTTTATTCCCAAGACATTCTCGTGCTAGTGAATATAAGTGCCTTAGAGCCTGTGCTTGCAATACTATCTCTTTGTATCAATTATATTGCTCAGTTCTTGATTTGTATGCACTATTTAATTCTGTGTGTTATTTGACAGCTAATCACCTTTAATGCCTGCTAAGTCTGCTGGTAATAGAGAAAAATATGTCATTAAATACATAGAGGCATCACACTCAGCTCCACCTAAATATAAATATTATTTTTAATAATATGAATGTACTGATTGTGCTTAAAATACACTCAGATGACATAAAATTAACAATCATAAACAATAAACCAACAGCAATAGAAAGAATATTCACAGTGCTACAGAATTAGTGCTTCTACTTCCAAACTTGTATCATTTTCCAAGAAGATGAAAGCACTTCCCATGACTCTTTCAGAAGCACTTGGTACCTATTAATATCCTTTCTGCCTAGATGTCAGGAAGCTTATGTCTGACTTTTTACCTTTTGTTTAATTCTTCTAGTGCCCACACATATTGCAGAGTATAACTGTCCTCCTTGATTTTATGGGTGAATGATGTTCTTTTTCATAAATTTATTATGTATTCTTTATTAGAACTGAAGTTTTGTGTCTTCTAGAAATCTTCAGACATATTTCTATAAACATGCATATAAAACCTTTTTGTTTGAATACATGATTTTAATTAATTTTTAGTATAGGCCTAGTAGATATTGGTAACTCACTTGGAGATTTTGTGTCTTACTTTTCATGACTCAGCAAATGATTATCATTAAACATTTTATATTGAATATATTTTATAGCAAAACATTAAGGCTTCATCTTCTAGAGTGAGAGAAGTAGTTGAATAATTTTGATAGACAGGATAAGTTAAAAATAATGATTCATCCTTTAGATTATCTACAAAATTTAGCCAATCTACTATGAGCAGAAAGGCAGTTTATGGCCTTCCTATAGTTCTAAAAATATTCTTGGGCATAAAGGGTCACTCACACCTCCCCCTTCATGATTTCTACACAAAGGCTTTCAGTGGATCCAGGAGAATGGTAAGGCATAGCCACTGCTTGATGGGTCTCCTGACAGCTAAATCAATCACGAAAGCCTAGGCATAGAACTCTTTATGCTTCAGAAAATGACAAGAAAGGCTGGCAGATGGCTAGTATGTTTCTTTCTGATGGCTTAGTTCAATGTGCAGACTTCACACACAATGGGTGCCCGAGGCACCATGAGACACATTGAAGATGAGCTCAACTGTGCTAAGGATAACACAGTTTAATAAAACCTTATACAGTAAATCTTCTTTTGAGTTATCAATTTCCAAAAGTAATGACTTTACATTAAAAACTATTTCCAAATTTCCCTTTCCCTGGGAAAACAGAAATGATACAATATTTTAAAGTTTGAGTTATTATAGTACAATTATACATGCTAATCAAAAAGATTTTCTAATATTTAGGAGCAAAGGAACATTAAAATATACATGTATCAAATGTTAACGCATTATTTCATAAATTTGTGTTATGTAAATATATACATATTTTACTCATTTTATACTCATTTTAAAATACACAAATTTCATTAAGTTTATTGTTGGTTAAAGATCAGTGATTTAGTTATGTACAAGGTAATTTTGTCTTTTAATATTAATCCATGTATCACCATAGCTCCAAAATATTTTGCTTTCAGATATCTTACTCTAATTTAGATTTTTGATATTCAAAACACAACAAAAATGTAGCTGATAATACTATCACTGTTTGCATCTTAGAAGCTGTACTTTCTTCCCTACTAATATAACTTAACCTGAAGAGGAAATAACCAATGAACATCGTGAGAGTAGATGACTCTCAAAAGCAGACCTCCAGAACTGTGACCATAAATAAGAACGTCCATCTCTGAGATAGCTGTCTGAAAATGACATAAAACAAAATGCAGTTACCTCCTAGTTTACCACAGTTTAAACTGTTCCTCCAAATATGTGAAATGTATACCAAGTGTGGATGTAGATGCACTTAAATCCAGGAAAAGTGGAAGTGGAAAATAATCAAATTTGAGAAAAGTATATTTGAGCTAATTTGAGATATTTTCTGATGCAGACAATACCTAAGCTAAATAGTATGATGCCATAGAAATGTCATAACCCCTCTCATTATGAGACCAATGCAATAATCACTGCCTTCACTTCTGTTACACAACAGCAATTCTTAGAAGATAGGAGACTGAAAACTTAGTATCCATTATTACATGCAAATCTTTGAAATTTTGCAAATAATAAAAAATGTCATCACCTTCCAAATGTTTTGCAAATGCTTAGAAATTTTTTAAATAAAGCAAAAGCTAGAAGGCATAGTTTTAATTTGAGATGTAATGATATTTATTATATTAGAACACTTTGATTCATTTTGATTTTCAACCACTAACGAGATCAAAATATTTTATTAAAGACATTGATAAACACTATAATTTATATACAAAGACAAAAATACCTCCCACCCCAAAGACCCAAAAGAGTTAGAGTATAGGCAGGACAGTGAATATGTTTCCTAGTGTCCTGTCACACATTCAAGGCAGATGGTTCCAAAATAGTGTTGAAATCAATTAAATAAAACTAAAAACAGCATAGGAACACATATCTGCACACAGTTTTTCTATGAAAGTGAATTTTCTTCTCATTTATTCTTTTAAATATACAAGATATACATTTTTATGCTTTTTAAAGAGAAAATGCTTGAACTGGTTTAAAAAGAACACTTTGAGTATCCAAAACTTTACGTGTGGTGGACTTAAATGCAGTGAGTTTACAGCTATGTCAAGATAAGGATAACAAATTTTAAATCTCATTCATAAATAACTTTGAGAAAATGACAACCAATAAAATTAATCGTTGTTCTTTCCTTTGCTATTTGGATGTATTTTAAGTTTTAAGCTTGTATGTATGTATGTAAATGATGTTTATGCTCATACATGTGCAGATGTACATGCCTGAGTGTGAGCACAGAGTAGGGTATGTGATGTTCTGCTCTAGCACTCCCTGTCTTGTTCCTTTGAGACTGTATTTTTCTTTAATCTGCAGATAGATATCTTTCTGTCTCTGTAACGCCATGGTTCCAGCATGCAAGGCTATTCTCAGCCTTCTCTGGCTTTTAATTAGGGTACTGGGATCCAAACTCAAATCCTCACGCTTATACACATTGATTCGTCTTTCCAACTCCAGTGGTCCTTCAATAAACTAATATATCCTTTAAGATTATCCTAATAACCTAATAACCAATGAGGTGCATTTCCCTTTTTTATTTGTATTTACATTTTTTACATATACATTTATATTATTACACATATGTACAATAAACTATCTACAACCAGAAAAACCACAAAATGAACAGGAATTATATAAATGTTATAGTCATAGTGTTTTGGCTGTTTGCATTTGGCAGCCTAATTCTGAATGTAAATCAATATCTATCATATCTCAACATTATCAACTTAAAACATTTATCTAAACCTAAAAATATCTTAAACTCTAAACAACTAAACTTGATTATAAAACTAAACTATCCAGTCTTCAGCCCTATTAGAGACTTCAGAAGAAATAAACTTTATTACCTGACAAACCAGTGGTGCAGGTTAGCAGCTTCAAAAATGAAAGAATGACAGAGACTGTTTGCTGCCTGAACTGTCACCCAAAACTCTCTATAATGTTGGAGCATCATCTTCAGCCTTCTGGACCAATATATCTGACACACATATTTGTGAGGCAGGGGCTATTGAGGACTTGCTTACCCTGTCTTGGCAGAGTTTGCCCATCAACTCTGCCAGCATCCATACTTGCCAATTTTTAGGCAGAATTCTGTTTGTGGCAGAAAAGAGAATATTTTGCACAGGGGCTGACTTGTCACATTTGAAGCCATCTCCATAAGGAGGTTCTTTGATGCTCATCCTCTTGGAGATAGGTTCCGTGTTGCCAGGAGTTAACATGTCTTATTGCCAAAGAATCTTTAAAATAATAAAAAACATTTTTAAGTGTCACATTCCGTAGGTCTCTGAGGTTTTTGAAGACCCAATCTATTTTACCATACCAATCTATAGAATTGTATCTATATGTAGGATATATCTAGAATATATAATGTTGTGATAAACATAGGCTAGTAATTGATGTGACCATGATTTGATCAACTAACAATTAGCTTGGATTACTTAATTATCCTAAATAGCCTGCAATATCACTTTCAAAGTATTAGTACACCTTGTGTTATAATTGAGTTGTATGGGTACAATACCTCATATTGGAGTGTATGTATATATACACATACATACATAATGTGTGAAAAATAATCTTAAATTTTAATTCTATCAAAATTAAACTTACTTTGCATTAATATACAAAAATCTATACCAATGACAGCTTCGAAGAAAACTTTGGTTCCTAACTGCTCCAGCATTTTAGATTATCCCACCCAGGACTTCTGTTAAGTCTGGAATTTTTTAAACATTTAGAAACTGGACCACAAACACCTTGTTTAATACTTTTCCACCATTTTATTTGGTCCTTAACAAAAGTATGATTTGCCCCAAATAATCCAGTAGAAACCTTAAGAGAATGATCCCCCATTTCTTCCAGGGATGGTTGGGTAGCTTGTTGGTTGCTCTTTTGGGGTACCGATGACTCTTTTCAGTGGGAGTTGATTGTACAATAGTATTGGTCTTATTCAGAGAGAAAACAAGGTGGACTCAGGGATGTTTCTCTTTCTTCTATCTTTCTTTGTAGGTATAGCGTAGGGGTTGGAATGAAAGAAGGGGAATATAGAAATATATGGGGATAATAGGACAAAAAGTAGATTATTGAATCTACTCCTCAACTTGTTATTCATTAGTTGTTTTAAAAACTAAGGTGAAATAATTCTTATTCTCTGTTCAAAAGTGGCAGTTTGCATAACAATAAAAATGGCCCTCCATTTTTATATTCCTCTTTTCAGAGGAAACTAACATCTCAATGGCAAAGTCTTGATCCTAAAACAAAAAACTTGTGTTGTGCTGGAAAGATGGCTCAGCAGGTGACGGTTCTTTCTTACAAGGATGATGATCTTGAGTTCAGTTCAGGAAACTTATGTAAAGGTAGAAGAGTGCCAACTCTACAGAGCTGCCATTTGACCCCAGCACATATTTAATGACACATACGTGCCCTCTCTTCTTCCCCTATTCTCTCTCACACAAAAACAATAAATAGATAAAGTTGAAAAACCAAAAGTTGATATTTGACAAGTGCCTTTGCAATCAGTGGCTTTTGTGAATCATGAATGAGAGAAAGGACTATGAAATAATAATAATATAGCTAAGTCAGCCAAATTCAACATATGGACAATGTGTAATATGCAGGCTGCTGAAACGTTTATTTCTGGTACCAAATACAGGGAATAGAGGGACTTGGTTAATAGGAGTTGCTGGATTAGCATAAAAAGTAAAAAGATAAACAATACAAATACACACACAGTACTTGCTTCCAGTGAACTTGATTTGGATTTTCAACATCTTCATGAGGAAGCTCACAAGATAAATATCACTTCAACTCTACAGATATCCAATGCCTCTGATTTCACAAACACTGGCATTTACATGTACACCACACACACACAGACACACACACACTGAACATATACACACACTCACATACATACATACACAGAGTCACACACATATACATATACACACACCACACAAACACACACACTCACATACATATACACACACCGTACAAGCACACGCTCACATTCACACACATACACCACAGTTATATACACAAAACACACACAGACATATGCATATGCATGTACATGCATACACTCCCTCACACACCACAATATACACAAGCACCACACATTCAACTGAGACATGCACATACATATTCATATAGCACACAGAAACACACACACATGCATATACATACACCCACTGCACACATAGAAACAAGCATACACACACACCGTACACATACATACTACATATACATACATATACACACCCACCTGCGTAATGCATACACATACTCACATCCCACACATACATACATTTATACATACCATATACCACACATACATATACACACAGACTACTCACACTCACAGACACACACACATATCTCACATACACCCACACATATAGACTCACGCACATACACACATACTATACATGTACACACAGACAGATAAACACACATCACAGACACATACACACATATACACAGAGACACACACGCTCATGCACAAATACATAGACACACACACACACACACATACAAAGACACACATACAGTTTAAACAAAGCATAAACACAAATCATTAAAAGAAGAAACCAAATACAATAAAAAGATTTATTTCTATTTTCCCAGTATTATAGTTGTGAGTGTGTGAATGTGGGGGAAGCATTGTCCAAGGTGAAAACCTGGGCTCAGAAACATCTCTCAGAAGTAGAATCTGTCCTTCTGTCTATGGGTCCTAGGGATTGAAATTAGGTCCATAGGCTTGGTGACTAAATCTTTAGCCTCTGAACAACTTTTAAAAATATTTTAAAAATAAATTAGCCAGAAATTCAAGGGGTAGAAGCATCTATCTATCTATCTATCTATCTATCTATCTATCTATCTATCTATCTATCTACCTATCTATCATCTATCTATCTATCTATCTATCATCTATCTGTGTATATTAAATTGCATTAGGGATTATTTTTAAATTTTCAATTTAGGACACAATTGAGAATATTTTAAATCCTTGATGATCAACAATAAGTAAAATGTTTATTTAAGTGTGATAATTTAGTGTATGATGTTTAAAAAAAGAAAACCAATGTCCTTGTAAAGTTATTTAATGATAATTGAAAGTAAACTATTTAAAGATTATGCCTTCTGTTTCAAAACAGTCCGTGTTAAAAACAAAAATCCAGAAGTTGTTGTAGGTGGAAAAGTTTGGCTATAATTCAATCACTGTGTCACAGCAATTGTTATTTGTCCCTTCACAGACTCAGATGCACATTTAACTTTTAAATGTGAAAATGAGCCAATAAATAAATAAAGAATATATATCAATGGCATAGTTTAGTATTGAATGCCCTCTCTTATGCCATGAATTCTTGGTTTTGAAGTGATGGTATTGTTATTAGGGGTTATACAAAATTTTTGTGCATGAGGCACAGGTGAAATGAGAATATCCCTGGGTGTGGAATCTTAGCAGTGTCTCACCTCAGCTTTGTCTCTTCTTCTGCTACTTGTGAAATAAAAGCTGATAATAAGCCTATCCCTTCCTACCCCTGCTATGATACCCAAGGATAACAGGACAAATTCCAAGGGCTAAACATTCTGAATGGGAGCTAGAAAGGGAGCTGCTACCTTCCACACCATTCTCCAAGAAAATTTTGTCACAGTAAAAAAGGAGCATAATTAAGAAAATTTGTACAGAGAGTCAGTTCATTTTCATGATTGAAATTATGCATATGATGTAAAAGCCTATGGTTTATAGAAAAATTAAAAACATTTAGAGACAATAGAATAGGAAATACTGGAGCTCTTACAATTCTCTCATTAGGTGATTGTGATGGGAACTCAGAATAGCGGAATCCTGATACATAGAAAAATGAGAGAGAGAGAGAGAGAGAGAGAGAGAGAGAGAGAGAGAGAGAGAGAGAGAGAGAGAGAGAGAGAGAGAGAGAGAGAGAGAGAGAGAGAGAGAGAGAGAGAGAGAGAGAGATAATAGATAGATAGACAGATGATAGATGGACAGATGATAGACAGACAGATGATAGATAGCATGAAATGGAATGGATTGGATTGAATAAAAATGGCTTTTGTAGGCTCATTGTATAACAATTTGAGAAGGGTTAGAAAGATTAGGAGGTCTGGTTTCATTGGTGAAAGTGTTTTGCAAGAACAGGGCTTTGAGGTTTCAAAAGTCCAACCAGGTCCAGTGTCTCTCCCTCTGCTTGCCTATGGATCATGAAGTAATCTCTCATCCCCATAACTGCCTGCTTTTTACAATGTTTCCTGCTATGTTGATAATAGATTAAGCCTCTGAAACTGTAAAGAAGTCCCTGATTAAGTTAAACGCTTTCTTTTAGAAGAGTTGGTAGCTGTGTTCTAAGTCGGCTGTCCCAATAAAAGTCTCTGAAGAGACTGAGCAGGACTCTTGATACAAATGTGTTAAAGCTGAGAAGGCTAATTAGAGACAGACTATTCCTGACACAAAACTGTCATTCAAGGAATATAAAGACAACCATGCAAAAATAGTATATTGCCAACCCTGTATGAACCTATGAATTCATTCTCTAGAAAATGATACCATAGGCCATGATAACACAAGTGTCTATGAATTCTATTTTTTTCTCTTAGACATAGAAGTGTTTTCTGGGTAAGTCAAATATGTACTATCCTTTATCTGTTAAAGATATAAAAGCTTAATTGTCAGCTAAAACTCTAAAGAAAATATTCATGGAGTCAATAGTCATTGGGGACAACACAATCACATTTAAGAACAGTTGATTGCTATAATTAGGTGAACTGGCCTATTGCTGCTTGCTTATATTTGTGTTGAATAGTGAAAGAATGTGGTCTAATATTAGTTAGTTGTACAACCCAGTTTCCTGAAAACAAATAGGAAACTAAATAATGTATGAAAGTTTCTTAGAGACCTTTGAATAAAAACTTAGCCATCTACCCACTAAGTTAAATGCTATAAGAGGTTCTATTTAAAGTAGAATTAGTTTAATGGCAGCCTATATTTTCTCCTCAAAGTTCTTCTGTATTTGAGGATAAACAGAATAACAAACAAAGGTTCCACCAAGCTTTGAATTTTATAAGTAATATGACAGGAGATCTAATTCTTGAATTTTGAAGAACTTATAAAAAATAGATAGATGGAACTGAGTTGTGAAAAAAACTATCTAAGCTTTCTTTCATGACAGGCTACACCTAATAAAACAGAATTCTTAATAAAATGCTCACAGAGCTCTCATGCTTCAAGACTTTGACACTAAGACTAAGTCTTGTGGAATAACACACAAACAGTCAAAATTAGAGAACAATATCTCACTGTCTCTGTTGTGATAATAAGGTTTTAGAACTCCATTTTCATTTAAAATGCATATCTTTTCAGTATTTACCTAGTGAGAACATTTTTATGTTAGTACCTAGTCTTCTTAGAAAGAATTAGTTCCATCCATTTGAGAACACATCAAGTTTTGTGAAATGTTCCAGCTAAATAGTACATACTTTTTTCTCCTGAACTTTTCCCCTCAGACACAATTATTTGACTACCACCGTAAAAGCATAGCCAGCCTAGCTCATTCTCTCAGCCTATTTAATGCATCAAATATTTTTAAATGCACATACACAAATTAATTGTCGAAGATGCAGTGCTACAAAAATTGTAATGTGATTTCCATACATGTTACTATATATTTCAACAGAATGCAAGAGACACTCCATAAAAAGAAAAATATTTGCAGGAATACATAAAGGACTCAAAAATTAAAAACCTTAAAGTCATCCTACCATGAGTCTGAAGGTAGGTTGTTGGTTAAGATCATGAACTGTCACTCCAGAATACCTAGGTTCAGTTTCCAGCATACACATATCAAATGCCTCACAACCATGTGAAACTCCACTTCAGAATATCAACAATTCTCTTATTTTGGAAGGTAGTGGCATATCTGCACTGCACATAATCTTATACAGGCACAAACACATTTACATAAGTACAAAAACTTAAAATATTTCCACCACTAAGTGACAAATAAACATAGCCGACTTTTAAAACACAGAAACACAAATAAGCATAATTCCACGAAAAAATATGTCCACTATCTTAGACATCACAGAAATGCATACTAAAGGCTACTAATATAGCTCAGGTTTTAAAGGTTCAGGCTAAGTGTTTTGTCTTCAAGACCTAGGGAACAGAATGTGACCAGCTTATGACATACACACCTGTACATGTGTCATGAACAATATAATAAAATTAATTAAAATGTCATTAAAAGAAAACACTGAAATTCCATCTCGCTCCAGAATGACTATCACCAATAAGTGAGCATTATTTTAAATGCAAATTTTAATAAGTGACTTCTATGTTTAAAACCTGTGAATGGATTCTCTGTAATCTTAGAAATTAAATATTAGATTTAACAAATGGTCTAAACTCGTAAAGACCCATGGATCACTGCTATGTAAATCTATGAAGGCTTTTCTCATGCACTTCCCTGCTGCTCCTTGAACATCAGTGTTAGCACTGAAAGTTTTTACATATAACATATAAACATGGCACCCGTTTATGTCTTTGTGTACTCATGACTTCTTCATTTTTCATCTCTTTCTTATTAAAGCTACATCATCAATATTATTTAAAAAAATCCTTGACATCTAAGATCAAAGATAATTACCCTGATAAATCTTTCTTTATCTTCAATATGCAATAACCTTTTCCAAGTTTATATTATTACAACCTTGAAAATATACAAGTTCAAAGGTTTATTTCTGCTGTAGGTAACAGAAGAGCACGGGTCTGAGATAGAACTCCGCACTGCAACCTGCCGTGGTCTGAGTAATTACTTTCAGAGACTTTAAGTGAACCCATGGTTCCTGGTTTTGTTGCAGGAAAGAATTTGAGAACAAGAAAGGATGCAGTATGATTGAAGTTAATTCATAATATTTTTGTATGAAATATTTCAACACAGAGCTAAGAGAATTAGGCACCAAAGAAAGGATAAGGCACATTCAACCAATGGATTTGGGCCTCTCATGAAAGCATGACAATTATCTTGGGTTGCAAAATGTTAATAATCAAGGCATTGCATTTCTAAAATTTATAAACCAGGGGCTATGGATATTTCTTACTTTGAAGGGATGAAGATTCTAAGACATGTCTGATTGACATGACTGACAACAGTGTTACACCAAAGTAAAAGAAACATAAATACCCAAAATTAAGAACTAGAGAAATGAAGAGGTAATGGCCAACATGAGTGATGCTTCTTAACTGCACAATACAAGATATTTAATGCTGTCTTTTCCTTATTTTACAACTGGAGTATTCTCAATTTAGGGTAATTGTTAATGGTGTTCATGCTGTTTCAAAGAACAATGCACATAAAAACAGGACCTAATTCACTGAAAGAATGCAATACATACCAGTGTTCATAAAAACACACAACTGTGAAGTATTCACTGAGTCATCTTCATTAAATCTTCATTTTGCAATAAAAAGTGAACATGTTTCTTTTGCTGTAATTACAAGCTTTATTCAATTACACCACAATGTCTTAAAAATTTTTTTCTGCTAAAGAGTACTTGCTTTAGCTTTAAGTAATTTCTTTTACATTTGATTTATCCATTATAACAAAAGGATGTTTAAATATTTCTTTCCATTTTCTTCTATCCCTATATTTTTATAACTTCAGTTAAGCAAATAAATCCATGCCTATGATTTTAAAGAGGTGTATATTTAGTCTACTCTCATGCACACATAATTTCTCTTCTGTCCTAAATAAATTTGTTTGTCAGAATTCAGTAGATTTCTATTGGTTGCAAGTCCTTGGATTAAAAAAAAAAATCAGTGATGAAAGCTAGACTTTTCTCCAGAGCTCTCAATCTCCATGGCTAAATCAAGGATTCTTTGTCCTTCTATCTATATTTCCTTCTATATATCTGTTTGCCTATCCATCCATCCATCTATCCATCCATCTATTTATCTATCTATCTATTTATTTATCTATCTATCTGTCTATATATCTATCATATGTCAAAAATGTTCCCATAAATACTTAAGCGTGAACAAATTTTCCAGGAGGGAACCTGAGACTCCTTATCACTAATGTACATACTGATTTAACACGATGGTAACAGTTTGCAGCTCAGGTTCTATAGAGAGTAGCAAGTTTGAAAATTGGCTTCTAGTGACAAAAACTGCCTTTAGAAATTGGATAAAACTAAAATCATTCTGCACAGCAAAAGAATCCACCAACAAAGTGAAGAGATATTCTATAGAATGACACAAAATAATTAAAAATCTTATATCTGCGAATGAGAATATAATACTCACGGAAAACCATTCAATATCAAGAAAACATAATATTAGAAATGGACAAATAAACGAAAAGACATTTTAAAATAAAGACATCATACTGAATAAAAGTAGATGATAAAAAATAGTCCAGCACTCAGAGACGTCAAGACATGCTAGTCAAAACTAAAGTGAAGCAAAGGCATACCTCTGCTGAGATGGCTATTATGAGACAACAGGAGACAGTATTAGTGAGGACTTGAAACAAAGGGAGCTTATGAATATCACAGATGGAAATGTGACTTATAGTCATTATAGAAAATAAAAGATAGATAGACAGACAGGCAGACAGACAGATAAATAGATAAGTGATAAATAAATAATGGATAAATGGACAAATAATGGATAGATGATAGATATAGGATAGATGATAGATAGATAGATAGATAGACAGATAGATGATAGATAGATTATAAATGTAAAAAAAAGATAAAAAGCCCCTATTCATAACAATCTTATTTCCTGGACTTAAAAATGAAACACGAAAGATATACTACACTTAGAGATATAGATGCATGTAGCTGCTGATAAAAATAGAAATGCAACATTGTTTCTTGATTCCATAGTGATTTTAACAAGCAGCTTTTAATATTATTGTGAAAGTCAGGATTGTGTATATTTACTCTTGAGTGAATATGCATATTGGCATATTGAAATCAACAGAAATGCATGCATTTGTGTGCTTCTGTGTACTGAATACTTGTATTAACTTTCTCCTTCTGAGTGAAAACAACAGCAAACAAAGATAAAGGGGTGAAAATGACAAAATATGAGGAGGATTGTCTATTCATGGTATAGTCAGGGATATCAAAGGTGCAGTGAGTTGACCAGAGAGATCCACTGAAGTGAGTAAAAGCCCTACAAGAACCTAAGGTAATAGTCACAGCTTGCATTGAGCAGCTTGGCAGAAGGATGCTATCACGTTTTTATGCACTAACACTCGGAACAGTGAGTTATATTATCTCAATATTTTTTTATTCCCAAAGCATTATTTGAATTTCTGTGTTAAAGATTTCTATGTGAACAAAGCCATCATATAAAAACAAAATCTGCATGATATCACTCACCTAGGCAGAATCATAAAAAAGTAGATATTTTAGAAGCAAATAGTAGAATGAAAGTTGCACCAGATGAGAAGTGAGCAGGGAAGGAGGATCAATCTAAACATGTAAGTGGCAAGTTCAGTGCCTGGGTGGAAGGAACACTGCAGCCAAGCAGCAGGACTGAACTTCATTCTATTCAGAATTCTCTAAAGTGATTTAGACTTCTGTAACTGCAAACAAACCTATTTTTGGTTCACATCCATTTAGAAGAATTTGTTCAGCTTCAATTTCTAACATTCTGTTAGTGACTATGACACTTTTGCAAGCACACCCCTTATAGATATTTAGAACTGAGTATGAAACTGCTGCACTTTCTGTTCGGAATGCCTGATGTTGAGACATTTACAGTTCATATTATCAGGAAAGAATGTTATGTCTATTTATACCCACTGACAATTTACACAAAATATATTGTTCTTGAGATCTATGCATGGTAAAATACAACTTCCATCAGAGGCAGATATTTCTGTCCATATAGGAAAATTTCCTTTTATAATCTCATGTTTTTCTTTTGCCTACAATGATTTCCTAATGTAATTTGACAAGTGACTTGAATTAATACAAATGTGGGGCAGTTATAGTATGGACTAACTATGACTCATAATTATGTAACATATGGAGAAGTTAGGAAAGAAATATTAAGACTCAGGAATTTGACAATGAGAATAGCACTCAGGGATATGTGGAAATGATCATAGACAAAATCTGGTGAATTAAGCATTTGCTATGATTTACATCTTGATTTTGTCCCAAGTTCAGCTGTTAAGGGTCCTCAGCTTGGGTGTTATCGCAAGGTTCCAGAAGAGTGGTTCTCAACTTGTCGGTTGTAACCTCTTTGAGGGTGACATATCAGATATCCATCATGTCATATATTTACATCACAACTCATAATTATAGTTACATAGTAAAATAAAAATACTTTTATGGTTGGCAATGACCATAACATGAGAAACTGTATTAGAGGACCCCAGCATTAGAAAGCCAAGAAACAATGTCCTGGCCCCTTTAACAGGCAGAGCCAGTGAGAGCTCTGCTGGTCACTAGGATAGGATAGCTTCTGCAAGTCAGTGATGTGATTGAGGCTTGGCTACTTCCCACAGCATAATATACCAGGCTTTTATATATATATATATATATATATATATATATATATATATTCTTGTGATAAAAATAAGTCTAGATCAATGTTTTAAGTTGATAATGACAAGATATGATAGATCGGTGTAGATCCTCACTATTCCTGGTCCTTGCATGGCATATCAATATCTGCAGCACACTCATCCGCTACCTGGGTTTTGTAATGTATCTTTTTTTTTATTCTAATTGATTCACACTACATCCTGATCTTCCCATTCTCTCCCACTCTGTGTCTTCTGCCTATTCTCCTTCCCTAGACCTCTGGTAACAGCCTATTGGTTTTCTGCATCCCCTTCCTCTTTGTGCCCACTAAGCCATCTTGCCCAGGGGCAGTGACAAAAAATTGTTGGCATCAGAGTACATGTCAAAGTTTCAGCCACAGTCTTGCCCTCCACCACATGGAGAATCTTTATCTGAAGAGGGGTTGTCATTCTCTGGATGTGTTTTCCTTGACAGGTACAACAGTTTGTGCCCAGATCCACAGGCCTTGATAGTCTCTGTGTGGAGCTCCTGCTCCCTTCCTGACCTTCTATCCCCCCCCCCCCCGCACTCTTCCTTATAATTCTCAGTACTTTTCCAAGAGTCCAGCTTCCAGTTCCAGTATCTCTCCCAATTCTACCACTGGGTGGAGTCTCTCAGAGGACATTTATGCTGAGCTAATATCCACTTATAAGTGAGTATATACCATACATGTCTTTCTGGGTCTGGGTTACCTCATTTAGGATGATCATTTCTAGTTCCATCTATTTGGATGCAAATTTTAAGATTTCCTTGTTTTTAATAGCTGAATAGTATTCTGTTGTGTAAATGTGCCACAGTTTCTTTATCCATTATTTAGTTGAGGGAAAT
The DNA here is from genome assembly GCF_903995435.1 of Acomys russatus. NCBI lineage: Eukaryota > Metazoa > Chordata > Mammalia > Rodentia > Muridae > Acomys > Acomys russatus. The sequence continues at coordinate 61,684,450 of NC_067138.1, forward strand.
GTAGGTTGTTTTCAGATCTGTCTATTACAAATAAAACTGCTATGAACAGAGTAGAGCAAGTTTTTTTTTTGTATGGTGGAGCATCTTTCAAGTATTTTTCCCAGGAGTGTTGCCTGAGATAGAGCCTACTTGGTGATGGTGGATGGGTTTTTTTTTTCCTTTTTTTTTTTTTTTTTAATTAATTTCTTGTTACATCTCAATGTTTATCCCATCCCTTGTATCCTCCCATTCCTCCCCCCCCCCATTTTCCCATTATTCCCCTCCCCTATGACTGTTCCTGAGGGGGATTACGTCTCCCTGTATATTCTCATAGGGTATCAAGTCTCTTCTTGGCTACTTGCTGTCCTTCCTCTGAGTGCCACCAGGTCTCCCCCTCCAGGGGACATGGTCAAATGTGAGGCACCATAGTACGTGAGAAAGTCGTATCACACTCTCCACTCAACTGTGGAGAATAGTCTGACCATTGGCTAGATCTGGGAAGGGGTTTAAAGTTTACCTCCTGTATTGTCCTTGGCTGGTGCCTTAGTTTGAGCGGGACCCCTGGGCCCAAATCTGCCTATCTGGATTCAATTTGTGAGTATTTTTGTCTTCGTTGTTCATAAGGGAAATTGGTGATAGTCTCTTTCTTTGTTGGGTCTTTGTGTGTCTTAGGTATTAAGGTGACTGTGGTTTCATAGAATGAGTTTGGTCGTGATCTTTCTGTTTCTATTTTAAGAAATAGTTTGCAGAATATTGGTGTTAATTTTTCTTTTAAGGTCTGGTAGAGTTCTGTGCTGAATCCCTCTGTCCCTGGTTTTTGTTTTGTTTTGTTTTTGGTTGAAAGTCTTTTGGTGACTGATTCTATTTCCTTAAGGAGTAGGACTATTTTTTTTGTTGTTGTTGTTGTTGTTGTTGTTGTTTGATCTTGATTCAACTTTGGTAAGTAGAATTTACCAAGGAAATTGTCCATTATTTTTAGATTTTCACATTTTGTGGCATATAGGCTTTAGAAGTAAGACCTAATGAATCTTTGAATTTCCTCAGTATCTGGTTTTAGGTATCCTTTTAAATTTCTGATTTTGTTGATTTGAATAGGCTCCCTTTGCCTTATAGTTAATTTGGCTAAGGGTTTGTCTATCTTGTTTATATTCTGAAAGAACCAGCTCTTGGTTTCATTGATTCTTTGAATTGTTTTCTTTGTTTCTAATGTATTGATTTTAACCCAAAGTTTGATTATTTTCAGACATCTACTTCTCTTAGGTGTGTCTGCTTCTCCTTTTATTTCCCCAAGTTTTTCAGTTGTTCCACTTAGCTTCTTGTCTGCAATGTCTCCAATTTCATTAAGAAGGCACTTATTTCTATGAACTTTCTTCTTAGTACTGCTTTCATTATGTCCCAAACGTTTGGTTTTGTGTGCCTTTTATTTCTTCATTGAATTCTATGAAGCCTTTAATGTCTTTATTTATTTCATTCCTGTCCCAGTTTTCACTGAGTAGAACATTGTTCTGTTTCCATGTGTTTGTAGGCTTTTTGTTAATTCTATTGTTGTTGAAGTAAGTTCAGCTTTAGTATATGGTAGTCTGATAAGATACAAGGGATTATTTCAATTTTTTAATCTGTTTAGGCTTGCTTTGTGACTGATTATGTGATCAATTTTAGGGAAAGTTCCATGTTGTGCTGAGATTAAGTTATATTCTTTTGTGCTTGGGTGAAAAGTTCTCTGGATGTCTGTTATGTCCTTTTTATTCATGACTTTTGTTAGCTTTATTATTTTTCTATTTAGTTTTTGCCTCAAAGATCTGTCCATTGGTAAGAGTGGGGTGTTGAGGACTCCCACTGTTAATGTGTTGGGATTGATGATTTAAGCTTTAAAAGTTTTTCTTTTATGAATGAGGGTGCCCTTATACTTAGGCCATAGATATTCAGGAGTTATGTATACTTGGTGTATTTTTCATTTGATGAGAATGAAGTGTCCTTCCTCATACTTCTTGATTAATTTTACTTGAAAGTCTATTTTATTAGATATTAGAATGGCTACTCTAGCGTGCGTCTTGGGTCTGTTACCTTGGAAAATCTTTTTCCAGACCTTTACTCTCAGGTAACATCTATGTTTGCTGTTGAGGTGTGTTTGTTGAATACAGCAAAATGTTGGATATTGTTTCTACAGCCATTCTGCTAATCCGTGTCTTTTGTATTGGTGAGCTGAGGCCATTGACACTGAGAGATATTAGTGACCAATGATTGTTCTATCCTTTTATTGTGGAATTGATGGTGATCATGTGTGGCTGTGCCTGTTTTGGTTTTGATGTTATGAGCTTATCTATACACTGCGCTTTCTTGACTTCATTGTACTGTGGTTTTCCACATAATATCTTCTATAAAGCTGAGTTGGTGCATAGATATTTTTTTAATTTGGTTTTTTCATTTATGGTGATTGAAAGTTTTGCTGGATGTTGTAGTTTGGGGTGGCACCTGTGGGCTCAGTGGTTGCATGACATCATCCCAGACCCTTCTTGCTTTCATGATCTTTGTTGAGAAGCCAGGAGTAATTCTGACAGGTCTCCCTTTATATGTTACTTGGCCTTTTTCCCTTGCAGATTTTAACATCATTTCTTTGTTCTGTATGTTTGGTGTTTTGATTATTATGTGACAGGAGAAAATTATTTTCTGGTCTAGCCTATTTGATGATCTGAAGGCCTCTTGTATATTCAAGGGCATCTCTTTCTTTAAGTTGGGGAACTTTTTCTATAAATTTCTTGAAAATATTTTCTGGTCTTGAATATGGCATCTTCTTTTCATCTAATCCTGTAATCCTGAGGTTATGTCATTTCATGGTGTCCTTGATATCTTGGATGTTTTGTATCACAAATATTTCTGTTTTAATATTTCTTTCTTTCTTTTTAAAAATATTTATTTATTTATTTATTATGTGTGTAGCTCTCCCTCCATGTACACCTGCAGGCCAAAAGACAGCATCAGATCTTATTATAGATGGTTTTGAGCCACCATGTGGTTGCTGGGAATTGAACTCATGACCTCCTGAAGAGCAGTCAGAGCTCTTAACCACTGAGCCATTCATCCGGCCCCCTTATTTTACTGTTTTCTTTGAGAGATATATCAATTTCTTCCATTGTGTCTTCATCCCCTGAGATTCTCTCCTCCATTTTTTGAATCCTGTTGGTGACACTTATGAGTTTAATTTCTGATCCCTTCTCTACATTTTCCATTTCCAGAGTTTTCATGATTTATATTTCTTAATTGCTAATTATGTTTTCATGTCTTGAATAACTTTATTCATTTCCTTCACCTGTTTGATTGTGGTTTCAAGTTTCTCCTCAATGGCCTCTATACATTTGTTTGTTTTTTTCTATAATTCTTGGAAGGATCTATTCGTTTCTTCTTTATAATTCTCAAATAACTGTATAAGTAAAGCTTTAAGGTCATTTTCCTGAGATTCTACTGCATTACAGTGTTTGCTGTCTGGGTTTTCTGGTGGCGCCATTCTGTCTTGTTTTTATGTTGGTTTTGTTCTTATTTTGTTCTTTAGCCATCTGTTTTCTAAGCTGGCAATAGAAAGAGCGAGTCCCTTCAGAAGGCAGCTGCTTTGTTTACTGGCTTGGCAGATACTGTCCTCCTGGAACTAGATTTCTCTGAGGTCTGCCATATAGTATCTGTGGTTCAGTAGGGTTGTTCCGAGTTTTGGTCTTCTCTGAAAAATCAGCAGCAGAGTTGAACAATGGCTTGGAGGCCAGAGAACTGTCTCAGTTTCACTGTGCTGATCCTTTGTCCTATAGGAGGCCTACACTCACTCACTCCTGTACTCAGAGAAGTGTATGGTGCTTGGAGCTTATGATTCCCGATCCTGGGGGACATCCAACCATGTTTCTTCTGATCCTCCCCAATTGATCAGTACAAGAAGTCTCCAATACATTGTTCTGAATCAGTAGTCCATACACTTACTTGTTTTGCTGTGCTGCAGATCTTATGTCCTGCAGACTGCACTTGTTCCAGTATTTGAAGGAGTACAGGTTTCTCTAAGTTTGTGGCTTCTGAACTGGGTTTGTCTGGCTGCAATGAAAGGGAGTGTCTTGTGCTCCTGAGATTTTCCCTTCAGTCTGTTTCCGAGTCTCTGCTCCTCTACTCTCTACACAATACACACTAGGAGCCAACATCTTGCTAGAGTCATATGCCTTTGTTATGAATTTTATTCCAATTAACATGATATTTTTGAAGACTTATTATGTGTTCAGATAGGCACTATAATATGAACTGAATTTGAATAATTGTGTAAGATATGATCCTTGATATCAAAATGTGTCTTTTGAAAAGAACTGATACCTTTCCATCTATTTATAGGTGTGGGAGTAAAAAATGGAAAAACAAGTTGGGATAGAGAATGACTTATCTGTCACAGAGGCAAGATTTGGCACAAAGGAATGACCTGATCCATAACAGCATGGCATAAAATATTGCACAATTTTTTCACCAAATAGTTCATAATATAGTGTGCTGAATGATTTTCAAACACCGTCTTTCCCCTTATTTTCAAGCCTAGTCTCTCCTTTGATCTCCCAAAAGTTTCAAATGTGAAACTAAAGAAATTTTCTCCCTAACCTACTTACTATGTCTTCTGCCCACATATATGTTCCAGTATCCTGCCAGACTTCTTACATCAAGGACATTGCCAGAACTGCTACCCACAGGTGCTCTAGCCCAACCTCACAGATCTGTGCCACTGGATTTGCATTGTTTCTCCTGTCTGGGCCTACATTGCCCCTCCTAGCCGCAGATGTTCTCTGACCCTGGACAGCAAATTCAACAGTCTGCTCTTCTGGCACCTGGTCAATATTTTAGCCTTATAACCCCCTGGTGCCACCCTACTGTCTGCAGGAAGCAGTTAAGAATGATTGATTACTTCACCCCTTATCCATTTACAAAAGTCTGAAATGATGTGCTCCAGACCAGGGACAAATAGCCCCAGGTTCTACCAGCACTCCTCGGTCCCTATCTGTTGCAGGACTCGGCTGACATACCCTGTCCTCTACCCTAAACTTTTTCAGGACAGATTTTTTTCCTTCCTCTTCTCCATATCATTTGACATATTGTTGCTCTCTCTCTCTCTCTCTCTCTCTCTCTCTCTCTCTCTCTCTCTCTCTCTCTCTCTCTCTCTCTCTCTCTTCCCAGTTACATAGCAGCATAAAGTTGCCTCCAATGAACCTATATTTTAACCTACCTTACATGAAAAGCAGTCCAATGTCCTCATTTTTTTTAAGTTCAAGAAAAGGGTAGAATGCTTGGATTCTGGCCCAGCTATCTGGGATGTCATTGCCTACCTGGCCATTCCCAGGATATAAAAGGCCAGACCCACCTCACCCCTCTCTCTTATCTCTTATTCTTTCTCTCATCTTCTGTCTTCCTTTCTTCTTCTGTCTTTCTTTCTTTCTTTCTTTCTGGGGTGCCCTTTCCTCGTGTGACCATATTATAAATATCATAATAATATCATAAAAAAAGAAAATACTATCATCCTAGAAGGTGTGTTTTCTTTTGAAAATATTTTGCATATTTTCCAACTCTTTATGACTTGAATAATAATGAATAATATAATATATAATCATAAATAATATAGGTGGATAAATTTACAACTTTATATAACAAATAATAGAGAGCTGGAAACATGTAAGGAAACCAATCACAGAAAAAAAAAAGTATATGAATACAAAATTAGAATGGCCAGGAAGATATCTCTAGTGGTCAAAGTACTCATCATGCACACCTAAACCCAAATATTAAGAGAAATTTAACTCCACAGTGTTGTCCACTGATCTATACAAGAACTTGGCAAGGCTCTCCCTGAACCCCACCCATGCAGATTGTACACATATGCACACAGACAGTGATAATGACCAAATTTACAACAATATAAATTCCGTGAACAATTCCCCAGGGTATTTAGGATGAAGCCACAAATGTTTACTGAAACATTTTTTTTTCTTTAATTTAATTTGTAGTTTTGAGTTGAGCTGAGAATTTATGGAAAAATAATTGAAATGCTACCTTCAACTATATACAGTTAATGCCTGTTTTGAAATATTTAGGATAATTTAAACACTGTGCTTCACAGTCTCCAGGATTTTAAGATTAAATATTTCAAAGTGTAAAGCTGAATTGAGTTAGTCGCTAATCAGTGACCTATTGTAGAAAACATATGAATATTCAATAAAATATGAAGTTATCATCACTTCTAATCCAGTGAGTCTGGTAAGATCAATAGAGTTAATCTTGGCAATTATTATACTTTGGCACAAAATATATTTATCAAGTGACCATATGTATGTTGTATATATTAAAATGCCTTGGAAAGGTAGAATGATTGGCTTGTGGCATGTCAATCTGCAGAGAATGCAAACACAACTTTGAGATATTCAGCAGCATACAGCAACTATACTAAGTTGACAAGCTCTACTTTACTCAACTTACATATTTTTTATGATGGTTCCTAAAATAAATTACCATATGGTATCTTATAAGTTGAAGCAACTCTTGAAGTTATAACACTAACATAGTAAAAAAGAATAAGTATTTTAAAATATATTTGAACTCCAGTATTCTGTAGATATTTTGACTCATAATATGCTTAAAAGGATCCTTCCAGATGTGCAATAATGGGTATATTCTATAAAGATTAGACTAATGAGATCATGTATTTATTATATGCCATTCAATATAATACCAATATGACATATGTTATTTCTGTATTTGTTTGTTTGGTTGTTTCTTTGTATCCAGAGAGACAGGCATGTGGAAGTCAGAGGAAAGTACATTCTTCCCTTTTGTTTAGTGTTCTTTCATTCAACATATACTATAACTACCTGGCAAAGTGGTTGTGTAATATTTTATATAATATTGCTATGAGTAAGGCCAATTCTTTTTTCCAAATCTTGCTTTGTACTGCTTCCCCACTTTTTGTTTTAGTAATCTTAAATCCATAAATAGATAGACTGATATCACTGATTTTCCAAAGGCTTATTTATATCTTAGGTTGTATTTTAATTCAGGTATTTAACTGTAGCTCATAGCAGAGAACAGAATTGTAGAAAATCATCTTAGTAGATATTTGATAGATTTAGTTTTTACTCTGTTTACTCAAGGTCAAGTGTTGTGGTATGAATTAAGTACAAATCTCACAACTAGTAAATCATTAGAAATTTCTTATTTTAGCTTATTCCAACATTATACATATTATGTTTAAGAAAAGGAGAGGCATATGTAAACACCATAAACTATATTAAAAGATGTTTTTCCACTTCTTTCTATATCACCCAGCAACACTTGAGCACAAGAATGAATCTAACTTGCCACGACTTAGCCCCATGACATGAAAATGGTTAGTACTGGTGGAAGAACAAGGAAAGGTAATTTTAATTCAAGAAAAATAATTTTGTATAATCGTATAGCTGGAATTTTAAGGGAAGAGGGTATTTCCAGAACCATGTTGTTTTCATTACTGTAGCTTATAATCAGGACACCTGAAGCATCCAACTATGTTTTCCTTTCTCGCAACTTTGGGACATTTGTATCCTTTGAGCTTCCATATGCATTTGAGGATAACCACAGTGTCTAAATTAATTAAACTTAAATGAACATTATAGTTGATAATGCAGGATAACACAACTTCTATATTAACACAATATTGTGGCTACTGAGCATCATAATGAAATCAAAACTGCTTCAAAACTATAACGCAAGGGATAGAGGTGTAGTTCAGTTTAAAGGGTACTTGCCAGGCATGTGCTAGGTCAATTTATTTCTCAAGGAAGTTTACATCCAGCTAAGGCTAGAGATTCCATCTTAAGAAACACTCCAAATAAAAAATAAGTTAAATAAATAAACAAACAAACAAACAAACCACACTGCTATTGATATATGGCCAGTTTCATACATGTTTCTAGATATGGCTTTGTTTAGTAATTTTAACTATTTACTTCATAGAAAGAGACATCATAATGATGAAATTTAGAACTCATATTTCTGGTTATTACCTGTAATTATTTTAAATCATTCCTAATTCCCTTTTAAATACATAGTCATGGCGGTTTAAACATATGCTGAGGATTGACTTTCCTAATTTAATGCTAGACTCTCTGCTCAGATATAGTGGATAGCAGCACAGTCTCCTTGTGGGTCTCATACTATAGGAAGTAGAGAATACTTCTGACATGGATTCTGGTCCCCATGCATTGATCACTTCCCCGGCAAGAAAGCCTTGCCAGGTCACAGAGGAAAAGGATGCAAGGCAGTCCCGATGAAGCCTGGTAGGCTCAGGTCAGGTGTTAGGGAAGGAGGGCTTCCCTGTCTGACGAGTAGGGGAGGGAGGGAGGGGAAAAGAGGGAGGGAGAGTGGGACTGGGAGGCAATTAGGGAGGGGGTTACAATCTGGATGTTAAGTGAACAAATTAAAAAAAAATAAGCAAAATAAAATAAAACTGTGTGGTCCTATAGCTTTGATCTTTTCTTGATATAAAACTATTACATATCTACGAAAAATCTTAACCACTTTGGACATTTTGTTAATTTTTGTAAGGATACACTTATTTTAAAAATATTATAAGCATAAGAAAAAGCAGAAATAAGGACAACATATATCTTTTTCCTAGACCTAACCAATGTGACTTTGTGGTACATTTTTTAATTATGAATTTCTTTGCTAAATAAATAAACATAAACAAAACTCTAAGCTCAAAAACAAAGTTTTACCTTATTAGATATATGGTACTGTTATCCTGGAAAATATATATTTTAATTCATTTCTTTAGATAAATGTAAATTCATGCAACAATCACTAGCACTTATAGATTGGGTGCTATAGAAAAATGCTTTAAAAAACCCTTAGATTTAATCATTGGAAGCAAACTAAATGGAAAGCTTACAATAGAGAAGAGATAAATGGCAGTGTTTTTCGCAAACTGAAATGCGACAGACTGGGGCCTGCCCCTCAACCTGATCCTTTGCAAACAAAGAGGACCACAGTGTTCCTGGAACTCTGGCTCAGGAAAAGGGAGATTGCCGGTTCTGTGCAGTGAAGTCACTTTGCTCACCACTCACCCCTGGCCAGCATCTGGAGTTCTGCTTTGCCAGCTCTGTTCATCATCCTTCTTCTTGTGGTCAGAGACAATTTCATCAATCTACAAAAGTGGAACTGGAGTCTCCACTGCTGTTTGTATGTTTGTAGCTTCACTGCCAGTGGGTCCCATATACCCAGCTCTTTCATGTTCACCAAGGTACCAGTCTCCCTATTCACTCCCGTGGTTTCACAGTTTTCCTCTGTGGGCTTGGCCCCAAGGGAGGTGATTAGACGAATGGTGCTTGCTCCACAGTTCTGGATCAAGGTCCAAGGGATGACTTCTAAAGTCTTAGCCACAGCTCTATATGGCAATTGTACCACACAAGTCATGGCATTAGATTTTTCTGCCAAGGCATGGGTCACAGCCATCTCTGAGGGTCCACCATCAGGCAACAGCTAAGGGTCCAGGATGACATTGCGGCACACTTGCATGGCATCCTGAAGGTTGCATTCTACTTCTAAGAGTATCTCTTTGCTGGCTCCTCTGAAAAGAATGACGCTGTGCAAACTCATGTAAATGTTACGTTTATGCAATGAAAGTGTTATACCGCACTTAGTCTTTAAAAATAAACTTTTACATGGTCTTGTCTTTGCAATGTTGAAACCACCAATTGCAACATTCTGTTTCAAAAGTTTTTCCTTAAAGATGTATTTTCTTTATATCTAACCATATTGGAAAACACAGATTATGTAAGGCTTTCAAATATTAGTTATATTTTCTCACAGTAACAAACAGAACAAATTGAAACTCTTGTTTTAGAAAGAATTATTCTTTCACATCTAGGATGTACTGTTAAAAATTAAATCAGTATGCGAAGTAGAAATTATTGATATTAATATTTAGCAGAGTAACCTTTAAGTATGGTTGATAAATGGCAACAGCATATTTTAAACTCACAATGGATAAACAAGTTGGTACCTGTTCTGAATCAGAAATAACATTATCATCTTTTTTCTTTTTGTAATTAGATTAGAGTCAAGGTGAATGCAAGGTTTTTTAGTCTTTCTTGTTGCTCTAAAACACTTAAGCTCCAGAAGACCTTGTATGACTCATAGGTGTGAATTAATACTGCAGCCTGTGTGTCAACGCAGTTCACACTAATTCTTTGCATTCCCCATTAAGAATGGAGATATATACCCCATGTCTTGAAATGGGAAAAGCAGCTGTGGACTGGGTCAGATAATTTAGGAAAAGTCCTCTGTGAAACAGGTATCTAATGACCAATTTGATCCTGGGGGCAACTGACAGTGGTTTCATCACTGGGTACCACGGTGCATTTTTCCATATGTGTTGAGCCACTTACGTTAAGTGCAATAAGGCATTATCTTTTTTTCTATACATCGAGTATAAAGTTTGATTAGCTTTTACCAGTGACACACATCTAAAGCAGAAAAGCAACATGACCATACTCATTCCATATATTCTGCATTTATTTTATATTTTTGCTGTTTGCAAATGTGATGGTATAGAATGTCACTTTATTCTCTATGTAGTTTTCCTTTAGTTAATCATAGTGATACTTGATTCTTCCACAAGTTATTATAGTTTATTGTCCACTAGGGATTTTATTACATTGATCACATACAATCTTTACTTGTTTACCATGGAGGTGTAATCTTATCCTTATTGACTTTAGAGATGTCTTTAAGTTTTATCCAAGTAAGCCCAGCACAAATTGAGAGGAACACGTCAGATTATAAAAAATATATGAAAATGGCATTTAATAACTTTTATTATATTTTATACAATAGTATTAAATTGCTGAGCTCTCCTTACACACACACACATTCATATATAAACACATAGAACTGTACAATGTGGATACAGTACAAAAGCAATTTTCACATTTTAAGTCTCTTCCCACTATGTCTCATTCAACATCTTTTTTTATACTGAAAAGAGTTTATTTATGCATTTAAGGATGTACATGTATAATAGTTGATAAAAAAAAAAAAATTCAACAGTTGGGCTGAAGAGATGGCTCAGAGGTTAAGAGCACTGTTCTTCCAGAGGTCCTGAGTTCAATTCCCAGCAATCACATGGTGGCTCACAACCATTTATAATGTGATCTGGTGCCCTCTTCTGGCCTGCAGGTGTACATGCAGACAGAGTACTGTATACATAATAATAAATAAATCTCTTTCAAAAATCCAACAATTATTAAAAATTAACTCATGATTTTGGAAAAAGGCAAGGAGGAGTATATGAGAGGCCTGATGGAGAAGAAAAAGAAGAGAGAAGTTATATAATTAAGTATATTATAATCTCAAAAAGGAAAATGAATAATTTGGTAAAAATAAATATAAAGAGCTTTAACATGGGAATACTACTAGAAGAAAGCACAGGCATTCTTCTTCAAGACAGAGATTGGCAAGGACTTTCTGAAAAGAACTTCAATAGCATAGGAATTTGTATTCCGATTAAGCCAGAGGACCAAATGAAACTTAAGGTTTGGTTTTATTCAAAATACTTTATCTTAATTTATTTGTAATTTTTCTGGGACAGAGTTGCACTCTGACTCTTAAACAACTAGCTTGCTTTGTAGCCCTAGCTGCCTCACAGACGATTCAATACTCCTGCCTCTCTGTCTCATGAGCAATCTGTAGCTGTAAATGACAGGTGTATAGAGGTAACTTAACCACTGATGTCAACAAATACAGTTGAACATCTCGTAATGGAACCTGTATTTATAACTTTAACATTTATTGAACATTAATGAAATATACTTTAAAATATTAGTTTTTCTTTCTTTTCAAATTTTCTTCTTTTTTTTTTTACACATATTTATATTACTATACATATACACATTAAACTACATATGTCAAGAAGAACCACAAAACAATCAGGAATTATATAAGTTACGTTCTCATAGTTTTGGCTATTTGTATTTGGAAAACTTGAAGAAAACATCTTTCCTATCTTGGTGCTTCTAAAAATCTGAATGCAAATAAATATCTATCATAGCTCATCATTTTCAACTTAAAACATCTATCTAGAACTAAAAACATCTTAACCCCTAAACAGCTAAGCTTAATTGTAAAACTAAAATATCTGTCTTCAGCCTCATCAGAGACTTGAGGAGGAATAAGAATTGATTACCTGAATAAACAGGAAGTTCAGGTTAGCAGCTTCACAAATGAGAAGATGACAGAGACAGTTTACTGCCTTAACAGTCACCCAAAACTCTCTATAACTTTGGAGCATCATCTTCAGCCTTCTTGCTCAACATAACTAAAAGACATATTTGTGAGGCAGGAATGATTGAGGACTTGCTTAGCTTTGTTGGCAGAATTTGTCTGTTGACTCTCCCTGCATCCAAGTTTGCCCATTTTTAGGCAGACTTTTGTCTGTGGCAGAAAGGAGCACATTTAGCCCAGTGGCTTGTTTGACACATTTGAAACCATCTTCATAAGGAGGTTCTTTGATGCTCATTATCATCTCTGAGGTAAGCTGAGTGTTACCAGGAGTTACCCTGCCTCATTGTAAACATATCTTCAAAATAATAAAAGCATCTTTAAATGCCATATTCTGTAAGTCTCTGAGGTTTTTGAGGGCCTTATGTATCTATAGAATCATATCTATCTGTTAAACCTAGCATGTATATTCTTATGATAGAAATAGACTAGTAATTCACATAACCATGATTTAGTCAACTAAGAATTAACTTGCATTACTTACAAGTTACATCCAACAAAGGTCTAATACCCAAAATGTATAAAGAACCTGAGAAATTCCACATCTTTTCTAATCCAAGCTATTATCACTTCCCCGCCTTCCTCGTATTAAAAGAAAGAGCAAAGGGAGAAGAGAGGCAGCAGCCAATCCAACAATGATGGCAAGCTGCTAATTCTCTTCCAACACTGAACGTCTTCCTTGAATCATTCAACTAGGCTGGATGGTGTGAAGTGTCATGAGCTTTCTTATACGTCTGAGCTTTTTATTGTTAAGGAAGCACTGGTTGTCTGGCATGTTACAGTATATATAATGCATTCTGCATCTCCTACATTTGGAATTTAGAAGAGTAACTCATTGCATCTTAAAATTCTTCAACACTTTTGTGTCTCATATCAATAATCCAAACTATGATTCTCTGTCCTCCTAAAGGATACAATTCATTGGCTGTCTTATATTTGTGTAATAAACTAATTTGCCAGAGGAATATCTAAATCTGTAATTTCCCCACCTTTTCTGCATGAACAAACTCGGAATAGGAGACATGTCATAGTGGCTTCTCCAAACTGAATCAGAGCAAGACTAAACAGCTTTCACTGTTTTGAGTAGGACTCAAAGACTGGGCTAATATTCTCCATTCATTTAACAATTATTTCTGACACCATAAGGCTTCATCTATTGGCCACACTTATTTAGGTTGTGCTTTTCATCGCTATATATCTTTAGCCTAGAGACGATATTTCAAAATAACTGGCTTGAGTTATCGGCGATGTCCATAGGAAAGAAGGAAGATCCAACTTCTCATTCTGACAATCTTAGATTATTAGATAAACCCAAGATATTCCAAAGCCTGGGAAAGGATATGTGTAATAGTTTTTATTATTTAAGTCAATACTAAGTGATAAAATTAAGTGTGTAAAAGGGAAAACAAAAATATATTTTGCTTGCTCGGAGCAGTCATACCTGTTTTGATTAGTGCATATTTATTCCTTTTCTAATCTCTTGTATTGATGAAAATAGCAGTGGGCATTAAGAGGCAAAGTACAGGGTAATGGTCTCTTCTGATATTTCAGATATTGATTTATTACATCAATCTATATTCAGAATTGATGCCTTGTCTTCTTCTACATATTGTTCTAAAGTGTTACATGATACACGAAACATACTATTTCACTTCTTTGGATATTTTAATCATTTTGTGTTATTTTTCATTCATTCTCAAGTTTTTCTTATTTTATTTTTTAAGCTAAGAATTTTAAAGATGGGTAAGCACTTTTCAGGTTTTTTTTTTACTATCTTTATCTGTTTCAGAAATCATGGAAGCATTATGTTTCTTTACAAACTTTAATGTTTTACTTCAAACTGCTAGAAAATAAAATGAAATAAATAATTACAACTAGCCCATTTGTTACATACCAAGTATTACTAACTAGGTATCTATTTAGATAAATTTGTATTTATTCACAACATGCATATATAGTAGGCATAATTGTAATTATTCAACTGCTTTTCTTGTGGGAAAGCCTGACAGCTTTGTCACAGGTGAAAGCAGTCTTGGTGGGCTTTACCCTTGGACACACCATGGATACCTTGAGATAGACTGGGTGGAGCCATCCTGGGCCTAGAACTCAGGAAGCCTACCTGGGGACTCCACCTGGACTATTGTTTTTCTAATCGACCCTCAATGGGAGAAGGAGAGCAGCAGCAGGATCAGCAAACAGGCTGGACCAGTATGCAGGCCAGAGACATCTAGGGAATGGATAGCGAAAGGTTCACTCTTTTTTCTCTTTAACCCTTTTTCCCTCTTGTGTAAGCTAGTTGGGTTGTATAATAAAGTTTAATTGTTAAGAAACAGAGCCTACATTTTCCATTTATAATCATAGGTGTAAAAAATTTAAAATTATTTAATTGTCATGAATAACATATAATTAGATACTCAGTTTTGAGCCAGTTTCAAGCACAATCTTGCTTTCAAATACTTTCACACATGCATAAGCATAGTTACAGATTCTAATGCAAGCATCAGCATTTAGGTTCTAAGTATAAATTTTATTCCCATAAGAATTAACTACTATGCAAAATACTGAAAGAGAGATTTTTTTGTATATACACTGCCACAAACCTGTATTAAAGTTATATATGAGTTTACTTATTTGTCATTTTAAAAATTCTACATAAAAAGAAATATTTTTCCTTTAATGGGTGTCACAGTCTTATCCAATGGAAACAGTGAAAGTCACTAAGGCTGGCACATCTGTTTGACAAAGCTCCAGGAAAGCTGGGCTAGGTGATTCAAGCACGGTGCTATAGTACCCCACTTTTTTGCTTTGATCTCTACATGTCACAGGCTTGGGGGACACTTATTAATAGTACAATTTGGTGACATTGGAGTGACAAAATTTTTCTCATGAATCATTTATGCCCTCTCCCAGAAACATTGCTGTAAGAGTCCCTGGGAATGTCCTGACCATACTACCACTCATGCTTTTAGGGAAAAATCCTTATCTGGTCTCACTTCAAGGTCTTCCTCATGACCTGGAGGTTGTGACTCAAATACTTACGCCAGAGGCTCTGACTCAAAATTCCCTTTTGGCATATCTGCCCTGGATGTTCCTTACTCAGGAACCAGATAATCAAACCAAAGTAAACATATAAAGGTAAACATTATATGGCTGTATGCTAAGAGAAGTTGGCAGCAGATCACATTTAAAGCCTCTTCCCTACAATGATGGACAAAGAACGGTGTGGATAAATGATAGAAGAATAAAGTATTAAGACCTACCTTTCTCTTTTAAATATATTTTATTAATTTTTCTTATTACATCTCAATTGTTATCCCATCCCTTGAATCCTCCCATTCCTCCCTCCCTCCCATTTTCTCTTTAATCCCCTCCCCTATGACTATGACTGAGGAGGACCTCCTCCTCCTGTATATGCTCATAGGGTATTAAGTCTCTTCTTGGTAGCCTGCTATTTTTCCTCTGAGTGCCACCAGGCCTCTTCATCCAGGGGACGTGGTCAAATATGGGGCACCAGAATTCATGTGAAAGTCAGACCCCACTCTCTACTCAACTGTGAAGAATGTCCTGTCCATTAGCTAGATCTGGTAGGAGTTTGAAGTTTATTGCACGTATTGTCCTTGGTTGGTGCCATAGTTTCAGCCAGACCCCTGGGCCCAAATCTGCCCATCATAGTATACTTCTTGTAGGTTTCTAGGACCCTCTGGATCCTTCTATTTCCCCATTCTTCCTTGCTTCTCTCACCTAGAGTCCCAGTAGGATGTCCTCCCCTCTGTCTGACTCTCCTGGTAAGTGAGGACTTTCATGGGACATGCCTCCTGGGCTAGTGTCCATATAAGTGAGTATATACCATTTGACTCTTTCTGCCTCTGGGTTACCTCACTCATTATGATCATTTCCAGTTCAATCCATTTGTCCACAAATCTCAGGAATTCCTTGTTTTTAATAGCTGAGTAGTATTCCATAGTGTATATGTACCACAATTTCTTTATCTATTATTCTACTGAGGGACATTTGGGCTGTTTCCATGATCTGGCTATTATGAATAAGGCTGCTATGAACATGGTTGAGCAAATGTTCTTGTTGTGTGCTGGAGCATCTTTAGAGTTGTTTTAAATTGCATTTCCCTGATGACTAAGGAGGTTGAGCATTTCTTTAAGTGTTTCTTAGCCTAGACCTCCCTTTCTTAAGAGTTAACTCACACAGGGCTGCTATGGTATCCTATGACCAAGGAATAAAGAATTATACAAATATATAAAATAGAAACACTGTATTATAACAGAAATAGAATAATAACTGCAGCAACTTTGGCCTGAGGATTTTTCTTGGGCCTAGTGACAATTGCATTATATTAAAAGTTGATAATACATTGCTTTGGACCCAACAATCCAGCCAGGCTGTGTTGGAGATTTTTTTTCCGTCACGTGCTCTTGAAACCCACTGCAAGAGTTACTGTCTTGAGAACATACTGCCATATTCTGACAAAATATGCCCTTGAAACTTCAATATTGTCAAAAGTTGGATTATGGTGAGTGAGGTATTCCAGACTCAGAAAGACATGCATGGCATATACTCACTCATAAGCAGATATTAGCCACTTAATTCAGGATAACCACATTACAATACAGAGATGGATGTGTCAACCAAGATCCATGTAGGATGTGAACCTACACCCTATGCTCAGATGTAGCAGATAGGCTCTTAGTCTACTTGTGGGTCTCACAATATGAGGAGTAGGGAGTACTTCTGACATGGACTCTGGCCTCCTAATGTCAATCACTTCCCCTCTGGCAAGGTAGCCTTGCCAGGCCACAGAGGAAGAGGTCACAGGTAGAACCCGTGACACTGGATAGGCTGAGGTCTGATGTTAGAGGACAAGGGTAGTTCTATATAAATAGAAATTCCTTTAGATTCAGTTTTGCAAATAGAAAATCGGTGAGCCATTTAACTAGTGGGGAAAATAGGCAATTTTGTATCCAACAACTGGTAGAGATATACAGACCCACATCCAAGAAACCCTGCTGAAGAAGGGGAGGAAGAATTATAGGAACTAGAGGGTTAAAAGATACAAAAAGAATAATTCACAGAATCAACTAACCAAGGTTCATGGAATTATCAGAGACTTGACAATCAAGGGTCCTATATGGGTCTGATCTAGGTCCACTGTAAATATATATATATATATATATATATATATATATATATATATATATATATATATATATACGCACACACACACTAATATATATATTAGTGTGTGTGTGCGTTTTGTGTGTTTTGGCTGTATAGCTGGGTATTCTTATGAGACAAGTAACAGGGGTAGTGGGAGCTATCTCTGACTCTTTTGACTGCTTTTGGGACACTTTTTTTACTGTTAGATTTCTTTGTTCAGCCTAAATGAGATGTGCCTAGTTTTAATGCAACTTGATATGCCATGTTTGGTTGCTATCTCTGGTAGGCCTACCTTTTCTAAAGGAAAATGGAAGAGTAAATTTGGGGGTGAGGGGAAGTGATATGGAGGGACTGGAAAGAAAGGAAGGAGGGGAAAATGTGGTCAGAATGTAATATATGAAAGAAAAATAAATAAAGAACAACCACCAACATATTAATAATCTAAAATTGTCCAGAAACAAGCATTTATTAAAATGTGACTGTGATTTTAAGCTACTCAGTAATCAGAAATGAAAATAAACTTTTTATTTATGTATGTATGTATTTATTTATTTATTTATTGTTTAAATACTGGTTGTACTCCATTCCTCCTTACCTCTCAATCTCATACTCCCTCCCTCTTTCCCCTCCCCTTGCACTGTTTCTCAGATAAGGTGAGCTCCCCCCAATACACCCCAGCTCATCAAGTTGTATGAGGACTGAGCATGTCCTCTCCCCCTGTGGCCTGACAAGGCAGTCTCACAAGGGGGACGTAATTGAAAATATGACAAGAGAGTCCAGGCCAGAGAGTGAGCCCTTGTTCCCCTTTCTAGGAGATCCACACAAAGCCTGAGATGCCTATCAGCTACATCTTTGTAGAGAGCCTTAACACCAACCCAGCCACAAAAACTTTGACTCAAAATTCACCCTGCCTACAAGATGTACATAGATAGAGAGAAAGTATAGCAGAAATTGAGCGAAGGTCAAACCAATCCTTTTTGCCAACCAAAGACACTCCCCATGAGAGAGACCCAACCCCTGACACTATTAACAATACTCTGCTATGCTTACAGACAAGAGTCAATCAGAGTTGTACACACAGCAGTGCCTCAAAACAGATGCTGAGACTCACAGCCCAACATTGGGCAAGGCCTAGGAAGTCTAGTGGAAAAGTGGGGGGAAGTGGAAAAAGGCCAGCAGGTGACAGGAATGTCATAAGAAGACCAACAGAGTCAACTAACCAGGGCCAAGAGGGGCCAGCTAAGACTGAAGCACCAACTAAGGACCTGGCATGGACTGCACATAACCTCATAAAAAAGGTGGTAGTAAATTTTAATCATAGAATTTTAGATGACAAAAAAATCCAAGCAGAAGGAATTATCACCATTCCCCTTAAGTTACAGAGTTCTTATTCTCTTTATGACATCACTTTTCCACATCACCAAACTTAGGCCCTGGCAAGTCACAAGTGGGAGAAATGTCTATACCAAGATTGTAAGTGTCTTTGTTGAGTTTTATGTCTTAATATAATGGAAATCCTCCAGTTAACTAAACAGTTATTGTGTTTAATGTGAAGTGATGCTTATTATGTTGTTAGCTGGCCAATCATAAGCATGGAAGGTTTTATTAAGAGTCTTCCTGGAAGGTTTTATTAAGAGTCCTCCTTCTTAGGCAACACTGTCAGCAACTCTAAGACTTATTTTTCTCTCTTTCATTAAAACATAGAGATTTGAATTTCTTTTTCTTTTTTTTTTTAGAAGTCTTGATTTCATCCCACGATGCATTTGGAATGATCAAATAATGTAGTGAACTGTTGTTAACTAAGGGAGTATCATCTCTCCTTAAAGCAATTACAAACTTCTGAGAATGTGTTTTGTGTTTGTCACAAAAGAGGATGATTGAACCTTAAAAGGCAACAGTCTGCTGTTTCAGGGTGAAGCTCAATAAGAAAGCCCTACACACAAAAAAAAAAAAAAAAAAAAAAAAAAAAAGAAAGCCCTACACAAAGGAAACCAGTAAATTGTTAATTGTATTCCTCCTCCTAAATGATTCCTGCACTTGTAAAAGTATTTGGACATGTAAAGTAGAATATCCAGAAAGAAAAAAATAATAATTTGATCATACCAGTTTTCTTCTGTTTATGGTATTTCTGTCCAAACAAGCTAGGAAACCAGTGAGATAAATAAATAAACAAACAAATATATAAAAATAAAATAAAGAAAATGGCTTTCCATCATATAAAACTTTGTTTAGAGTGCCTGAAGTCAATATGAAAAAATGAAATTCTGATATATAAAAGGGAGGCTGCCTCTTTTAAACTTTTTAACAATTCTATTAGTTTCAGATGATTTGATTTGTACAAATTTGAACATTAAAGAAGCTTTCCTGTGGGGCCAAGTGCCACTTTCTTGGAACATACCATTGCTCAAAGAAATAGTCTTTATGTTTTAAAGTATTTTCTCATTGACTTCTGGTTTTGTTTCATTATAATAAAAGAGATACTCTGCATGATTCTAATGCTATTTCAATGTGTTGGAAATTTATTTTTCTGTTCTAATATATTCTAGAGAAAACCACTGAGATAAATGGGTATTCTGTGTTTGTTATAGGTAGTGCTCTATAGATGTCTATGATCATTTGCTTTATATGTTATTTATGTTAACTTTAACTGTTAATTTTATTTATCTATATGTTGTTTTAATGTTATTGAATTGAACCTCACAGTTCTTGGTATGTGGAATTATTAATTATGTCATTCATTTTAGTTTCATATTTAGTGCCATGATAAACAATACTTGAAAAAAACAATTTAAGGTAGAAAAAGTTTATCTGTCTCATAGTTTCTGGTTACAGTCTATGGAATCAGATAATCATAGTGACAAGAACTTGAGATCTCATTGTATTTCAACCATAGTTTACAGCAGAGAGCAGTGAGCTCATGCTCCCTCACCTCTTCTAGCTCACTTTCTTTTCTCATGTAATCTTGGATCCCAAGCCCACGGAAGGTTCTGCCCAGAGAGTGGTTCTTCACACATAGATCAATGTAATTAAGATAACCCCCCAACACTTTCTTTATTAGCAGGTGGACATGAGGAGGACAAGGTCTCACTATGTAGTCCTTGTCCCTGCTGCTGCTTGCTCTGTAGATCAGGCTGGCCTCGAATCCAGAGATCCAACTGCCTCTGCCTCCCTAATGATGGGCTTAATGGCATGTGCCACCAAACCTGGCTCTCATAGAAAGTCTTAAGACTATTGTTCCCCCCTCAGTGATCCTATATTGTATCAAATAGACAATTAAAACTTACCATCACACAACTAACAACTAAAATCTATAATATAATGTATGATATTAGCATCCCTTAACAATGCATGATGTCTATGGACTCCATTAGCTCCTTTATTTACCAGCTCAGCTCCTCTGTGAATATAGTAGACAGTCGGTTCTTTCCAGTCTCCATGCTTTTATTGTCACAAGACATGGGATGGATACTAGCTACAATACTCATAGGAGTTAGTGTTTTGCCTTCCTATTATAGGATAAAAACAATCTTATATTACTGATTTTATTGTTAACAGCATACAGTTTCTCAACATATTGCATTGACATTTGGAAGAAATTTTCTAATTCTATTTTCTTCCAATATATGAAGGAAATATAAATGGATATTATGATTTTCACAATTTGTTATACATATAATGAGTTGATCAGTTAATGTTTATTATTTTCATTTAGGATTAATGTTCTTGTTGATTTTATTTTTAACTAAATTTTACTGTGGAATATAAACCTCAATCAGAATATTATTTGATCGTCATTTTATTTTTCAGTAGAATATGTTGAAATTTAAAGTATTATGGACCTGGTTATTAATAAGTGTTTTCCTGTGATATCAATTTTTAATAGGAATCTTGACAGTTTGAGATATATTAATATTGACATAAAAGATTATTTGAACTATCTTTTCTCCCATCCTTTTGCTTTATTTTTTATACAAAGATTCGAAATATTTATTTTAAACTTTTTAATAACTGGATATTGAATCTGCATGTTCTGCTTTAAGAGTTCTTCTAGTATTCCATTATTTTGATACTTACTATTTTGTATTTGGTTTTTAATTTAAACAATTAAGAACATGTCTTTGGGAATGTAAGATCAGAACCATCAAAGTGGCTCTATACATTTGACCACCAGAAAATTGTTCTGCAGTTGAGACAGAGTGAGCATTAATTCTTAACTTTACATAATGTCAAACTAAGTGAAGTATGAAGCCAAACAGGTTGTGCTGCATATGCATAAGAATGGGAGTTCAGAGCCCCAGCATGCAGATAATGGCATTAGTCTATGGATGCTTGGTTATAATTCTGGCAAAACAGATTGCCAGAGCCAGATTACTAGACTAGACATTTCAGTGAACTCTTGGAGCAAGTGAGGTAAAATACTTCAATAAATATTGAAGAGGATCATTGAGTTTGGCCTTCCCATGTATATACACAGACACACACACACAGCAGCACAGACATGTACCTGTACATAATATAAACATGAATACACATGTACACCACATACCCATATATATGCAAAAAATAAATTGAAAACTGAGAAACTAAGTGTACTTGGGGTTTACCTGAGTATGTAATTAATGCTCTAATTCTGTCAGAATCAGCATTGGTATATATTTATTACCTAGTAGATCAATAGGACAAAACAGTAATTGTTTAAAACAAATAAAATATAGTAAATAGAATGTTCCTTTATGATAACA
Source organism: Acomys russatus (assembly GCF_903995435.1). Classification (NCBI taxonomy): domain Eukaryota; kingdom Metazoa; phylum Chordata; class Mammalia; order Rodentia; family Muridae; genus Acomys; species Acomys russatus. The sequence continues at coordinate 61,706,655 of NC_067138.1, forward strand.
AATATTTCTTTATGATGAAAAGCAAGTGAAAAGTTATAAATGGAAAACTGTTTATAATGAAATTTCTTATATTTTCATAGAATATCTATACAATGAAACTCTGTCTCACTACTTAGAAGGCACACTGACTCCAGACACATACATACGCATACATACCTATATGTGCATATACTATTTAATGACATATTGTTTAAATCTTGAAAAGATATTGACTATTTGCTTTAGTTAAACAAGGGTTAGAAAGTGATATCTAAAAATCAAGAGAATTTGTTGTATGACAAAAAAATAACTTGATGTCTTTTACAAATTAAATTTAAATATCTGTAAAATTCAGATTTGTGTAATTAAATTTTCTTTTATTTTAATAGCCTAAAGGTAACATATGGACCATACGATAATTATATTCCAGGTAAGGTAGAATTTAAATTTTATTTTAAAAATGCTTACTTTAAAAATTTTCCTTTTATTGAAAATACATCTTTTATCTTACAATATATCCTGATTACAACTTCCACTACCTGTACTCCTCCTAACTCCTCCCCACCTCCTTCCCATCCAGATCCACTCCCTTTTTGTCTCTCATTAGAATAGAACACACTTGCAAGAGATAAATATAAAATGTAACAAAATAAAATATATAACAAAATAAAACTACCACACGGACGTTGGTTAAAGCAAACGGACCAAAGGAAAAGAGCTCAAGAGAAGGTGCAGGAATCAGAAGCCCACTCATGCATACACTTGGGAATCTGAAAGTCTTAAGATAAAGCTGAGGATCTGATGCAGACCTGCTCAGGCCCTGTGGTTGCTGATTCAGACTTTGTGAGTTTATATAAATTTTGTGAAGTTGATTTTGATGTTCTCTGGGTGGCCTCCATCTGTTCTGACTCTTCCATGGTGTTTTCTGAGCTCTGAGGAAAATGGTTTGTTGGAGATATCCTTATTTAGAGCTGAATGTTCCAAGATATCTCTCTCCCTGTGTTTGTCTCTCCCCACTACTCCCTCTCTCTCCTCTCTTTCCTCCCCCCACTGTGTGGGTGTGGATAAAATATCTGACTGTAATCTTTGTATTTGCTACTATCTGCTGCAGGAGGAATCTTCTCTAGTGATGCCTGAAGAAGGCATTGACATGAGTATAACAGAGTATCATTAGGTGTCATTTTATCAGTACTTTTTTTTTCTTTTCTTTTTATAATGCTAATATTCATATTACATCTCAATTTTTATCCCATCCCTTGTATCCTCCCATTCCTCCCTCCCTCTGGCTTTCACCCTATTGCCTTCTCCTATCACTGTGTGAGGGGGACCTCCTCCCCCTGTATATGTTCCTAGGGTATCAAGTCTCTTTTTGGTAGCCTGCTCTCTTCCCTTTGAATGCCACCGGGCCTCCCCATCCAGGGGACATGGTCAAATATGGGGCACCAGAGTACTTGTGAAAGTCAGTCCCCACTTTACACTCAACTGTGGAGGATGTCCTGTCCATTGGCTAGATCTGGGTAGAGGTTTTATGCTTACTGCACGTATTGTCCTTGGTTGGTGCCATAGCTTGAGCAGAACCCTAGGCCTAGATCTGCCCATCATAGTGTTCTTTTTGTAGGTTTCTAGGACCCTCTGGATGTTTCTATTTCCCCCAATCTCCCATACTTTTCTCACCTAGAGTCCCAACAGTATGTCCTTACCTCTACCCTACTTTCCTGGTGAGTGAAGACTTTCATGGCACATGCCCCTTGGGCTAGTCTCCAGTTATAAGTGAGTATATACCATTTGATGCTTTCTGCTTCTGGGTTAACTCACTCATTATGATTATGCTGGTAGGATGTGGAGAGAGAGAAACACTCCTTCATTGCTGGTGGGAATGCAAACTGATATAACCACTTTGGAAATCTATCTGGCGCTATCTCAGAAAACTGGGAATAGGGCTTCCTCAAGACCCAGCTACTCCACTCCTTGGAATATACCCAGAAGATGCTCCAGCACACAACAGGGACATATGTTCAACCATGTTCATAGCAGCCTTATTAATAATAGCCAGAACATGGAAACAGCCTAAGTGTCCCTCAGTAGAAGAATGGATAAACTGTGGTATAGTTACACTATGGAATACTACTCAGCTATTAAAAACAAGGAATTCCCGAAACTTGTGGAAAAATAGATTGTTGCTGTGTTCAAGCCAGCCAGAGTGTCTCAGTGTAACCCTGGCTGTCCTGGACTCAGACTGGTATAGCCCTCATAGTGATCTCATAGACTCTGCCTCCCCTCCCTGAGAGCTGCGATTAAATGGGTGTGCCAACACAACTGGCACTACGTTTTTGTTGTAAGACCAGTAATATTTGATTTTACTCTATGTCTTTATGCTATATAGTCTCTGATTCTTGGTAACCAAGCAGTGTTGGTTACAGGCTCCATCTCACATTGCAGGCCTGAAGTCAAGGAAGACACTGGTTGGTTTGTCCCACAAGCTTTGCATGATTAATTTGAGACATAAGTGTTTATTACCTTTAATTAAAAGTCATAAAAGCTACCATGATGAATAATTAATATGCCATATTATTTGCCATAGGAACTTTCTAATAAGCAAAGTGAACACATGTCACATTGGTATATATTATATAAGTATCATTTAAAATCTACTGGAATATTTTCATTTTAGATAATAATATAAGACAGGGGTATTGAATTTGAAAAGAATAGAAGAAGCTAAGTAAATATCTTTAATACAAAACCTGTTACTATAGTTATTATTGGTTATGGTTCACTCTCATCAATACTAGACAAGGTAAGTCTGTTTAATATTGAAGAGCTTTAAAAACCAGTTTTCTTTCTCTCTTCAACTAAAATTCAATATGATTCTCATTTCTCACATTTTAACCCTGAGCCTAATGTCCTTTGAAGACTTGTGGTCAGTTTTTTCTTTAAAAATTGCAATATTTCATGTGCGAAAATACAGTGATGGTGACTATTATGGGCCTTGTTTGGAACTGAGATGCCCTTAATAATTTCTACTGCTATTTCTGGTAACATCCCAATCTTACTCCGATTTTTATTTATTTACCTTTTTTCTTTATCAAGCAAATCCTCCACAATAGCACATCTCTTGGGTGTATTACATTTCATTTAATAGCTGAGAGACTGAGTATTAACTGATAGGATGTTAAGTTTTAGTATTAAATTCAGTCACAAACTTTTTGCATATTTTATGTCACACAGTGTGCTAAATTCATTGATGACTACAGAAGTATCACATTATCATTCTGATCTCAGTAATGTTATATTCAAATCAAAGAACACACAGCAATCTGAACTGAAAGAGAAAGCAGTATTTCAATGGAAGTAGTAATGCTCTTTTTCCTCCTTTTCTTATGGATTATAGTGGTTTTATTATATGTCTACATTATATAGTTATTGATTAAATTAATTATTTGATCTGTTCAGTCTATAAAAATCAAAGTTTTTCATTCTGATTTCAGACCTTTTCAAACTATCAAATGAATTAAGTTGTTATTTACCTCATTATTTATTCGTTTGTATTGTGTTTATCACAATCATGTTTCTGGATTTTTCAGTTCAGAAAAAACATTATGCATAGCAAAACATATGTTATGTTTTTCATTTTAGTCAGTGAATTAAGCAAAAAGTCATGGAACCAGCAATACTTTTCCCTGGCATTTCCTAAACCACCAAGGCCAGGGAAGAAACGGAGGTCTCTACCTTCCCAGTTACTCAACAATACGACTCCTGTGAGTACATTAAACTTTTATGTCTATATTAATGTTAATAATGATTTAATAACAATAATTTTGTAAAGTCATACATTGTTAATTCTACTGTGTGGATCAGGGCTAGCATGAGGTCTGTCATGATGAATACATTTTATGTAATTGCCACTCAAATTTTACTATTGATCACTAGTTTCTTTTATGCTAAAACTTATTCAGTACTATTACCTGAAATATATTGAGTGTTTATAGAGCACAAAGATGTCAATTAGTGTGAATGTCATAGAAATGGTCACTATATGTAAACTCTCCCAATAGGGTCATGGACCAACATTATACCCCGGTGAGCTTTCAGGGCTTCCTTATTTAATTCAAGTAAAATTCAGAATTCTGTAAAATTGAAAGGTGGGAATAAGTATTTTCAAAAGCTATGGAATAATGCTTGGTTAAAGAAAAATTTACCGAAAATAAATAAATCATCTTTTTTATTATAGGAATGAATCCTGTCAGTTATGTTCAATGTTTAACAAGTTGAAAACAAATTTTATCTTAACATGTATAGCTGTATTAGACTTCATATTTTCAGCTGATGATACTTTATGTCAAGTTACTATATACATGGGTTGTATCTGTAACTGTAGGGAGCAATATAAAGAGCTAAAAATGAAAATATAGGTTGAGATATGTCTGAATAAATTTTATTCAGAGTGTACCTACTTTCGAGAGTTACCTATTTAACAGTAAAAAACTACCCTCTGCTAATTATGAAGAGAGATACTAATGTGTCATGTACTAATAGAGGTCTCTACCAAATTTTAACATTAAATATTGAAGAAAGATTGTGGTTCCTATAAATTTAGAGTAGACCACAAAGAAGGACATAATTGTCCATTACTTTAAATTATAATGATATTAAAAAATGGAATCGATCATAAAAATCCATAATTTATTCACATTTTCAAAATAGATTTAAAACTACGATATATATTCAAAAGATATTTGCAGTTGAAATTAAAATATCTTTGTTGTATCTTATTATTAATGGCTATATAAAGCATGTTTTTCCCTTATTCTTACCAATTTGAGGCAATTGATGAACAAAAATTAGGAATTCACAGACCACCATTATGGATGCACCGTTCCCTGATGAGAATTCCCGAGAGACCATCTGTTTATTTGGCAGCAAGGAAGGGCCTTCCAGTAAAACCGCCTCATTATGGCAAGGGAGAACCCAAAGAACCAGGGGAACCCAAGCCCCTGTCTTCAGGAAAATCAAAGAAAGAAGAGAAAGCAAAAACAAGTGACTCTGAAGCCAAAGAGAAGACAGTGGCAGTCAAGGAAGAAAGGCCCAAAGCAGTTGCCAAGAAAAGGTCAAAGGATTCAGATAGTGAGAAGGGAGGCTCATCTTCAGAATCTGAAGCTGAAAAGGCTGCTGGGAAGAAAAAAGCCAAAAAAGATAAAAAGGAAGCAAAGGATAAAAGTTCAGTCTCAGATTCTGAATCTGAAAAGGGTGCAGAGAAGAAAGAAGGCAAGACAGGTAAAAAAGAACCAAAGGATAAAGGGCCAGTGTCAGACTCTGAATCTGAAAAGGGTGCTGGGAAGAAAGAAGGCAAGAAAGGTAAAAAAGAACCGAAGGATTCAACTTCAGAGTCCGAAGCTGAAAAGGCTGGTGCAAAGAAAGAAGGCAAGAAAGGTAAAAAAGAATCCAAGGAGAAAGGTTCAGCCTCAGACTCGGAAGCTGAAAAGGCTGCTGAGAAGAAAGAAGGCAAGAAAGGTAAAAAAGGTTTAAAGGAAAAGGGTGCAGTCTCAGAATCTGAAGCTGAAAAGGCTGCGGGGAAGAAAGAAGGCAAGAAAGATAAAAAAGAATCAAAGGAAAAAGGGGTACCCTTAGAATCTGAAGCTGAAAAGACTGCGGGGAAGAAAGAAGGCAAGAAAGATAAAAAAGGTCCAAAGGATTCAAAAGATACACCTTTAGAATCAGAAGCTGGCAAGGCTGCTGAAAAGAAAGGAAGCAAAATCAGTAAAAAGTCTTCAAAGAGCAAAGATACTCCTGTAGATTCTGAAACTGAGAATGTAGATTTAAAGAAAGGCCCCAAGAAGAAGGAAATTAAAAAGGAGAAGAAGGACAACAAAGCTGACAAAGACTCAAAGGAGGATGTTAAGAAAGACAAGAAGGAGAAGAAAGAGAAAAAAGAGAAGAAAGACAAGAAAGACTCTGGAGGTGACTCCTCTGAATCAAAGAAGGAGGAAAAGAAAGCAAAGAAAGAGAAAAAACCAAAGTAGGTCTTCAATCAGAAAGTAAACTGAAGGAAAAACTCCAAGCATATTTAGTGAACCCACTTCATTAGTCTTACGATGAATCCAGGAGATAAAAGAAGTCTGCAATAAATTAATAATTTTTAAAGAGAAGGAAAACACAAGGTGAAATGAAAATATAGTTAGGGTATTTTAAAAAAGGACTAAGAAAAATGCATAAGATTCACTGAACGATGTGGAAGACGCCTATTTTAAATTTGTAGCTATTGGGTTTTAAAAGTAAGATCACTAGAAAGATTAAAAGAATATGCAGACAAGAATGCAGAAAATAAACACTGAAATACAAACAAAAGTATCAATATTCAGTAAGGACTTCATTGGGGGGAAAAAGCCCATAAGAAGGCTCAATGTTGTCCCTCAATTTAATATTATACAGCTGAGTTTGTACACTTAATGGAAAAGCATAATAGCCGAGAGAAACAAAACAACATTTAGGAATTAGACCTTGAACTGGATAAATATCAAAGTTGGCTTTAGGAGGAAAGCACATACAAGAGGAGCGGTGAGGAAATCATTAAGGGAAGATGGGAGATATGAGAGGAAAGGAGCATCTGTAGGAAGAAGAGACAGGACACCTTGAGTTTACAGGACCATCTGAGTTTGAAGGGACCACAAGACTGATCACTTGTAATCCCTGATGCATTTTCTTGGTAAGTAAGTTTTGTCTTATTTTTAACAAAGATTGAATTTAAAATAACTTAACCAATTGCGAGATTAAAATTGATGTTCAATGTTCATATACTCAACTCTGTAACTTTTACCTTAAATTTTTATTTTATAATACTTATAACTTCTAATTATAACAAATGCATGTTTGCCATCAAATAAATGAATTATTTTAAAATGTCCGTGAAAGATTCAGAGAAATGGACATTTTGTGGTATAGGAGAGATTATGATACTTTTAAAGTTATCCTAAGTTTTCTAATATAAGAATGGTATCACCTCTCCATTTAAAGGAATGAAAGATTGAAATTTAACAAATACCCAAAGACAAATTTAAATTAGATGTGAAAGATTTTGGTAAAGTTTCTTAATATTACATAATACTAAACAGATATTAGCAAATAGTCATAGAATAAAACTGTTATATCACATTATTTAGATATAAAACCAAATTCCAGGATTTGTAACTAAATAACCCCTCTTGTGACCTACAGTTACTGCTAACATAGAAGGCAGAATAATGTAAAACAAGATTTTTCAGCATATAGGAGCGTTCTCCTAACGTTGATACATTCATTCATTTGTGGTTTATTACTATCTGTGTCAGCTACACATTTGTGGAAATTTTTTTCAGTGATGTACTTCTCTCCAATATATTTCCTGATGCAAACTCTGGATGTAGGATGAAGCTCATTTGCATCAGTGGAAGAACTAATGGGAAAGCTTTGTCCCAATGGGAAAGAATCACTGCCTGACTTGCACAGTAAGCACTGCTCCCTACCACTTACAAAACGACTAAGTGCTACCTCAACTGGTCGTTCTCCAACAGACAATGACATTGTTCCACTGGGACAATCTCAATGGGCTGAGACAGCAAATGAAGCAGAAGGTTGTCTTTCTTTTCTCTTCTGTCTCAGAAGACATGAAATAGTTTTAATGGACCTCAAAGTCATTCCCTTCTGTGAACACAAAAACACAGTTTTAGACTCATCTGAGTATACAGAATACAGAAAATTTACCTTTTCTTGTACTAGTGTAAAAGCTGCAAAAGGTCAGCAAAATTCTCCATGTGGTCACTTTCAGCCTGTGAGGGACTTTGCTCTAGCATGTTTATTCTTCCACCCACGACATTCTCTGTTATTATCTGGACCTGTCACTTTATAAGATACTTAATCTTATATTATAAACCAAGTAGCCTCATTCATCTCCAAAGTCATCAGTGAAAACATTCAATGCAGCCTTTTTGATTGTCATCAGGCATCTTCAAATCAAAGTGACCACATGCGAACACCAGAGACTATTGCATCCCAAATCTTGATGCTACAAACCTATGCCAGAGCCTCACCTGAAGATGGTAAGTTATCTTTACTATGTTTTCCCTCCTTCTAAGTCCTACCCAGTCTCCAGAATATTAGAATTTGTCAGTTGCAAGTTTCTGATGCTTCTGCACTGACAGTTCAATCAGCCATTAGATTTTACTTGAAGACCTCAAAGTCCTCTAACTACAGGAAATGTCCTCTGGTTTGTCAACAGCATCCAAATCTAATTTTCTGGGCAGAACTCACCTGTATTTGTTAACTTTCTTGTTACTGTGAGAAACTATTTTACAAAAGGAACCAGAGAAAGTGTTTATTTTGTCTCATGTTAAGGTCAGTGTCCATCAAGGCTGGCAGAGTTACGAGGCAGCTGGTTTCTCTGAGTCTGTAGTGAGAAAGCAGAGAAGGGGAACCAAGTTTGTCTAGGCTATGGAACTCAAGACTGGTCCCAGTGACCTGCATCCTTCAACCCCCTAAAGGTTAAACAGCCTTTAAAATGGTGTTAAGAACATACGCTTATGGGAGAAATTTTACCCCAAACCACAACACTACCATATTTCTATATTGGTTCAATGCTTGTAATGTATTAATGTTACATTTTGCATAAAAATTTTTCTCTGATTTATACGGCCTTTAATTTCATCTGTTGGAAATAATTTCTTTGTTTTCATGTGGCACCATTACTGCTTCTTCCCACCATGACTTTGTCACATTGCTTTTCCTCTACATTTAACAATGCCTTTTCTTATGATAGTAGCTTACACACTTTTTCTAGAAGACGGTTCCCTAGATATTTGCATACTCAATTCCTTCCAAACTGTCTTTCTCAGCTTACATTGCACATATCCACTTTAATGGAAATAATTTTGTGAATTTTAGGTAGACAACCAAATTGAACAGAAAAAACAAGTGTTTTCTGGAGCCTTCCAACCTCTTGGACATGCCTTGAGTTCCCTATTTACAGAATCTCTCTCAGAGGGGACCTTTTGTGATATTCACAATCTCTGCAAATAACAAATCATTGCTAGCAATAGTTTGTAGTTTTCCTTTGGATTGTCTGGGTTATGTGCATCCCATATATCTTGACAATCTTATAATTGCAGCTTCCTTGAGTAAAGAAGTGGTTTTACAAACACTGTGTTCCGCTGATTCATCCTTCCATCCAAGCATGAATCCCTATCCTTTGATCCTGTTCCTTAGCAATTACCAATATATACTTTTTATACCTCCACACTACTAGATTTTCAGAAATGTTATTTAGTTAGAATCATGCATCTTAATAACCTCTAAAGAATGGGAAAGGCTTTTATTTAGTGACAGATTAAGTTTCTTTAGTGTCTTTTATTCATAGGTTGATAGTACATTTCCTTTTGCACTGACAAAAAAATCTCAACAAGTAACACATTCTCTAATAACCTTAGCTGTTTCTGAGATTCAGTAGCTCCTAATGCAGCATCTACATGCCTATGCTAATTTTTGTGAAGATTTATTTGTGCAGATAAATATATACCTCTTCTATACAAATGTACTTATATTTGAAGCTACCGAATCTTCCGAAATACTTAGAGCGTCTTATGTTCTTATTATTTTGTTTCACAACATTGCTTTCACTCACTGTTGTCGGTGTGTTTTATGTTGTATGTTGTCCATTCAGATCAGTATGTAGTAGTATTTTCTTGACCTGGTTTGTATTTTTCTTATCCTGTATGTTGTGAAAGAATTAACATATGATTTCATGTGTTCAAAATATGTGGCCTCAGGAGTTATATTTTCTGGCGATATCAAGTAAGATCTCTGTCTTTTTTTTTTTTTTTTTACATTATTTTTTTAAATTAATTTAATCTTGTTACATCTCAATGTTTATCACATCCCTTGTATCCTCCCATTCCTCCCCCCCCCCATTTTCCCATTATTCCCCTCCCCTATGACTGTTCCTGAGGAGGATTACGTCCCCCTATATATTCTCATAGGGTATCAAGTCTCTTCTTGGCTACTTGCTGTCCTTCCTCTGAGTGCCACCAGGTCTCCCCCTCCAGGGGACATGGTCAAATGTGAGGCACCATAGTACGTGAGAAAGTCGTATCACACTCTCCACTCAACTGTGGAGAATATTCTGACCATTGGCTAGATCTGGGAAGGGGTTTAAAGTTTACCTCCTGTATTGTCCTTGGCTGGTGCCTTAGTTTGAGCGGGACCCCTGGGCCCAAATCTACCTTTCATAATGTTCTACTTGTAGTAAGGCACACTCTGGGAAAAATATTTTCAAAACATTATATGTGATTAAAAAGAAAACTCATATCCAAAATGCATTAAAAATAAAAATCTTTAAACTCCCAGAAAGAAAGTAAACAATTTGATCATAAAGAGACAGAGATCTCTAGGACAGATTTTTATTTTTAATGCATTTTGGATATGAGTTTTCTTTTTAATCACATATAATGTTTTGAAAATATTTTTCCCAGAGTGTGCCTTACTTTTTAGAATCTCTTGGCCTTCCCTTTTGCAAAGCAAAATAGTTTAACACTAATGAGCTCCAGTTTATAAATTATTTTTCTTAGGGTCATTTTTGCATATGAACATTTGTTATCAAGGAAAAATCAAACAATCTTTCTCCCGTTCTCATCTATGTATTTTATAGTTTTGTGAGAGAAATTAATTGATGACTTTTAATTGATAACTAAACGTGTACATAGCACACAGCATGAAGGTTTCATATATTATACATAGTGAAATATCTTAATCTACTTAAATATGTTACCTCACATAGTTATTAGTTTTTTCTGATCATAAAATTAAAAAAAAACACTCTTAGTAAGTTTGAAGCAAAAAGGCATCGTTGTTAACTATAACAGCCCTGCTTTACAAGAGATATACTTAGCCCCATTTCCCAGCACCTGCAATTTTCTATCATTTAACATCAAAGGTGATATTCTGGGCTTCTGGCTAATGCCATAGTACTCTCTGTTCCAGAGATTTTAGACCATTTGTGATGGTTAACATTTGGGTAATTTCATTTGATAGTGCAGTGTTTCACATTCATTGATGTTATACCAAGATTGTCCATGTAGTTCTGAAGAATGTTGCGTTGTTGCTTTGTCTGCCGGTTCTTTGATGGACCCTTACACTGAGCCTGTATTTTGACTTGAGATTTAATTTTTGCAGAGAACATGAAATGCAGACAGCACTTGAATAGGCTGACTTTAGTAGCCACATGCACCCTCTATGTTTATTTTGGGGAATCTCCACAGACTTCTGTATAGTCACTGCGCTAACTTACATCACCTTCAAGAGTACACAGGCCTGCTAACTCATCTACAGTCAATTCTATCCCTTATTTTATAATCCAACCTAATCAGTGTGAAGTGATATCTCTTGGCCCTTTCAATTTGCATTTCCTTGAGTAATTGTGATGTTAAAAACTTATTTTTGCTTCATTATCAATTGTTTATTACCAGACATACAGCTATCAATAAAAATAGATCTTCCAGGAGAAATAGATCTCCCTATTGGGGAACATGTAGGCCAATAGAAAGCAATAAATAATGTTAGTCTTCTTTAGTAGTATTTGTATATAGAGTAATGAATAACAATTCCAGGAATTTCCAATGTAATTTTGCTTTTTTTTAAAAATGGAAATAGAGGAGGAGTAGATCTAATAGGGAAGGGATGTAGTAAGAAATGGGAAAGGTTAAGGAAGGGGAAACTGTAGTTGTGATATAATGTATGAGAAAAGAATAAAAAGGTATTTATCTTAGAAACTGTGTAATAGAATCAAGAGTTTAACTAGCACATCTATTAACTATGCTGTTGAAAATTTATACACTGGTTTCTAAAATCTGCATTCTTTCTTTTGTCACATCTATTGAGGGTCTTGTCTTATTATTAAATTGTTTTGATATTATTGAGTTGTTTTCTTACTTTATATATTTGTAATAAAATTATAGTTTTCAGATGTTTTCTTCACAAATCATTAGGTTATTTGTTTACTTCTTTATTGTCATTGTGGTACATAATATTCTAAGTATGATACTATCCAGTTTGTTTTTTGTGTTTTGTTGCTTATTCTTTTAAGTTTGTATGTAAAACTCTTTGCCAAGATCGCTGTTAAAAATCGATTGTTTGTGTGTGTGTGTGTGTGTGTGTGTGCGTGTGTGTGTGTTTGCGTGTGTGTGTGTGTGAGAGAGAGAGAGAGAAAGAGAGAGAGAGATTTTTTAGTTTCAGGCTCAAAGTCAAGTCTCTCATTCACTTTAAGTTGATATTTGTAAATGGAATTTGATGAATGCCTTACTCTTTTCTTTTGCATATGGATATCTGTTAGTTTTATAACACTGTGTTGGTTTCTCACTTTCTCTCTTAATCCAGCTACCATAAAAATAATTAAGACTTCATTATATTAATTTTATAAGCTTCACAGCATAAGAACTGAACAGTAATTATACTGAGCTAATTTGATTTCCCCCTAGTGCACATCCCAGAAATAATTGAACTTTGCAGCTTTCTAGCTTTCCTGATGTGATATATCTCTCCTGATGTATCCTGGACTGCTGCTCCTGGCTGAATCCCATACTTCCTTTTTAACTCCTCCTCCCCTTTCTAACTGAAAGTTTAGCCCTATTCTCTACTCTGCTGAGCAAGTGGCTGAGACCCTCTAATGACATATCAGGGTACAATTTTGGAGTATTGTTTATACAACATTGAAACAGAAATTCAGAACATTGGTTGCAATCCAACATGGTAGTAGAGAAATTAGCATTTGAATTACCCAATAAGTTTATGCCTGAAGACATCCATTTTATCTAACAGTTTATTTGAAAGGAGAACTTTTGGTTGTTGTGTATCTACGGCATTCTGATAAATGATGTTGATTCTACAACAAAGTGGTGAACCCTGTGTTCACTTTTTCTGATAAATCCTATGGCAATTTCAACAATCACTTCTAGAGGATCTGATTCTTGTCCCCAATTTGTGGGCTGATTGGGAGGTTTCTGAGATTTAGATTTTCTAGCGGAAAGTCTAAGTTTTCTAGAGGAAATATGTCACTGTGTATGAGTTTTGAGAGCTTTAAAATGTTAACGAAGTCTCCCCCTCCCGGGGACATGGTCAAATATGAGGCACCAGAGTACGTGTGAAAGTCATACCCACTCTCTACTCAACTGTGGAGAATGTTCTGCCCATTGGCTAGATCTGAGTAGGGGTTTAAAGTTTACCACCTGTATTGTCCTTTGCTGGTGCCTTAGTTTGAGCGGGACCCCTGGGCCCAAATCTGCCTATCGTAATGTTCTACTTGTAGGTTCCTAGGACCCTCTGGATCCTTCTACTTTGCTATTCTCCCTTGTTTCTCTCATCTAGAGTCCCAATAGGATATCCTCCCCTCTGTCCCAGTTTCCTGGTAAGTGAAGGCTTTCATGGGACATGCCACTTGGGCTAGTATGCAGATATAAGTGAGTATATACCATTTGAGTCTTTCTGCTTCTGGGTTAACTCACTCATTATGATCATTTCTAGCTTAATCCATTTGTCCACAAATTTTGGGAATTCCTTGTTTTTAATAGCTGAGTAGTATTCCATAGTGTATATGTACCACAGTTTCTTTATCCATTCTTCTACTGAAGGACACTTAGGCTGTTTCCATGTACTGGCTATTATGAATAAGGCTGAGACCTGGTGGCACTCAGAGGAAGGATAGTAGGTTACCAAGAAGAGACTTGATACCCTATGAGCATGTACGGGGGAGGAAATCCCCCTCAGGAACAGTCATAGGGGAGGGGAATAAGGGGAAAATGGGAGGGAAGGAAGAATAGGAGGATCCAAGGGATGGGATAACCATTGAGATGTAACAAGAATAAATTAATAAAAAATGTTGACCAATTCTAGTATACTCTGTCTTTTTTGTCCAATCTGACTTTATTTTTATATATGATATATCATAAAATATGTGTTCCATTTTATTCTCTGACACGGTGATGTACAATTTTCTTTGTTGAAATGTTCATGCCTTATCTACAATACTTTTGTCCACCTTCTACAAAAGCTACTGAACAGATAACAAGGGCTAGCTTCTGCTTCCCTAATCTTTCCCTAGAGTCTATGTGTTCATTTTTATATAAATATCATTCTATTTGAACAATTATATCTTTATGTCAAGTCTGAATTTGGATTCTAGAGTATACACAGCTCTGAACCTTTTGATAAAGATTGCCTTGTTTTGTCTTTTGACCATTGTTTACTGTTTGTATTCTTATTTAATTTGAGAGGAATTCTTCAGATTCTCTTCATAGCAATTATCTCAGTGCCTAAGGCCCAAGTCCTTGTATTACATCAAACACTGATATGTCTAGTATTAATCATCATTCTTGGATTTCCTTAAAATATGATCTGTCCATTGCACTTCATATCTCATACTCAGCCACTTTAAAATGCATATATCAGGGACTAGAGAGATAATCCTGAGTTTGGTTCTTAGCAACCAGGTCATGAAGCTCACAGCTGCCTATAACTCTGAGCTGAGGACATCAAATAGCATCTTCTAGACTCTGTGGATACATGCATTTATGTGTACAGACCTACACACAGACATACACATAATAATACACTTGCAAAAATAAATCTTCATTATCTCACATCTCTGAGAAGGATCTAAATACTCAGAGAGACAGAGTATGTAATGATACAGGCCATCAAGCAATAAAATACCAGAAGAAATGAAAGTTTAGCCAAAGGATTAAAGATCTGTTTGGACCTACTTATCAGCATAGTGTCTTTGATAAGCATTACTAAGGGAGAAAATTTAAATGTGCTCACTATATATGTGTATATATATTTTTGTAAATATATTTAAATATTTAAAAGGTAGATATTTGGTTATTGCATATATATGACATCCACATAAATGATTATTGACTCTGCAACTATGTTTCAAAATTTGTGTTCAGTATTCTGATGAATCATATATATATATATATATATATATATATATATATATATATATATATATATGTTTATATATATAGATATATAAACATATGTTTATTTATCTGAAAATTATGAAAATAGCATCCATTGTGTTTTACCTTATAAATAAGATAAATTATAATTTACTAATTTGTAATTAGCACATAACTCCTAACAGAATTGTCAGGATATGTATGTAAGCATGCATTTGTGTCTGTTTATGTGAAATCAAATGCATTAGTTCTAACTCTGGCATTTTGCAACTTTTGTAGATATTTACTCAAAATTCCTCACTCACTCACACCTTGTGGCAAGGCTCCTGCTTTAAAATGTATATTCATATACATTGTATTTATCAGTCTATGCATTCTACTTATACATCCAGTGACTTGCACATATCATGATTGTGTGGCATATATGTTAAATTTGTAAAGCAGAATATGATTGAAATAAAGTTTCTCTTTAAATGTTTGGAACACATAACTTAGAACTGGTTCTTTTTGTCAAATTATAATACTTATATTTCATTAACATTGGGTAAAATTAGTGTGTACAGGGAGCATTAGAAAATGGAAATGGCGAATACGCCTGTAAAAGTAGGCCCACGGTTACTACAGCAAGGGATATTTAGTTCTGATTTACAAATGAATTTGTATTTAACATCTAAGCTTATGTTTTTGCTTGTGAGCTTAGCCTTTAACGGCTGAACTATTTCTTTCTAAAGGAAATAGAGGAGTGGATCTGGAGCTAGGGGAGGTGGGAGGAGTGTGTAGTGGAATGGGAGGGAGAGGAAAGAAGGTCAACGTATAATTTGAAAAAAAAAAGTTACCTCTTCTTTTACTAACACTGAGTCTGAGCTTAGACCTCACTCATAACCATAACATTAATCATGTTCCAATAATTCACTATTATTAAAAGAATAGGAAAAGGAAAGAAGAGACTGAAATCAGATATCACTAGCTCTGGAAACAAGCAAAAAACAACAGAAATCTATAAAGGTCATTTTAGAAGCACAAGAGCACTCTGGCAATGAAGACATTGTACACTTTTATTCAAAATCTATGGTAAGTACTGAATTTAAACTTTGTTGAATTCTGATAAGAATGTGAAACTTCCAAGCTAGCTTATTATTGATATTTTTCCTGACTGTTGCTCAGTGATATGCAAATCTCATTATAATAATCTTCCAGTCTTTATAAAATATGTTTTATTGTTGAAGAGAATAAAAATGCCTGTAAGTCACTAACTGTTCAGTTGGGTTGAATTGAATGGTGACTTTTGATTAATACTATGAGGATAAATTTTTATTTCTTTTTTCACATATACATTTCTATTATTATACATAAATAAAATAAACTACATACAGCAAGAAGAACCATAGTTCTATGGAACAATCAGGAATTATATTCACGGTGTGAGGATAAATTTAAAATGATGAAATTATTTGCATCAGGATCTTGTTAGAGTTTCGTATTGTGATTACAACTAATTTATAAGAATTTCGAGGGGGGTTGAGGATTTACCTAAGTAGTAGAATGCCTGGGTTCAGACCTCAGCTCTGGAAAAAAAATAACAAGAAGAATTTTGAGAAACAAAAATGGTCACAGACTTTCCTGAAAAATAGCTGCCTTCACTTACTAGTAGAACTACAAACACCAAAGATATTCTTGAACCTAAATTTTAATGTTGGCATTTAGAACTTATTGCCCATTTATGAAAGGGGACTGACAGGTCTAATGTGAGGCATTTTGAATGGTTCTATAATTATATTTTGTAAAGGAGAATAAATGCATGAGCTATCATTTTCACCCAAGCACTCATTAAAGTTTATTTGTGCATTTTTCTGGGAAATATTGCACAAAAAACAAATTATAATTAATGTATGTTTTAATATCTCTATTGCTCATATTTATTCTATGTAATAATAACTAAATTTCCAATGTATTAAGTTGATAATTAAATATTTCTACATGCATTCTTCATTGCTATAAATATGTATCAAGAAGCATATACCATATCCTAAGAAAAAATACAAACTATCACCATTAAGAAAATAGTTACCTTTGAAATTTTTATTTTAAATACATAATTATTTAGTAATAGTTATATATCTAAATGTATAAAACAAATACTCATTTTATTTCCATGTGAAAATGAGTAGTAATAATTTAAAAAAATGAATCGTTGAAAAGACAGAGAAATATAAAATGTAAATTTAAAATGTCAACTCTACGACTAATGAGAAGGAATCAAATCTATTACTGCTCATGAGGATCATTGAGAGATGTAAAGCAGTAACTACTAAGCATATTATAAGTGGCCAACTCCTCCTAAAAAAGTTTTTTTACAGAAGCACATATCCCAGTACTTCAGAGGAATGATACAACAGATTCTATCTTTGGTAAACTTTAAATTCCAGTGTATTGTCTGTCTTTTTTGTTAATTAACATATGACCCCAAGCATTCCATTCAAACATAAAATATAGCTTATCTTAAAACAACCTTAAAATAATTACAATTGAAAATTGAATTAGAGGAGTCTCACAATTTTCCAACTAGACATAAATACATAGACATATTTTCTATTAATTTATATTCAAGCATATTTTAATTGCACGACCTTCTCAAATAAATTATTTTCCTTCATTTAGGTTATCCTCCCAGTGTAAAGATTATTCTTTTGAGTACATTACAAAGAATTTCAGAACTTCAAGGTATTAAAGCATGTAAAAAAAACTACGTCAATAAAAATACTTAAAGTTTTCATAAATTAATAGGTTAAGGATAATTAATGAAAGACAATGAAATCACAATCTAGATATATCTGATTTACAAAAGAAAACTTATTTTTATATTATTTGTTAATTCTAAATAAAGATATAATTTATTGTTGAATTTAAGTAATGATAAACAAAGTATTTACTAATTAGTTACAATCCTTTTTATCTAGAAAGAAACAAAATTACATTTTATTTATTTTTATTTTACTGAAATCTTTCCACTAAAGCAGCTCTAGATACCAGTATTTGGCAAATTGTGTATATCTTTGTAAAATATAGTTTTTCTTCTCTTTTATGAAGTCAGTTTTAAATTTTATGTTGTTTTCCTATGAATACAGAGAAATCAATGTATGCTTACATTCACTCCTGAGTCTCTCTGAGAGTAACCCTGACATTAGTAGAAGAGTGTCTAGAGATATTTTTCAGAGGTATGAAACACATATCAAATAGGTAACCTTTCCCTCTAAATTAAGATACAATTTTAATTTACAGCTGTTAAAGTCCACATGGTCCAAGTGAATGAGACTGGTTTTATGATCTAGTTATTTTTTCTCAGATCCCTTGCTGGGTGCCACTGCTGTGTAGTGAGAGTTGATGAGCTTATATGATTAACTGTCTTTAATAAATAAATAAAATTTCCCTGGACATTTGCTTCCAACTCCTAGGTTGAGGTTGAGGATGATAGATAAAAATTCCAATAACCCTTTGTTTGCTAATAAAAGTATTTTCTGCACCTTAATGTAAATAAATATTCCAAAAATAATGGTAGACATATTATGCAAATATCTTATTTAGTGTATTGTGCATTACATTAAATAATAAAAATCTACATAATAATCATCAGCATTTACTACAATTTTCTAAGACTGGTTATAAATATGTAGAAGACTGCTCACTAGTCTCAATATTCTAAAACAAATCTCAATCATCACTGTCTCTGGCATACTGAAATCACTGAAATCAAATGTTCTTCAGCAACAATACTCAATTCAGCAGGAAAATACTCTGATTATAGTCTTTCATGTACTGAAAACATCATTACAAAATATTGAATATAAAAGTGACAAAAATAAAATGGGAGAAAACTAATCTCACCAGGGTAACATAATGCACTCCTCTCCAGAAATTGTGGGTATTGACTATTAGTAAAAATTATAAATGTAACATAATTAATATTTTGTTGAATTTAATAAATATACAATTGCTAAGAAAAAATACCATTTTCTGTAGTATATAAGACCTACTAATGAATACAGACTTGAAGGTATTTCCCAACAAGTCTTTGAAAAAGAGAGAATATTATCTACAAATAATTACATTATTGACATTATGATGGGCAGATCTAGGCCCATGGATCCTGCTCAAACTATGACACCAGCCAAGGACAATACATGCAGTAAACTTCAAACCCCTACACAGATCTAGCCAATGGACAGGACATTCTCCACAGTTGAGTGGCGAGTGGGGTCTGATTTTCAAACAAACTCTGGTGCCCCATATTTAACCATGCTCCCTGGATGGGGAGGCCTGGTAGCACTCAGAGGAAGGATAGCAGGCTACCAAGAAGAGACTTGATACCCTATGAGCATAAACAGAAGGAGGAGGTCCCCCTCAGTCACAGTCATAGGGGAGGGGAGTAAGGGGAAAATGGGAGGGAAGGAGGAATGGGAGGATACAAGGGATGGGATAACAATTGAGGTGTAATATGAATAAATTAATAAAATATATTAAAAAAGAGGCAGCACACAAAAAAATAAAGACTGTTACACTACATTCACTGGAAGATATTAAATTATTATACTGGGAAGATAAAAAAATTACATTAACCAATCACAGAATGCACAAGTTAGCATTATTCCTGTAATATGGAAATTAGTAAACGTTTTTATGAAGTATAAAATAAAAGGACATTATAATTAAAAATTATAAAGGAGCAACTACATAGTAAAACTTGTAGTCTAACCAAATCAGAGTAGGTAATATAAATTACATACATATATTTCAAGAAAAGATATGAAGGCCTAATAACTCTTGAAAAGAAAAAGTTCAATTATATTGAGTCAAGATATGTAAATTAAAAGTCTGGTATCAATTCAGAAACACCAGAAATGAGGATTTAAATATCTGAAATCAGTAAAATATGATAAAGTAATAGAACAAAAAATGTTGCCGCCTAGTAACTAATTTGGTGCAATCCTTCAGTGGTAAGATTTACAGTGTGGATTATTTATGGCCACCAGTGTATTAATGTATTAGCTAAGTTATTATTGGAGAAAACGTGAATAGAGTCATAAAGAGATGTTTCCAAGAATAATCATACCAACACTGTGGAAGTGAAGCACAGCGGAGGTGGCTTCCAAATACCTTTAAATCTAGAGTAAAAAAATAAAACAATGATTAAATAAAATACAATCAAGATATGGCTGATTAGTGCAAACTAGAAAGCAATGTAATTCACCCACAGTGGATATATTGGAACCATATATAACATTTACCATATTAAAAAAGTATACTTTGAAAATTTAAACAATTTTTCCCATACACATGATTGAATTCTAAGGAGAAAAATAGGAAAATAATATAAACAAAATTTAGTTTGCTGTTTACAGACCCTTGTGGGAGAGAAGTCCTTTGAGAGAGAGAAGGAGTTCTCCTCAGAAAAGGCCAAATGAGGCTCTATGTACCCAAAAATTTGGAAGGGCACATCTATTTATTTTACTCTAAAAAATGCTTTTATATTACATAAGGTATTTTTTGTTATTCCTCAAAAGGAAAATTGCAATATTTAACAAGTCTTGGTTAGTTATTTTAAAGTTGGGATGAACATGCAATATTGCAGTTTTCCAGAAAGGATATGTATCTCTATAAAAAAGTATAAAAAAGCAACAATATGTCAAAGCCTCCTCTGACAGCTGTGCATGTTTCTCCTGCCTTCTCTCATTTAAGCAAGGCATTTTTTTGCTCAAACTTTCACTCTCCACCTGATAACTGGGTGCCGGGGCCCTGCAGAATCTGGATGCAGATGATCTTGGTGGAGGCATGTACATTTTCACTGTTTACACTAAAGCATCCATTACATTTTTGGCTGCTTCGATCAAGGAGCTGGCACTGTCCGAAGCAGACATGATGAGCTCACCAAACCCCGTCACCCAGGTTTTGTATCTCTGCTTTTACTTGTGAAGGAAGGCACTGGCATAAACTTTCCACTTGCATTATACACAATAGAGTTTATCCACTATGTTTTTCCAAACTAATGTCCATACTTTCTTTAACCTCCCTAACCTGGTACCTATCCTGCTGGAAATGTACCATTCTTGCCATAGGGAAGACTATTCAATTTCTGGATAAGACCGCCCTTTATTGATTGGTTAATTGGTGGTTGCCTAATATGTGTGGTCAGGCTTCTCACTAGAATTTAAAAGTGAGTCACGTAATTTAAGAAGTGTTTTGATGGCATTCTACTAGGCTTTAGGCTACAGCCTTAGCATATGATGTTCGTACCTTTTATTTCTACTGTGTTAAGATGTTCTGGACTCTTAGCGTTCAGCCTATCAGAGCACATACGTAGAGTTATCATTCATGGGAGAAATTAATTGGTGTTTGTTGATTGTTTTTTGGTTTGGTAGTAGGGTTCCAACAACAGCATTGCACATGCTAGGCAAGCGGTCTACTCCTGAGCCACACAGCCAGCCCTTCTGTTAAAGAAATGAGACACTGAGTTATAGCACAGAGGAAGTCCACAGTAGTGGACATACTAGGAATTCTGCGTGATTCTAAAAATCTGTTTTGTGTCCACTTGCAGTTGTAATTAAAATGAGAGACCTGTTTGAAAAAATTAAAAATAAATAAATACACAATAAAATATCAAAAGGAAGGGAAAAAAATCCTGAATACTAATAACCTAAATAAGTGACAGCCTAAAGCATCAACCCAGAAATAATCAACAAATGTATTCCATACTTTCAGTATATAGCACCTAAATGCAGAAGAGAAGATGAAAAAGCATACCAAAACAGGTTCTCGTTTTCTCTTTTTGTCTAGATTGAGTGTGTGTAATGCAATACAGTGATGTCAGCTTCTTTTAAGAACTTGGAGACTCATAGTAAGAAAAGGAGCACTATCCATAGACCTTCATAAGACAACGGTCTCTATTCTATAAATGCAGGAGTGTAAATTGCTTTCATGAGAAATCACACCAGGAGGATTAGATTAAAACGCACCTTATTTCTCCAGAAAGTAAGCAATTATTGTGAGTTCAAGGTCTATTCTAAAGACAAAAATAAACTTCAGATCAGCCTTGATGCATGCTGTGTGTAATGGCTGAAAGTAGAAGAGACCCTGGAGTTCAACTATGCAAGATCTCTCTGTAAGTATTAGATTTTCATAAATGGAAATCTAGCTTATTTCACAAAATTATTTGTCTTCTTTGTGAAACCATAGGTATCTTTGTTATGACACATGAATAAATGGAAGAAAAAAATCATATTTTGGCATCATGTTTAGCAAAAGCCAGTGCATTAAAACCTGAGGAAACATAGAACAGTCAGTTACTAAAAGTGATTGCTGTGGTGAACTCTGAAGCTATAGAATAAAAGTGCCAATGTCTAATATCAGTGTCTGACTTTGTGCTATGGAAGAATACTGTGGCTGCAACAGTGCTGAGGGTCAATCTGTTTTCCTAAAGATGTCTGGGGATTTAGCCATGTAGAGAGAGTTGGTAAGTTCACTATGGAAAACCTTGAAAGGGTGTATATGGAGGTACTGAGTCTTAAGTTGAAGGTAAAAACAGAATGAAGGTCTTTGCTGCATTTTTCCTTTTTTCTTTTTTAGCATAGTTTATTAATTTATTCATAATACATCTCAATTGTTATCCCGTCCCTTGTATCCTCCCATTCCTACCTCCCCCCTATTTTCCCCTTACTCCCCTCTCCTATGGCTGTCACTGAGGGGGACCTTTTCCCCCTGTATATGCACATAGGGTATCAAGTCTCTTCTTGGTAGCCTGCTAGCCTTTCAATGATCTTATTTTCTATGCCCCATGGAAAAAATGTGTTACTCACATTTTCCATTCTTTTTAGAGATATAATTACACAATACTGGTCATAAGCCTGTACAATAAAGGTTAGCCTTACAGTGCATCATCGTGAAAAAATTAGGTAACATCTCCTTACCTACTCGTTTATCTATAGATCAGTAAGCTCTACTAAGCTCAGCAGCTCCTCCTGATGGTAACTCCTTTGCTACCCCATTCCAGTTTTAAAAATGGCAGAATATTCCATGTATCCAAAAGCTAGATGCTAGAAGCCTCTTGAGAGGCAACAAGGAAGGTTCCTAAATGTATTGTCTTTATCCTTTATCCTGATAAACTCCTTCGACACTGACATTCATTTAAAATAGTTTTTTTGTTTTGTTTTGTTTTGTTTTCTTTTTTACTGGATGCTCCATGAAATTGTTTCTTCTAATAATAATAGTACCTGGAAAGTAAAGGAAACAGGAGGCGAGGGAAACAGAGGACACTGTTAACATTAATGTCCCTTGTGACATATGAGGGTGCATAATTATTCTAATTCACCTCTAAAATTTCCTTCCATAAGCTTGGACCCTAACAGAAGAGAAAATATCATTTACTACTTAATTCCATTGTTTGTGTCATATTTATCCTAGTTTCCAGTGGATGTGAGAATAGGGACATGCAATCTCTTCTCATAAAAACCATTTACTATCTAATATCCAGTATGAGGCATTTATAGAATTTCAGTGAAACATAAAATGTATCATCTGTACAATTTTATAATAACTTAATAAACTTGAGATTCTTTTAAAATTTATACTTTAAAATTTTTTCATCAGTGAAAACATCCTCATTGTATTGAAGAAGATGTTTGATCATGCCTTTGCCATAAGGAATTTGTAACATTAATATAAATTCAATATATCTTAGATTAATAAAAGAAATCTTAGTATATCCTCTCACCATCTGAGGGAAAATTACTTAGCTGTGCACAACAAGATTCTGGAACCAGAAAATCCAATACAGGAAGTCAGGACAGAATTCACCTGCCACTTTACAAACCTTCACGTCCACGCTCTCTGAACACACACTTTTCACTTGCTTCTTTATAGTTGATGAGTTTGATCTAGTTCTGTGGGAATGAAAAAATGACATGGCTTCCCTAACTGTGGCCTAAAAAGGCTCTGCACAGTAGAGCCCACCTCACTCTCATTCTTGAGTCAGTTCTAAATTTGAAGGAGTAAAATGTGGTTTGTTAGAGTAATCAGACAGTACATTTGAGTTTGTGCGTGCATGTGTGTGTGTGTGTGTGTGTGTGTAAGAGAGATTGTGAAGCTTTGATTATGATATTTTGCTGTTATTTCAGTGATTAATAACTACATAACCTATGCTTCTATTGTGGACACATTGACTACAATATAGTATGGCAATGAATTGAAATTGATTGGCTGAGAAAATGTATTATTAATTTCAGTACAGTGCTTTATGCTTGATATACAGCCACTAATTTATGTCGCCTCTCATATTTAGGGTTTTATAACTTATGTTTAACACTAAATATACAGTGGACTGAAATGTATTGGAGACATTTGATTAAAATGAAAAATATAATGGCTAATTTTCAGAAGTGGCATGGTACCATAGATGACATGAATAATACAAACACAATGACAACTACAGACACTATCTGTGTCAAAACTAGCTCTTATTTTGAATGAATTGTTCACTTTTGTAGTTAGTCACTGGATAAACTATAATATTTATTAATATATCTAATTTTATATATGATAACACTGAAACCTCATCTAAAATTTGTTATTTAAGCAGATTATATTTGTTCCTCTTTGGCAAATAAATGTAGTGCCATGTGTGATTGATTTGTATGTGTATATATGTGGAGTGTGTGTGTATGCAGGATCAAAGACTGTAAATTTTATCATTCTATGTTCCATTTTACAAAACAATTATAGACTATTTCAGTTACTATTGAAAAACTGTTCAACCACCTATTTTGTTCATTAAAACCTGAATTATAGATAACGTTTAGACAGGCTACCTATAGGTAGAATGACTTAGACATAGTTGCCTAGGAAAGTAGCAAGAATCTGGAAGAACTAAAAGCATAAATAATCATTATGTGACTAAAATCAAAGAAATCTGAAACTTTGTGTTCTACACCATGTTTTATGTAATATTCCTCCGTGAAGACATATTTCTAAAGCTTTTCACTTAGTTTTAGGCTAAAAGTAATGAACAGTATGTCCTGCAGGATTCTGAACAGAAACACGCACATAGGAGGAGCATTCACAATGTTCACCTGAAATTTAAAGACAGTACTCCAGAGTTCTGGAGTGATTGAACCAATGTATATAATTAAGAAAACATCCTAGATTTTTTAAAAAAGAAGGAACCCAGTACTCATTTGCTATCTTGCTATGCACAATATACGGTTAGATTCCTCAGCGATTACTAGCATGGATGCTGAAAACTGTGACTGTTAATCATACAAGCATGGATAATAGAATGATTTACAGTGAACAAGAAAGTAATAACTGAAGAATTATACCATTCAAAAGAAAGTATATCTATGAGGCTGTCTGCTTACAATAAGTAGTGTTTTCTAGCTTTATTCAGAAGTATCTCTGTGGTGGGTGTATATTAAGATTTTTAGTTAACACCAACAGTACCAGTTTGTACATACATACAGCTAATTGGTTGAGTTTTCTGTATATTTTGTTATGAACTGTGAGGGCAGCATATAACTCATTCTGCATTTACCTAAATATGCAAATGTTTTGCATTTAATTTAATTTAATTTTGTCTTGATAGAGAGTATCCAACTATAAGGGTACATAAAGTAATTATACATCAAACATATTTCACTTGTAGGACAGAGGTTTCATGGCTAAGGAACTTATGACTGAACTTTTTGTTGTTTCAGGTTAGGGTAACTTAGGCTGTTTCTCAGAAAAGTGCCAAGAGTACTTCTATAATGGTACTTTTAAACTTGAAAGCTCAAGAATGATGAAATACAGACTCCAAAAGAAGCTGACCAATTTTGGAAAATGCAGTGCAGAAAGAAAGCTAAGACCCAAGACCATTAGTTCTATAGTTAAAGGATTCAATTTCACAAGATACAAGAAAAAATATTTAAAGCCATTATCCTGGGTTTATGCAGTGATGTTTTGTAAAGTTTATGAACTATACAAGGAAGTTTGCCTCCAGAGAGTTACAAACCTGAGGTTCATAAAAACCCCAAATTTATGTTCAAGTTATGCATCTATTTGCAATATTTTTGTGCAGCGTTAATTCTTTCTATAGAAAGATGAGGAGGATTTTTGTGGCATGTGTTTATCAAATTATGATACTTATAGAATTCTACTTAAATATAGGGAGAGATAAACAGTTACTGATAGTGAAGAAAGTGGATACAATCTCCTTAATAATTTGCATCATACATTTTAGATCTAGTTTAATAGCTGTTGGATGATAACTCATTATTAAATGTAAAGGTGGAGGAACTGTAGTATGTTGAGCCTCAGTGATTATAGTCTCTATAAGATCTACTGACTTTTAAGGAAAGGTAACTTCCATTTACAACTTCCATAGGTGGAATAATATTTATATATCCTATCCAGTTTTGTATAGGAAATACTGAAACATCTTCTGAAGTTGCTGATTAAGAAATTATACTTGGTTTGGGAGTGGTAGTGCACACCTTTAATCCCAGCACTTGGAAGGTAGAGGCAGGTAGATCTCTGTGAGTTCAAGGTCAGCCTGGTCTACAAAGGGAGTCCAGGACAGCCAAGGCTACACATATAGAAATCCTGCCTAGAAAAAAAAATAAAGAAAAATAAAGAAAAATTTTATACTTGTTTATTCTGAATAAATAGATGATACTGCAGTGTGTGTGTGTGTGTGTGTGTGTGTGTGTGTGTGTGAAACATGTGCAGCTGTCAGAAGAGGCTTAACAAAGGAAAAGATTAACCCAGTTCAAATCAGTACTTTCTATCACATTTTCTTCATTAAAATGGTCTCATCTTCTCATTTTAAAAAGCACTCAAATAGAGATTGTGACTTTAATGTAGAACCTAACACAAAAACGTAAAGTGATCTGGGTAGCAGTGTCATTAGTCACGCAGGGACGCTTGATCTATGAAGGGGATGCAACAATGTTTTCAACAGGCTAAGATTGTCACAAAACTTCAGGTGACAAATCTCTTAAAGAATTAATGTTACGGATCTCAAAATGCTAATTTTATGTGTTTTTCGTTATTGGAAGTAAAGAGAAGTAATTCTCACCATTACCACATCATAATTTTATGACTAGTGATAGAAAAACAGTTACAGAATTTATGAAGAAAGGATTTGGATAGCAACCAAGGAAATGATGCAGTTTAGCCTTGAGCTAAATGAGCCTAAAATTAACAACATGGGAACACTATAAAGTGTTATTGTTTGTTAGAGAAGGAAATAGAGTCATGACGATTTATAGAAAGGTCCAGCCTCACACAAAACACATTTGAAAGTCAAATGATGTATATAGGATCACAGAATTATTTATCTAGTTCTAACCTGCAGCGTCTTGAACGTCTTTCCCTTGGATGTTCCTGGGGCTCTCGGGAAACAATCTTGGTGTCGCAGACTGCTTCTCCTTTCTGAGTAGCTCATTTTGGGTTTTAAGTACTTTTTACTGTTAGTAAATGTCTCCCTTACATCTTACTGTGAACTGCCTGAGTCTCCAGAACGGAAACGTGGAGATCGCCCCCGAACAGCTGTTTCCCATCCCAAGGTCAGACCAAGAAGTGGTAGTGATGTAGTGATGATTATGTTTTAGACATCTTTGTCTAAGTCAATGATTTGCTTATCTATCAATGTAGTTAACAGCATAGTCTATTGTCAGTTTTAGATAGTTGAGTTCCCAAGAATATACATATTGAAAATCATTATCATCTGATATAGTAGAAATTGCCACACCTGGACTTACTGCTGACAGTTTATGTTGCTCTTGCTCTTGTGTGTTTATGATCCAGGACTACCATGAAGCTGTGTTCAGTATTGCCACTATGGAGAAGTGCAGCATCTCTTTTCCTTTGATTATCTTCACATCTGTGAAGTTGCCAGGAAGCTCTAATTTAGAAGTGAATGAATTTTAACATCGCATGGGAACATCCATTAAAAACATTTCTCTCCATGAATAAGTCTCATATATCTCTACATGTGATCGTTACATTTTTACTTAAAACAATGCATATGGTTATAGTGGTTATAGAATTTAATTTGCCTTGCTATGCCTGGACTTCCTTTCATTTCCCCCTGGTTGACATGAGAGTACAAGAGAGACGTCTGACCACCTTTATCACAAAATCTACTTGTCAGATACAGTGGGCTCTGTTGAATTATTAGGATAGTCAAGGTGTGCACTGCACTCGGCCTGCCCTCCTAGTTTGCAGATGAGTGGATATCATTACTCCCTAAGAGGATTCCAAACCTTTTTGTTTATTTTTGTTGTTTTTTAAGATTGGTTTGACTTGTGTCTGGTTTTATGCTCAAGTTAATTTTCTCTAAAATTCCCTTGGCTTTAAGTTTTTCCCTACTCATTTTCTGCGAAGATCACAAACATTTATTGGCATACCTGTTTCTTCCTTAGAAAGCTAGATATTTGATTCATTGGCTCATTTATTGATTCACAGTTTACTTGAATCATATTTGACATTTTCCAATATTTATATTTTCTTGCAATTCAGTTCTTTCTTACAAGAAAAGTAAAATATATAATAGTAAAATCAAATTATAATTTACTCTTCTTTACTGGACTATGACTTTTGGGTTCTGGTTATTTTTCCAAATAAACTTAAAGCATTCCTAATCTAGTCTAATTTGTTTTTTGAATTTTGCATAATACTGAATTTTTTATTTTAAAAAATTCAACATTCCCATTTTAAAAGAACCTTAGTAAGCCAGGTGCTGTGTCACACACTTATAATCCCAGAACTAATGGAGGAAGAGGCAGGTGGATCTCTGTGAGTTCGAGTCCAACCTGGTTTATAAAGTGAGTCGTGGACAGCCACGGCTACATAGAGAACCCTGTCTCAAAGACCCAAAAACCACACACAAAACAGCCTTAGCTAATTGTCATTGAAATTTCAAAATCCATTATTTAAATTATTGATATTGATGAGCTGGGCATGTGCATATCCCCTGAACCCATTACAAAGAAGTAAACATGTTCAGATCACTCAATCCTTTTTGTTTTATGACAAGCCTATTATACATGAGTCTCTCCTCTTAACAAGGTTTTTCAGTACCCAAGAGGCCAAAATACCACTGTGTTTCATTAAATCTGCCAATCATTTATACATGCTCCTATTTCAACAGATATCTTTACAGTAAGTTTCTAGGTCCACATCTGAGTCTGTACCTCAGTGCTCTAGCGGGCTTATCTTAGAGAAATATGTAGATCCCCTCATCTTCAAATCAAGAAGCATGGAAAGTATGAATAGCATTATGAGTCTCCCAAAGTATCAGAACCTGGAGTTTGTACAAATCCATATAAATAGATTCAGCTTTATTGAAATATGGCCAGTTTTTTGCATAGAAGTTAGTATTTATAACATCTTTTGGGTCAATGTTTCCTTTGATGAGAATGTAGTGTCGTCTATCTTTTCTGATTAATTTTGGTTAGAACTCTACTTTGTCGCATATTAAAATAGTTACACAAGCTTGCTTCTTAGGTCCATTTTCTTGAAATAATTTTCTCCTTTTTCTCTGAAGTAATATCTAACCTTGATAATATATATTTTGTGTTCAATAAAAGAATGGATCATGTTTTCACATCCATTCTATTATTCTGTGTCTTCTTATTGGAGAATTAAAACCGTTGATGTTGAGAGATATTAATAAGCACTATATTTTTACTATTATTTTGTTGTTGTTGTTGTTGTGGTGGTGGTGGTTATCATGGTTGCAGTGACTGGTGGTGTGGATATGTTTCTCCTCTTTTTATTGCCAGTTTTGGAGGATTTGTTTCTTCTGTTTTCATGGGTCTGGTTATGTAGTAAACCTCCTTAGATTGGAGTTTTTCTCCAATAAGTTCCCACTGTTTGGCTAGATATCTTGATAAATATTGCTTAAATTTGTTATTACCATGGAAAATCTTATGTTTCCACATATAGTTATTGAAAGTTTTGCTGTATATAGTAGTCTGTAGTGTCTTTGATTTTGTAGAGTATCTATCCAGGTGGTTGATCTGGGTTTCAGAGTCTCTACTTAGAAGTGAAGTGTTATTGTAAAAGGTCAGTTATTATATATTACTTGGTTTTTTTCTTTTGCAACTATTAAAATTCTTTAATTGTCCTGTATTTTTACTATTTTGATTATTATATGCCAAGGTTAATTTCTTTTCTGGTCCTCTCTATTTGGTGCTCTGCCTAACATTGCATCCATATTGACAAAAGAGAAACTACTATAACTTCAGTCACATGCTGGTCTTTACAAACATGCAGTGGGATACTTCATACCCAACTTCAAATAATATATAGGTCATCCAGAGAAAAAATATAGACATTTTAGAGCAAAAGATGCTATTAACCAGATGGATCTACTGATATTTACAAATTATCTCACAAACACAAAAGAATATAACACTTTCTCATCGACTCATGGATCTTTCTCCTAAACTGATCATATAATAATATACAAAGCAATCCTCAAAAGACATACAAAAAATTTGAAATACATTCCATCCTATCTGACCATCATGGATTAAAGCTGGATAACAAGAACTCAAGAAACAGATGAAATCTTACAAGCTCCTGGAACTGAACAATTCACTACTGAATTAAAAAATGGCTCACACAAAATAGAAACAGAAGGAATATTACCAAACTCATTCTATGAGGCTACAGTCACCTTGATACCTAAACACAGAAAGACTCAACAAAGAAAGAGGATTTCAGAATAATTTCTTTTATGAACATTGATGCAATAATACTCAATATAACACAAACTGAACCAAAGAACACATCAAAAAAATAATTCACCATGACCAAATAGGTTTCATCCCAGATATTCAATATATGGAAATACATCAATGTAATCCATCATATAAATAAACTGGAAAAAAACCCACACATACACATGATTACCTCCTTAGATCCCAAAAAAGCATTTGACAAAATCCAACATTCATTCATGTTTAAAGCCTTGGAGATATCAGGGATACAACGGGCATACCTCAAGATAATAAAAGCAATATACAGCAAGCCTATAGCAAACATCAAACTAAATGGTGAGAATCTTAAATCAATTCTACTGAAATCAAGGACAAGATAAGACTGTCTGCTCTTTCCATATTTCTTCGCTATAGTACTTGAAGTCCCACCTATAGCAATAAGAGAAAAAATGATATCAAGGGGAACCACATGGGAAAGAAGGAAGTAAAATTACCAGTTCACAGATGATACGATACAGTATATAAGTGACTCCCAAAATTCCACCAGAGAAGTCCTAAAGCTGATAAATACCTTAAGCAATGTGTCTGGATACAAAATCAACTCAAAAAGTCAATAGCCCTCTAGTGTACAAAGGACAAAAATGATGAGAAAGAAATTAGGGAGACTAAACCCATCATGATAGCCATAAGTATTATAAAGTATGTAAGTGTAACTCTAGCCAAGAAAATGAAAGACTTGTATGAAAAAAACTCAAGTCTCTAAAGAAAGAAATTGAAGACAGTATCAGAAGATGAAAAGATGCTCATTGGTCAGGACAATCAATATATTGAAAACATCCATCTTACCAAAAACAATTACAGATTCAGTGCAATTCCCATAAAAATTCCAACACAATTCTTTACACATCATGAAAGATCATTTCTCATCTTTATATGAAAATAAAAACCAGAATATCTTGCTGTACATTGCCTTTATGATGTTACGTACCTTGTATCTCTGATATCTCCGAGACTTTTGTCATAAATGGGTGTTGAATTTTTTCTAATGATTTTTCAGCATCTAAGAAGATGACTGTGTGGTTTTTGTCTTTTACTTTGCTTATATGATGTTTTACATTGATGGATTTCTCGATATTGATGCACCCCTGCAAGCCTGGGAAGAAGCCTACTTGGTCACATTGAATAATATTTTTGAAGTGTTTTTGGATTCTGTTGGAAGTATTTTATTGAATGTTTTCAATGTTCATAAGGGGAACTGGTCTGTGGAGAATCCAGTTCTGAGATTTTCTTGGTTGGGAGACTTTAGATACCTGCTTCTATTTCCTAGGAGATATAGGAATATTTAATTTGTTTACTTGATCTTGACTAAATTTTGGTAATTGGTAGCTATCAAGAAAATTTTCCATTTGATTTATATTTTCAAATTTTTTGGCATGTAGGCTTTTGAAGTAAGACCTAATATTTCTTTGGATTACTTCAGTGTCTGTCATCATGTAATCCTTTTCATTTCTTATTTTGTTGATTTGAGTTCTCCCCTCTTTTATTTAGTTAGACTAAGGGTTTGCCAATCTCATTGATTTTCTCAAGGAACTAGTTCTTGGCTTCTTAATTCTTTGAATTGTTCTCTTTGTTTCTAACTTATTGATTTCAGCCCCAAGTTTAATGATTTCCAGCCATCTACTCCTCTTGGGTGTGTCTGCTTCTTTTTGTTCTAGAGCTTTCAGTTGTGCTTATAAGGTGTTAGTATGGGATGTCTCCAATTTCTTTCTGAAGGCACTTATTGCTATGAGCTTTCCTCTTAGCACTGTTTTCATTGTATCCCATAAGTTTTGGTAATTGTGCCTTCATTTTCATTGAATTTTATGAAGTCTTTAATTTCTATTTTAATGTTTTTTCCTTACCCAGATATTATTGACTAGTGAGTTGTTCAGGTTCCATGAGTTTGTAGCCTTTCTGTTGTTTCTGTTGTTGTTGCATTCCAGTTTTAATCCATGATGGTCTGATAAGATGCAGGAGGTGATTTCGATCTTCTTGTATCTGTTTTGTGGGCAAGTATATGGTCAGTTTTGGAGAGATGCTGAGAAGGTGTTATATCCTTTTATGTTTGGGTGAAATGTTCTGTAGATATCTATAATGCCTGTTTGATTAATGAAGTCTTTTAGTTTCATTATTTCTTCATTTGGTTTCTGTTTCAATGACCTACGTATTGGTGAGAGTAAGTTGTTGAAGTCCCCCACTATTAATATGTGGGTTTGATGTGTGATTTCAGCTTTAGTAATGTTTAGTAATGTTTCTTTGATGTGAGTGAGCGCTTCTGTTTGGGGCATAGATGTTCAAGATTAAGAAGTCCTCTTGGTGTATCTTTCCTTTGATGAGTAAGTGTATCCTTCCTCATCTGTTTTTTATTATTTAAGGTGGAGAGTCCATTTTATTAGATACTACAATGGCTACTCCAGCTTGCTTCTTGTGTCATTTTGCTTATAATAACATTTTCCAGCACTTTACTCTGAGATAATGTTTATTTATATTGCTTAGGTGTGTTTCTTGTACACAGTACAATGATGGGTCTTGTTTTTGCATCCATTCTGTTAGCCTGTGTCTTTTTATTGGGGATTAAGGCCATTGATTTTGAGAGATATTAATGACCACTGGTTTTTAGTTCCTGTATTTGTGATGGTGGTGTTGGTGGAATGTGTGTGTTTGTTTCCATTCTTTTGGTTTTGTGGATGTGAGGTTATTTGCTTCGTGTGTTTTCCTAAGTGTAGTTCATCTTTTTGGATTGGTATTTTCCTTCTAGTATCTCCTGTAGGGTTGGATTTGTGGCTATGTACAGATTAAACTTGGTGTTGTTAAGGAATATCTTCTTTTATCTGTCTATGGTGATTGACAGTTTTGTGGGTATAGTAGTCTGGGTTGGCATCTGTGATCTCTTAGTGTCTGCATGACATCTATTCAGGGACGTCTGGATTTTATAGTCTCTGTTAAGAAGTTGAGTATAATTCTGATATTCTTGTCTTTATATGTGATTTGGCGGTTTTGTCTTGATGCTCTTAATATTCTTTTTTTCTATACATTTAATGTTTTGATTATTATGTGGTGGAATAATTTTCTTTTCTGATCCAATATATTTGGATTTCTGTAGGCTTCTTTTGTGTATATGAGCATTTCTTTCTTTACATGGGGGAAGACCCTCTGGATCTTTCTGAGATTGTGTCATTGACTGGTATATGGTAGAGGTCACGTTTGTGTCAATGTAAATAAATTATTTGATTCTAAGCAAGGCATTGAATGAAGACAACAGTCATTTGTTCTGTAAGTTGCTAACTCAACTAAAGTCCAACTTAAAAGCAAGAAATTAAAATATAGTATTCTTTCTCCACATCCTCGCCAGCTTTTCATTTGGAAAGCTACAGACCTGTACTCCCGGTATACTCAGATAATCAAGTTTACTCCTTCTCAGGTATCTGAGGAAGTTGAAGATCAGGTAGCCTAGTTTTACAATGAACCTTAATTGTTTAGGGGTTAAGATGTTTTTAGGTCTAGATAGGTCTTCTAAGTTGATAATGACAATATGTGATGGAGATTGATTTACATTCAGAAATTTAGATGCACCAAGATAGGAAAGATGTCTTCTTCAAGGCTGTCAAATACAAATAGCCAAAACACAGGAGACACTGTCAACAGACAAAGCGACAGCCTACAGACTGGAAAAAGATCTTCACCAACCCTGCATTTGACAAAGGTCTAATATTCAAAATATATAAAGAACTCAAGATATTAAATACTACCAAACCAAATAACCCAATTGAGAAATGGGGCTCAAAACTAAACAGAGAATTCTCAACAGAGGAATATCAAATGGCTGAGAAACACTTAAAGAAATTGTCAACATTGTTAGTCATCAGAGAACTGCAAATCAATACGACTCTGAGATTCCATCTTACACCCATCAGAATGGCTAAGATTAAAATCTCGAGTGAAAACATATGCTGGCAAGGATGGCTGGTGGGAATGCAAACTACTACAACCACTTTGGAAATCCATTTCATGCTATCTCAGAAAACTGGGAATAGAGCTTCCTCAAGACCCAGCTATTCCACTCCTTGGAATATATCCAGAAGATGCTCCAGCATACAACAAAATTTGCTCAACCATGTTCATAGCAGCCTTATTCATAATAGCCAGAACATGGAAACAGCCTAAGTGTCCCTCAGTAGAAGAACAGATAAATTGTGGTACATTTACACTATGGAATACTACTCAGCTATTAAAATCAAGGAATCCCCAAAATTTGTGGACAAATGGATTGAACTAGAAATAGTGATAATGAGTGAGTTAACTCAGAAGCAGAAAGAGTCAAATGGTATATACGCACTTATATCTGGACACTAGCCCAAGGGACATGTGCCATGAAAGTCTTCACTTATCAGGAAAGTAGGATGGAGGGGAGGACATCCTGTTGGGACTTTAGGCGAGAGAGGTATCAGAGAATGGGGAAATAGATGGATCCAGAGGATCCTAGAAACCTACAAGAACATTATGACGGGCACATCTGGGCCCAGGGGTCCTGCTCAAACTATGACACCAGCTAAGGAATATATGTGCAGTAAACATCAAACCCCTACCAAGATCTAGACAATGGACAGGAC
This sequence comes from Acomys russatus, assembly GCF_903995435.1. Classification (NCBI taxonomy): domain Eukaryota; kingdom Metazoa; phylum Chordata; class Mammalia; order Rodentia; family Muridae; genus Acomys; species Acomys russatus. Next base: position 61,742,013 of record NC_067138.1, read on the forward strand.
ATTCTCCACAGCTGAGTGGAGAGTGGGGTCTCACTTTCACACAAACCCTTGTTCCCCATATTTGACCACATCTTCTGGATAAGGATGTCTGGTGATACTCAGAGGAAGGATAGCAGACTACCAAGAAGAGATTTGATACCCTATGAGCATATAAAGGGGGAGGAGGACCCCCTTAGTCACAGTCATAGGGGAGGGGAGTAGCGGGAAAGCAGGATGGAGGGAGGAATGGGAGGAGACAAAGGATAGGATAACTATTGAGATGTAAAATTAATGAATTAATTTAAAAATTTAAAAAATAAATAAATGGGAAAATATAGCCAAAACACTAAGAATGTAACATTTATATAATTCTTGATTGTGTCATGGTTCTTCTTGCCATAGGTAATCTATTGTATATATATGTAATAATATAAATGTATATTTACAAAAGTAAAATAATTAAAAAAATATTTTTCTTCCTGGACATTGTGGTACATATTTCCATAATCCTAGCCCTCAGGAGGTGGAGTAAGGAGAACTGCCATGTATTGAAAGTCAAACTAAGAACATGAGTGAGTATGAAGACATCAAGGCTGCCTAGCAAGACCGTTGCCATCGCTGACTCTCTATTTTCCTGCTTATGTACTTCCTTCTATCAGTAAACTCTACCTTTTCAAAGATGCACTGAAGAGATTTATCTGGTCTGCCAACCCTCAGCACAAAACCCAGCAATGCAGTCCTAATTATTAATTACAATCTAAGTAATCATTCTTCCTCCTTTTAAAGTACCATGAAAATAGTATGATGTCTAAACGGCTGTATAAGATAAAACAGTAAAGACCCCTGTAAACACTACTACTTTAATATCACCTCGAAAACAAAAATCTCTGTTAACATAAAACCCGTTGAATGTAAAACTTGAAGTTTGCACTATCCTACTATAGGTTCTTTTTTAAAATTTTTTTATTAATTTAATTTTGTTACATCTCAATGGTTATCCCATCCCTTGTGTCCTCCCATTCTTCCCTCCCTCCCATTTTCCCCTTATTCCCCTCCCCTATGACTGTTCCTGAGGGGGATTACCTCCTCCTGTATATGTTCATAGGGTATCAAGTCTCTTCTTGGTAACCTGTTATCCTTCCTCTGAGTGCCACCAAGTCTCCCCCTCCAGGGGACATGGTCAAATATGAGGCAGCAGAGTATGTGAGAAAGTCATACTCCACTCTCCACTCAACTGTGGAGAATGTTCTGACCATTGGCTAGATCTGGGTAGGGGTATTGTCCTTGGCTGGTGCCTTAGTTTGAGTGGGACCCCTGGGCCCTACTATAGCTTCTTGAATATAGCTACTATATTATATTATACTATATTATACTATATAAGTGTGACTGCTTATATGCAGTCCCCCTATATACTAAGAAAAGGAGGGAATTAGATCAAAGTAATTGTTGACTATTATCTATGAAGATAAAATGAGAATGGAGTCATTCAGTTATTTTAGAGAATGAGGAGGTAGTGTAAAGAACGGAGGTTAGTATTGTAGTTTTTGGAGGGTATACGTATGCATGCTTAGTCTGCTGCCACATCTGCACAGTAGTGCAGGCATTACACTGCCAGCGACCTTGGCTGAATGTCAGTAGTGTTGGTTTTATGTCATGCATACTCCTTTAATATTATATCTCTGCTTGTATGTGTTGTGGTAGCCCATTATTATCCCAGTTTTACAGTAAAGAAGAAAAGTAGTAGGCAAGTAGGGTTAAGTTTTGTTTCTGATGAGACAATCTAGTTTTGATGAACTTTGTTCATGGATGACTGATTTCTACATAGTAGTCCTCAGTGTATTGCCTTTTACTCTCATTCTACAAAATCACTGTCTAATCTTTTGTAGAGGATTAGTGGATGTTTACTGAAGAATACTGTGTATCACTTGTTTGTAACAAACAGAACTCTTACTTTCCCAAAAAGCGATTTCCACATTCTTACTTTACATCAACCCTCAAAAAGTAATAGTTATGTCTAGGTGATTTTCTACTGTTCATCCATGTAAGGCCTAGTCCATTCTTCATTAAGATCCTTCTTAAAACTCTGCATGCTCCATATAATTGTTATTGTTAATCTTGTTACTTTTGTGGCAGTACTCTGAATTCCAGGCCATGTACTACAGGGTATATTTTTGGAGCCAATTATCATGTTAGTGTGCTTTCTTGGGTTAATAATAGAAGTTAATTATTTTACCAAGATATTCTAGTTAAAATGTATGAAGAAATTACTTTGTTAAGCATAATTTCTTTGGAAACAGGTTTCAGCAACTTAGAGAAAGCAAAAATTTTATTTTCAATTGGTTATCAATTGGAGATTGTTTCTGGGTTATGGATATTGGGATGTAATCACATTTGGTATAAACTCATGTAGGCCCTGTTCATAAAGCTTCAGTCTCTGTAAATTTATTTGTACCTCGATCCTATTTATTTTGAGGCTTTGTTTTCTCAGTGTCCTCCATGCACTCTGGCTTTTATTTATTTATTTTTGCCTCATTTTCTGTGTAGATCCATGAGCCTTGATGGGATGGATTAGATGGAGACATCTTCTTTAAGGCTGAGTATTATAACATCACCCTCTGCATTCTGTCTGGCTGTGGGTCTATGTATTTGTTCCAATCTGCTACAGGAGGAAGCTTCACTGGAGATGGCTGAGTGAGGCACTGATCTCTGAGTAAGGAAATATAACTTTTATTTCCTCAAGAGAAAGTATGATATGATAACTCTCCAAGCTTTATGAATATATGGCTTGGGCTGATCGCTCATGCTTCTATCTAACTATCCCTAGGCCCAGGGCTAGAATGCTTCAGCCTCTGAGACTTACTGCTCAATAAGTGCATTGTTTCTAGCTCTTTCTGAATTCTGGCTGGCTGTTTCAACTCAGCTTTTTTCATTAAAATTCCTCTTCAAGCTGACTGATTCAAACTTTCTTCTCTCAGCTTCTAACTGAACTGCTACGCTTTGCCTCTGACTACCTCTAGCAATGTGTGGTAATCTTCTGGCTCCTTCTCTGGTTTCCACTGGCTTTGTTGACCTGCACTAAACTGTAGGAACTCTACACCACTGCACTGACTCACTGAACTCAACTGAGCTTCCTCAACTGAATAAGCCATCTGCACTGAATTGACCTGAATTGCCACTCTGGACTGCCACTGCACTGCCTCTCAACTGACTCCCTATGGATGTCCAAGTGACTGAACTCAGCTCTACTGAACTGCATCTTCTTGTGCTCTCTTAAATCCCCTTTCCTGTGCCCTTCTTGTGAGAATTGAGTATATCCTACTCTGTCAAATCTTTCTTGATTTGTCACTTTGTCTCTCTCTCAATTAGACCTCATTATTTTGGATTAATGGTGTGTACTAAAGGTGTGTCTGTATTACAGCCAGAGGTATTAAAGGTGTGCTGCATTAAAATTAGAAAAAAAACCATATAGCTAGTTAAAAACAAAAAACAAGCAAACAACAACAACAACCAAGCAGTATTTGGTTTTACCTTATTTCCTTGAGCCATCTAGTCTCATGTTCTTTGTCACGCAAGCAGTGGCAGGCAAGTACAGAATTCAACATGTGGAGCAGAGTTTAAATTAAAATAAATATTGGTTAGTATGCAGGCTCTGTGCCACCATTGTACTAGCATATCTTGCAGGCAGGATACAGTGTAGACCAAAGGGTTTTTGGCTGGGATAATGTTTGTTTCTCCTTTGTTAACACTCAGTGTATCCTTTGTATTAAAACCACTAACCTAGAGCAATGAAGCTCTAAGAAGGCATAAGACTGCCCTCTTTATGCTTAAGGAATTAATATGTGTTGTCTTCAGCAATGGGGCCTGGCTCTTAGTCTGTGCAAAGCAACCTGTAGTCTTGGCAGCAGCCTCAGTGGTTTGGCAGTTCCCATGAGATCCCTTTGGTCAACAAGTCAATTTGACATACATAATTCAATCCAGGGAGTAGAATCTTCCATTGGTGACAAGAAAAATGGCCTTTGAAGCTCTGTCTCTCTCATTATTTTTAAATATTTTCTAAATTATCTTAATATATGTATATAATTTAGGGACATCTACTATATTAGGTTCTTTATTACCTCTCAAATAGCCCTTAATTTTATTTGTCTTCGTCAGTATTCCCTCCTTCATTTCCAACTTCTCTGCCCCTCCTCATTTCAGACACCATCTATCTGTAACTACTTTCTTTTCTTAGGGAGATTTGTCTTCCCGTGCTAGTCCTTATTCTATACATAACCTCTATGGTTATATATGTTTATCATATCACCTATATGTTTATCATACCACATATAGGTGAATACGTACAATATTTGTCTTTTGTTACCTTACTTAGGATGATTTTTTTCTAGTTTTCTAGTTTCATTCATTTATCTGCAATTTTCATGACATTTTAAAAATCTTGGATAATATTACATTGTGTAAATGCACCACATTTTCTTTAAATGTTCATGCATTGAGGGACATATGGATTGTTTCCAGTCCTAACTATTATGAGTACAGCAGTAATGGGCATAACAAAGTGTCCTTGTGGTAGGATGCCAGGTCCTTTGCATATCTGACGAAGAGTGCTGCGGCTGAAGTGTTGAGATAGATCAATACCTATCTCCAGCAGAAACCACACCACATTTATTTCTATAAGGCTGTACAAGTTTGCACTCACTCCAGGAATAGGTAAGTGTTCCCCTTATTACACATCCTCAGCAGTAGGAGCTGTCACTTGTATTATTGATCTTAGCCATTCTGACAGGTGTGAGATAAAATCTCAAAGTGGCTTTGATTTAAAATTCCTGATAAATAAGGATGTTGAACATTTTTTAGTGTTTCTCAGTCTTTGAGTTCTGCTTTTGAGAATTCTCTGTTTATGTCTGCACCATATTTTCAATTGGGTAATTAGTATCTAGATATCTATTTTTGGTTCTTTTTATATTTTGAAATTTACTACTGTACTGGGTTTGTAGTCAGTAAAGTCTTTTCCCATTCTGTAGGCTGCCTCTTTGTCTGAATGATGGTGTCCTTCACCATGCAGTAGCTTTTCAGTTTCATAAAGTCCCATTTATTTTTGATCTTCGTACCTGTACTAATAGTGTCGTTTTTTCAGGAAGTCTTTTCCTATGCCAATGAGTTCAATATTCTTTCCCATTTTTCTCTTCTATCAGGCTCAGTGTATTAGGTTTCTGTTAAAGTCTTTGACCCATTTGAGCTTGAGTTTTCTTCAGTGTAACAAGTATGAATCTATTTGTATTCCTCTACATGCAGCCATCTAGTTTAAATAGCACCATTTGTTGTAAATTCTGTCTTGTTCCAAGTGTACATTTCTAATTTCTTTATTAAAAATCAAGTGTCCATAAATATGGGGATTTATTTATGGGTCATCAATTCAATTCCAGTGGTCATGTACCTGTTTTTGTTTGACTACCATGGTGGCTTTGTTACTATAGCTCTACAGCCCAATCTGAAGTATATGATGATGATTTCAACAATGAATATTTCTCCGCATGTACTCCTTTTAAATATTTCTTTCTTGTAGAACTTTTAGGAGTTCTGCTAAGTTGTTTCTATACATTCTCTCCAATTTTTTAAAATGTAAGCCATTAGAGCTATAAACTTACTGCTTCGAAATGCCTTAATTAAAAAAATAAAATTAAAGAAAAAGAAATGCCTTCATTGTTTCCCATAAATTTGGGTATGCTGTGTATTCATTTTAATTCAATCCTAGAACATCTTTAATTTCTCTCTTGATTTCTCTTTTGACTCATTTTTTAAAATCTCCCTTAAAATTTTTTTGTATTTTTTCATGATACATTTATATTATTATACATAAATATAATAAACTACATACAGCAAGAAGGACCATGAAATAATCAGGAATTATAAAAATGTTAAATTAATAATGTTTTAGCTAGTTAGATTAGGCAACCTTGAAGAAAATATCTTTCCTATCTTGGTGAGTTTAATATTCTGAATGTAAATCAATATCTATCATATCTCATCTCTGTCTACCTAAAACATCTATCTAGACCTAAAAACATTTTCATCCCTAAACACAAAGAATAAGAAAACTAACGGAGATAATAGGGATACAATTTGGGAAGGAAAAAGTATCAAATATTACTATTTGAAGATGATAAGGTAGTATACATAAATGACCCCAAGAATTCTACCAAGGAACTCCTACCAATGATAAACACCTTCAGCCAAGTGGCTAGACAGAAAATCAATTTTAAAAATCAGTAGCCCTCTTTATACAAAAGACAAACAGGCTGAGAAAGAAATTAGAGGAAAAACACCCATCAAATACAAAGTATCTTGGTGTAACTCTAATCAAGCAAGTGAAAAATCTGTATGAAAAAAAAAAAAACTTCAAGTCTCTGAAGAAAAAAAAAATTGAAGAAAATATCAGGAGAAAGAGCTCATGCTCATGGATCAATAGGATTAACAGTAAAATTGGCCATCTTATCAAGAGCAATCTACAGATTTAATGCAATTCCCATCATAATGCCAACACAATTCTTTACAGACCTTGAAAGAAAAGTTTTCTACTTCAATGGAAAAACAAAAATACCTGAATAACTAAGACCATCCTATACAAGAAAAGATTTCCATCCCTGTTCTCAAGATGTACTATAGAGCAGCAATAATAGAAACAGCAAGGCACTGGCATGGAAATAGACAGGTGAATAAATGTAATCAAATCAAAGCCCCAGAAATAAACACACACTTATGGACACTTGATATTTGACACAGAAGCCAAATTCATATCATGGGAAAAGATAGCATCTTCAACAACTAACTGGATGTCTACTTGTAGATAAATGTAAATACATCCTTATTCATCACCCTGCACACAATGAAAGCCAAAGTGATTAAAGAGCGCAACATAAAACCAAACCCATTAAATCTGTTAGAAAAAAAGTGGGGAAGAGCCTTGAGCTCATTGGCAAAGGAGACACCTTCCTGAACAGAATACCAATAACTCAGGCTCTAAAAATCAACAATTACTAGATGGGAACTGATGAAACTGAAAACTTTTGTAAGGTAAAGAACACTGTCAACAGAACAGAATGACAGCCTACAGACTGGGACAAAATCTTCACAAACACTACATACGACGAAGCCCTAATATTCAAAATATATAAAGAAATTAAACACCAACAAACCAAATAATCCAATTAAAAATGTTGTACAGAGTATTCTCAACAGAGGAATATCAAATGGCCAAGAAACACTTAAAGAAATGCTCAACATCTCTAGTCTCTGAAATTCCACCTTACACCTATCAGAATGGCTATGATCAAAAACTCAAGTGACAGCACATGTTGGTGAGAGTGTGGAGAAAGGGGAAAACTCCTCCATTGCTGGTGAGAGTGCAAACTTATACAACCCCTTTGGAAATCAATCTGGTGTTTTCTAAGAAACTTGGGAATAGTGCTACATAAAGACCAAGCCATACTTTTCCTGGGCATATACTCAAAAGGTGTTCCCTCATAAAACAAGGACATTTGTTCAGCTATATTCATAGCAGTCTTCTTTATAATAGCCAGAATCTGGAAGCAATCTATATGTCTCTTTACCAAACAATGGATAAAGAAACTAGGGTACAACAGAATTCTACCTAAAAATGCACAAGATTGGATGAGGCAGAATCAATGACCAAACTATGCCAGAAAGGACAAGCAAGTCCTCAATAGTTCCTGCTTCATAAATAGGTCTGCCAATTATATTAGTCCAGATTGCTGAAGATGATTCTCCAAGAGTGTAGAGAGTTTTACGTGACTGTTCAGGCAGCAAACTGTCTCTGTCATTTTTTCATTTTGGAAGCTGCTAACCTGTACTTCTGATTTATTCAGGTAATTAATTTTTATTCCTTCTCAAGTCTCTGATGGAATTGAAGACCAGATAATTTAGCTTTACAATTAAGCTTAGTTGTTTAGGGGTTAAGATGTTTTTCATTCTACATAGATATTTTAAGTTGATTAAGATGAGATATGATAGATATTGATTTACAGCCATAATTTTAGATGCATTAAGATAGGAAAGATGTTTTCTTCAAGGTTGCCAAATACAAATAGCCAAAACACTATGAATGGAAGATTTACATACTTCCTGATTGTTTCGTGGTTCTTCCTCCTTTATGTAGTTTTTTGTATATATGTGTAACAATATAAATGTTTGTGTAAAATAGAAAAAATTATACAAATAATTTTTTAAAACCTGTGGTACATTTACATAATAGGATACTACTCAGCTATTAAAAAACAAGGAAAATTTAAATTTTTCTGGCAAATGGATAGAACTAGAAAAGATCTTCTTGAGTGAATTAACCCAAACCCAGAGAGACATGTATAGTATATATTTCCTTATAAATGGATATTAAGCAAATAATATGGGGTAACCACACTATAATACACAGACCTAAAGAAATTAACAAGGACAACCCAAGGGAGAATGTTTAATTCTCATTCTGAAGGGCAAATAGAATAATCAACAGAAGCACTTGAGGAGAAGGAACAGGAAGTGACCTTACCATAGAGGTCCTCTGAAAGACCACACAGCACGAGATTCAGGCAAATGCTGAGACACATAGCCAATTCAGGGCTGGAGAACAGGGAGTCTTATGGAAGAGCTGGGGAACACAGGGACCTGGATGGGTCAGGAGGGCCACAAGAACAATGGAGTCAAAAAAACTGGGCAGAGGAAGGTGGTGCTGCAGAGACTGATGCATCAACCAAGGTCTATGCAGGATGTGGAACTAGACAGACCTTCTGCATAGATGGAGTAGATAGGCAGCACAGTCTCCTTATGGGTCCCATAATATGGGAGTAGGGACTACTTCTGACAAGGACTCTGGTCCCCATCCACTGATCACTTCCCACTTGTGATGTGGCCTTGCCAGGCCACAGAATAAGAGGATACAGGCAGTCTAGATGAGACTTGATAGGCTGAGGTCAGATGTTACGGGAGGAGGGCTCACCTTCTTGAGGACTAGAGGAGAGAGGGAGACAGTGTGAGGGAGGAATTATGAGTTTGGCCTGTGACTAGGAAGAGGGTTATAATCTGAGTGTAAAGTGAACAATTTAAAAATAAAAATTAAAAAGTTCATAATAATTAAAATTAATTTAGATATACACACATACACACACACTCAAAACAAAAACAAAATGTATTGAACATCCATTACATGTCAAGAAATCAGTCCTTTATTATGATTCTTCTTATTTCCTGAAATTTTCTTTTATGTATTTTCCTTAACTGTTCTTAAAATATGGTCTACCAGTTTGATGTTTATTTTCCCTACTCTGGCTTCATTAACATAGCCATCCATTCTTAGTTGACTTTATATTTTCATTTTAAAAAGCCATTAGTTTTTTGCCCTCTTCTACCCACTGTTTAAAGAATATCTGAAGGAGCATCCTCCTTTAGGCAGTAAATTAATAAGGGCTTTCCTGTTTCACTGTGGAGAAGAGTATTAAGCCTAAATCTTAATGTGAAGAATACATTGCTACCAGGTCTCCCCCTCCAGGGGACATGGTCAAATGTGAGGCACCAGAGTACGTGAGAAAGTCGTATCACACTCTCCACTCAACTGTGGAGAATACTCTGACCATTGGCTAGATCTGGGAAGGGGTTTAAAGTTTACCCCCTGTATTGTCCTTGGCTGGTGCCTTAGTTTGAGCAGGACCCCTGGGCCCAAATCTGCCTATCATATTGTTCTACTTGTAGATTTCTAGGACCCTCTGGATCCTTTTATTTTGCTGTTCTCCCATGCGTCTCTCATTTAGAGTCCCAATAGGATGCCTTCCCCTCTGTCCCAGTTTCCTGGTAAGTGAAGGCTTTTGTGGGACATGCCCCTTGGGCTAGTATGCACTCAGAGGAAGGACAGCAAGTAGCCAAGAAGAGACTTGATACCCTATGAGAAAATATATGGGGACGTAATCCCCCTCAGGAACAGTCATAGGGGAGGGGAATAATGGGAAAATGGGGGGGGGGAGGAATGGGAGGATACAAGGGATGGGATAAACATTCAGATGTAACAAGAATAAATTAATTAAAAAAAAGGAAAAAAAAAGAATACATTGCTAGATCATATGCAAATACAGAGACTACAGGCTTCTGAGTATTCAATGCAAGATATTGACATTTAAATGTGGGTATGTAACTTTGCTTAGCAGTTCAGCAGATTCGTCAGCAGCTTGTAATATCCATGCACTGTTGGATGAAACATTTTCTTTCCTTGAAAGTGTGGTGATCTGCATAAATACAAAAGGCACTTACATGGATTTCGAGCATTAACTGGTTAGTGGCTATGTATAAGCAACTCTAGAAGTGTTACCATCATCTGTATTCAGATTCATAGTTGGAAAGAGTACAGGACATCTTCACTTTTGATAAATTGTCTTGTCTTCAGACTAGTAAATCAGGGTCATGCATGATCTCAAGAGGATTCTAGGTATGAATTATGCCTGAGATTGAAACATGAGTTTGGTCATGAAAAGCTAGACTTTATTAAAAAGCAAATAAAAAGAAATGGCAGCTCTTATTATGTTGGAATTGAGGCAATTTCTTAAATCAAGTTAGTGAAAATACCATGAAATTGTTGCAAACCCGAAGGACACAAAAGCAATTTACAGAGCCCAAGTTTGAAGAGCTGCCTCTGGAAATTGGGTTTGCAAAGAAATCAAAACAGAACTAGAATGGATTCTGCCTTGATGTAGGAATCAAACAAAATAAAGAGAACAAATAATTAATCTGGAGGTAAAGGGGAATTTTCTGAAAACAAATAATGACATATTAATGGGCATTTGGATATGTGTTAGATAGAAAATGAGATATTGATGGTGACAATAGATGAGTAGAAAAGAGTGTAGGCATGTCCACATTGAACTATTTGCAAAGAGAACATAAAAGAATGTGTCTTAGTTATTGATATGTTCAGAATTAAGGATGCAGTAGCCCCCAGGAAAGCTCCCATTTGACATCATCACAGAGTAAAAAGGATCTTAGACATTAACCACTGGGTTATATCAGATTTTCTTTTACAGTTTTGTGGAGACAAGTTGTATGCCTGGTTACAACTTGCTACTGTACCATATCTATGTTAATACATGGCAGTGTGGAATGATTGCTATATGTGAGGTAATGATTATGTTAATTACTTTCATTGTGGCTACTACCTTACACTGTATGTCTGTATCTAGTCCTTATAGCCTGTTTCTTAAAATACATACAGTTTTTTGGGCAGTTAAACTTCAATACAGATGCAGATAGGGGAAAAACACTGTAGCCTAAAGGTTTCTTTTGATTCTAACCTTTTATCTAAGACTTACAGCTTGGGTTTTCATAAATGTAGAGAGGGCAAAAGCACAAAAGGACAACCTCCTTTCAGTGGTTCCTGTAAAGATATCAATGACTTAGTCTTTCTATTTTCTATTGTGAGTTAAAAGTATTTATTTAAGTTTAACTAGAATTGTCCTTATACACAAGAGCTTAGGGTCACCCAGTGACTCATGGGAAACCTACCACTGGCCACACTCCTAAGGAAAATTTGCTATGCCTTACCCAATTGCCACCAACTGTGCTAGAGAGGAACCTGAGAAGTCCCTCTGCTCTTCTTGCTTAAGTATCTTGATTTTGCACAAGGTTTTGTGCAGATAACCATAGGAGCTTTGAGTCATGTGTGCAAAAGTCATGTCATGTCTAGAGGACAGAGTCATACAGCTCCACCTCCCAACCCTCTATCTTTAACCTGTGGCCTGAAGTAGTTGGGCATCCCTTCCCTGGCAAATACATGTGAGACTTTTCTGATACATATCAAAATCTGTAAGTCCTTTTCTGAGTTGCCAGAGAGAGGAAGACTGAAGCAGAATTCAAATGAACATAGCATTTATATTGAAATAAATGCAGTTGCTACTTTTAACACAATGTCAAAACTACAGGGATACAATGATAGACCAGTGTTTTCTAGATAATGGATGGTAGAATTCAGAACTGCAAAGCAAATGGGAGAATTTCAGTGTGATGAAACTGTTGAGTATTTTATTGGGATGGAAAATACATAGCTTTAGGCTTTTTAAAAAATGTATAAACTTCTCCATGAAGAATCAAATATTCATCTCAAGAAAAAAATGCATACATAGTCAATGCTAAACATTCACACCGATACAGACACACACACACACACACACACACACACACACACACACACACACACACACACACACACACACCAGAAAGTGAGAAACCTTAAGATAGAGCAGAGCTGTAACAACTGAATCTAAACATATTTTTCAAAGAAACCAGAGCTTATATAACTTTGGATATTCCAATTTTATTGGAAATTCTAATGTTAAGAAAAAGGTACTCTGCATAAACTGTATTCAGGATTCACTTGTAAATTTTCATGCTATGATGATATAGACTAACAATTCTTTTATGGTTAGACAGAGAATAAATGAGTAAGTGCATACATAGTAAAGGTTGTTACTCACTTCTGTGATTCTCTGAGAAGAAAGTCCCAGACTGGCAAGAAAGTGTCATTTGAATCCCATTTGAATCCCATGATCTTGAATTAGAGACATCAATCTGAAGTTGGTCCTCCAATTGGCTATGAACAAATAGAAAAATGGAAGACTAAGTAGACAGATGGAAAAATTACAAGTTGATGGCTACATGATAGTGTGGTCATGATGATAATAAAAAAGCCACTATATAGGTAGATAGATGGTAGGTAATAGAAATATATAGAAGATAGAAAACGGTGGGAAGATCAAAGATATATACATAGTAAGATGTATAAGTAAATAGATTATAGGAAGAATATAAATAAATAAGTAAATCAAATAGAGATAGGTGTGCATTTATATATTGACATGTTTATATTAATTACTTGTTAAAATAAGTTTTTTCTGTGACTTTTAATTATTTTTAAACTTATAATTGATTCTTTGTAAGTTATACATCATGCACCCCAGTCCCACTCATCTCAGTCCCCTTATTTCTGCCTTTTGTCCTTGCGACCTCACCCACAAAATAACGCACACAACAACAACAAAACAAAACCTAAAGGAAAAAAAAAATCTAATAATGGAAGCTGTAGTCACTTGCAAATGTTCATTGTGATGAGTCATTGGTCTGGCTTCTGTGGCACAATCAATACTGAATCTTCATCAGGAGTCCTTCAAGTTATCCTGTTGTTGTCTTGTGTGATGGAGATCTTGAAGCTTTGAAATATCAGGACTGATCCTTTCACACATCCCAATCATTTAGAGAGGATATAGATTTTAGGGTGGTCTAATTCAGAGACCTGGATCTGGGTGAATGACTCTCCCTAATTCATATCACCAGAGTGAGCCCTCCAGCACTGCTTCAGCATGACTTGCCCTCAGGACTGGCTTCCCTACACCCGTGCCTCCCAAACCAGCTTCATTGTGCTGTCCATTTAAGGTGTGGAGGCCACTCTCTCAAGTGCTGGGGACTATGAAGGGATGGGACAAATCTCTTGTTCTCACACCATCAGGGCTGGCTCACCAGTGCCTTCAACCATTAGGGCCAGCTCCATTGTGTTGTCTGGGTGAAGTACAGGGCCTTCTCCTAGAACCAATGAGGGTGCAGGGCTAGGTCTTCAGCTCTCATGACCACAGGGCCAGTTCTCCCTGCTACTACAGGGGGGCAGATGGGGAGAGCTTCACCCCACACACACTTAAGCCATCTAATTCCAGCCAAATGTTGGGGCTAACTCTCCTATTCCCTTGCCCTAGGAGCTGGCTCATCTGAGCTCCTCTTCCAGGGCCAGCTCTACTATGCTCTCCAAATGAGATTCAGGGATGGCTTTCCCAAGTGCAGAAGCCAGTGAGGGAAAGGACCAGTTCATCTTCTCTAGTGACTACAGGGCCAATTCTCCCTATGGCCACAGACGGGTGAGTGGGAATGGAGGAGAGGGCAACACACACACACACACACACACACACACACACACACACACACACACACACACCACCTCAAAGCAGACAAGTAGTGGGGTCAGCTCTCCCTCTCTCTGTCCTTGGGATGGTTCATCTGCTCCCCCTCAACCAGGGTTGGTTCCACTGTGCTACGCAGGCAAGTCTCAGGACCTACTTTTCTGAGTGCTGTCACTGGGGAAAAATGGGTGCAGCTTTCCAGAACTCTGCATTTAGTGTAGAGCGGGTCCAGTCATTCACCGCTCCTGGATATACAAGTGTTCCCAGGTCTCTGCCTTAATTAGAAGAATCCCCATGATCTCCCCATGAGCCACAGACAAATACATCAAGCCCTGATGCTGGGTATCCATGCACCCAGAAATAGCCCTCTGGAGCAGCTGGGGCTAGGACCTCACCATGTCCCCAGCTGGAGGGGCTGGCTATTCACAGCAAGTCTCCAGTTCTATCTCTCTTCATAATACTCAACTGCTCCACTTCTTTTTCCCTCCCAGCGGGCTACCACACACTTGCACACTGTAGTGGCTCCCACTGCAGACAGGCCACAAAGCCAATGGGCCCCTGAGCAACATTCTTCATCCATGCTGTGAGGCATGGCAGCAAGCAGGTGTCTATGGCCCTCCTGTGCCACGCACTGGAGGGCAGATCTGGGGGTGGAATGGTGGTCCACAAGTCATCTTGTTTCTTCCTCTTCCTGCACAGCAGCGCCTGTATTTGACTTGATTGGTTTGATTTGATTCGTTTTGTATGAGTCTCGGGCATAAGACAACTTTGGCTACCAAGCCAGGTATCAATCTAGGATGAAGAAAGGGCTGTCATCTGTTCTGACCATGAGTGGTATAAGAACAACTCTAGCAACAAGGTGTCTCTTTGTCCATTCCCAGGAGGGGGTAGGTTTTTAAAAAGTATTAATAAGAAGAAAATGTCCTTTGCATATATATGAAATATTTTAAATTTATTTTTGATATTTCAACATTGTGAATGTAAAATATATACACAAATACTAAAGGTTCCATTTGAAAGTGTCCTTGATTGTGCAGTTATGTTAATTTATATCTATCCCTCTGTCTGTCTATCATTTATCTGTCTATCATCTATTTGTCTCTCTGTCTGTCTGTCTGTCTGTCTGACTGTCGGTCAATCTGTTGTGTGAATCAGGGTATTAGTCTGCGTCCAGAGTGATGTCTCATGTCATCTTCTTACCCAGCATGTACAGCCCTGGGATCAGAACCATGAATTGTAAAACATATTTGGGCAACACTGGAGCCATTTTGTTAAGTTTTGTGTCAATGGTATTGGGTTCTTTAATAAAACAAAGTATGTTATATTTACTAGAGAGGGAAGTTGTTGATTTTAAGATGCTCTGATGTGCTGGTTAGCTTTTATCACCCTGACAGACACTAGAGTGACCTGAAAAGATAGCCTCAGTTGAGAAATTGCCACTAACTGATTGGTCTTTGGGCATATCTCTGTGGAATGCCTTGCTTAATAATCGATGTAGAAGGGCCCAACCAATTTTAGAAGCAAAATATCTGGGGGAACAGTCCTTGATTGTACAAGAGAGCAGGCTGAGCAAGCCATTCTGAACAACCAAGCCAGTAAGCAAAGTTTCTCAGGATCTCTGCTCCAGTCCCTGCCTCCAAATTCCCATTTTGACTTCTTTTGACCATAAGGCATATCCTGGTGACAGTTTGCTATGCTCAAAGATCAGTGCCTTATCCAGACTTCCTCTGGCAGCAGATCGGATCAGATGCAGAGACCCATAACCAGACATTATTCTGAAAGAGTCTATATTGGAGGTCTCTACCAAATCCCTCCTCTCAGCTCAGGGGACGCTATGGTAGAGGAGGCAGAAAGATTTTATGAGACAGAGGAAAGGGAGGATATCAGTAGAACAGGACTCTCTGAATCAACTAAGCAAAGTGCATCTGAGCTCACAAAAATTGAAGCAGCAAGCATAAGGCCTAAGTGAGTCTAAACAAGACCCTTTGCATATATATTATACATATTAACTTAGTACCTTTATTTGACTCCTGACAATAAGAAGGAGTGAGGCTCTGACTCTATTGCCTGATCCTGGGAATCTTTTCTTCCAGTTGGGTCGCCATGCCCAACTTTGATATGAAAGCTTTTGCCTCGTCTCATTATATTTCAGTGTGTTGGGTTTGGTTATGCCTTAGAAGCCTGCTTTTTCTTATGAGAGACAGAAAGGGAGTAGATTTGGAGGGGAGGAAATATGTGAAGGAACTGGAAAAAGTAGAGGGGGAGGAAACTATAATTAGGATATACTGTATGATTAAAAAAATCCATTTCCAAATTAAAAAAAAAAAAACAAAGACAAACTATTTCCTCCCCAGTTTGTTTTTGTTTAACATGTTATCACAGCAACAGGAAAGCAAACTAAGACAGTTATGTCCAAGGGAGTAACAAGTCACTACAGTCTTAGAAAGCTAAACTGGTTAATACTTCATTATAAGGCCTTTTCCTATTTTTCCTTTCTCTTCCTTCCTTCTCCTCTCTCTTTTTCCTTTCCACCCTTTCCCATTCTTTCTCCATTCTGCTTTCTTTTGCATCTCCTCACTACTGTGACTGAAATAATCCCACAGGATTTTATAGCAGTTTTTTATGGCAGTAATCTCTGTTTATTTTCTACAACCAAACACAGATTCTCAATCATTATTATTTCTGATAATTTTTCAGCAACTGATATGATTTTCATGAAGATAATCCTATTACCTGCACGGTGGTGTCTAAGTCATAAGAAATACAGAAAGTGCTGAAGTCTTAACAGTGTTGATTTGCTGGGCTTATTCTTTATTGATATTTTATTAAATAAATAAAATGTAAATGTCTTACCAATGGGATAACAACCCATTTTGAAAAAAAAAAAAAACAGAAAAGAAAAAGAAAAAGATAACGCTAGTGTTACAAGGTAAACTTAACAACCTCCTTCACATATGCTTACTTATGCCAAGACCTTCTTCTCAGTCTGTGGGTTATGACTCCTTTGGGAGACTTATAATAGTATCAAAATTACAGTTATGAAGTAGCAAGAAAAATAATTTTATAGGATGGCCTCACCACATGAGGAACTGTATAAAGGGTCTCAGCATTCGGAAGGTAGAGAGTTATTGTTCTAAAAGGCTTCTCAGTCTTCATCAGTTATAAACATCACGTTGTGTGCTGTAATGAATGTTGTTTGTACTTGTCTGTTTGTGCTGTGGTGATTGGGCCATTTTCTTTTTACATTATGACTTTGTTTCATTCATCTATTCTTTAAATGTTTAACTACTAGTAGTCTTTCATATAGTGCTTCTCTCTCTGTCTCTATCTCTGGCTCTCTCTCTCTCTCTCTCTCTCTCTCTCTCTCTCTCTCTCTCTCTCTGTCTCTCTCTCTCTTTCTCTCTCTCTCTTTCTTGGTCTTATATATAACAAAGAAGTACAATTTACCTTTGGCAAATATGACTTGGTTTTTGAAATTTTTATTTCAACTTTATACCCAAATAGGCATCCGGTTTTTTCACTTCCTCATTTTCCATGCAAATATTTCAAATATAAAATGTCTGAAACTAAAGTTAGTTTTTTGTTTATAAATGTGGTCATGCTTTTCAATATACCCTTCCAGAAATTAGGACTACTGTTCTCTTTTTATCTCATGTAGAGTCATCATTTGCACCGTCTCTGTGCTCATTCCCAAACTCTCTTTTCACTATCTCTTATGTATGATTACCACTTCAAAGATTTGTTGTTACCACATTGTCCATGTCCCAAGTTTTGCCATATATTGACTATGTAAAATATAAAAATAATAAAAAAAAGAAAACAAACAAACATCAAGAAAATAAATGTGCATTTGAAGATCTATCAGCTTCCTCCAACCACATGTCACTCACATCCATAAAGTTCTCATATTTCTTAACTGTAACTCGACAATGATGTCCAATGTTTACATCCTGAAGTTCAAAATTTTTAGTGTGACTGTCCACCATGGCATAGTTTGTGTTTTCTTTATAACACAGGATAAAGAAGTTAAGCGTTTAAAGTTGAGATAGGATAGATATTGAATCTCATTCGGAAATTTAGACCCAACAAGACAGGAAAGTCACTTACTTCAAACAGGTCAAATGCAGATGGCCAGTTCACTATGAATGTAACATGTACAGACCTCATGATTGCCAAATGGTTCTCTCTGCTGTATGTAGTTTGTTTTATACGTGTGTAATAAATTTAAAGTATTTAAAAAATAAAATAAAGTGGTAAAAATAAAATAAAATAAAAATGAAAAAAATTCTCATTATATTTGTGATATATTACTAAACATTTTATTATCTATAAGATTTTAATTCCCCATAAGCTTCAGCATTTGATTTACTTTCACTATCTTTCCAGTTGTGTTCCAGTCTCAGAAGCACTTTGGAACTTGTTATACCTTCATGTGTGTTCCCATACTCACAGACACAAATACTGCTTCCTGTATAACGGCATGGACTTTCTCATACCAAAATTTTTGCTCTTGATTTTTTTATTGCTTACTCCAATATTTAATGTAACCTAGGTCAACATTAGTAACTGAACTCTAATCATTGTATATAAACTGATTTCTAGTTGATATTATTTCTGATAGCAGTTTTTCTGATATCAGTTGACAATAATCTGTGTTCAATATTTTTTCCCTGAGAGAAGTAATAAAACACATAATGGTATATATTAACATTATTTCTGTCCTTCCTCCCTTAGTATTTTATATGGTACTTTTTCATGACTTTAAAGGTCTTTTTTTTTTTTTTTTTTTTGAAGATAGACCAATCTTCTCATAATTACAGCAGGCAGTGTTGTACATATCATAAATGGGGTAGTATTGAGTCATGATTTGCCACTGACTATCTCAAGTTCATATAAACTAATGGTATACTAGATATGTCACATTTCCAAAGATGTGATCTATGTTTTAGATAGAACAACTCATTGTTCTAGATCAGCAGTTTTCAACCTACGGATTGTGACCTCTTTGGAGGTAGATATGAGATATTCTTTAAATTACATATTTATATTACAATTCATAGCAGTAGAAAATTCATACTTACAAAGTAGCAACAGAATCTTAAATCTTATGTTTGCGGTCACCCATTACATGAAAATTACAGGGTTGCAGAACTAGGAGGGTTGAGAACCACTATTCTAACTTCGTGCTATATTTTGTATTGAAAGAATTCTTTAAATGCATTAGCCTATTCTTCAGGACATATTAACAATGCAACCTAAGTGACACTTATGAATATGTCTTATTACTATGGTGATGATGATCATGCCATTGCAACATTGCTTTTCAAGTTCTTGACCATTAACCCTATAGGAAAATGGGCTAACATAGTAGAAGTGATTGAAGGTAAGAGAAAACTCATCCTTGGTATTTTAACTACTGGGTTGTTCACAATTTGTAAAAAAAAAAAAAAAAAAAAAAAAATTAAGGAAAAAAATTGAACAGTCATTTCAAGTCTCTAGAAGATGCTTTAAAGAACTTAAAACATGTATTGTCCTTGGCTAGCAACACGTGCAGTAAACTTCAAACCCCTACCCAGATCTAGCCAATGGATAGGACATTCTCCACAGTTGAGTGGAGAGTGGGGACTGACTTTCACATGAACTCTGGTACCCCATATTTGACCATGCCCCCTGGAAAGGGAAGCCCGGTGGCACTCAGAGGAAAAAAAGCAGGCTACCAAGAAGAGACATGATATCCTAGGAGCATATACAAGGGGAGGAGGTCCCCCTCAGTCACAGTCATAAGGGAGGGATGTAGAGGGAAAGAGGAGGGAAGGAAGAATGGGAGGATACACGGAATGGGATAACAATTTAGATGTAATATAAATAAATTAATAAAATATTTTTTAAAAAGAACTTAAAACAGTTTAACAAAATTTGTCAAAAATCATTAAACCATCTAGACCCAGTAAGATAAACTTTCTATAGGGGCTGCTCCTTCTAGTTATGGCTCTACAGTATGGAAAAAATGCCCCTCTCTATGGTCCTTTAGTACCATAGATAGAAAATAAATTATTGGTAAAATAGATGTGATATTTTGGCAGGCTGTGTTTTCTAAAGTACTCAGAATAGAAGGGGGCTGCTCTGTGAGGTGTGATAGTCCTGTAATTGTGCCATTATCTTAGTATCAATGCTCAAACCTAATGAGAATCTGGTGGGCCACTGATCAAGACTGCCTCTCTCCTTTCCTGTCTACCTTTATGATTTAAAGTGCTCTATTTGGTGGTAGGCCGTCAAGTGAAAGCTCTAATTTTCTTCAGCATTCTATGACAGAAGTAAATTTAGTTCATGAAACAAAATGGATTTTTTTTTTCTGTTTCTGTTCCATGGAAAGATCACACTGAATAGTTTTTAATGACTTGTCTAGATCATGGTTATTTTTCATTCAGAGACACTTGAAAAGCCCAAATGCTAGAACAATTTCACCTATAGTGTCACCAATCATGCTTTCTGCTCTGCACTTTATAGTTTCCTTCAAGAAAGCGACCAATAAACCTTCAATAACTGACAAATCCTCCAGCTTCGCTCCTTTACGCAACTTTAGTTGGATGAAGTTGTGCAGTGACTTGTACTCCAAACAAAATAATTAACAGAGGCTAATGTTTTGATCTGATTCCAATACTTGGAGCCTATACAGTTTTTCAGCTAAAGGAAAGTAAACAATAGACATCTTGAAAGTTGTTTCAAAGCATCATAGGATAAGAAAAAAGCCGAAGAAAACAACATTGGAAAATCGGTTCCTCTTCTTAAAATAGCTAGAGAACGCAACTCACTGTGCACACTATCTGTTCAGAGTAAGGAAATTTAAATCTAAAGTCTCAGAGTTGATACCTGCTTCCTTGAAGAAAATTTGTCTAGAATTATATTAATAAAACTGTAGTGACAAAAAGTAATTTGACAAATTGATTAATGCTGACAAGCATTTGACTGGAAGGTTGCAGAATTACATGGAGGTTGAAGGCTTAGTTGAGACTCCATAATTTCTTGTATTTATATCCAGAAACTTTGCCTGATTATTAGCAATAAGAAAATCTGCGAAGCTTGTCTTCTGTTTCTTAAAGACAGTATATCGATCATGGTGAAATATCACCAGTCTTATCTATAGCCCAAATATGCTCCCAGGCAAAATCTTTTCCATACTTGTGGATAAACGGGGACCCTTTCCATTACAGCAATATCTATCCATCGTGAATCAACCAAGATACAAGGTATTGTACAAGAAGAAACACTAGTGAAGGTCACAAGAAACAAATATAGCACCATAAAAGGCTAATATTTAATAGGGTGTAGGGATTTAGAAATCCTCTATCGTACAGCCAGATTGACAATATTAGCGGGTTGTAGTTGAAAGAAATAAAAGGTCAGACTTTCTTTGTGATGTGGCACCTAGGAAATCTACATAAAGATTAATACTTAAAGCTTGATGCTCTGGAAATATAGAGCTTTTGATACCAATAGCTACAAAAAATATTTAAAACATCCAGGCTTCTTATTGAACTATTATACTAACATTGAATTTCCTATACTAAGGAACAATTTCCTCAGTGCATCATATCTCATGTATTAATTATTCTATTAAAATTAGTTTTTGATATGGTATTTACAAATCATTTGGTGTGTTTAAATTTTAATGTCAAATATTTTTATACTGCTTCACCTGTTTTGAAGGTACTTTATAGAAAAGTATAACAAACCTCTTAATCTTGCTGTTATTTCTTTAGTTTTCCACATGGAAATAATATTACCATTATAAAATAACTAGTTTGGGTTATAAG
This sequence comes from Acomys russatus, assembly GCF_903995435.1. Classification (NCBI taxonomy): domain Eukaryota; kingdom Metazoa; phylum Chordata; class Mammalia; order Rodentia; family Muridae; genus Acomys; species Acomys russatus. The sequence continues at coordinate 61,763,797 of NC_067138.1, forward strand.
TGGAAGTAATTATCTTTGCATTAGTTCATTTTTTTCCTGCTACACTCCCTTATTTATACAGACTTTTATATATTAATTTTTTTCAACTTTTATCCTATTTTTATACATTATACCCTGACCTTCGTTTCCTCTTCCTCCAGTCTACCCAGTCACTGGCCCCCTCCTCTTCTCTCCCACAGATAAACCCCGCCTCTGTTTCCCTTTAACTAAAGTAAAATAAGGGCAAGACATCTAGGGATATTACCCAAACGTGGCCTAGCAAGATACAATAAGAGTAGGCACAAACCCTCATATTATGGCTGAATGTAACAAACTAGTAAAAAGAAAAGGTTCTGAAGCATTGTTAAGAGTCAGACTCCCACCCTTCCCAATTTTGGGAGTCTCACAAGACACCAAGCTACACAACTATAAGGTATATACAGAGGACCTAGCTCCGAACCATACAAGTTTCGTGTTTCTCACTTCAGTTTCTGTGAGCCCCTTTGACCTCTGCTTAGTTGATTCTGAGTTTTTCTGATGTCCTTGACATTTATGGATCCTACAATATTCCTTTCTTCTTTTCTGAGGGATTTCATGGCTTTGTGTAGTGTTTGGCCATGGTTCTCTGTATCTGCTCCCATCTGTTGCTGGATGATGGCCCTGTGAAAATCTGGGCCAGGCACAACTCTAGGAGCATAGCAGAATATCATTAGGAATCATTTCATTGATTTTTCCCAGTTGTGCTTGCTTCTATCCTGAGTATTTAGACTGTCCATCCTCTGGTTTCTGGTTATCCAGACAGTGTTAGGCATGGGTTTTCAACATTCTGCTTAAAGAAAACTGTTTATTCTATCAAATGAGGCAAATTTACTAATAATAAATTCTCTATTCTCCCTTGAAATGTGACTTGTATATCAATGACAAATTAAAAATTGAGCATACATTAAACGACAAAGATATATGAAAAATAAAGATCATATTTGAAAACTGGAAATCAATTTACCTCAAGATCCATCTACACCACCCTTGAGCATATACCCAAAAGATACTCCATTCTATCAAAAGGAAGGATGCTCAACTATGTTCACAGCAGCTTTATTTGTAATAAACAGAAAGTAGAAATAACCTAGATGTCTGTCAACCCAAGAACTGATAAAGAAAATGTAGTACTTTTACACAATGCAATATTACTCAGCTGTTAGAAAAAAAGTGACACTATGAAATTTGTATGCAAATGGGTGGAACTATAAAAAAATCATAGGAGTGAAGTAACCCACCCAGAAAGACAACATGACATATAAATATATATTCATTTTTATATGGATATTAGCTGTTAAGTAAAGTATAATCATACTAGAATCTAGAGACCCAGAGAGGTTAAATAAAGAGAAGAGTTCTTGTGAGGACACAATGATCTCCCTGGCAAGGGGAAATAATAGATATTGTGGGTGGGCTGCGGGCACATGTGCATGGACACATGTCATGTTGATATTACTTGGAGGCCTACTTCTCTCTGAAGGGAAATAAAGGAGCAATGACTCTAGGCAAGAGAAGAGATAGGGGTGCAGATTTGAAGGAGAGGAGGGAAGGTATTATTCAGTGGAATGTAGTGTTTGAGAGAAAAATAAAGAATAAAAAGGAAAACAAAAATAAATAACACATGCTATAATTATACATCACGTCTAGAATTTAAAATACCATCAGATAAGAGATTTAGGAACAGAGGGAAAGATTACTGGGAGAGATGAGAGAAATAGCTGTGCATTTAGAGAGTAATATGGAAACCTAGCTAGTTCAGTGGAAATTCCTTGAGTCTCTTAGCCATCCATCATCCAGATCAGTCCATCTAGTCACCTAGGCAATGTGAGGCATGGGCTTGTTCTTATGCTATGGGCCTTGGTTGGCCACACCCATAAGCTATGAATAACCATTACTCTACCACTTCTTGCAGGCGGAACAGGTTATGTGTCATAGATTTTTGTGTCTGGGTGCTGTCTAGTCCCACACTGGGAGACTAGCCTGGTTACAGAGGATGGCTGTTCAAGCTCTATATTTTAATAGTAGGAGTCCTTGGTAGGGTCAACCTCATAAGTTTCAGGAATTTCCACTGCACTAGGTAGGTTTCCACATTACTCCCAGTACTCTCTCCCTCTGTCCCTACCTCCCCCACTTGATGATATTTTAAATTCTAGATGTGATGTATAATTATAGCATCTGTAATTTAGTTTTTTTTTTCCTTTTTATTCTTTGCTACTGAATGGGTCTTAAGACTAGTTAAGTAGCTGTTGATTTTCCCAAGACTGAAGTGCCACCATTAGCTAACATAGGACTAGTACTAGAATCTTCTAGGCACCATACAATCTTATAGAGATATAACATAATTTACTATAACTTAATCTAGGTTTCAAATGCTTTCAGCCTCTGATGGTTACTGCTGAATAAGCTCATCGTTTCTATCTCTTTCTGAATTCTGGATGTCTGGTTCAACTCAGCCATTCTGGCTCAAACTCCTCTCCAAGTTGACTGATTCATTATGGCTTTTAGCTTCTGACTGAATTGCTCCATACTAACTTTGACAATATGTTATAATTTTTTGACTCCTCATTTTCTAGCTCTTTCTCTCTTCACCTGTGTAGCTTGTTCTCTCTTCAACTGTTCTTTGTAAAACTCTCCTGGAAAAATTGCCTCTGAATTTCCCAAACTGAACTGCTGTGAACTCAATTCCACTACACTGCCTCTTCACTCACTCACACAAACAAACTGACTGAACAGAATTGACTACATAACTTAAGAGATCTGCATGCCCCTATGTCCTTGTGCTGGGATTAAAGGTGTGTACTATTACATCTAAACCTAAGCTTTTCTTTACCTTAAACTTGCTCCCTACCAGACTAGCCTTGAACTCTGTCTCCTGGGACTAAAGAGATCTGCTTGCCCCTGTCTCCGGGATCACACAGATCTAGAAGGTCTTTGCATTTGATGTCTTACCATAACAACCATGCTCTGAATTAAAGTTCCTCTACAACAGTTCATATTTGGAAGTCAGAAATCAAATCAGTAATTTTACAATGCCAATTTTGATGAATCATCTCTCATATATCAATGATAGTGGCAGCCATTAATTTTTAGTGATCAACAAACTTACACTTAAATTTTACATACAGGAGAGGACCTACAACAATATAGCAGAAATGTATAAAAAAATTGCATAATTCAGAATAAATAAAAAATTTTAACCAAAACAATAGAATAAAGTAAAAGGATTCTTCAAACTTAGACAATTTGAATAGAAAAATCCTAACAGAAAAGTTATATAATTGGCAAATATACAAATAAAATATATTTAATGGGAAAATTATGATGAAAATCAGTGATGGCCTTGTAGTTTATAATTTTAAAAAATAAGGAGGGGGACTACCAACAAGAGGAAAGATAGGTCACAGAGGAAAAGGGGAAAGGAAAGAAATTAGTTTGGAAAATCTCATATTCTTATAAAACTAATCAATCTTACTTTGGCATTAACCCATAATACTTCTAATTTATTTCAAAGTTCAAACTGATAGAAAATCTTGCAAATGTGTGCTTATAGGTGTGGTATTCATAATTTGAATGACTGGGGAACCAATCAAATATTGTAATAGGTGAGTAGAAACAGAAAAGCAATAGATATATAGGCTACTATTTGTCTATATGGACAAAAGAGATCTATCAATATGCAAAGGAAACAAAAGTATGTTAGATATATAAACTAAATAAAAGAAGCTGGGATGAAACAGCTGCACCCATATGACATCAATCACATAACATTCTGGGGAAGAAAACAACAAAGCAAGGAAGACGCTGAAAGGGGTATTGATGGCAAAGGGTTGGAAGTACGTAAAAAATCTAAACATTTTGAAACCCAGGAGATTTTCTGAGCTATAAATATGTTTTGTTGCATTGTGTCAGGCTGAATAGGAAGACATGAAATGTCTGTCAACTCTACATAACTTGTAGCATGAGCAGTAAAATTTAATGTAACACAATATAAAAATATTTAGGGGAGTTTGCAATTGAGGGATAGGATGCAGAATGTGAGAAAATAATCTTACTTATTGTGTAGGGCTGAAGTACCGTTTCTGAAGAGTATGAGAGAATAACAATGAGCTGACCTAAGAAGTTTATCTTTGAGAATAATAGTCTGTAAGACAAAGAAGAGCACTGCAAAACGCAGATATAATCATTATACATATTTATAGGCTTGCAGTCCTTAAACATGTCAAAGCCAATGAAAGCAGAAAACAGAGCACAAAGCAATCCAATATGTCAAAGATTTGGAGGATTGTGCAGAAGAATACCCAGTGATAGTTTTCTTTGATGTTTCTGTTTCCGGTGGTGGAAAAAGTGTGCCTGCAAGAAAGCTGTGGCATGGAGCTCTGCTTCAGACTGTTGTTTGGTTCCCCACTCCCACCCCACCCCACCCCATTTAGTTTTTGTTGAGTATCATCAGCTTACTTGTCTGGCAAGTGCAGAAGCCTGAGGCCGGCCTGAACTCTGCCAAACAGATCAACCCAAGTATTGAATCATTAAATGTGTGCCCTCTCAAAAAAAAAAAAAAAAAAAAAAAAAAAAAAAAAAAAGAAGAAGAAGAAAGAAAAGAAGCTAAATACATTGAGTACTATGGAGAGTTACATTATGGACTATATATAAGCCTTTAGTGATCTATATCATTGAAAGAGATAAGTAAAACTTTCAAAAAATAATTTTTACTCTAGAAATTACCACAGGTTCCCACTCTTAAGATTAGACTATGCACAGCAATGGAATTCCAAAACTTTCAATATGGAGACAGAAAATATAAGACCTAAAATTTACAGTAGATAGGTAAGAGAAACACCTCTTTAAATTAATAGCCAACACTCTAAGAATGTAACATTTATATAATTCCTGATTGTGGAATAGTTCTTTGTAAAGGAGGGATTGTTGACAATATCCCAGGTGAAGGCAGTCTAGGCAGGTCTTGCCTCAGGCTCTGCTGCTTGGAAACACCACCTATACCCGACTGAGATGGACACTATTGAAAACTGGGAGGAGCCATCCTGGGTTGGAATTCAGGAAATGGACCTGAGACTCCAGCAAGGTGATTGTGTTTCTAATCAAACATCGATTAGAGGAGGAGAAGGAGGCTTAGAGGAGGAGACCTGCCCTTGTGGGAGAGAGACAGACTCAGACAGATGGAGGCAGAAAGGCTGCCGGTTCAGACCGACCAAGAGCTCAAGTGGATCAGGAAAAGGATCAGTGTACAGGCCAGACCAGCATATAGGCCAGAGATACCTAAGGACCCTTCCTGTGGAACTGACACCAGAAAGTTTATTCTTGTTTCCCTTTAACCTTTTCCCCCCACTTGTGTAGGATATCGGGGTTGTATAATAAAATCTAATTGTTAAGAAACAGAGCCAACAGTTCTTCTTGCTATAGGTAGTTTATTGTATTTGTGTGTAATAATGTAAATGTATATGTAAAAAATAAAAAAAGTGTTTCAAAAATGTTCCACCTTCCATGATCATATTGGCTACTTTAGGCTTTTTGTAATTTTATGGCAATTTAGAAATTTTATTTATATATCTGTTGAAACTGCCACTGAGAATCAAATAAGGGATACACTCAAACCATGGATTGTCTTGGTTCATATAAACAATATAATATTCTTTTAAAAATTATGTGATTATATCAGCAAGAGAAAAAAAATACTAGCAGGGCATGGTGACACATGCTTTTAATCCTAGCATTTGGGAGGCAGAGGCAGGTGGATAGCTATGAGTTCAAGTCCAGCCTGGTTTACAAAGTGAGTCCAGGATAGCCATGGCTACACAGATAGACCCTGTCTCAAAAAATCAACAACAACAACAAAACAAAAAACAAAACAAAACAACAAAAAACCCAATGACAACAACAACTAAAAATCCTAACTGTATTTATCCTTGATGTACTGCAGTGAGAAGATAAACTTAACTGTATGGTCTTCTACCAAAAAGATATTATCATAGTTTTTATTGACAGTAAATTTTTTCTTTTTCTTTTATTTATTTTTAATTAATTTGTTTATTCATTTTATATCCCGGACATAGCCCCCTTGCTCCCAGTCACACCCTCTCTCCCCTGTATCCCTTCTCCTATTCCTCAGAAAAGAGGAGCCACCCCACCTACCCATCACCGCATATCAAGTTACATCAGAACTGAGTTTGCCCTCCTTCCCTGGTCCAGGTATGGTAGCCCCATTAGGGGAAAGTAATAAAAAAAACAAGCAACAGAGTTCATCTCCTATACAGCCCTGCTCCTTTTCTAGTGGAATCGCATGAAACCTCAGTTTACCATCGGCTAAATCTATGTAGAGGACTTAGGTCCAGTCCATGAATGGTCCTTGCTTGGTGCTTCAGTCTTCACAGGCCCCTTAGGGCTCAAGTTATCTGGCTCTGTTGGTGTTCTTGTGGAGCTTCTGTTACCTCTGGGTCCTTGATTCCTCCCCTACCTCCAACACTCTTTTCCAGTAGACTCCATATGCTTCACCCAATGTTCATCTATGAGTTCCAGCACCTGTTTTGAATTGCCATTGGGTGGAGCCTCTCATAGGACAGCTATTACAGGATCCTGTCTACATATATAACAGAATACGGTTAATAGTGGCAGGGATTGGCTCTTCCATGGTATGCATCTTGAGTACAGCCTGGCATTGCTTGGACATCCCTTCAATGGAATACTACTCAGCAATTAGAAATAAGAAATCATGACATTTGCAGGCAAATAGATGGAATTAGAAAAGATTATCCTGAGTGATGTAACCTAGACCCAGAAAGACACACATGGTATGTATTCACTTATAAGCAGATTTTGGCCACTTAGTACAGTATAAACACTACAGTGAGCATGCCCAAAGAAGATAAGTGACAAGGAGGACACAAGGGAAGATGATTAAATTTCACTCAGAAGGGGAAATAGAATAGAGACAGGTAGTAGTTGAAGAGAGAAAAGAGGTAGGAGAGAGAGAGAGAGAGAGAGAGAGAGAGAGAGAGAGAGAGAGAGAGAGAGAGAGAGAGAGAGAGAGAGTGAGAGAGAGAAATAAGGATGGAAATAGGTGAGGAGAGCAGGGTCAGGAAGACAAAAGGCCTTCATAGAAAATAGAAACTGTGGATGGGGGCATCTCCATGACAAGCTGGAGACCAAAGACAGAATAGGCCTCTGGGAAGATATGAGGGGGCCTATAACTGAGACTCCTGGTAGCAGAGGGCGTGAAGACTGATGAGAATACCCTCTAACTAGACAAGACTCCTAGTAGGGGGAAAACATCATCCCACCCACAAAAACTTTGACCCAAACTTTGCCCTGCCTACAAGATGTGCAGGAAAAAAAATAGAACAGATAGATCAGAGATTGAAGGAAAATAGAAATTTTCATTCAATCTTTTCTGATTATGGTTTTCTTCTCCCATTCCTCTCAGTTCCTCCTCTCCTCCACATTCTACCTAGATACAGTTCACCCTCTTTCATTATAAAATAAAAAGGCATCTAAATGACAATGTAGAAGATGATGATTGTGATGGCAAAGATATAAAACCATTCAGAATTAGACAAATCACACTGAAAAAATACCCCCCTAAAAGCATAAGAGACACATATGTATGTGGAGACACAGAAATCCCTGTGAAACATAAAATGAGAAACTGGAGTATGTAAGCATGAGATATGTAAGACTAGAAATTATTAGTGCAGACAAAGAATTATGAGTTAAAAATCAACTTTAAAAAACCACTGAGTCCATTTTGTGTTGGCCATCTGTTGCTGGGCATGAGTCTTCCCTGAAGTGTGTGGTTTGTCTCCAGTGAGACTATGTTGGAGATCACTAGTTTTCTTTGTGAGTGGTGTCAATTGGAGATAGCTCCTGGTTAAGAATGGGTTTTTAATCTACTTCTCTTCTCAGCACTGGAATACAGTTTGGCTTAGCCCTGTACATGTCTCTGTGAGTTCATATATGCATCAGACTGGTTGTATCTCGAAGGCTTCATTTGCTTGATCTTTTCCATCCCCACTGCCTCTTACACATTTTCTTCTTCCATTTCTTTGGAATTCCTAATCCTGAGGGGAGGAGTTTGGTGGAGACATTCCCTTAGGATTGAGTATCCCAGTGCTCTTTGTCCAGTTGTAGGTCTTTACATATGTTTGCATCTACTACAAGAGGAAGCTTCTCTGATGATGGATGAGAAAGGCAGTGATCTGTGAGTATCACAGAATTTGTGAGGAGTCATTTTCACTAATCTAATGATATGGGTGGGACTCAAGCACTAAAACACCATTAAAGAAAATCCATACTCTGTAAAAGTATAGATCTTTAAAAAATAGTTTAACTTATTTATACATATAAATTCCTTATGACAATGGCTAATGAGCAATGTTCTTAATCAAACTAAATGTAGAGCATTTAGGAACTCTTCAGGATGTTAACAATAATTTCTTGCTTGCAATTGTAACGTTTATCTCTAATCAAATATTTATTAAAATCTACAAGTAGCTATGAAACAGAAATAGCAGTGCTAAGAGAAAATGCAACTGCAAAATACCCTAAGAGTTTTTTGTTTTTTTTTTTTTGTTTTTTTTTTTTGTGGAATGAAGATGATATGACTGCAAGGGTGACCTTGGGTCAGATGTTGGCAGAAGTAACTGTAGGCAAAGTGGTTTTTATATTAAACTTCCTTCTTCTCATTTGTCCCATAAGTAAGATTTGTGCACATTTTCCTTCTTTCAGAATTTATATTCTATCTTTAAGAACCTCATCTTACAAAGAATTTGAGCTACAAATTAAGCATAAGGCACAGTTGAATTGACTCCTAAACCAGTAAGCATTTTGCTCTAAAAGGTCTCTGTGGAGGAAGCTCTGTGAAGGAGATGTGGAAAGAGCAGGTGTCCTCTGATCGCAATTCTTCTAGGGCTACGTTTACCATTTAGTTCATCTCTAATGCAGACTTAAACCCTTTAATTTAATTCATTAGGGGAAACATTTGATCAGTTGGGTAGGTTGGTTCAAAGTTAGAAGTGAGTCTCAAAATAGATTTTGGTATATAAAAACAAATGTGTTGAAAGCATTCATGGGATCAAGTTGTGTTCTATGGCATTTTGGTAGCAGTACCCTCAGCATTGTTGCTTATGGAATTTGGGATCAACACAGGCAATGATATTGCTTAAATGTATTTCTTGTTTCTTGGTACATGTCACAGTTTTATTAAGACATTTTATTAGAACATAGTACGTATTTTCTTATAATTATGGCAAATAAAACAAAAATGGATTCTTTCCATGTTGTTTTCATCCAACTGCCTTCATGCATTTTAAAAGGTAATATAGGATCATGGGCAAAGGCTGGATTCATCTATCACAGAGAATGATCATCTTCTTAGACTATAGTAATAAAATAACAGGCATTTTAACTTTTGATTAGTTTCCCTAGATTCAACACAAATTAAACAAAAATTAAATAATTACCACTTTTTTTTTTAAATGTCAGAATTCCTCCTAAATAAAGTTTGTAACACCTAATATTGATGATTGGTAAAGTGTTTTAAAAATACATTAGGATGTAGTTTACCTCTAATATTCTCAGTATCAAATTCCTCTGCAGTAGACTTTAGAGGGATTGAAGGTCATCTTTGGGTTAAGAAAGCTTGAATAGGAATCTTGATACAGTAAAGTTTTGGTGATAGAACAACAGCAAAATATGTGTCCCATTTTACAAAAGATTATATGTCATTGGAAGAGAAAAAAAAATAAAAACTAGTCATTTGCATTGCTGAGGAAGAGAAAATGCCATGAAGAGCATTTGAAGAAAGCTATACTGGAAGGCTTTCTTTTTTAATTTTGTATAGATTTTATTTTATGTGTATGAACTTCCACATGCATGTGTGCATGCATCAAATGCATGCCTGGTACCTTTGCACATAAGAAGGGAGTGCTGCACCTTCTTGAATTGGAATTAAACACGGCTGTGACCCACCATATGAATGGGAGTGCTGGGAATGATACCTTATCTCCTGCAGAAACAAGTGCTCTCGACCATCAAGCCACTTTCCTAAATCCACCACGCAATGCTTTATACATTTACAGTTATATCAAACAGAAGTTTACACCTTGGTTCAGTGTTTAAATTGATATCACGTAGAGATGAAAACTCAAATACCTTCATTTGCAGTTTCAAATGGAACCTAATTAGTTTGCTGTCCTCCTATGTTAACCATTTTGCTTTATGTATATTTGCTGACCTGTTTTCTAAAAGTGTAAGCATGGAGGCCAGATGCAAAATATCACACTGAAAAGATTTCTAAACCAGATGTTTCCTTAATTACTTCATGGTTTTCTCAAATCCACCAGTAACATTGAAAATCTTCTCTTCTAAATATTAAAGACAAAATATCTTTCTTAAATATGGAGCAGCCAAGGTCTTTGTATGCCTGGAAGAGGTAACCTAAATGAGACAAGAGACCACAAAGTATTTACTTGGAATACATACTTAAAGCACAGAGCTTTATTCAGAAAAATGAAATGAGACTACTAAGAGAAAATTAAACTAAAATTAAAACTTCATCAACATAGTTTATAATAATACGTACTTATTTATGTCTCTAGCTTGATTATAACACAGACTTAATATTACTAGTTTTTCTTACATAATATAGTCTTCAAAACTTTATTCTTTAAGCCTGTATATGATTTGTTCTCCCTAATACAGAATAGCTCTTCTCATTTTTAAATTCTTTTATTATTCAGCACTTCCACACAGTTATATGAAGAATTTAAATCATCTTACTTCCCCCTCCCCTGTCTCTGATTCTGCTGCGTCTCTGATTAGGGTCCATCTAAAGGAGATACCCATCTAGCTTGATGTCTTTTATCAGAATCTCCTTAGGAAGGATAGTAAAATATTTGGTCAAGGGTACATTATCAGTGGCCATGCAACTTCTTAAGTTGTTTTATTATTTTATAGATTTTATAAATTGTGGTATATTTTGATATACTAAATACATTATATATAAACATTGTCCTTAATGAGGTGATGCCAATAGAAATGCTAATATGAAAGAGGGAATATTATGGGGCCTCAATCTTAAATGGAGAACTACAGACAACTAAAGAAAGCTGGCTGATGGAGAAATCTAACTATGGAAGAGAACATCAGTTTATTATCCAATGGCAATGGTAGCATTTACATCATTAGATGAGCTGAGATAGTTATATTTAGGAACATATACATATACACATACACATAACCCCCGTGTGTGTGTGTGTGTGTGTGTGTGTGTGTGTGTGTGTGTGCTTTTGGGTGTTAGAACATTAAAGAGATGTCTAAGAGAGATGTTAGTTTCTCTTTATTTTGATACATGTGAATATATATGAATATATATTCATTATTTGGACCCAGGAAAATTAGGACATATTCATAATTCTACCTCTACCGGGAGGGACTGGTATAGGAAGATCTTAATTTAAATTTGAGCTTGGCTCCATATTCAATGATTATCTGAAATATATAGTGCAATCCTTCCTTGAAGAACTCAGTGGGGGGACATTGCCAGGATACAGTTGAAGGTAAGAAAAAAAAAAAAAAAAAAAGGAAAGAGGGTACAGTTTTTGCATACGGCAGTCATAGGTGATTAGTACAAGCTGAGAGAGCGTCTATTTATAGTACTTTAAGCTGTGACTAAAAGCCTGCAAGTGTACCACAGTAACGACCTATAAATGTATATTTAAGTTAAGTACATATATATCAATGTTTAATAGAGCTTGAGAACTTTTGACTGTGAAAAACTGAAGATTCATGGGCTAAAAATAAAAAAAATACAATTAATTAAAAATTTAGTTTGTGTTCCAAGCTGTCACCTAAAATAAGTTCAATTTTAGATATAGTAGTATAGATTTCAAATGTAAGATTATTCTTCATTTACAATATATATATTTCTACTCTAATATGAAGTGTTATACACATATAACTCACTTATAATAAAAGATTTACTTCCAGTACTTTGAAAGTGCTATTGCAGGCTGCTTGGGGTAAATAGGTTATACAAGCTAATTTTTAGTTGATCAAATCATTGCCGTATCAATTACTAGGCCATTTTTTATCACAAGAATATACATTTTAGGTGCAACACATAGATATAATTCTATAGAAAGATAAGGTTAGATAAGGTCTTCAAAACCCTCAGAGACATACAGAATATGGCATTTAAAATATTTTTATATTTTAAAGATTCGATGACAAAGAGACAGGTTAACACCTGGCAACACCCAGCCTACCTCAAAGAGGATGATGAGCATCAAAGAACCCCCTTCTGGAGATGGCTTCAAATGTGGCCTTAAGAAAGGATGCAGGCAGAGGCAACAGCTAAACTCTGCCAAGACAGAGTAAGCAAGTCCTCAATAGTTCCTGCCTCACAAAAATGTCTGTCAGATATATTGCTCCATAAGGCTGAACATGATGATGCTCCACCATTATAGAGAGTTTTGGGTGACTAGGTAGCAAACTGTCTCTGTCATCTTCTCATTTGGAAAGCTACTAACCTGCACTTCCAACATACTCAGGTAAGCAAATTTATTACTTCTCAAGTCTCTGATGGGGTTGAAGACCAGATCCGTTTAGTTTTACAATTAACCTTAGTTGTTTGGGAGTTTAGATGTTTTCAGGTCTAGATAGACGTTTTAATTGAACAATGATGAGATATGATAGAGATTGATTTACATTCATAATTTTAGATGCACCAAGATAGGAAAGATGTTTTCTTCAAGGTTGTCAAATACAAATAGCCAAAACATTATGAATGTATCATTTATATAATTCAAGACTGTGTCATGATTCATCTTGCTGTAGGTAGTTTATTGTATATATGTGTAATAATATAAATGAATATGTAAAAAATAAAAGATATTTAATGAAAAAATCTAAAAAGAAAAAATTCAGTTTATACCTAGTAAGCACATTCTCCCATCTTCTTCTTCCTTTGTTCCCTGGAAACCACTTAAACATTTTCTATAATTATATCCAATAAAAACCATTTATATTAACAGTTTATTTGGGTGGATTGTATATGTCATGCCACATTGTATTCTATAAATTCACCCATGTTGTTGCTTGAGTCAGGTTTTTTTATGTCTGAATAATATTTTGTGTACACATCACATAAGCCATTTATCTACTCGGAACATTCAAGAGGCTTCACCATATTTGTCATTGTGAATAACGCCACTATTAAGATGTATATGCAAATGTCACTCTGGGATTTACTTAATTCAGAGTTTAATTCATGAAATAATTATTGTTTCTCATGGTAATTCAATTTTTGGTTTTGTTTTGCTTTTGTTTTTGAAGAACAGTTATAACATTCTCTGCAGTGGCTACACAATTTAACATCCTCACTAATAACGGAGTCTGGAGAGTGAGGTATCATATGTGTTATATCTTATTGTAATGCTGTAGTACTTCTTGAATTGTGCATATTCAAGAACATAGTAAAATTCTTGATTTGATTTCTTAAGGAATAATGCCAAGACAGACACTGATCACTGAGAGTTCAACCTATTTCTCTAGATTTAGGACTGAAGTTCTTTATTTTTTTCTGGAGGAAATGAGGACATTAAAAAGATTTTATTAGGTTTTCTCAGATTAGTCTTCTCCTGAGACTAGACATTTACATCAGTTAACTGATTCAGTAAATGACTTTTGCCCAGAACTGCTGATATTTTCATTAGAAGGTATCTCACTTAGAGCACTGCATAGCTAATGTATACAACAGTAACACCCTAAAAAGTGTCAACTGTTGCTCTGTATAATTGTCCAAACTGAGAGATACAAAGCTAAAGACCATTCATAACAGTAATTCAGTACATGTGTCATGGTACATTTCTTATTTAAGATATTTCTATGTAAGAAACAATAAAAGTGAGATGTTTTGGGGTAGATATATGAATCACTGAAAACAGGTAAAGCACATGAAAGATCTTCATAAGGATACTGGATTTCTAACTTTCCAATAAAAGGAATTTTGAAAAACATCTTACTCATATTTAAAGTATTTTAAATAAAGGAACAGTTTGTATTTCATTTTAAATTAGTGTATATAACAGCATTCAATGCATATCTTACTTTAACAATGCAGTATTATGAGTCTGACACATGTGTGTATCTGTGTGTAGGACATGTGAGTACTGATTCACATGGTGAACATCAGAGTGTGTCAGAGCCCGGGGAGGTGGAGTTACAGCTGATTGTAAGCCACTCAGTCATCTCTCCAGCCCAAATCTGACATGCTTTAAATGTCTCTGTCATACTCGGAAAGTCCAAAAGGTGTATTTAATGACTCATTATATTTGGAACAATTACCCTAAACGATGGATGACCTTAAATATGTCCTTTAATATGTCTGTTATGGCTATTTTCTATTGTCAACTTGACTACATCTAGAATAAACTAAAATCCCCCAAAATTGAAGGCACACCTGTGAGGAATTTCTACTGAATTTGATTAGGAAGATCTACTTCTAACATGGATTTTTGAAGTAGGGAGAAACAGGTTTCATTCATATGTAACCGAGGGCACATCTGCTGGAGGCCTGTATCAGGACACTGAAGAAAAAAGCCTGCTCTTGGCATGCTTGTTGTCACCTTGCTACTAATTATGTTCTTTCACTGGTGTTAGAGCCCACTTCTTCATGCCTCCAGGGTATACTAAAGACCAGCTGACATAGTCATGCTTGTAGACTGGACAACTACAAGATTGTTCTTGTACAATATAAGACTTTTATTCTTAGCCACACATTATTGGATTATCTGTGCCACAATCTGTAAGTCATTTAATAAATTGCATTATATACACAAATATATCTATTTATATATGAAATGAATATGAATGTGTGTGTATTATTCTATAAGTTCTGTTTCTTTAGAGAACCCTAGTACAATATCACAATTCTATCATCCTTTGTTCCTATGAAAGTTCAAGTAAACCTCCCTTCTAAATATGAAGAAATAGAATCATCACAATTTTTCTTAATACAGGATGAGATTATTCAAGCTGAATATTATATATATTTTTTCTTTCAGGAAATATCAGACAGTTATGTATTTGCTCATTATCTAATTCTCTATTTCATCTAAATCCAACTTTTATTTCTAAGGATGTTAAAATATAGGGGAATATTAAAATATAGGTTACGATATATATATATATATATATATATATATATATATATATATATATATATATATATATATCACTTATACCTACCTGACAAAGCCAAAATTTATGATATTTCTTATATCTTTGAATAAGAGGAAAATCCTACATAAGCTTAAATAAAAATGTTCTCATTCTTTTCAGAGATTAAAACTATTTTCAAGTTGTCATATATATTTGTCATGGATGATTAATTCATTTGCAGGTATTCATACACATAAAAATGGAGAATTTGAAGACCTACAGTGCTCTCTGATAAATAAGATGTCTGTATTCCAGTGGTTAAGAGGAAATGATAGGAGATCAGCCACGCAGTGTACAAAGCCATTGGAAAAACATGGCTCAGTGAGGACGACTTAGTACTTTCTTTAGAGAGGACACCGTTCAAGAAACAGGGCTTACATAATAGTAATGTTCTTAGAAGCTTTTAATCAAGTTGGTGTAATTCAATTTAGAGCAAGCGGAACTGTTTGAAGTATAAAGTTATTCTTGGCCATGTTGTAGGCTAATCAAATATAAAGTAAATATGTTTCATTAATTTCAAGAGACAGAGATATCTTTCAAAGATGGACAGATTAATATTGGGTAAAGGCATTTCTTAAGTTATCTATAACTATGAAATTATGACTTTACAATCTTAGTTATGATGGAATAGCTTGTGTCTCTCCTCTTTGGTAATAAATCTACAAAAATTGGACAAAGGCAACAATATGAAAGCATTGGAATAATTTGGGGACAAAGAATTTGGCAGGGCAAAGCAATTATGAAAAGATTTTGTGGCAGAGGACCTGGAATTCTATATTTATACTATAATTTTTCCTTAGATTGCATTTTCTAACCTACGTTCTCTGCCTCGTCCCCTCCGTCTTAAACGGAGTTTACACCCTCAGCTTGCCTTAAGGTGCTTTATTAAATAGAATATAAGGGAATCACTTGTCCAAAAATGTGGAAAACCAGTTAAAAATAGAGTGCAAATTACCGCAATACCATCCTAAGTGATTTCATGTTTATTTTGACCTATGTAAGTCTGTGAAAGCATGCACGTCAGAGAGGAGAGGAAATTGAATGGAATAGTAGCAGGATAACACCCCTAAGGACAGGACCTTCCTTCAGCCAGACCAGAAGGGCCACACCTCCACTACCCCAACGTGTTTGAATTTGGAATCCATCAGTGGAACAAAACATTCATTAGGTTAGAACACTCATCGTCTCTGGAAGCATCTCCACAGAATTTTCTGTAAGTAAAAGATTTCTCTTTTTTTTTTTTTTTTTCTTTCTTTTTTTTTTTTTTTTTTTTGTTTCGTTTTTCGAGACAGGGTTTCTCTGTGTAGCCTTAGCCATCCTGGACTCACTTTGTAGACCAGGCTGGCCTCGAACTCACAGCGATCCGCCTGCCTCTGCCTCCCGAGTGCTGGGATTATAGGCGTGCGCCACCACGCCCAGCTGTAAAAGATTTCTACAAGTGAAACAGTTGGGCAGGCGGGGGGGGGGGGGGGGGGGGGGTGCGAAAGACATTTTTAAAATGGCTAAAAAGTTTTCAGCAATTAAAAAAAATATTTTCAAGGCTGGAAAAAGGCTCAGCAGTTAAGAGCACTTGCTGTTGCCGAGGACTTGGGTTCAATATGCATCACCCGCATGAGGGCTCAAACCATCCAATAATTCCGTTGCCAGGGTATCCATGGTTCTCTTCCGACATTCATAGGTATCTAGCACACAAAACAACCACATATAATACATGCAAACACACTGACATACATGAAAAAATAAAATGTTTAAACAATTCACCAACATGTTACTGTTTACAATAAAGAGCATGTCTTTCTTTCAAACTCTCTTCAGCTTTCCCAGCATCCACTTCCAAAGATTTACCCCGTATAGCAAACTCTCTTTTTCTTCTGATGAAGCAACTTGATCCCACTTTTGAAAGCATCAATCTTTTGAGGTTTAGGAGGAAAAAGCCTTCATATTGAGTGAAATGATCTTGGGTTTTGTTTATTTTATTTTATGATTGGTTTGAGGGCAATATATTGAAAAGCAAATACCCTACTGATTTAATTATCTATCATCGAGACAAATAATATTAATATTCATCAATATATACAGCAATAATAGTAAAATCATTAATCATGGGTGGCAAAGGATAGCATTAATTCATGTTTCCAACACTATTCTGTATATTTTGAGAGCACCTAATGATTAGTTTGAGAGTTGAGAATCATTTAAGTAAATGGACAAGTCAGTAAAATAATGAGTCTCAGGCACATCCTAAGAAAAGGTAATTGTTCATGGGGATAGAAAATAGAAGATACTTGAAGATATTTTAATTAAACCAATGTTTATATAAAAAAAGAACATTGTACAGGACATAAGGATGGGGAGGAAGATTTATGAGATCAGGTAAGAAGATTGGAGAAAAGTAGACAGACAGAAAGGAAAACGGAACAAAACAAGCTGTTCATCTGTATTGAACATACTTCCTTTGATTTTATGCTTCAGAAACAAAATATGACAAGGAAAAACATCATTACTACTTTCCAAATAATATCAGTTGACTACTTTTATGACCGTGCAATATGGCTCTTTTTGAGATCTTGACCCTTTATTGATTTGAACAGCAGGTTATCATATCCTATCTTTAGCAAAACAGATGTTAAAATATTGATGGATTATAACAGCTTTCCTTTTAAATATAATTTATTGTCCCTTAAAGGAAAAATGCTAGGACTATGCTTATGGAGATATAGAAATAATACCTTTAAAAATAAAATTATTTAGGGGCTGGAGAAATAGCTCTGTTGTTAAAGTCTTTTCTGGGCAGGCTTGGATATCTGTAGTTTGATCTTTAGCACCCACGGAAATAGATAGACTTGGTGGTAATCTCAGCACTGCAGAAGAAAGATCCCTTCTATTCACTGTAGTGAAGTTGTTGGATGACAAGTTCAGTTTGAGACTTTGTCTCATAAATTGAGGTAAAGTAATCAAGGTCAAGCTCTGGCTTCCACATTATATACACAAGAACATGCACATATGTGAATTCACCCCACATACAAATAGAATATAATTTTTTAGGTTTTGAAATCAATCATGCAATGTCTTTGTAAAAAATCATCTGAACAGATTTTCAAGCTAGAATGTGACACAGATATTTTATAAATAATTTATAATTTTAAGGAAAAGGTATGAAAAGGTGTGTGCTTATAATGAATGAAATGAATAATTTCAGATGTTGTGTTAATTTGTTTCACAAGCAGATGAGCTAACAATATGTCACACATGCTACTGAACTGAGTACCATTGAATTATATCCCAGTGAATAAATTAATTCTGGGTATAGGATAAATAAAGAACAAAAGTATTGAAAAATAGCATAACTGACTGTACACAGAGGAGACCAATCATACTTTATTTAGTTTTCTATTTCTGTTGTTTTTCATTTTGTTTTATATACAATTTGTAACTGGGATGCTGAGGAGGTGTGTGTGTGTGTGTATGTGTGTGTGTGTGTGTGTGTGTGTGTGTGTGTATAAATGTGTGTGCTTGTGTGTATCATTTGTAAAAACAAAAATATAATGTAGTACATTTTCTATGTGCATACTGAAAACTAGATATGATGAAACTACCTTTAACAGACTTTCATCAATAGCATCAACTTAATCAACTTATTCTGTTCAGCAGTCATTGACAACTCTAATAATAATCCCCAAATAATAAGATGTTAGAACTTTTTTTATTGTAGGAAACACCACAACTGAAATTTGAAATCAGGAAGCAAATAGCTGAAAATCAAGAGAGAACTAATATAATCAAACTTAGTCTGGAATTAAAAGTGTATTACGACAGAACATGATATCAGATTAAGGCAGAACTGATCAAAGCCTGACGAAGGATGCTACTTCCAAGGTAAGAAGTAAATTGTTTTCAATTAGTAGAGGAAGGAGGGCTTACAGAAATTAAACCAATCTGGATTTTGTTACATGTTTGTAATGACAATTCTTAGGAGTTAAAGGTAGGAATACGGCCTCATGTTTGAGACAAATGGAGTGAATTGAGACAGTCGCAGGCCAGCTAGACCTACAAAGTGAAATTCTATCTCAAAGTCAAATCAAATAAAACAGAAAAACAAAGAAACTGACATTGAAATTTAATACTTTTTAGACAATTGGCCTTAAAGTGGATAGAGAAGGCCTTGACCTTTCTCAGATTATTTGGTTTCATCCTGTCCAGGTCAATTCTAATTGCTGTGAAGATAGATATCAAATCTGACCAAATATAGTTACAAGAAGACATATGAATTCTGCAACACTGTTTGTCTCCCCTAATCATGGGCCAATGCATTTGAAGCTGGAGTTAGGTCTAATTCTTACTGATGCATCTTCATGCTTCCTGTAAGCTCGGTGTGCTGGACTCATTGTGCCTGGATTAAGACATTCAACTCTTTCTGTTCCTGAATCAGATGTAACTTCTCTAATTTAATTGATAGTTTCAGAAATGAAACCCATAGGACTCTAATAAGCAACAACCCAAGAATCTCAGGCCACAGTTCTATCGATCACTTGTGATGAGTTCTCAGGACAACTGAGTACAAGGAATGATAACCCTGATGACATTTAAAGTGTTTTTGCTTCAGTTGCACAAGGGTCAGGACCTTCCTGATACCATTTTGTTAAAAAAGAAAGAAAGAAAGCTAATATCAAAAATGAATGCAAGCATCAATGTAAGTACAACTGAAAATGCCCTCCTGGATGCTACAGATCAGAGTGTTATCAGCCTGTGTTGATACATCATGATAAAGGAAGGGCTCATGGATGGAACATTTACTTTCCAGCAGAAATCCTGACCTATACAAAGTCTAATGAAAATTTAAAATACTAAACTGTTGAGACATCTTAATCAAATTTACCAATTTCAAGAGATACATGAGGCTTTTAAGTAAGTTTGTGATAACTGTGGAAGATATATATTTGAAAATAATGCTTTCAGTCTTATGTACTTTAGTTCTGACTTAGATTTACAGAGGTGTATAGATAGTTCATATTTATGTATTGTATATAATTATTCTATTGAACATTGATGAGACATTTCATTGTGTAAAAATAAAAGCTGTATACAGGAAAAATACACAGAAATATGCACACTCAATTTTCATAGTATCTCTAAAAATATTAATTATCTAGGTAATTTTCTGAGTGTATCCTTGATTTAATGTCACAGATGTGCTTAGAAGAAATATTACTCACTTATTTTCAGATTCAAGCTATAGTAACTCAGGGATAACAAAGGATGATGTTAGCTAAGAATTTGAAAACAATATGAGACTGGAGGTTGGTAGATAGACCCTAAACAAATCTTAAATGGTGGGGCTTTTACACAGTCTGGAAAGCAATTATTATTTTCAATGTGTACATTTAAAAATGCAAGAAAAAATAAGATCCATATTTCACAACCAAATTTAAATCAAGGGTAATAGAAAGGAATTTATAAAGTACAAAGTACTTTAAATATGCTAAAATATACACTTTGATAACTAGTAAGAGTAAAATATCCCAAGTCTTAGATGAGAAGATACAGATAGTTTATGTCCTCTATGAGAGGGAACGTCAGTTTTCTTTAAGCGTGTGGCTTCTGGTAAGTTGACCTTGCTCTAATTGACAGCCCCACAGAGGTAAATTAGATGTGATAAAGAACTTAATATTTGTTTCATGTAGTGGTTGACTTTTTTTTTACTCAATTGAGATTGTTTTGTGTAGGTACAAATTTAGATTTTTGAAAATCTAAATTTCTACTTTCCTTGTATTTTAAAGAATTATTTGAGTTGTTTTGATGGCAATGCTGTAATTTATTCCCAGCCTTTCAATGTTGTCATTTGAGGGATAACAAATTTGGTACTGGATAAGCATTTGACATGTTCTTTCCTGGGGAAGACCATCTCTCTGGTTTTTTTCTGTCCTTAGTTATTTGCATCTGTCAATTGTTCATGGCTATTGAGGTTTTCTCTTCCACATTATTATATCTCTAGTGCTGTCTTCCTTGTGCAAGGTCATGTTTAGGCAGTCATGTTAGTGAGATTTCTTGGGTAACATCTCTGGCTTTTATATGAATCATAATCTCATACGTACAAGTAACATTTTACTGACTGAGCAGGTTGTATTAATATAGGTAGAAGTTTGGGTGAATGTGAGCAAAGACATAGAGACAGAGAAACAGAATGTAGGAATACAGGCCGTAAACTTCAAACCCCTACCCAGATCTAGCCAATGGACAGGACATTCTCCACAGTTGAGTGGAGAGTGGGATATGACTTTCACACGTACTCTGGTGCCTCATATTTGACCATGTCCCCTGGACGGGGAGACCTGGTGGCACTCAGAGGAAGGATAGCGGGTTACCAAGAAGAGACTTGATACCCTATGAGCATATACAGGGGGAGGAAATACCTCTCAGGAACACTCATAGGGGAGGGGAATAAGGGGAAAATGGGAGGGAGGGTAGAATGGGAGCATTCAAGGGATGGGATAACCATTGAGATGTAACAAAAATAAATTAAAAAAAAAAAAGCCATGAATTTGAAAGTGAGTACGGGGAAATGGTGGAATGATGTAATCATATTATAATTTCAATTATTTTCAAAAGTCTTATTTTGAAGGTTATTTATTGTATACATAGTTATAAATGGATAGCTCTTTTCAATTTTTAAAAATTTAGATAAAGCTGTTACACATCCTTTCACATTACTTACTATGGAAAATCTGATGCCATACTGTGCATCTTACAAGTTTTTATCACTGGTTTGGATCAATTTGGCAGCAATTAACTTTTTTCAAGTATTTGTGATTCATTAAATCAGTTCTGCTCCTTTATTGTAAACAATATTTCTACAAAATTAGGAAAATATTATAACCATGATTTTTCCAGATATAGTTTTATGTACCCAGCTGTGTTTATAGATTGCAATTAAAAACATTTTTGGTAATTTAAAGCCTTTCTATGCACAGTGGAATACTACAAAAAATTATAAAATTTTTTTTTATTTTTAGATTTATTCTTATTTAACATTCAGTGTGCTCAGATATAAATGATATTTAAAAAATCAAAACAGAAAAGTTAAAAAAAAATCAAAATTTTGTGATTGGTAAGGAGTTGGAGGAACAGAAAGAATGTAGTCAAAATACATTGTAAACAACATACATTTAAAAACCTCTAATCATCAACATATTTATTATATGTACAGGCTGAGAAATTATTAAGCTAAGTTAGTTAACCTTTCTATCACATATGATACTTGTATTAAGTCAGCTCATTTTATTCTTTTCTGTGGGAACAATCCAAGAACCTTCATCAAATATGAGCTCGCCATGAACTTGTCGTGTTATAGAATTGTATATCTATATCTATCTATAAAGATCCTCTATATGAGCCAGACTAGGAAGTCTCTGAGGCTGAGTCTTGTAGATATGACACCGCAACAATGTCTATGAGATCTCACCAACATGGATATTTAAGCAATACCTTAACAATAGCCACAGGGGTTGATACCGCGATATAGATGAAGGTTCTCTCAAGGGTCTCAGCCTTAGATGACTAGGTAGAGCCAACTGATTTGACTGCTGACGGTCTTCTATGATAATGACCTTGCTGCCTGGTTACCCAATATGAGCATAAAAATGTGAAAACAAAAAAAAAATGGAGTCATCAGGTTGTATTTATATATGTACTCTGATATATGTACATATGCTTGTATGTGTAACAATGATAATTAAATAAAAAGAGACCATGAATTTCCTAGGATGCAGAATGGTAGGGAATGAGAAAGATTTTAGGGAATAGATGGATGAGGAAACTGATGTAAGTATATTTTAATTTTAAATATAATTAATTTAAGATAATTTGATACTTTAATTTTTTAATAATTTTAATGAAAATTAAAAATTCCCAACTAATATTTTTTACTTCTGGAATTTTCTCAATATATTGTTTATATGAATGTATTTGCATTTAGATTTTTATTGCAATGTCATATTAAAAATAAGCTGATACACTTCCTTCAATCTTTCAAAAGTTGTAGATTTAATTATAGTCACAATAAATTGGTTTTGATTTTATCTCTTCATCACTGGGAGCCATGCAATCAGCCCTCTATATTATTCTAAATCAGAAATCCTTCTCATTAATTGATTAAACTGGAGCCTATTAAAATAATCTATGATTTAATTTTACATGTTAATGTAAATTAAAAAAAAATCTTTATACTCAGGAAGAAATGCTCTGTAGTGCGAATAAAATCTATATGTTGTCTCTGTTGGTCTCTTTGAGGAGCTCCTGCCCCCTAGGGTCCTTCTATCCCCCAACTCTTCCATGAGGGTCCCTGTGCTTTGCCCGAAGTTTGTGAGTCTCAGAATCTGCTTCAACTCCTCTGCTGGCCAGAGTCTTTGGGAGGACATCTACGGTAGACTCCAGTTTTGTTCCCTCTTTTCAACCGCTTCTATTGTCTATTCTATTTGCCTTTCTGAATATGAATTAAGCATCTTCCTTAGCATCCTCCTTGTTATTTAGCTTCTTTAGGTCTGTTGATTGTACTATGGCTATGCTGTATTATGTTTTTAGGCTCATAACTGAATATATACTATGCATGTCTTTCTGGATCTGGGTTTCCTCACTCAGGATGATCTTTTCTAGTTCTATCCATCTGCCTGCAAATTTCAAGTTTTTCTTGTTTTCAATAGCTTAGTAGCATTCCATTGTTTATATGTACCACAATTTCTTCATCTCTTCTTCAATTGATTATTTCCTTGTGATAATATGTGAGCATCTCTTGCAGAAGAACGTAGAATGTTCTAAGACGTCAAGGCTAAAAGGCTGTATCCAATGTAGAGCTGCTGCAGGCTTGCATATCTCTGAATTCACAGACAGTAGTAGTATAGGTTAAACTTACTTTTCTGTAAATATGTGATGTCAGCATTATATTATAATTCCAAATGTTACTTTTTACGTATCAAAACATATCATGAATTCTTCATGCAGTTTTTAAAACTTACTAGCTCATATTGATATGTTTTCCCAATCTTTAAAATTGAGGGACATATTTAATTTTAGGATTCTACATATCTGATCATCAAAATGTTAGTAGTAAATTAGTCAGTCTTAATCAAGGAAAACAATGACACTAAGGATGCTTAAACATTGACTATACATTTGTGACTCTAAAACAAAACAAATTTATTGCAACTATTACAATTTGAAATATGTCCATTTTCAAAATAAAAAGTGACAGACTTATTCTCAAGTACAATAACCAAATATATTACAATATTTTCTCATCGCTTAAAATTCATAAAAAAACATGAATGAAGTTTCATTTTTCCTTCATTGGAAAGATAAAGCACAAAGCACATAATAAAAAGGGCTTACTAAGTATAACATTGAATATTTCTGATTAATGCATAATATTTTAATTCATTACTATTTTCATATAAAACATTTATAACATAATCATCTGAAACTGAATGCAAATAATTTAAACTAAATATACAAAGAATATATGTTGTAAATTAGGGGAAATGTTAATGATTTAACATTAGAAGTATCTTTTAAGAACACACTGTTGGAATATAATGAACAATGGCTACAAGTAGAGAAAAACTGAGGCAATGAATTTGCTTGTAGTATTTTTTGCTTCTAATGAATATGATTTCTATCAAGCACACCCATAACTGCGGTTGGCATGTTAAAGAGACAAACTTATATTTTTCATTTAATTCCTCTTCCAACTCAGAAACACTTCTATAATTGTTGTTTCTGATCTCTTGAGATTAACGTTTATTGAATCTATATTCAAGAAAGTCCTGTATGTTGAATTTATTGCAATATTTATGACTATATATTCCTTAATCTATATTATATAAAGATATTTATTTCCTGATACCATTTCTACCAGTATAAGCTAAAATTCCAAATATAAAAGTACAATTCATTTATTTCTCTTGTATTATCCATTGAACTACTTGATCTGTAATATAGTATCACAATTAACTGTGATATTATTTGTCTTATTAGTTTATTAAATTTCCATTATTGTACTGTTCTTTATAATATCTCTGTGATTACCGTTCTGTACTGTTAAACTTATTGATTTAGAAAAAAAAACTAGATTAATACTAAACTTTTACGTATAGTTTGGAAGTGTTTCTAGAGAGAGTTGGTATGCTGTAGTGCAATTGAGATGGTTAAGAACAACCAGGAATCTGGGTGCAGAAATGGAGAAAAAACAAAGTCGGCTAGCAGACTTGTCCTTCTTTCTCTGATCTTGGTTCAGACAATGTTCACTGAGTGGGCCAGAATATCCCATTTCCACAATATTATTTCTACCTTTCCATAGATCCATATACAACTGACCTCAAACTTAAACCTCTGAAATGATGATACAGCACATTTCCTTTTAACTTATTTTATGTTATTTGTCACAAGGACTAAAAGCATGCCTAATGCAAAATAAAGGTCGACATACTGGTACATCTTATTATTCCAACTCTCAGGCAGCTGAAAAAGCAACATTGCTATGAATATGCCCTGACTGCATAGCAAGAGCTTGTCTCTGAAAATAAAGAGCAACAACAAAAAAAAAATGCTAAAACAAAATCTTAAAATTCCTTGAATTTTCAGTACAGTTAATTATTCACTTTCCTATAAAGATTAAAATGCAATTATCAAATAAAATATCACGAATAAATGTTTTTACATTATTTTGCTATACAATCAAAGACATTTATTTTGTCTCAGTTCCTATGGTGGAAATTCTTATTTTATTTTATTTTATTTTTTATTAATTTATTCTTGTTACATCTCAATGATTATCCCATCCATTGTATCCTCCCATTCTTCCCTCCCTCCCATTTTCCCTTTACTCCCCTCCCCTATGACTGTGCCTGAGGGGGACCTCCTCCCCCTTTATATGCTCATAGGGTATCAAGTCTCTTCTCGGTAGCCTGCTATCCTTCCTCTGAGTGCCACCAGGTCTCCCGCTCCAGGGGATATGGTCAAATATGAGGCACCAGAATATGTGTGAAAGTCAGACCCCACTCTCCACTCAACTGTGGAGAATGTCCTGTCCATTGGCATATATGGTGGAAATTCTTTAGCTTACTTGAGCCCATTGTGTCTCTCGATCCCTTTCAGAGGGATGGTGACCACTAAATGATAATAGCTCATTGTTGTCTGTGGCATTCCTCAATGACAAGCATTTGAGAGTACCTCCTCATGATAACAAGAATATTCTAGTATGATTACATTTTATTCCAAAATTGGGTAGATCTCCAGGAAAGGTCTTATCCAGTCAGTGAAAAATTGATTGATTGCCGTTTCTGTAAGTAGTAGACAGGTAATTACTGCTCTTCTTGTTTTAAAGTTCAACTCCAAAGCTTGCCTGCTCAATGTCAGCTGATTTAGGTTAAAATGATTATTAGGAAAATGGGTCAAGAATCAATGGAAAAACTGGCTAAGTTCTTTGAAGTTGACATGCTAGGAAAGGAAAACTTTTATAAACAGTATCATCTGCGAGTTCTGAATTTAAATTGTGTGTTCGCATCTACTTGAGTGTGATATCTTACATGGCACCAGGCATAAGCTTTGACTTTTAATGACATAGAGGATTGCTTAGTAAAGTCTTAATACGGAGAAAATAATGTTAATATTGGGATATCTTAAGTTTAATGTATGCAACAATATATCTGTTACTCAATTGCTCTTAAATATTGTACAAAGTAATTGTGTGTATTCAATAATTACTGTCATACAATAAAGACTTAAATCTGTTTGTTTTCCTTACATTTTACTGGAAAGTAGAGTTCAAGCATAATTATACCTTTGCTTAAAACATATTGGATTGAAAAAAATGTACATTGTTTATGTAATTGTTAAAGTAGATGCAAACCCAAGTATTCGTGTGCCTTTTGTTTAGGAAAAATCTTTGTTAATGTCTTTAAATAAACACAATGTTTCTAACATATTTTAAAGTTGACAATAAACACTCAGAATATTTAAATGATATGATTTCAGTGTACTACATTTTCAAACACCTGTTGTAACTGGAAAAGCAGGGGGTTTGGAACCCAATGAAATTTGAATGAAGGAGGTTGTATAGTTATGCATGGATTCTGTTTTCTCTTTTCTCACTTCCACTTCTTGATAACTCAGTATCAAATTCGGGATAGCAGGCTTGGCAACAAATGCATTTCCTTGCTGAGCTATCAAGAAACTTGTGTCATTTTTTTTCCGTGTGTGAAATTGTGTTTCTATAATTGAGACCAATCTGCCTTTACTTTGACAACTCATCTAACTTAATGAGTCTCCTTTGACTTTTGTCTAAGTTTACATCATAATAATACCATTTGTTTTACAAAGTTAGAGTGAAATTAAATATTAAATAAGAAAACACTTTATAAGTCACAAATTGGATGTTGGTATATAACACCTGCACCTGTGAAAATTTTTGCCTGAATAGGTTGCATTTACCAACTGATCAAAACAATGCAAGGTTTTATGCACAGACCTTTAAAATTAGCTCTTTTTTTTTTTAAGGGCAAAACTATGCATCTCCCTAGGCTCTTGCAAGTAGGTGAGCCACAGTGTGCCAGGGACCAAATTATTAATTTCAAAGAGCATCTTTTTTTTTTTTTTTTTGCAGCATTTCTCTGTGTAGACTTGGCTGTCCTGGACTTGCTTTGCAGACCAGGCTGGCCTCATACTCACAGAGATCTGACTGCCTCTGCCTCCCAGAGTTCGAAGAATGCACCACCACATCTCGCTGCATCTATATTTTAAAAGGAAATAAACAGTCTAACCTTTCATAAAACAACAAAGCAAAACTCAGCCTGTCAAATGCTGAGGTTTCAAGCATGTCATCTCTATTCACTTCTCTTTAAACCTGGTATTACAGATCAAAGGCAAATTAACCCTGTGCCAAATCATGGTCACATAGGTGTTGTTCAATAAGTCTCCTTAGTGGGAATATTCTAGAAATATCTTAAAGTGATACATGCTCTAGCTTTGTCGTTCTTATTTTATCAGTGTTGCCGCTAATCCAATGTCACATTTGTAAAGCTTTTCATTTATGACAGAATCTCTGTTTGACCAAGAACTATCTAAAAGGGCTTTAAAACACTTGCTAATTTTAAAATAACCTAATATCAAATTTCTTCTTTCGTGTCTTGATTTTACAACTTTAAAATTCTTAACATGGTCATGAAACTTAAAGAACATAAGAGGAGAAAAAGATGAGTACATTTCTAGGTATGAGAAGGGTCTGATACACAAGTGTGAGGACCTGGGCTAAGGTCCCAGCACCCGTGTAAAAAGCCAAGCATGCCGTTGAGGCTGTACCCCAATAAGAAGGGGAAAAACAAGGACTCACTGGCCCATTGGTCAACACAGAAAGTGAGCTCCATGTTCAGTCAGAAACACTGTGTCAAATATAAAGTGGAAAGTAGTAAAGAAAGGTGTCTGCCACTATCCTTATGTCTCCACACATAAAACATATCTGCACATTTATTAAAGAGAAAAGACCATTACAATTTCAGAGCATTACAAGGCATATTAATACACAGCCAGGAAAAAAAGAAAAATCAACTAACAAATAAGCAGAGGTGTAACTGCGAGATGTTTTCTGTGTGATAGCTTTTGTTTCCAAGCAATAGTTTAGCCCATTTAGTCTCTTCTAAGGGAATTTGTAGTACATTAGCTTTGATCCTTAATAAATAGTACACTCACTAAAGAACAAACTCTATTAAATAACTTTGTGTTCTTATTTTAATGCAGAAAAAATGTAGTCTGGTAAGTAAGACATATTAATTAGAAAACATTTTTTTTTTTTAGAAAAGACAGAAGAATTAAGAAATAATAAAGTGAAGCAAATTTACTCATTTCTGATAACTCAGAAAAGTAGTTTAGGTCAGAATTAAGCAGGATGATCTATCTACCTCTCTGGCTCTCTCCTGTATCTTGTCTACCACTTCCTTTTGCTTAAGAAATGTCCTCCTGTCATTAGACACATAGAGAACCTATCAGTCTCCATAACAGAAGAAGAAAGCCACATAGCACAAGCACTTTACCATCACCTGCAAAGACAGTTACTACTGCTTGATGAAAATAAATCTTGAGAACAACAGAAGTCCTCACTAATGACAGTGTCAACCATCTTTAGATAGGTAAGTTTAGGACACAATATGTCCACTCAAGAATGATAGATGATAGATAAACTTACTTCTATAATTTCTCAATGTATGAAAAATCTTAGTTCCTGGAGCATAACACATGTTTGAAGAGCAACACCCTACATGCTCATATGTAAGAAGTCTTGAATTTTTATATTACAGACAGATAACTGAATGACTGTGCTGATGTTCATCTTTGTAAACTTTCAATTATCAATGTTAGTTATCATAGTGGAATGCCTTCTCTAGAACCTCTCCTTCTTGTTTTACTTTTAAAACAATTTCTTTACAAATATTTCTCTGAGAATTTCAAGGGCAACTGAAAACTACTCCAAGCTATTTTGTTCTGCATTATGGAACTCAGATAAATGCCAGGAATTATGAAAGCTTTGAAATGTGGAAATGTATGTGGGACTCACTTACAGCTATGTTTCTCTGCTTGTGTTTATTAAATGCACACCAATCAAACAGACAATAGATGTGTAATTTGGAGCATGGTAGAGCTTGCCTTATGAAAATACAACAAAGAT
This sequence comes from Acomys russatus, assembly GCF_903995435.1. NCBI lineage: Eukaryota > Metazoa > Chordata > Mammalia > Rodentia > Muridae > Acomys > Acomys russatus. The sequence continues at coordinate 61,793,753 of NC_067138.1, forward strand.
AATAAGAAGTGTTGCAGTTAAGGTTTTAATAATTTTGTTTTTATCATCAGACCATGTTTCACAGATTGCATTTGGAGTATCCTCCTAAAAGGCTCATGGTTTGAGTCCTATTACCTCAGTGCAATTTTTATATTTGGAGTTTAGAGGGCCTGATGACCCTGACATAATCAATGGGTTGTTTATGGATTCGTTGGTGTCATTGGTAGGGAGATGCTAGACACTGGGAGTTTGGACCTAGCTAGAGAAGTTAGGAGTTAGAATAAGATCGTTGGTAGGATGAATTTGAGGCATTACCTCACCACTGGCCTATTCCCTATTCTTGCAGCAACAAGGCACATGTCATTCACTGTCACATGATCCTGCTACTATCTTACCTCACTATGTGGCCATTTCTGAGGAGCCAGCTGACCATTCGACCTCAGAATTCATAACACAAAGTAAATCCCTCCTCCTTTAAAATATGCTCATGTCAAGTATTTATGTCAAGATGGTGAACAGTTATGAGCAATTTTAGATTAAAATATATAATCCCATGTTTATAGCATGTATTTTATGGTGTCTTAGTTAGAAATAAAACATAAATAAGAAAGATAGATTGACACTCACTTCCACAAGTCAAGATCCCAACCACACTGCTAAATAGTAACTGCTACCAATAACTTAGAAAATAAGATCCTTTATGATATTTAAAATCATGGTGGATTGACAAGATATTCACCGTAGTCTTGGAAAGTTGAGTACTTAGTCGCCAGTTTCGGTCATTTATTTGATAGTTTAGGAAGTATGGCTGTTCTAAAAGAAGTGTGTCACTGTGGGTGGTCTTTGAGAGTTTAAAGGGTTGATCCATTGCTGGCTCTTTCTGTGTGTTTCACATTTCATATGTAAGCTCTCATTTTAAGCTCAAGCTTCCAGAAGTAGAACAGTTCATGATGGCCTAGATCTTGACCATCATGAACTCTTACACCTCCAGCACCATAAGGCCAGTTAAATTCTGTGTTGTATCACAGCAATAGAAAAGTAACTAATGCTAAAATATATAACCACCTAAATTAATCTGTATTTTCTTAATATGTTATAAATATACATTTATAAAATAGAATTCATATGTTTATATAATACATAATAGCATGTACATTTTATACATTCATTGACTTGTTATTCAATTTGTATTTGAAAACCATTTGTTTAGACCAAGTCATTGAATAAAAATGTTATAATTAATACATTTTAAAGTTACTAGGTCTGATATAGTCTCCAGGTAGCACCTAGATTGATGCATTGTCCTGATACTACTAAAGCAAATCATCTCCAAACAGTTGAGCTATTTTGAAAGAAATAAACTTAATTTTAGACTGCTTAAGGCATGAGGACAATGTTGACCTCTTATCAGTATAATTTTAAACAACATATTTAAGTGAAAAAATAGGACATGTATTTTTGTAAACCCTTAACAATTCAGCTCCCAATTCCCAAACTCAATTCATTTTTAATTTCACAGGTTATAAACTCCAGAAAAGTATTAACAGCTGACATTTTATTAAAATTATAAAACAAGAAATTTTTATCTTCCAATTTCCATTTTCTCTTTTTTTATGGATTTCAAGAACAAGTATTATGATGCCTTTGTACTTAGTCATAATTACTTATTATAAATTAGCAAACACCCTCCCTTGTCTTTGGCAATACTTGTTTCCTCAATTGCATTTCATGAAGATCCAACTTTTACATATTGGCAACCAGAGTGGTCAGTTTTTATTCTACAGGCACAGCTATATTTCCTACAATTTATAACTATAAAAGTGTTGTGTAAATAATACCAAGTGTCATATTGCTCTGCAGGAACATTCCAATATTCACACACATTGAAGGACAGAGAGATTGATCAGTGACCAAAGGTTTGTGTCTGACAACTTGAGGTAGATCCTGGAATCCACCAGGCAGAAGAAGAGAATGAACTCCCACAGCACATTCTCTTGTGTGCATTTGCAGGTTGCAGTATATGCATGTGTGCACACACATACACACACACACACTAAATAAATAGATAGGTGATAGATAGATAGATAGATAGATAGATAGATAGATAGATAGATATAAATAGATAGATGAAAGAAATGACAGAAAGTTTGAAAGGTATTGAAACAGGCACATAAATTATACTTAATATAATATAATATAATACATAAGGAATTTTATCAACTCCTTCCATCTGGGTTTTTTTTTTTCTAATGCACACATCAGAATTATTGAGTTATTTTCAGACATCGAAACTGATTACATTTAACAAGGTTAGTCATTAGAAATTAAGCCCAAGACTAGGGTATAATGTGTTTTCATTGAATTATCCAAACCATCTTTATTTTTATATTTTAGTACTTCTATAAGAAACATTTAAATATTACAATTAAAAAACAATTAGAAATTAACCTCTAATGCCAGCACTCGGGAGGCAAAGGCAGGAGATCTCAGTCCTGGTCTACAAAGCAAGTCTGAGACAGCCAAGGGTATACAAAGAAACCCTGTCTCGAAAATCAAAACATAACAAAATTTAGTCATATTTTAGATGCTTAACAACTTACGCACCACTTGTGAATTCTTTGCTACAAGCAGATTCATGGACCAGAGGAAGTAAAACTACGGCGCATTACAGCCCAGGGTGGGTTACATAACAAAAATCCTGTCCCACAGATTCCCTCTACATCCCCAGAAGTGGTTGGATCATAATTCTAAAGCATTTTAGAGATGTGTACATTTTGCTGACATATTTTGAGACATTTTTATAAATGTAGCAGTGGGTGACTTGTAAAAATCACCTTCCATACTCCTCCTAGTTTGCAATTGTAGATAATGTATGGAAAAGTTGTACTTGATGGCAATATAACCAAGAAGATATAATTACTTTATAAAGACAACTTTAGCTAAATATACTGTTAGATGCGCTAAGAAGCTACAGAATAAAAATAAAGATCATAAGTGTAGGAATATAAGTGATCATGTTCACTTCATATATCATAGTACATTTTTAAACCCCATAGGTATACAAAAGATTCAGCCAACTGGAGTATAATGAGATACAATAAGAAAATCAACAATAAACTTATATACCAAAAAATATTGAATTAAAATCATGGTGGAAACACACTAATCCTTAATAGTCCAAACTGGGAGTCATATAAATGTACAGAAAAATTAAATATTATGTCTACTTGAATATCTAAAATATTAATGAATATAAATGATTACAATGCATAGAAGAGAGTGCATTTCAAAATACTAAAGGTACAATAATAGCTAAGTCATTTTTAAGTGAAATAAAGACCTGATGTAGATTTAAGCATCATGAAATTGTATATATATTAGAATTCAATATATTCTTTGATAATATATTTATTTGTATTTTCTATGTATGCATGATTTTCCATCATGTATGCCTGTGTCTTACTATATCTGTGCAGTGACTTCAGATGATGGATGAAGGTGAAAGTTTCCCCTGAGTCTGGAGTTAGACTTGCTATCTGTCATGTGAGTACTGGGAATCAAACCCAGGACCACTGGAAGAACAATCAGTGTCCTTAAACTCTGAGCTATCTCTACACCTCTCAGTGAATTGTATTTTATGGATTTTAAAATACTTTATCTTTCAAGTGTTAATAAGTCTAAAATAAGTCTGAATTGCACAAATTAAGGTTATATACTTTCAGGGATTTTTTTTTTTTTTAGTTTTATGTAATATGAATAATTGAATTAAATATAATAATGTTTATTAAAGTAAGACATCTAAAAACAGTCAAAACATGAGTAAAATATTTTCCAAAGAACAACCTTGTTATTGGAAAATGGGAATAATATAATTTTTTATGAAAAAGTAGAAAACTCACAGTTGAAGGAGGAAATGAATCTTCAGTGTGAAAACACACAGATTGTGCTTTAAAAAATCTGGAACAAATACAAACCTTAAGCCCTCTAAATAGAGTGTTATAAGAGAAGTGGGAACACAGTTCCCATAGATTGCAATTATGGGAACAATTTATTCTAAGGGCTTGAAAATAAAACTTGATTTAGTGTACATTATAAATGCACCAAATTAAACAGTTAATTTTTATTGAAATAAGGCAGAAGTAAAAATGGAAATGTAAATATTTTAAGTAATAATGATAGTAAATTATCTACTAATAAATGAGAGGGAAAGTACATCTTTGTTTATATAGACTTCTGTGTGTGTAGGTGTGCGTTACCATGTGTGTTCGTGTGGAAGACTGGGTAGGGTGTGAGTATAGGCTTCTTTTACTTCCCAATTCATTTCTGAGAAAGATTCTCTCACTGAATCTGACCCTTGTTTTGTTGTTGTTGTTGTTGTTTGTTTGTTTGTTTTTCTTTTTCTTTTTCTTTCTTTTTTTTTTTTTTTTTTTGTGCCAGGCTAGCTGGCAAGTGAGCTATGGGGACTACCTGTCTGCTTTCTCCATGCAGAAATAACGGCATAATGGCATGGTGTCATTTCTAGCTTTGACGTGAGTTCTGATACCTGAACTCAGGTATTCTGTTTGCACAGCTGGTAGTCTTGCCTCATGAGTTATCTCTTTAGCCCCATGAATGATCAACTATTATTAAATTTTCAAATATAAAAAAGATTGTACAAAACATACTTTCATACTTAAGAAAATATTACTTAAACTTACATGGTTGAGTCAAATTGCTTAGCTAGGACCTGATCCATATTGTGAATGTTTTTCCAAGTTAAACAGTTCCCTTAGAGGCAACTATTCATTCACTCATTCTTATCCCATATGTGGGAAAAAAGCCTCATCATTCACAAATTCCTTATTTGTAAACTTGACACTTTGTGAAAATTTATTTCTGAATCAAATTCTATGATGCTATGCTAAATCATAAACATGCAAAGAATGTCAAAAGCAGTTGCCATCTCACACCAAACAAAGTAATGCACTGCCTTCTTGTTTCTCCCTCTTGTCACACTCTATTTAGTGTTGCAGTTTCACATCAATCACAACTGTAAAGGGCTCTTTCCTTTTTTATAGTGACCCAAGAATAGCACCCCTTGAAGTGATGTTTCAGGTTGTGAGACAAATGACTGTTGGTATGATCCATATAGAAACTATGAGAGTATGTGGTAAGTTTTATTCTACTGTGAGGTACTGTTGCCATTTTTAATTGATCAGCGATATCCATGTTTATAAAATGTGCTTAATAATATGGAACTTACATAACATGTATTTTACTGATTAGTTGATAAATGTGGTAATCACAAGGTATTATCCGTATTAGCTACAATTCAGTCTTAAAAAAGTCTTCATAAGGATTTTGTAGTACACAATTTTATTGAATAACGTCACCACAAATTTACAGATGGCTTTGATAAGACTCTACTATTGCCCTTACAATTTCAAATATATGTAGTTTACACTAACTTATTTTGCTTCATATTATAATTAGAAAAAATTTTGATTAGTGAAAAAACTCATCATTCATAAAGTTTTGAAGAATAATTCATGTAGATAACATATACAGAATTAGGTCCATTAGGTTACACATCTTACTCTAAATAAGGAGTTTTGGTTAGATGCTTTTTATAAGTTCAAAACAATATTGGTATGCAAATGTTTATACATCTGATAAGTTTTTCACGATGTTTAGTGAAAAATAGAGTCAAGTATTTTGCCACAAAGTAGCTGTTATCTGGTCCCTGTGTTCTTTCTCCTTCTATCCCATTTAGACCTTCACAAGGAAAGATTATCTTCCCACTCATCCTCCTGGAAGCATTGCCTATAACTGCCTGGCACTCTAGGATTCTTAATATCAGGAGACACTGTTTTGCTCAGTATGAACAGCCTCTGAGGTACCCATAAATGCTTTTACAATGTATACAAGGGAGAATTCTCTGTGTGTGACTTTGAATTTCACAATTTGGGGCCAGGAAGATGACTTGGGGGTCAAATTGCTTTCTGTCAAGCCTGACAAGCAGAGTTTCATATTCAGAACCCAAACGGTAGAAGGAGAAAACTCCCTCAATTGCCCTCTTATGTGCACATTCACACACTGAGTAACAAATGTGGGGTTTGTGGAGTATTTGTTTGCTTACTTTGCTTTGTTTTCTTTTGTGTTTTTGTTTTTTAAGTATAGAATTACAGAGTCTTAAATCTACCCTGTTCCACCAGGATTTTAAGCTTTAACATGACATCCAGCTCATTAATCAATACATTTATTTGTTACTTTAAAATTGTTTTCAAGAGCCAATAATATTGTATTTCCAATGTTATTTTCTTTTGTAGGTCTGTTACTATACTAATGTAGCAATTTCATTGATACACAATATCTGATCCTGAGAGTAACACCATTATAGATTCTTGGAGTCAGGTAGAAACAGGTCTTGATAACACATTACTGAGTTAGAAGATGCATTCTGATAGGACCCATCATGTGAATTATCTGCAGATTAAGTTTTGAGAATCAGTGACACATCTGATTCTTCAATTTTCTTTCAAGCTGTACAAACTGAAAGACAAGGTTTATTTCACAGGACCTAAATGAACTACATAAATTATGAGGTTTAATATTTGACAATTATGTAAATCTGTCATGTTACATGAAATAGAATTCACTAGTATGCTGACAATGAATGGATGCAATGATATTTTTTCATCAAATTTTCATATTTAAAAACAATCATGTGGACAATACTTTTTGTCAGTAACTGCAAATGACTACTAAGCACAGTTGTTAAATAACATTGCTTTTGAGGCAGAATACTTTATATACCATGAAACTATGAATTAGCTCTAATATGGAATAAAGCTTTTTTTTTCCTTTACTACTAGTTTGTCATTGAATAATTTAAGTAAGCGGGATGAACCCCAGTTTCATTGTCTAAAAATTGATAATGATGCTTACCCACACATTGTTGAAATGCCAAGAAAGATTCTGAGAAGCACTTACCCCAGAGCAGGACTCAGGCATACATGTTTTGTTTTTTTCTTGGCTTGTATGAATAAGTGAGAGCTCTCTTTTGCTTCACCATAGAGTTGAAGCTATGCACATCAATACACCAAGTATAAATACTTTTAAACAAAACATAAGCAAGGCTCCTGGTGTTAAATATTTGATCCTTAATTTCTTTTAAATATCATCATATCATTAAAACAAATCAGTTACAACTTTTAAAATGGAAAGTTAGCTCAAGTTTTGTTTGTTAAATAAAAATGGGTACAACTTTGTAGGACAGAGTGAATGATTTATTGTGACAAGAATCAGGGTTATTGTCAGGGATAAACAAGGTGTTTCTATGTTTAAGAAGGGAAGATGGACAGGTAAATTACTTTGCCAATACTCATTAGGCCCAACCCTGCTTCTTTGTTGTTCTGCTCAGTCAGTGTGCTAGCATACTCCAGTAAAATACTTAAATATGCTGATTTACATTGCCGTCACTTCACCTAGCACAACAGATGAGAAAATGGTGACTACATGTAGTACTATACTAGGCTGTCTTTACTAGTGTTGTTTTGAAGGAGGAGTCTTGCCTTTTCTTAATGACCTTGCTCTCTATAGGTATCTGCCATTAACAAAAAGATTAATTTAATGATCAGACCATCTTAGGACCATGATCTGGAAGCAATACTTGTTGACATTTATAGTGATTTTATTAACTAACATTGTATCTTCTACAATTTACAAATAATTTTGACAAGGAAATAGAATATATTTTTACCTATATTTAGCCAGTCTGAAAGAAAATCTTTTTTATTATTTTTCCACAGTACAGTCACTCTCTGTGTGCTTCTCTGTGACTTGAAAAAGTTCTTGCTTAAAATGTTCATTGCTAGGCTGCTTTTAGTCTTTTGCAAATTGCAAACTTGAAAGCCCATGCCTGAAAAACATACTCATGAGAATTTTCAAATGTTTACTATTAGGAAAAAGTCTTAACAACATGATCTTGAAATAGTTCCAGATGTTGTTGATGTAATTTAAACAAGTATGCAATTGGTTCTTCTGTTAAACAGTCTCTACAGCTGTATGGTTAAGTGGAAAATGCCATTTATCAACAGTATTCACTGAAACAAGGCTCAAAGAGGGGCAGAATAGCTCTGTGCACTCTCTAATCAATGTGTTTTAAATAGTTATTTTTAATATCGTGTAGCCCCAAGCCTATTCTTCATGCCCAGTAGTTGTTTGTTTTGTTTTGCATAAGAGTGGGCAAACAACAGGGAAATTGAATAAGAGATCAGAGGAAAGGGTTACCTACTCACATTTTTCTTTGTAAAATTGCGATGAAATAGGCTGTCTTTTATTTACTTGTTTGTTTATTACTTAAGAAGGCAGAGGTATTGGGATGGTGTAAAAGCTTCAGAAGCATACACAGTGCATTACTACCTATTTCACTGGCTGCAACCTTAGCTAGAGAATATGCCATGTATAGCAGGAAATTGGAGTAAACTTCCCCTATTTTGTCCTTCAACAGCTTCCAGTGACAAAAGTTGTTTGTCTCTAATATTGGATTTTAAAGGTCACTTTTTATTTTATAGCTCCAGGTTGGATTTTATTCTTAGATATTTTCCATGACCCATAGTAAATTAGACTCTAACCTGTGCTGAAGGACGAACTATGACTGTGTCTAATACCCCAGAACTTCATTTTCCTCCGTTGGAATGAAGGCCTTTTAACTGCCCAACAAAGTCCTGTTGTAATTCCTTTTGATTGGCATTTAGGCAGGGTCTTATGGTATTTAAAACTTCAGTCTAGAACAAAACAGGCATGGCTTGGAATTTTAAAATACTACTTGTTCAAAAGCTTTCAAGTTATTTAATCTTTAAAAGCTTGCTGAATTCCTTATAAGATTGAGAAAACAATGTGGCCACTATTTTAAAAGGCTACATAAATGAGATATTACAAGACATAGCACATAATTAATACATTAGCACAGATGTTTTAGAAAATCAGAATTATATTTTGGTATTAATATCATTATATACCTAGTAACATTTTAAATTTCAGTGTAAAATCATATAAATAAATTTCAAAGTGTAAGTTGAATTACATATGAAAAATGATAGGTAAAAGTATAATTTGACATTTCAAGAAATAACAAAAATTAAACTTCATTGAAACATATTTACTTACTATTGAAACTTTTTGAGTGTACACTAAAAATTAGGTCCGCAATACCTAATTTGTAGTGAGATAGAGACAGCTTATGATATTAAAGTGCTAGAGGTAATGTATATTTTTAAATGTAATTACTATTTATTTTTTTAACTAAGTAGCTAGTAGTGTGTGTACATCACAGCACACATGTAGAAGGTAAAGGACAACTTCCAGGAGTTAGCTTTGTCTTTCCACCATGTATATCCTGGGAACATAATTCTGGTTGTGAGATCTGCAGTAGGCTTATCCTTTAAGTCTTTTACATTTAATACAATCTTAAATGTGCACCAATTCTCTGGAAATGTTATATTTTTAATAAAGCAATGTTTTAATAGAAAATCATTGGTATCTACACAGGATACACGGGGAATTTCTACAAGTGCATGTTTCCTTGTTATTTGTGTGAATACAGTTTTAAAATTCTTATACAAAAGCATTGTTCGTCAACATTCATGTAGTTTCCAGTTCTACATCCTCACATTTCTCTAGCTGGCTGCCAGAGATTTTTGAGGGAATGCTATCTTTTAGAAAATGGGATTTTCCTGCCTCTGAATGAAAAACAACAGGCTTCCAGTGTGGGAATAATTGTCAGGCAGCTATGTGGCTCTGACAAGTCCTATGAGAAGTCTACCAGTATAAAGTCCATATGTGAGGTGCAACCTGGAAAGTAAATAAAAGAAAGGGAATATCCCTGAAAAGCTCAAGATAAACAGTTGTGTCCAGCTCCCTATTTCCAAGCCAGGTCAGAATTGTGAGTTGCTTTAATAACTGGAACTCGAGATGGGCCTTCTCAAATACGTGAACTTGAGAACAACGTCACTTACGGTTGTACATATTTTTAAGAAGAATATTTTTTAAATCTATGATAAAAACTTTTGTAAGTTATACCTAAAACATGAGCCAATGAAATTATCTAGCATAAATTATGTAAAATACCATGAACCTATAATAACATAAAATCTCATAGAGTTTGCCAGCTTCCTAGTAAAAGCATCATAAGCCATGTATTGATTCTTGGAATGAGAAATGAGACGAGCCTTGTGTCAACTGAGGCATGCTGTTAGCTGGCAAATGAAGCAAGATCTTTAAGGTGAGTTGTCAAGAGCCATTCTGTTAAAGGAGTTCAGTAGTTACATGAGTTTCCTGGAAGTGATCTGGTATTTCGCAAGGACTGTAGTGTGATGTACCCCGGAATTGCTTCCAACCTTTGACAACCTTGTCATTTGTGAACTGCTGCATCCTCTCTAAAATCTGGCATTGGTGTGAACTGTCACTTTCAGGTATTTACAAACTCTGAAAGAACAAACTTCTTTTTTTTTTTTTTTTCTTTTTTTTTTTATTTATTTATTTATTTATTTATTTTTAATTTATTCTTGTTACATCTCAATGTTTATCCCATCCCTTGTATCCTCCCATTCCTCCCCCCCCACCCCCATTTTCCCATTATTCCCCTCCCCTATGACTGTTCCTGAGGGGGATGACCTCCCCCTGTATATTCTCATAGGGTATCAAGTCTCTTCTTGGCTACTTGCTGTCCTTCCTCTGAGTGCCACCAGGTCTCCCCCTCCAGGGGACATGGTCAAATGTGAGGCACCAGGAAGATAGAGTACAATTCAGATTCCTGATTTTGGAATTCCTGACTTGATTTACACAATTTTAAAGTGAAATTCCTTTAAACCTTCTAAAACAATTTTATAAATTTACAGGTTCTTGGCATGAAAGACAAAATAGTTTTACAAGAAGTGGAGAGAGTGCTCAGAGGTAAGAGGCACTAGCTACTCTTCCAGAGGCAGAAGTTTACTTCCCAGAATCCACATCAGTTGGCTTGTATTTCCTGTACCTATCGCTGCAAAGAGAACAGATTCATATGGACTTCAAAAGCACTTGCACTGATTTACCCAGAGGCACACACATACACATACACATAACTAAGAGCTATAAAAATATTTTAAGAGTTTTGCTATTAAAAGACAAGAAAACAAAACAAAAAATTACAAGACAATCAACTTTGATTGGCAGGATCAACATTACCAAGATTGAAATGAAAAGAGTAACATAACAACAGACCCTGAGGAAATCCAAAGAATCAATAGGTCTTCAAAAGCTTGTTTTCCCCCAAATTGGAAAACCTAAAGTAAATAGATGATTTTCTCCATATATTTCACTTACCAAACTTAAATCAAGATCAAGTAAAGAGCTTAAACAGCCCTATAACCCTGTACACCTTTAATCCTAGCACTCAGGAGATAGAGCCTGGTGGATCGCTGTGAGTTCAAGGCCAGCCTTATCTACAAAGTAAGTCCAGGACAGCCAAGGCTACACAGAGAAACTCTGTCTTGAAAAACAAAAAACAAAAAAGAAACAAACAAAAAAGCACAGGGCCAGAGGGTTTAAGAACCAAATTCTACCAGACTTTCGATGAAGAGCTAATACCAATAATCATTAAATTATTCCACAAAATAGAAGCAGAAGAAACACTGCCAAACTCATTATCTGAAGCCCCAATCACCCTGATATTTAACCACACAAAGGCACAACAAAGAAACATAACTTCAGACCAATCTCCCTCAAGAACACTGAGCAAAAATACTCAATAAAATACTGGCAAACCAATTCCAAGAACACATAAAAAATTATCACCCACTGTGACCGAGTGTGCTTCATCCCAGGCATGCAGGGGTGGTTCAATATGTGGAAATTCATCAATGTAATACACCATATAAACAAACTGGAAGGAAAAAATAACACTTGGCAATCTCATTAGATGCAGAAAAAGCCTTAGAAAAATCCAACACCCCCTTCTTGATAAAAGTCTTGGAAATATCAGGGATATAAGGCCAATAACTAAGCATAATAAAAAAACAACTTACAGCACTCCTAATCAACATCAAATTAAACAAAAAGAAACTCAAAGCAATGGAACTAAATTTGGGGACAAGGCAGGACTTCCCACTCCACTCTCAGTATATCTCTCTTCAATATAGTACTTAAATTTCTAGCTAGAGCAATAAGACAAAAAAAAAAAAAAAAGACTAACGGTATAATAATTTGAAAGGAAGAAGTTAAAGTATCCTTATTCACAGATCATATGATAGTACATATAAGTGACCCCAAAATTCTACCAGAGACCACCGACTGCTAAAAAACACCTTCAGCAAAGTGGCTGGGTAAAAATTAACTCAACAAAGTCAGTAGCCCTCCTGTATATAAATGACAAATGGGCTGAGAAAGAAACTAGTAAAACAACACCCTTCACAAATAATATAAAGTATTGTTGTGTAACTCTAAGAAAGCAAGTGAGTGAAAGACATACATGGCAAGAACTTCAAGTCTTTGAAAATAAATAAATAAATATATCATAATATCTTCCATGCTCATGGATTGGTAGGATTAACGTAATAAAAATGGCCATTCTACCAAAAGCAAACTACAGATTCAATGCAATTCACATCAAAATACCAATACAATTATTAATAGTTGCTGAAAAAACATTGCTCAATTACATTTGGTAAAAAAAAACAAAAACAAAAACAAAAACAAAAAAACAGAATACCTAGAACTACCCTATATAATAAAATAACTTCAGAAGTTATCACCATACCTGACTTCAAGCTTTATTACAGAGGGATAGGAATAAAAGCTGCATGGTAGTGACATAGAAATAGTCCAGTCTATCAATGGAATCAAACCAAAGTCTCAGAAATAAACCCACAAACCCTGATTTTTGACAAAGAAGTCAAATCCATACATTGAAAAACGATTGAATATTCAACAAATGATCCTGATATATATGGTTCCTGATCTACATGTAAAAAACTTTAAAAGATCCATATTTATCACCCTGCACAAAACTCAAATCCAAGTGTATCAAGGACCTTAACATAAAACCAGAAACAATACATCTATTAAAAGAGAAAATGGAAATCAGCCTCAAACTCATTGGCACAGGAGACAACTTCCTGAACAGGACACCAATAGCTCAGGCTCTAAGATCAACAATTAACAAATGGTACTCATGAAATTGAAGAGCTTCTGTAAGTCAAAGGACACTATCAACAGAAGAAAATGGCAGCTTAAAGACTGTGAAAAGATCTTCACCAAGTTTACATCTGACAAAGGGTTAATATCCAAAATATATAAAGCACTCAAGAAATTAAACTCCAACAAACCAAATAATCCATTTAAAACTGGGCTAAACAGATTACTCTCAACAGAAGAATCTCTAATGGCTGTGAAGCAGTTCAAGAAATCAAATGTAGCCTATGAACAGCTCATTCTCCACAGTTGTTGGGAGGGCAGGAACTGCCTCTGACACGAACTCTGGCGTCCCCAATTTGATCACCTCCCCTTGGTGGGGAGGCTCGGTAGGCACATACAGGAGGGGAAATTAGGCTATTCGGATGAGACCTGATGGGCTATGGTCATATGTTGTGGATCAAGACCTCTTCAGTCAGAGGTCTTGTTAAAGGAAAAAGGGCAAAAGGGGGAGGGAGGGTGGGAACAAGAAGATACAAAGAAGAGGATAACAATCAGGATGTTATATGAATAAATTATAATAACTTACAATTAAAAAAAGAAATACTCAATGTTACAAGTCATCAGGTAATTGCCAATCAAAATGGCCCCGGGGTTTCTTCTTACACCTGTGAAAATAGCTAAGATAAAAACACAAGAGACAGCACATGCTGGTGAGGGTTTAGAGAAAGGGGAAGGCTCCGCCATTGTTAGTAGGAGTGTAAACTGTACAAACACTCTGGAAATCGGTCTGGCTCTTTCTCAGGAAATTGGGAATAGCACCACCTGAAGACCCAGCTATACCACTCCTGGGCATATATCCAAAAGATGCTCAACCATCCAACAAAGACATTTACTCAACAATGCTCATAGCTGCTTTATTTGTAATAGCTAAAAACTGGAAACAACTCAGTTGTTCCTCAACCAAAGAATGGATAAAGAAACTGTGGTTCATTTACACAATGGAATACTACTGAGCTATTAAAAACAAGAAAATCATACATTCTGCAATCAAATGCATGGAAATAGAAAAGATTATCCTGAGAGAGGTAACCAGACCCAGCTAGACACACATGGGAAGTATTCACATATAAGTGGATTTTAGCCAAATACTATAGGATAACCATACTGCAATTCATACACGCAAATGACGTAACTAACAAGAAGGACTTGAGGGAGGATGCTTAAATCTCACTCAGAACCGGAAATAGAATAGACAGTGGAACTGGTTAAAGAGAAGAGAGAGAGAGTAATAGAGAGAGAGAGCATAGAGAGAAATAAAGTTCTTTATCAGTCCTGGGTCCAGCGGGGACAGGAGGACAGTGGGCTGGCAAAGAGAAGAGAAACTTTGGGCAAGGTCTTTTCTGTGAAAATCTGGAGACCTATTATAGGGTAAGCACCTGTTAGAAACACCAACCCAACCACCCACAAACATTTCAATGCAAAATTTACCTTGCCTACAAAATATGCAGGGACAAAATTAAAGCAGAGATTGAGGAAATGTCCAAGAAATGCCTGAGCAAACCTGAGACCTACCTCATGGGAGACAGCCAACTCCTGACACATACTATCCTTTGCTTGCAGATGAGGGCCTGGCATAGCTGTCCTCTGAGTGACTCCATCCAGTAGCTGGTTGAAACAACTGCAGAGACCCACAGCCAAACATTGAGTGGAGTGCAGAGTCTTACAGAAGAGTGTGGGGCAGGGGGAAGGATAAAAAGATTCATAGAGAACAGGACCCTCATAAGAAGAAAAAACATAACTAATTAAGCACGGACCATGGGGGCCTGTGGAGACTAAAGATCCAAACATGGACCATGCAAGGGCTGGACCTAAGCCCTCTACACCAATGTAACTGAAAGGCAGCTCAGTCCTCATTTAGGTCCCCCTACTGAGCGGAATGGGGGCTGGCTCTGACCTGGACTCAATTGCTTGCTTTTCTATCACTTTCTCCTTTAGGGTCTACTTTGCCAGGCTACAGGGGAAGAGGATGCTCTCTGTCCTGATGTGACTTGGGCCGGGGTGGGTGGGTAGCAGGTCACCTCTTTTCTGAGAATTAGAGAAGTGATAGAGAAATCAGGGAGTGATAGTAGAGCAGCAACGAGGAAAGGGGGGGACTGGCCTATGACTGGGATGTAAAGTGAATAATAATATAAAAAGGGAAAATATAAAGGTTTTTTTAAAAAATAAAATATGGGAAGCTTCTCAGAATTAAGATATGAAGAAAATAAGTTTCCAAAGAGAAAACTCTGCCAGGATGGAGGGTCTTCCCCGTGGAAGAGGCCAGGAAGTACTGCAGAGCTTCTGAAGGTGAAACATAGTTCACTATAATACTAAATTCCATCCCTGGGTGGTGTTAGTGAGGCACGAAGTGCATGAAATTGTAAACAGAAGTACATGTAACAAAAAACACAGGCTCAAGAAATCCTTCACTATGCCAAAGAGCCAAGAACCCATGTTACTTTCACAGTGCTCTTGACCTGTCCTGCTATGTAGCCACTGAAGCTATCGAGCCTTTTCTTGCCCTAACCTGATTCCCTGCTGGGAAATACATCATTTCCAGATAACTTACCCTTGATTTTTGCTGCAATGCCATGTTCTTACTTAGTTTTACTCTAGGGGACATCAATTTGAAGGCCTTTCCTAGGCTTAGCATCAGCTGATGTCACTGGAGGATTGTTTCATTTGTGCTTATCACTTCCTAAAATAAGACTAAACCAAGCATTATGTGAGTGTAATGATACTAAGTAATTTGATACTGCTGCCTCCAGATATTTGTTTTTAATAGATAAAATTCTACCACCATAATGATTATTATATAGTTTTACCTGCATGAACATATGAAGCACTGAGCAGTTGTTATAACAGAAATTAAGAGATTCCATAGTGTATACATTTATTTCTTGGTAATTTTATATAGTTTAACAACTGCAAAAAAATGAAACTCTTATTTGTGTTTTCTAAATGATAAAATTAATTAGTTGTGAGAATGTACTCCCATGATTTAGATAGAAAAGTTTAACTTTGAGGATGCACTTTATATTTTTGTAATTTTGATAACCAGAAAAATTTAAAGTATAATCCTGAATATATTTATACATAATATATACCCCTATTATAGGAAAAGAAATTAATTTTTTCAAAGGAGAATTCTCACATCACTAGCAGGATGTACTACCTATCTGTCTGTTTGTCTATCTATCTATCTATTCATCTATATATCTATATCTATCTATCTATCTATCTATCTATCTATCTACTGAAAAGCTAATTATCTAACTGGTTATCCTTCATCTATGCATGTATTTTTCTGTAGTTTTTTTCCCATAAAAAACTTAGCTCGAAGATAGTTTTCTTACTATACTGGCTTTTTTTTACTTCAAAATACTAATTGTCATCATCTGGAATTCCCACATGATTTTCCTGTCTTCAGAGATTTCTCCTAATAATTACATATCTCCCTAGAATCAAACCCATATTTGGCAGAGGTAGTATCTGAGTGAATCATTTGTTGTTAAATAAAAGATTCATATTACACACAAACTAACTTTTAAAACTTTCAGAACCATTCCCTATCAGCAATCTGATTAGAAAGAATATAGATGATGAGAAACTTTGACCAACTCTTCAAAGTTCTCTACCTGAAGGAATCAGACTTCCTCAAGCTTTAATATCTCAGTAATCTGCTGTTCCTTGTAGATCTTGTTCATAGAAATGACATCTTTCACCAAACATTATAATAGTTTAGACTACAAAGTACTGAAAAATACAGCACATCTCTTATTAGCAGTAAACTTTTTGTTAATGACAAATGAGATTAAAATGTGTAAATTATATATTCTAGGTCAGGCACTAAAAATAAAACTACTAAGTTTAAAACTTATTTCTTCAGGGCTGGAGAGATGGCTCTGAGTTTAAGAGCACTGGCTACTCTTCCGAGGGGCCTGTGTTCTATTCCCAGCAACCACACAGTGGCTCACAACCATCTCTCATGAAATTGGGTGCCATCATATGGCATGCAGGCATACATGCAGACAAAACGCTAAACATAATAAACATGTGCAAAAATAATAAATAAATTATGTATATATGTAAGTAAATGTACACATAAATACAAGTATAGGTATATGAATAAAATCTGTATATAAATAAATAAATCTTTTTTTTTTATTAATTTATTCTTGTTACATCTCAATGGTTATCCCATCCCTTGTATCCTCCCATTCCTCCCCCCTCCATTTTTCCATGATTCCCCTCCCCTATGACTGTTCCTGGGGGTATTACCTCCCCCTGTATATTCTCATAGGATATCAAGTCTCTTCTTGGCTACCTGCTGTCCTTCCTCTGAGTGCCACCAGGTCTCCCCCTCCAGGGGACATGGTCAAATGTGAGGCACCAGAGTACGTGAGAAAGTCATATCACACTCTCCACTCAACTGTGGAGAATATTCTGACCATTGGCTAGATCTGGGAAGGGGTTTAAAGTTTACCTCCTGTATTGTCCTTGGTTGGTGCCTTAGTTTGAGCAGGACCCCTGGGCCCAAATCTGCCTATCATATTGTTCTACTTGTAGATTTCTAGGACCCTCTGTATCCTTTTATTTTGCTAATCGTCCATGCGTCTCTCATTTAGAGTCCCAATAGGATGCCTTTCCCTCTGTCCCAGTTTCCTGGTAAGTGAAGGCTTTCGTGGGACATGCCCCTTGGGCTAGTATGCAGATATAAGTGAGTATATACCATTTGATTCTTTCTGCTTCTGGGTTAACTCACTCATTATGATCATTTCTAGCTCAATCCATTTATCCACAAATAAATCTTTAAAAAAACCCTCATTTCCCATTATTAGCATAGTCTAGAGCTTCACAAGTCTTTTATAAAACAGGTACTCCATGAATAAATGATGACATTACCAAAAATCCAAAACATCATAAAAGGGTTTTCTGAGTTTCATAACACTAAGTTGCTAGAATAATTTCAGCTCTCCAGCCTGACAATAATAACATTTGCATCCATAGGTAGAGAACAGTGTTAGTATCACTCTTGTAAACTGCAAATTTAAGTTGTATGCTGTGAGGTGGCTAAATTTCTTTACTTTAATGAATGTTGTCAGGATACATTATTATGCATATGTGAAACTGAAAAGAGATAGGGTGGGAATAGGAAGATATAAACAAGAGGGTAACATTTGGAATGTAATCTGAATAAATTATAATGAATTAAAATTTAAAAATTATAAAAAATGACATATGCAAATGTACGTATAGTTTCTTGAAGCTAATAAATTAACCTTAAGAGCATGACCTCCAACATTAAATACTGCTGGCTGCACCAGTTTCATTGTGTATTTTTTTAATTTTTTATTTCCAAAAGAAGGACAAATAAACAGCAAAAATAAAATATTTTTAAAGAAAGTGAAATTTTAGAACATACAAAGCATAAAATTAACTTCTGTCTTTGTCTATCAAAAATCAGTTTACTTTTAAGACCATGAAAGTTTAGTTAAACTTATGACATCATGCTTTTTTGTGTTTGTTATTTCTAGCCAATAATCAAGTTATCTAGCACTTTCTCTCCACTTGTTTATCAATATGATTACAAAAAGGAATATATTCATCTAAGTCAGCTACTTAGGTTTTAACTACCAACCCTTCTGAGATTTTCAACTACCCTAATAGAGGGGGACTACAGAGCTAATTGAAATACATCTCTAATGGCTGCTATTGACTTAATGTGCTCACCCTCCCAGATACTATATTTGCATTTTAACAGGAAAATGAAATGGTTTAGTGGAATGAATGAGTGCTAGTATAATTTCAGACAGATTATAAATATTAATAAGTGAGGTTTCTTGGGAAAGATACAGTTATATTTACTGAAAGTCACCATTAATTATTTCAGAAGTGTTTGAGTAAACATTACTTTGTGTAGACATTCTAATCAAAATTGAATCTAAACACCTAGTCACCAGTGTGACAATAGTCATGATAAAATAGTACATACTTGAGAAACACAAAGACGGTATATTTTAAGTGCTCTTATCTCAGAATATATAAATGTTGACATAAAATAAAAGCAAGAAATCGGTGTTATGTAAGCAAATCTACACATTTCACAGTGTTCTTTGTTAGGGTTCAGAAAACAATAGAAAGATGTGCTCTGGCAGACTAAAAGTATCTTATCACTTAAGTCTGAATTAAGTTCCCTCTGAACTTCTTCTGGTTCCCATCCAGGCCATGGAAAACTTCTCTTAATTTTTTTTTTAATCTTCCTAGTCTAGCAATATGTTTCCTCTCTGGAGACATAAGTTTCTTTTTTCTCTGAGCTCTTCTAACTAAACCCACACGAAGGCAAAAGTCTATCATGCCTCTCGAAAGACTTTTTCATACTCTCAATTTTATTTCAACAGATACAAACCATTGCCATTTCTTAAGCCTCAATCCCTGCCTTCTAAATCAATTGAAACCCTCTAAAAATAATTTATTAAACACAGAAAAAGTGAATACATTACCAATTTCACCTCCCTTAAGCAGAAATGGGGTATATAAGGCCCTAAATACAGACGGATGGGTGGGGCATCATATTTCTCTTCACTCACTCTCTTTTTTGCACAAGAGGTAAATTTGAATGTTCTCTCTCACATCCATGTTCTTAGTTTCAATACAAAAGCATTCTCCACCTCAGAGAGTTTGAGGTAGGTAGTCCAGGAGTCAAATGAGAGCAGCCCTGGCCAGGAAACTTGGATTCAGGTTACTTCCAGTACCCTGTTTCAACTTGGCAACTTTCCATGAAGTTTCTGTAGTAAATAGAACAAAGAAAGCCATGCTTGAGGTGTTTTTAAGTGCATGGATGGAAATATCAGATAGGCAGGTTAGACCCTAAAGGAGGAGTCACTGTTACAGGGCCCAGATGTTGTCTGAAGATATGGCAAAAGCGAGATGTGCATTTATAAGTTCACAAAGGACTTACATCTTTTTCTCTAGGGGGATTGTTACAGCAAATACAAATGTCTCCGAAGGATGGATATTAAGAGGATGGCAGGTAATCCAGAATAAATTGACACTGGGCCTGCAGCATTCCAGATTTTCTGAATCGCAGCTGATTGGATGAGGTAAACCACCCAGTACAGTCTTTAATTCTGGTGCAGTTATTCCCTAAACCTTCAGGTCAAATCTCATCTCAACCACATGATATCCCCTTTTCATTTACAGAATATATCTCAAAATGCAGTCTGTGGTGCATACCTATTACTTGCTGTAACTTTAAAATAGTAAAATAAAGAAATGGGGTAAATTTAACCTTATTTTCACAGTATGATGTAGTGAAAATTATGAGACTACACCATTTTCCTAAGTAATTACTAAAAGAAATGCAATTTTGAGTTATTTATACATTTATGATTTGTATTTATTCCTAAAGTTGAGCTATATTATTTACCTGGCTTCATGTTTTATTAATTTTATAGAAATGTGTTTTATATACAATTTACAAATGCACACATTTATAAACCAATTACTGCAAAAATTAGTATCTATCAAATTTTCCACTTGCTTTTTGCATTCTGTCCCTTTTCCTTCCTCAGCCTACTCTTCTATTTAGAATGCTACTGAGCAATTTGGTCTCTGAAGGTTAGTGTGTAATTTTCACAATTTCTCCAAAATGTGTGTGTGTGTGTGATACCACATATAAAATATTATTTGTGCCACAATTATCTAATTTAACAAATCATTCTGAGATTAATCCATGATAGCCTATTTACCAATAATTTATTCTTTTACTATATTTATAATAGTTATATATGGAACAATTGATTATTCATTCCCTTGTTGATGGGCAATTATTTTTTATTGCTTCATTATTTTAAATAAAGCTGCTAAGGTTTTGTTGGAACACACAGTTTTATGCACCGTGGTTGAAATAACTAGATAATGAATGAAGGATCTTGTCATCAACTCTTTTTGAAATAGCATTTCATTTTAAATTATTCAAATTTGCAAAGAAAAGTAGAATTGTTAGAGATTTCACATACCTCCTGACCTATTTCCCCTACTGTTAACAATTTAAATTATCATGGCGTATTTGCCACAATTACTGAACCAATGTAGACACGTTAATAGTAATCTACATCTAAACTTTTTTCAATCCAATACACACATGCTATCATAATAAAGAATAATTAGTCCTTGGGTAAAAAGACTTGACAGCACCATTTGTCACACGTAGTTGATTCCAAATTCAGCTCGTAATTTGGGCAGACATCTAAATTGCTAGCTGGCCTTATTTAACGAAAAAAATTTCTCATGTGTTTCTGACTAGGTAGATTTGCAACGTGGAATAAAATAACTTAAGCTCCTAACTGTGCCCAGAAACTAGGATATAAGACTGTCTTCTCTACTGATGTTATTCAAAAGTGCTTCCTATAGCCATGAGAAAGACAGAGGGGTAAGCGTGACAACGATGCCTCCCAGGAAGGAGAAATGAGGTCATGAAGCTTGCCCAAGGTAGGAGCTCACAATTCAGCTTATGGCAAGAGGTTTCCGTCGCATTTATAAAGATTTGTATTCATATATTCCATGGAGAAAAGAAGAATTTAACATTGCATGTTTGCTTAAGCAAATGCTCTAAGAAATGGGAAGCATACCCTATGAGAATATACAGGGGGAGGTAATCCCCCTCAGGAACAGTCATAGGGGAGGGGAATAAGGGGAAAATGGGGGGGGGAGGGGAGGAATGGGAGGATACAAGGGATGGGATAACCATTGAGATGTAACAAGAATAAATTAATAATAAAAAAAAAGAAAAGAAAAAGGAAAAAAAAAAAAGAAAAGAAATGGGAAGCAGGGAATGTCCTCTTCTCAATGGAAAGAAGGAATTCCCTCATTGCCAATTTGCACTTGGAATTATGCAGCTCTTTTGTTTCTTAGTCTACCACTGTTTTAAAGCTTACTGAGGTCTCTTCTTATGACTAAGATTTTTATTGAGATGTTTCATTTCATCAGTTATTTTATATGTATGCTCACTTGTACAGTGCTTATAATATCATTTTTGTTATTGTTATTATAGAATCATATGTCATTTTTGATAAAAGTGATTGTGTATTTTTCATACAAAAGTAACTGTAAAATTCTTTTATATGTTATTTTGCTGCACTAAAATAAACTTTCAACTATGACTATGGATACTATAATATAATACAAAAGTCACATAAATAAAATTGAGTTTAACAAATTCGTAAATAAATAAGCAAATGCAAGAGGTAGAATGGGGCTGGCAGTGATGCTTTTGTTCAAATACATATTTGTATTATCTGTAGAATCAACAATATGTATATACTATATATGATATAAATACTACTATATATAATCTCACAAAAACTTTACTACATTGTTTTTCTTTTTTAATTTATTGGAAATGCCCCTCCTTAATGCTATGCAATGGATAGTGGTTATATTTACCCTCTCCAACCTTCTCTCATCCTCTTCCACTCCTGATGATCCTTTCTTCTTAACAACACATCTGCTTTTAACCTCCTGTCACCTCCAGTTTTTTCTTTCTTTCCTTTATGTATGTTTTTCAAGCATTTGTGAAAAGATACAGATGTCTGTGTTCACAATTGTAACTACAGTATCATGTCCAAAAGGCAATACCCTATCATATTCCTTCTCATTCTCCCGTCCTCTTCATCTTCCATGATGTTCCCTGTGTCTAGTCTGCGGTGGTGAAAATAGATATTCTGTTTTGGGTCAAGCCCTTGAATATGGAGGTCTTTGACTTAGCCACTGTCCAATACTTATTGAAAAAAGCTTCCCTGACTAAGGCTAAATACTCTGATAGTTTATTGAGACAAGCATACATGTTCATAATGATGAATGCCCATTTGATAAAATATCAGTAATAGATCTCACAGTAGAGCCTGTGACCTCCTTAGTCACATGCATTTTGACCATAAGGCAGTGCTAGCTAGGCATGTATTCATTATGTGGAGAAAATCATGAATCTAATCAGAAACAGTGGTTATTTCCAGAACATATGTGTCATTATTGTTCCAGATATGGTACAATAATGGTTTAATCAACTTCGGGAAATGTTTGATTCAAACAGTTTTCCATGTTCTTGTCTTTGATGTCAGTAGACATTAGAGTTCACAGCATACATCTGGAAGAGTTCTAAATGATATTTTTCCTAATAGTACAGTATAGTAACATATTACTTCACAATGGAATAATACAAGCTATATTAATAGACGCAGCATATACAAAAGTCAGTATGATTTCCTCATAAATTCTCTTCAGACTATTGAAACAATGTAAACAATTTTTTCTAACTTCCCATGAATCTCTGGGAGAAGGAAGAGAGTAGAGCCCTGGTGCCAGCCAGTTGAGGAACTTACCCCTGGAATGAGACATTGTGCGGTAATGATTAGGTAAATTAGGCATATGTAGTTCCTAGATTTTGTTTCTTTATATAAGCATGAGTGAAGTCTAGAATGAAACATCAGAAGTTCCAGAACTGATGTTATTAATGGTTGTGAACTGACATGAGGGTGCTGAGCCATGACGTGTGTCTCAGAAAGCACAGCTTGTACTCCTCCCTGCCACGCACCTCTGCAGCTCCTCTTCAAGATTCTTTTAAGAAGCAGAAAGCTCACAAAACCAGGTACACAGTGTGATAGTTTTATGGTTTTAATCAACTTGGAGAAACTTTGGACCTTTTGTCCAAACAATTTTTTGATGTCTTTTACCCTAATATCAACAGACAGTAGTGTTCATTGGGCACATCAGAATGAATCTGAGATTCTAGCATCCCAGCATAAGTAATTGCATAAATACCTTAGATGGTAGCAAGAAAAAAGTAAAAAAGAAAAAAGGTAGAGATATTAAGAAAAATATGCTTCCGAGGAAGGAGGGAACTAGTCTAATTACATTTAGTGGTTGAAATATCCTTGTTGTACAAAGAATTGGAACTTCTACATCTTAGTATGGGCTTTTTGGTTATTTGCACACTTATTTCATTGGTATTGCTCATTTGCTTATATCCAGAGTATGCCTAAATACTCAGAACCCAAGATTAATTTTAAAGGCCATGGTTTAAATTGTTTCACTGATATTTTAGTTCTTAGGCTCAGCCTACTACTATAGATGACTATCGGTAAATATACACTGTGAGGTGCAGTGATTCTAATTCTATAGATGCTGTAAGTTTGAACATTCAGTGGTCTGGCTATGAAACTTCTGGAGCAGGCCTTAAGGTCAACAATTAATAAATGGGACCTCATGAGGCTGAGAAGCTTCTGTAAGGCAGGAGACACTGTCATAGAACAAAGCGACAGCCTACAGACTGGGAAAAGATCTTCACAAACCCTGTATCTGACAAAGGTCTAATATCCAAACTTTATAAAGAACCCAAGCAATTAAACACCACCAAACCAAATAATCCAATTGAGACATGGGGCTCAGAATTAAGCAGAGAATTCTCAACAGAGGAATATCAAATGGCTGAGACACACTTAAGGAAATGCTCAACATCTTTAGTCATCAGAGAAATGCAAATCAAAACAACTCTGAGATTCCTTCGTACACCCATCAGAATGGCTAAGATCAAAAATTCAAGTGACACCACATGGTGGCAAGGATGTGGAGAGAGAGGAACACTCCTTCATTGCTGGTGGGAATGCAGACTAGTACAGCCACTTTGGAAATCTGTCTGGCGCTATCTCAGAAAACTGGGAATAGGTCTTCCTTAAGAGCCAGCTATTCCTCTCCATGGAATATACCCAGAAGATGCTCCAGCATACAACAGGGACATATGCTCAACCATATTCATAGCAGCCTTATTCATAATAGCCAGAACATGGAAACATCCTAAGTGTCCCTCAGTAGAAGAATGGATAAAGAAACTGTGGTATATACACTATGAAATACTATTCAGCTATTAAAAACAAAGAATTTCCAAAATTTGTGGACAAATGGATTGAACCAGAAATGATCATAATGAGTGAGCTAACTCAGAAGCAAAGAGAGTCAAATGGTACATACTCACTTATAACTGGACGCTAGCCCGAGGGGCAGGTCCCACGAAAGTCTTCACTTACCAGATAAGTGCGACAGAGGGGAGGACATCCTATTGAGACTGTAGGTGAGAAAAATATAGGATATAGGGAAATAGATGGATCCTGAGGGTCCTAGAAACCTACAAGAAGAACACTATGATGGGTGGATCTGGGCCCAGGAGTTCTGCGTGATCTACGGCACCAACCAAGGACAATATATGCAGTCACCATCAACCCCTATCTAGACCTAGCCAAGGGACAGAACATTCTCCACAGTTAAGTGGAGACTGGAGACTGACTTTCACACGATCTCTGGTGCCCCGTATTTGGTCATGTCCTCTTGTTGAGGAGGCCCAATACACTCGGAGGAAGGATAGCAGACTACCAAAAAGAGACTTGAGACACTAGCATCATATTCAGGGGGAGGAGGTTCCCCTCAATCACCGTCATAGGGAAGGGGAAAGGGATGAAAGCAGGAGGGAAGGAGGAATGGGAGGATGCATGGGATGGGATAGCAAATGAGATGTAATATGAATTATTTTATTTTTCAATAAAAATGTGTTAAAAAAAAAGAAACTTCTGGAGCAAAGCTATTAGATGCGCATGGATATTTATTTCCCAATATTGTTAATAATCACTAATAACTACCAAAATGTGAACAGAAGTTTGATCCATATACTTAAAAGTTGATGCTTTTACATCTTTTGGTGGCATTAATTTATAGACTTCTGCTGTAGGCACTTTTGTTTTCATGGCCTCATTTAAGATGATGTAAAGTCACTGAGGGTATGCGTGGCATAAAGACTCAATTCTGATGTTAAAAATACATAGTAAGTGCTGTCAAGTGAGTTCCTATGCTTATGTATTTTGAGTGTGTTCACATTTCAGATTTTAGAGAGATGATTTTCTCAGTAAGAAGACCCTGTTTGTGTTTTGTTTCTTGCAGGACAATAAAATGCCAACAAAAAATGATCATTAATATCCCTAATTGCCTCCCATTTCACATATTGATTTAAATAATGCAATTCAGAAACTAATTTCCCTTCTCAGTAATTTAAATTTATTTCATTGATATTTAAACCAATATGTATAGCTCTAACAATCAATCTTCTCAACAGGAAAAGTTAGAAAGTGGCTATTCTAAATATAACCAAACTTTTGAATACAAATTATGGTACTATGTTAACATTTAAGTGCTCTGTTAGTCCCACAAGACTTTCATACAGTGTGTTTTGATTTTATTTACTCATATTCCTCATCTTTCCCAAGTCTAACCTTATTCCCTGCTCACCCAGATTTCTGTTTTCTAGACCGTTCAAGACAAGTTTTGCTGCCTAACTATTCTTGGATGTATAATGTTCTCCCAGAACAAGTGAAGCATATCAATTTACCATTACACTTCTAGGGGAAAATGTCTCTTTCTCAGCACCTAACATGTGTCAAAAGTGCTGTTGCTAGAAATAGGATAGTGTATCCAAGTACCTTCTTCATGATGGGATGTTTCTGGCCTCAACTTCAACGTAAGTTTGTGGTGGTGCAACTGCTTTGTGTGCTATGTGCCTATGTGTGCTTAGTAGATAATGCTCCTTTGTAGGAATCTGCCTCCAGCTTTTGTGCTTTCCTGTCCATCTTCCACAATGACTCCTGAACTTTGGGAGGGAGAATCTATTTTCTGTTCTCCAGATATTAGACAATTATGAGTCTTTGTTCTCATCCACTGTCTACTGCAAATAGCTGTAAATTCTTGGCCTTATGATGGTGCCAGGTACGGGTTTTATCTTGTGGATGTTGACTTAAACCCAATCAGAAAACCACTGGTTACTCCTATGATGTTCATCCACTGTTGCATCAATGGACATGTCATGACAAGCCTTTCATTGTGCTCACTTAGCATGTTAGGAGTTAAGGTGGTTTTAGATCAAGACAGATGTTTTCAGTTAATAGACATAAGATGTGATAGATACTAATTTACATTCAGAAATCTCAACCCAACAAGCAAGGAAAGATGTTTACTTCCAGTTTGCCAAATACAAATGGCCATATCACTATGAATGTAACATTTATGTAATTCCTGATCATTTTGTGGTTCTTCCTTCTGTGTGTAGTTTATTTTCCTCATGTATAATAATATAAATGTATATGCTAAAAAAGAAATGTAATAAAAAAATTTTAAAAAGAGTCACATCTGTTCATAACTGTTGTTAACTGTTCTCCTTTTGTAGTTTGCACACCACTTTCCAGAATTATGAAAGCTATTGAGTAAAGATGAATCTTCCAGACTCACGCTCATTGTATTTTTAAATTTTCTATAACTCAAGTATTTGCTATGTTCAGCAATTAAGTCTTATATAAATTTTTGGGGAGTGATGAACAGCATTGTCAATAACTATTAATGTTTCATGGTTTATAGGATCTTTTAAGGCAACAAATCCAAAAGAAACAACACATGCCAGAACTGGAATTTTAACTTGCTAGATGTTGATGTTTTATAGTGGTATTGCTACCATTTTAGAGATTTTATAGAATAAGAAAAAGCTTTAGTGGCTCTACATATGACACAGGGTATCTAGATTACATAATGAGCTAAACACTTAAACATCAGGAAAACAAACAAGCCAATTAAAAAGTGGAGCATAGAACTAAACAGGGAGTATCAAAAAATTGAGACACAAATGGCTAAGATACTCTTTTAAACTATTCATCATTCAGCCATCAAGAGAAATGCAAATTAAAATGTCTTTGATATTTATCTCAACCAAATCAAAATGGCTAAGCCCAAACAAACAAATAAACAAACAAAAAATCAATGACAGCTATTGCTGGCTTGAATACGAGGGAAAATGACTACTTATTCACTGCTGGTGGAATCGGGAACTGGTACAGCCACTATGGAGGTCAGGATGGAGGTTCCCAAGAAGATAAAAAAAAAATAGATCTATGATAAGATACAGCCACTACCTTCAGGGTAGATATTAAAAGTACTCCGCGGCGGCTGGGCGTAGTGGCGCACACCTTTAATCCCAGCACTCGGGAAGCAGAGGCAGGCAGATCGCTGTGAGTTCGAGGCCAGCCTGATCTACACAGTGAGTCCAGGACAGCCAGGGCTACATAGAGAAACCCTGTCTCGAAAAAAACAAAAACAAAAGTACTCCGTATCTTATTCAAGGCTAGTTGCTCACTCAATTTTATTGTTGTTTTACTCACAAAGTCCAGTATTTAAAATATCCTAAATGTCTATTTAACTGATGACTGAATGATGAAAATTATTACTCACGTAATAGAATATTACATAGCTATTAAGAAATTAAAATAATGGCATTCATAAGTAAATGACTTAAGCTGTAAACAAGTATTCTGCATGGAGTATCACAGGTTCAGAAAGACAAATATCATGTGTTTGATCTCCTCTGTAGATTTTAGCTTTAAATCTCCAGATACATGTAAAAGAACTGAGATCAGGGTAGAGGTGGTATCTATTGGGGGATGAACATCAAAATACCTTTGGAAAAAGCAGTTGAAGGCATTTGGGATCTTGAAAAGTACTATTTATGTTTCATATATATAGCAATGAAATGAACATAAAATTTAATGGATGCTATTTGAGTTTATGTATTTATCTGATTTTTCATATTAAATTTTATAAAAATGATACATTTAGATGTATATATAACTTATTATACATATATGTGTATGCATACATATATAAGCTTAAATAAGTTTTAATGTAAAAACATATTCATAAACTCAAATTGAAGCCATTAAATTTTATGCTCATTTCATTATGATACATATGAAAATTTTATAGTATCACTTCTTATTTAAAAATAGAAATGGGGAATGAAATAATTTCTGAGTACTCAGCTGCTAAGTTATATATCCATCAACCAAAATTGTATGTTATTGACCTGTCATTCATTACACCTAATGGCCTTTTGTCAAATATATTCATTAAGTAAAAATTAAAATCAGCTCTGAATAATGAAAAATACAAAATAATAATACATTAAGTGGGTCAAAATGTGGCTTTGATATATAATCATACAAATAGCTCAGAAGAGATAGGAGAGTTCAGAAGTGATATTTTGAAGGCTATTTTTTATCTTCTTCTGTCAGTCATATCAATAATATTCTAATTTCTCATTCAAAAAAACTACTTTCACTCTCACTAAACATATTCATATTCTAAATGTTAGATATCATGTAGCATGATACATACTTATATTATATTTTATTATATTACACTTTGTATATTTCATCTGCTAGGCCACTGAGATTTTATGACATTCCTGGTTGTCAGGGACCAGGAACGTGACATGAAATATAAGATTTATCTGATACTGACTAATTTCCCATCTTCTGCTGTAAGAATAAAGAGTGTGTCTCTACTCTATATCTCAGTTTTGATGTGCATATGTGTTACCTAAGAGACATCCTTAGGACTGTAAAAACTGACAGTCTCCACACACTGTCCAGACTGAACTGCATCAAGATATCCATTTGGTATCCACTGAGAACCGATGAATTGCTTTCTAAAGGAGAAAAGATCTCAAGCATTTTGTGATCATAGAAGTCCTCTGTATGTGTGTGTGTGTAGAAAATGTGAAGCTAAGTAAACAAAAATGGTAAGGGGGATAGGATGAAATTTATTCTATGTTACATACAAATTCATTTTTAACACCATATTGGATTACTGGAAAATAAAGTATTTGCTCTTGAAAATTACCTGGTCAGAGAAGTGTTGTATGGCCACATACAGTAACAAAAGGAGAATATTGAGGCTAACAACCTAGTACTCTGAGGAAGTTATGTGTTATCTATTTAATGTAAGTCAGTATATGTCTATGTGTGCTAGAAGGCACTAAGTTCCTTTAAGACAGCGTTGCATGTGTTCCTTATAGCACTGCCACCCAGCTATCTCCGTATTGTAATGGAAAGAATCTTGGCTGAGACAACTGGTTATTTAAATCCACACAGAAAAAAAGGACATGTCCAGGAAGTAAGACTAGCTTCAGATTCACATCACCTTCACTAGAGGGAGGCTTTCCATCTGAATTCTCAATCTGGAAAAAAAAAATGTAAATCAGAGATAAAGCATTAAGAATGGTTCTCTGAAAACTAAGAAAAACAAATATTCTATGGAACAGAAATTAGAAGAGTGTGAGCAATAATCATTGCTGAAGTTAGGAATGAAGGGGTGACATTATGCTTCGCAAGGTACTGATCAAGTTTTGAGTTGCTAAATGAAAGATAGATACATATATACACATATGTTGTGTGACACTATTCCTGGGAAATGCAAACAGATCCATATCAGGAACTGATAACAGACCAACACAAGGATGCCACTAAAATCCAACTTGATAAAATGATAATATTTTATTTCAGTAACTCTGAAGACTGTGTTGGTACTTACACACAGCAAAAATGACTCAGACAGCTGTATCACTAATAGCCCATTTAAGTATGTGTGTGTGGGTGTGTGTATGACAGCTCATGAAAACTGGGGTCTAATGTATTGCACAGTTTTTAGGTAGGTCATCAAGTTTTCAGGAAGATCATTTGGTATGAGCTTCTTCCAGGCAATGTGCTGATCTCTCTTTCTCTTGCAAGCAACCTGACTTGTCTTTCTTTCAGAAAGCTTGATTGATTTCTGCCTCTTCTGGGAAGCTTGTTTAGTCTCTCTTTCAGAAGGTTGGCAGTCTAAGTTTCTTCTAGTCAGTGTCTCTCAGAAGTCTTTACTGTTTACATAAGCTTGAAGTGGGAGAAGCCTAGTGCACTTCATCAATTTGAAGGAATTCAAGACATATTTGAGTTAATGCCCCAGAGTTTCAGCTCTATTTAGTATATATATATATATATATATATATATATATATATATATATATATATATATATATATATATATATATATATAATTTTAGCTTTAAAAGGGCAATGGATTGGTGGAGAACAGGGAAGATTTATGGGAGGGTTTAAATAGAAGAAAGAGACATAATTATATTACATCAGAAATAAAAATAAAAATAAACAAATAGCAAAAAAGAAATCCTGAGTTGCACTTGGCTCCTAACAAGACTATGAAATATAAAGATTGTGAGTTCTAATTTTATTTTTTTATTTTTATTTATTTATTTATTTATTTATTTATTTATTTTTATTAATTTATTCTTGTTACATCTCAATGTTTATCCCATCCCTTGTATCCTCCCATTCCTCCCCCCCCCCCCATTTTCCCATTATTCCCCTCCCCTATGACTGTTCCTGAGGGGGATTACGTCCCCCTATATATTCTCATAGGGTATCAAGTCTCTTCTTGGCTACTTGCTGTCCTTCCTCTGAGTGCCACCAGGTCTCCCCCTCCAGGGGACATGGTCAAATGTGAGGCACCAGAGTACATGAGAAAGTCGTATCACACTCTCCACTCAACTGTGGAGAATATTCTGACCATTGGCTAGATCTGGGAAGGGGTTTAAAGTTTACCTCCTGTATTGTCCTTGGCTGGTGCCTTAGTTTGAGCGGGACCCCTGGGCCCAAATCTGCCTATCATATTGTTCTACTTGTAGATTTGAGAGACGCATGGGAGAACAGCAAAATAAAAGGATCCAGTGAGTTCTAATTTTAATTCAGCAAAGTATTTGATATTTTAACTTACTAAATCCCATTTGTCCTTCATGTATAAATCTGGACTTTGAAAGATACTGGTCTCTCTAAACTTCAAAAACTTCTAAGCATCTGTGTTTTAATTATTAGCGTGCTTTGAAACTCTAAAATTGAGGAGGATCTAATTGAGAGGATACAACCTTCCTCAGATTTCAGAATCCTCTGAATCAGTATGGAAAACAGAACCAGTTCCAGTGGTGTGGGTTTTATAATAAAAGAAAATCAAATATTAAAAGTTTGTAGTTTTGTTAAGTTAAAAAATAAAAATGAAAACATTCAAAATACTCTCTAAATAATTAACATTAGCATAACTTCAAGGAATTCAATGTGCAAATAAGATATTCAGAAAAGAACTTGGTAAATACTGTAATTATCATGGTAACATTCTATTATGTCTATTTTAAAGCCAGGTCATAATTTTTCACTGTGACATAAAAGCATCACTTCCATTTACTTACTCAAGAATAATAGATTAGTTCAATCATTATATTTGACATTGTATTTACCCAGAG
The DNA here is from genome assembly GCF_903995435.1 of Acomys russatus. Taxonomy (NCBI): domain Eukaryota; kingdom Metazoa; phylum Chordata; class Mammalia; order Rodentia; family Muridae; genus Acomys; species Acomys russatus. Next base: position 61,826,136 of record NC_067138.1, read on the forward strand.
AAAATTATGGGGAATTAACGCAAAACCTTCTCTCCTACTTGATTTCTTTCCTTGAGTTTTTTAGGAAAAAAAAAAAAAAAAAAAAACAACAGAAAATTAAATAAGTCAGATGGGAAAGAGACTCAGAGGTTACCTATTTTAATCACAATCCTGAACCTAAATCGCTTTATTAGTGATAAACAGTGACAGCTGTGATATAGTTTCAAGGAAAGTAAAGAGTTGCAGTTATATTAATGGTTCTATTTGTAAGAGAGTGGAAGAGTTTACATGAAACTTGGCATCTGTGCAGGCTAAATGCAAGACCACAACATTTCTCTCATATTCAAAATTTAGATTGTGCTGAAGTTAATATATGGTGATGGTAATATGAGTAAACCTGGTCTCTGTAGGTGACTCAGTCAGTGAAGTTTTCCTCTGCGAATGGGAATATCTGAGTTTGATCTTATGTACCTATTTTTTTTTTTTTTAAATAAAGAGCAGATAAGAAGTCTGTTGCCTACCTCTCAAAGAGTAAAAGGAGCTTACTTGAAAGTAACAGAGGGTGCATATATGATTCCTGGTATGCTGCTTGTATAACTTCTATTTATTATTTTTTGATTTAGCTTTAGAAAGAAATTGGTATTAAACATAGAAGAGAAGAACACAATATTGACAAGATGAGGACCTGTGGTTATGAAAATTTCGAAGAAGGTTGCTTTCCATTTATTTGTATAAAATTAAATTTTGTAATTGTGAAGTTGTATATGTCTGTGTCAGTATTCAGGGTTATTTAAATTTAAATAAATAAATAAATTTAAGCAGCATCAGGAAAGCATTGAAAACTTTCAGGTGAGTACTATCCTAATTTCTCCAAGCTCTGTGTTTCAAGTGTATGGTGTCTTTGGAAACAGCCTCTACCAATGACGTTCTGTAGGGTAGTCAAGAGCAAAAGCTTGTAATGTTTTGGAGTCCCACTCATCTACAACTTCTAAAAGGTAGCCCACTCTTAAAGATGAAGATTTTATTTGTTGTTCTGAGGTATCTAGTAGGGGCACTGTTGTCCCATTATCGAACAACTTCAGTTAAACTCTGTGTTTGTATGTGTATATATTTTATAAAACATCAACTCTAATATATTTCAGTATGATATTTTGAAATGTCTTTAATGTTAGTTTCCTCTCCTCATATTTCCATGTCCTCTCAAATTTCTCCCCATTAAATCTTTCTTCACCATTATTTCCATTTAACATGCATACCACAGTGCTTTTTCTCCTGCTCCTTGACATACCCTTCCGTGAGTCTATACTAATCTCATTACCTCAAAGGGTATTTCAAATGAAACATACATATATTTGGATCCTCAGATTCAAGAATAATATCCACAAAAAGGAAAACCCCGACAATGTTTGTCTTTCTGGATCTTGGTTACCTCACTCAAAATGGTTGTTTCAAGTTCCATTCACTTAAATGTCAATTTCATAGTTTTGTTTTTATTTAACAGATGAGTAATATATTTTTTCTTTATTCACTTGATAGGTTTTAGGCTGTTTTTATTTACTGGCTATTGTGAATAAACCTCAATGGATATGCATAAGCAGGTACTCTATAGTAAAATATAAAGACCTTGGGTAGGAGGGACATCCATCCTGTTGCCCATGGCACAGCCTTCCTTCTTGAGGAATGCTACCTGGCCCCAGAAACATCCAGCCTCTGACCCACAGCTACATTCATGTTCCCCAGGAGACCTGACAGCCCACTGGATCATTCAGGTTAGAGCACGCAGCCCAATCCCATGCCTTTGGGTCCAAGAGAGACATAGCCAGCTGAGGAGAGCTGCAGGTTATTTCCTGAGATCCAGCCTCTGGCCCTCAGCTCTACTAGCCTTCCTGAGAACGCATGATGAACCTCAGGATCATTAAGTCTTTGAAGCACAGCTCTACCCATCTTCCCAAGGAGGGTTACCAAACACCAAGAACATCCAGCCTATGCCCCAGGCCTCTACCTACCTTTATGAGGAGTCCACCAGGCATCAGGAATACCCAGCCAACACCAATTACAACCAGATGGACAAAGGCTAATGTAAAATGACAACCAACAAGATCCAAGGGAATATGGCACCACCAAAACCCAGATACCCTACTACAACAAGACCTGGATATCCTAACATACTTGAAACACAAGATAAATGGTCTTTAATCTATCTTATGAAGATGATAGAAGCCTTTAAAAAGGAAACAAACAAATATCCTAAATAAATACAGGAAAATACAATAAAGAGACAGAGGCCTTTAAAGAATAAACAAAAGAATCCCTTAAGAATATACAAGAAAATGCAATCAAACAGATAGAGGCCTTTAAAGAGGAAACAAATGAACTCCTTTTAAAAATACAGGAAAATATGATCAAACAGGTGAAGGAAATGACAGAACAATTCAAGATCTGAAAATGGAAATAGAAACAACGATCTCACACACACACACACACACACACACACACACACACACACACACTGGGGGAACTTTAGCAAAAAGAACAGGAACTACAGATGGTAGCACCACCAACAGAATGCACGAGGTAGAGGAGAAATGATTGATGCCCTAGAATTCAATGAAAATGAAGGTCCAATATATGCACACAATGAAAGGGGTGCTAAGAGGAAAATTCATAGTACAAAGTGCCTTCCTAAAGAAACTGAAGATATCTCATACAAGCAACTTAATATAACACCTAAAAGCCCTAGAAAAAAAAGCGGGACACACCCAAGAGGAAAAAAGGCTGGAAATAAAAATAAATCTCAGCAGTGAAATCAATAAATTATAAACAAAGAAAAATCAATGAAATCAAGAGCTGGTACTTGGGAAAATCAACAAGATAGACAAACCCAAACCTTTAGCCAAACTAACTAAAAGTAAAAGGGAGAGTATCCATATCAACAAAATCAGAAACAAAGATGGGTACATAATGACAGATAACAATGAAATCTAAGGAAACATAGGTCTAACTTCAAAAGTCTATATACAACAAAGTTTGAAAATCCAAAGATTTGCGGTTTTCTTGACAAATTCCATTTACGAAAGTTGAATCAAGTTCAAGCAAACACATTAAATGGTCCTATATCCCCCTAAGAAAAAAGGAAGCAGTCATCATAAGTCTCTGAACCAAAAAAAGCCCAAGGCCGGGTAGATTCAGTGCAGAATTCTACCAGACCTTCTATGAAGAATTAATACCAATACCTCTCAAACTACTCTATAAAATAGAAACAGGACTACTACCAAACTCATTCTAGGAAGCCAAAGTCACCCTAATACCTAAGCCACACAAATACCAAACAAAAAAGAGTTTCAGATCAATTTCTCTTCTGAACATTGATGCAAAAATAGTCAATAAAATACTCACAAACTGACTCCTAGAATATATCAAAAATCTCATCCACCATGACCAAGTAGGCTTTATCCCAGGCATACACAGGTTCAAGAAATCCATCAATGTAGTAACCATGTAAACAAACAGAAAGAAAAAAAAAAGATCATCTCCGTAGATGCTGAAAAAGTATTTGACAAGCTTCAACATTCTTTCCTGTAAAAGTCGCAGTAGGGAGATTGGGGATACAATGCACATACCTTGTATCCCCTAAACATAGCAAAGGTGGTGTACAACAAGCTTATAGCCAACATCAAACTAAATGAAGAGAAACTTAAATGAACTCCACTGAAAATAGGGAAAAGACAAAGCTATTCACTCTTTCCATATCTCTTCAATAGAGTACTTAAAGTCATGGCTGAAGCAATAAAAATATTAAAGGGGATATAAATTAGAAAGGAAGAAGTCAAAGTATCTCTATTCAGGGATAATATAATAGTATATATAAGTGACCCCAAACATTCTACCAACAAACTCCTACCGCTGATAAACACCTTCAGTAAAATGGTGAGATACAAAAATCAACTAAAAAAAAAATAATAATAATCAGTAGCCCTCCTATATACAAATGACAAACTGGCTGTGAAAAAAATTAGGGAAACTGCATCCTTCAGAGCAGCCACAAAAAACATAAATTATCTTGAAATAACTCTAGCCAAGCACATCACAGAATTATATGAAAAAACTTCAAGTCTCTGAACAAGGAAATTTAAGACTATATCCAAAGACAGAAAGATCTCCTATGTTCATGGATCAGGGAATTAACATAGTAAAAATGACCATCTTACCAAAAGCAATCTTTAGATTCAATGCAACTCCCAACAAAATACTCACACAATTACTTACAAACATAGAAAGATCATTTCTTAAATTCATGTGGAAAAACAAAAAACCCCAGATTATCTAAAACAATCTTGTACAATAAAAGATCATCTGGAGAAATCTCCATCCCTGTTCTCAAATTGCACTATAGAGCAACAGTAATAAAATCAGAATGGTACTGGCATAGAAATAGGCTAGTGAAGCAATGCAATCAGAATTGTAGACCCAGAAAAATCATAGCATCTTCAACAAATAGTGCTGGTTCAACTGGATGTCTACATGTAGAAATATGCAAATAAATTATTTTTAATCACCCTGTACAAAACTCATGTCAAGTGATTAAAGACCTCACTGTCAACAGAACAAAATGACAGCACACAAATTTGGAAAAGATCTTCAATAATCCTACATCTCACAAAGGACTAATATCCAAAATATATAAAGAAATTAAGAAATTAAACACCAACAACCCAAATGATCCAATTTTAAAAAGTGGAGTACTGAACTAAACAGAGAATTCTCAACAGAGGAATAATGAATGGTTGAGAAACATTTAAAGAAATGTTCACTGTCCTTAGTAACCAGGGAAATGCATATCAAAATGACTTAGAGATTCTATCTTACACCTATCTGAATGACTTAGATCAAAAACTCAAGTGACATGCTGGTGAGGATGTGGAGAAATGGGAACATTCCTCCATTGCTGGGGCACATGCAAACCTATACAACCACTTTGAATATCAATCTGACACTTTCTCAGAAAATTAAGAAGAGTTCTAACTCAAGACCCAGCTATACCACTTCTGGATATATACCCAAAATATGATCTACCATACAACAAGGGCATTTCCTCAACTATGTTCATAGCAGCATTATTCTTAATAGCCAAAGAACAGATAAAGAAATTGTGATACATTTACACAACAGAATACTATTCTGCTATTCTTTAAAAAGGGAAAGTTGGTATTTGCAAGCAAATGCATAGAACTAGAGACAATCATCCTGAGTGAGGTAACACAGAAAGACAGACACACCTGGTATACACTCATTTATCAGTGCATATTAGCACAGATCTCCTCTGAGAATCTCCACCCAGCAAGGAATCAGGACAGCTGAATTCTGAGTGTCGTTCTGAGAGCTGTAAGTAAGCATGGTGGAATGGAAGGTCTGGGATGGTGCAGGAGCTCCATCAGGGCCTGAGGATCTGGACCCACTAGGGCCTGCACCAACTGATGCACCAACAAATGTCATTGACTGCAGAGAACCAAGATCCCTTGCTCAGTTGTAGCCAATAGAAGCTGTTTCTTCATGTGTGGGGGAGATTGCTGCTAAAATCTGACATGCACCCTGGTGGCCAGGATTTGTTCACTGCCCCTTGGCAAGATGGCTTTGCACACACACAGATGAAGGGGTGCAGTCTTGATGAGACCTGATAGGCTGTTGCTAGACAATGGGATAGGAGGGTCCTCCATTAGAAATCTACAGAAGGGAAATAAGACAGAGGAAGGACGGGTGGTGGGAATGGGAAGATAACAATTGAGATGTAATGCAAATAAATTACAATAAATAAAATATAAATTAAAAAGAAAAATAAAACCCTTATTAACCAAAAGCATTAATTTGATCAGGTAATATGACAGCATACCTGCAGCATGCAATCTTTGGGTAAAAAGGCACAAGCTGTTGTGATGTTTTCTATTGCACAGACTTTGCTAAAGCCATACAGATGTGTCTGTATCATGACTATGACCCACTGGCCTCATGTCACCTGACCAAGCATCTGAATTAAGCTTAATATGAAGAAAATAATCCTAAAATATTAATTATTTCTTTAATTTCTTTTTGGTAACATAAATGCCCAGTTTTCGAGGGTCAGCTTGGTACATGAGATTATCTCGCTTAGTATAAAAAGGTGCAATATACAGCCAGAGCAGTGCAGCAGTACGTTAAAGAGGGTACAGAGCAAGCTGAGCTCAAAATATTCCCTTTTCCCTCTATAATAGCTTTGGTAAATTGGCCATGATTTGTTGAATCATAATAATGCCTTCCAACGCATCTGATTTGTGTTTAATAGAAAGCATTCTCATTCTGTATGCAAAGTCAGACCAGAGTTTTAAGTACCCTGATTACTTTCAAATCAAATAGATGGAGGCATCTTTATTATAATATTTGGCACTGTTTGGACAACAATAACCTAAATAAAATGAGATATGTCATCAAAAGATTAGCTCTAAGGCTATCCAAAAACCGAAAGATTTAATAAAGACAATTTACTTTTTGCTTTGGGTTCTTGGATCTATTGACTTCAACGTTTCTAAGTTAGTATTTAAAGGAAGCATTTAAAAGGACATATATGCAATTCAAGTAAGCATTTTTAAATGTATCAAAACATAGTTTGCACTTATTTTATGTTATATTCTCCATTAAAATTGGACAGTTTACATTTACTATGTTAAGAAGATGAATAACTCTTGGTTATAACATATGTAACTTAAAATTTGAAAATATTTCTCAAATAGGAAAACTTTACTCAAAATATTGATTTTTTTCTTTGTGTTATAATTGTCTCCTGGTTGTTACGCTTGCAAAATTATTGGTGATTTCCACTGGGGCACAAAATAAAAAAATGTTTACCATCAAAAGAGTATGAACAACTATTCTATGATCAAAATGGGCATTATATTTCTTTTATAAGTATTTTAATCTCACTAGTACAGAGCCATCCTTTTATATTTACTTTTGATTAAGTCAGAGTCAACTAATTTGTCACCTTAATTACATTTGGCAGGTCTCTTCACCTTTGTCATTTTCTACTGGATTGAAGCAAGACACAAGACTCCTCATACACAAGAAGACAGACCTAGGAAGATTATGAGCAGTAATAAGGATATACTGTCTAGTGTTGCAGTAAAATAACGTAGATAAAAATATTCAGTATGGAAAATAAGAGAGGTGCTAATAAATAATGATTTATTTTGTTTTGTTGTTTTTAAACCATTTTTTAATAAAAAGGAATTCATATGATTATTTTATTCCTCCCTGTTCTCTTTGGTTTCCTCAATATATTGAGTCTTTTTATTTCCTAGATGGCAAAATATAATTTTATACTTCAGCCCTTTTGAAGACATTTAGGTAGGTAGTAATACTCTTGCTTGGTTAGTGTCCACGTGGACAGTTGCCCCGTTCTCATTTATAGCCATAGTTGTTCAGTGTGCACAAAGTATTTCTTTCTGTCAACCTGAAATTCTTTGTGATCTGATCTCTATATACTCCTCACATAACCCTAACTTCATTGTCTTCGTAGGTAGACACATATCAAATCCTTTGCTCTCAGAAAAAAGGGGAAGACCAACCCATCCTGGTACCTCAAGTTGTAGCAGGACTAAGCACATCCTCTCCCATTGATACCAGACAAGAAACCCAAGCCAGAGGAAAAAGATCCAAATGCAAACATCAGAGTTAGAGATAATCAAAGCTATAATTATTAGAGAACCTATATGAAGAACAAGTTGCAACCTGCTGCATATATGTGGGAGACCAAGGTCTAGCCTATGCATGCTTTTTGGTTGGAGGTTCAGTCTCTGTGAGCCAGCATGGGTAGCTCAGCTTACTTTATTCTGTAGGTCTTCTTGTGGTGTCCTTGACCCCTCTGGCTCGCTCAATCCTTCCCCCATGACACCATGAGATAATCTTATTTGGCTGTGGGTCTCTGCATCTGTTTCCATTAGTTTCTGGGTAGAGCTTCTCAGAACACAGTTAGGCTGCAAGTATATAGGATATCATTAATAATGTTAAGTGTGGCACTCAAGTTGGGCCAGGCATTAGTTTGCCATTCCCACAATCTCTCCTCCATCATTATCCCTACCCTTTTTGCAGGCAAGACAAATTTTGGTTTGAAGGTTTTGTGGGTGAGTTGCTGTCCCTTTCCCTCTAGTGAAGTCCAGCCTAGCAGCAGGAGGTAGCCTCTTCATGATCTATATCTCCTGCTAGGAGTCTCACCTAGTATCACTCCCATAGACTCCCAAGTGACTTCTCCATCCTAGGTCTCTCGCTTATCCAAGAGATGCCCCCTCCCACATATTTCCGATCTCTCTTTCAGCCCTCTCCTCCACTCCTAACATCTGATTCTCCACCCAAGTTGTTCTCCCCACACCCTACGTTGCTCAGTTTCCTCCCTTCAGCCACTTGCAGTTTCTACTTTATTTCCCCCTTTCAGAAAAATTCAAGCATACTGCCTTTGGCCTTCTTTGTTACTTAGCTTCTTTGGCTCTGTAAATTGTAGGATTGTTATCCTGTACTTTGTGGCTAAAACCCACCTATGAGTGAGTACATACATATATGATACTTAAATCTACCAGACTCCACAATGGGGCTGATCTTTGTTTTACAGGCTGTTTTATTTTCCTTTGTTCTTCTATTTCTTCATTTCTTTTCACTATCCACACATTTCTCTAGCCAGGCTCTTACTATATTTCAAGCCTTGTTCTTGAACTCCTGGTTTTGGGTGATCTCGCACAGGACTCCAACATGCTGGTACTGAGAGCCATCTAAGTTAAACCAGCTAAGCAATGACCAAAGAATAGAATTCTAAGTAGCCCACTTATCATAGGAGCACTCATGAATTTGTCAAAAAATTTAGAGTTAATATTAGAAAAAAAACCAATTTATCCAAATTTGTGGAAACATTTACATTTGCAGCGAAAAGGAAGACTATAAATTCTAATGACTTATCATAGGAAATAAAATGTAAGATATAAAATCAGTCTTCTCTAAGCCTTATCAAGGTCTGTATCTATACAACCTGAATGCTTCTAATTTCACTAAAAAAGATATCTTGGTGATATACACATGTGTACATAATTAAAAGTAATAAAGATAAATCTGAAAGAAAAGAGGAAAGAAATATGATGTTGGAATTAAATCCCAAATGATTAATTCAAAAATTACCAGCTTAAAAGTTGAGAAATACTTTGACTAACATGTACATATGTTATATGAGCATTAATATACATTTTTTATGTGAAGTGAGGTACATGACATAGCAAAAAAAGAGACTTCAAATAAATAAGTGCTGTATTTCAGTGGAAACTTTATAAATATAAACATTTAATTACTTAGTCAATTCAATGTCTGTATGGCAGTATTAAATGAAAAAAAAAAACTAGTAATAAAGTACAGCCCCAGAACTATGCTTCTTATAATACTGATATAAAGGCTAAAGTTCATGCTAAACATAATTTTGTAGAACAATTTGTTCAATGACTTGCATAGGATACAAATTTCTATGTTTATATTAGTGGCTCTGCAGAAGCTTGATCAACACGTACAAATTATGGAAGTCCTGTGAATCTGTGTTTGTTACCGGCAGGAAGAGATGTACTACTATAAATTACTGGCAATAAATGAGTCATTCACAGGCTATTTCGACAGTGAAAATCATATCTGACCCCATGTGCCAACAGTGACAATGTAGAGAATCCGATTAAAGTTCATCAAAGTTAGGGTTTTTCAAAAGCAAATGCCAGGGAAAGAATACAAATTGTGAACTGAATAGTCTTAGAGTGATATTTAAGAGTTTCAGTGAAAATTTTCTGTGAAAAAATAATAATTTTATGAATGGTAAAAATTAGGATCCAATGTAAAAACCAGACTGGAACTGAAACATGGTTCATTGGTGAACTGAACAGAAAATTCCAAAGGGAAGAAATACAAATGTCTAGAAATCACATAAATCCATGCTTAACATCTGTAGCCATCAGGAAAATGTAAATTAAGCGGATTTTAAGATTCCACCTCACACTGATCAGCATGGACATCATCATTTGGAATACAAATGGGGCAGATGCCACCATAGAAGTGGCAGCAGGGAAGCTCTTACATGCTGTTGGTGTGGTACAAATAAATGCAGCCACTTTAGAAATAAATCTGGATGTTATTTTCAAAATGCTTTAAATGGAACTTTTATATGACCCAGCAACACAATTCATGAGCATATTCTCAAAGGACTTTATATCCAATACTGAGAAATTCACATATACCTGTTCATAGCAACTCTGTTCATAGTTGTTATGAAATGAAACCAACCTAGATGTCCTTCAATGAATGAACAGAACAGAATAAAATGATCATACATACAATGTAATATTATGTTCCTTTAAAAAAAAAAGAAGTAAAATTTTCACGTAAAAGGAAAGAACTGGAAGAATATGCTGGGTGAGGTAAATCAGGCACAGAAAGACAGAGTCCTAAGTTCTTCTTAGGTGGATCTGATTTCAAACCTTTTGTTTTCATGTTTAACCTGGAGGACAGGTGCAATCCAGGGAACTACAAGGGGGTTTTTGGAGCAGGACACATAAAGGGAAAGGGGTGTTAAAGGTATAGGTATAGGTATATCAAAAATAGATACGTGGGGTACAAAAGGCTTGAAGGAAAGGTGTGGGACTATGGGGAAAACAAGGCGTGGAGCAGAGAGCTAGCACAGAAAAAATAATGTTTGTAAAAACCAGTAAGGACTTCTACTATCTCACAATAAAACATTTAAAACAATGGAAATGATAGTAGAACAATTGTGAAGTGAAAGAATGGGGTGAATTCTGAGAGTTAAGGGAAAAAGTGAGATGATGTTCATTCTGGGAGGTAGGAGAGATAACCATAACTTCATGGTAATATCATATTGCAGCCACAATTTGGCTGCAGGATATAGTTAAACCCATCTCAAACTGACCAAGAAACTTCGTCCTTGCTGTCTTAATTTCATGTTTACAGAAATGTGAAAAAGAAACCATCAATAATCTTACCCAGTGACGGTCACATACATATTACACTTCCTCCAAATGACCTACACCTTCCAGTTCTTCCTAGGAGTTCCATCAGCTGGGGACAAAGTATTAAAATATATGAGCCTATTAAAGTCATTTTCATTCAAACCACCACAGAGAACCAGTAGTTAGCACGCTAGTTAAAAAACCCAACTGAAAAAGAAAGCAACAGTTTAAACAAAATTACCAAGCATGGATAAACCATGTAGATCTAGAATATATAGGTTATTAAACAAAAATCACAATGCAAGCCATAAGATACCACTTTATAGAGGTCTCCAAAACAATAGCTAATACCAGGATCCTTGGGTATCCACCATAACTTCATGTCAATATCATATTACAGCCAGAGTTTGGCTGCAGGATATAGATAAATCCATCTCAAATGGACCAAGAAACTTCATCCTTGCTGTCTACAACTTATACTTAAGAAATGTGAAAAGGAAAATATTAATGATCTTACCCAGTGATGGTCATATGCATATTACACTACTGACCAACCAGTCCATTAAGAAATTCCCACCTGTGAATAGTAACAGAGAACATTACATTGCAGGCAATGAAAACCAAAATCACCTGCTTGCAATGATTGGTCAATGCCAAGGGGCTCAGTTTACTAAAAGCGTCTTAATCATTCCTTTCTTTTCTGAAGTAAAAAAGTTAAATTCACTTCTTCCTGATTTACTTTATGGACAAAATATCATTCCAGTATAGGTATTCATTGTACTTAACAAAGGAGATACGATGCTTTCTCTAAATAATCACTTAATGTTTATGTAAAAAATCATCTTCCAGGTCTCTTTGAAGAAGTCCAAAGGAACAAAACATCTCTGCTGGTAAAATAAGATGCTGCGATGGATTTTCAGAATTCACATAAAATTCTGAGTGCTCCATCATACATTTATGACTCCATGTAAGATGGTGGAGATAGGCACATGTCTGGTGTTCACTGCCCATCCATTCCAGACGAATTGGTGAGCTTCAAGTTCTTGTATTATGGAACTGCATCTTAGCTCCATAGGTAGCCAAAATGATAGATGACATTTATTGATGCCAAAAATTTTAGAGTATTTATTTGCACAACACATCTATTAGAGTAAATTCAAAACCACTGATTCAATAAGTGAATTCTAAATTATAGCAATACTTAATATGTCTAGAAACAAAACCAAACACTTCTACAATTACCTCTAATTCTTTGGTATTATTGATTACATGCTAAAACCACTATGTTCCTTAAAAAGCAAGCCCAAGTTGCTCATTCTGATTAAAAGAATTCTTAAACAAGACATGGCAGCATTTAAATAATTTCTACTGGTCATCAAGAATTGCTCCAAAAGCCTAACTTTGATAGGTACTTTTCAGATTATCCTAAAATTTTCAGTACTTTTTGATTTAAATATTCTTGAAAGCAATTTGGAAATAAAACCCATGGTTAATTCATTTAAAATTCCCCATAAATATTTTGAAATAAAAATTTTGAAAGAAACAATATCAACATCTGAAGAATCCATCCATTATCTACGAGAACATTACTAATAGTTGAAAGAGAAGATAGCCAATTAAAAAATATACACTTGTAGAGGAATTTTAATTTAGCACATATTTAATCCCTCTGGCTGGAATACAGACATGCCCTTAGTACACACTTTTAATGCCAAACAATGTAAATAAAGTTAGTCTCTAGAAGGAAGCAAACATATTTGAAAGTGATGTCAACTGCGTGCCACCGGGCCATATATAGCAAACTACCAAGAAGAAACTTGATACCCTAGGATCATATTCAGGGAGAGGAGGTCCCCCCTCAGTCATAGTTATAGGGGAGGGGAATAGGATGAAAGCGGGAGTGAGGGAGGAATGGGTGGATACATGGGATGGGATAACAATTGAGATGTAATATGAATGAATTAATAAAAAAATTATAATGCAAAAAAAGATTGCAGCAACAAAGCATTCTCTTGTTGTGTCTGACAGGTGTGACGAGACCTTTAAATATCTAAGAAATTAGTGATGGATATAAGATGGTCCATGAAAGTAATTTGAAGAGGAAATGGGTACAAAAATGATAACATTCCTCAATGTGAGTCTTGTCTGTTATTTGATATTTGTGAAATATTAAATATATTTACATATGAACCTAGTAAGTTTACACCTGATTTATTAGAATAAGTCCTGATTATATATCTTTCCATCATTTTAAAAATTGATGTTTTCAAAATCCTAATAAAAATGTCCTTAATCAAACTCAAAAAAAAAGAAAAGAAAAGAAAGAAAGAAAAAGAAAGTGATATCCAGTGCATTCTAGCTATTCCTCACCTTCTCTTTTATTATTTAGTGTATTTTGTTTTATGTGAGTTCTTTGATCCACTTGTACTTAGGTTTCATGCAGTGTAATTAATATGCATCTATTTGAATATTCTATATACAAACATCCAATTAAACTAGCAGCATTTGTTGAAGATATTTTCATTGTTTCCATTGTATGGTTTTGGCTTTTTTGTCAAAAATCAAGTGTGTTTTTAGGTGTGTAGGTTTATTTCTGGGTCTTCAGTTGGATTCCATTGATCAATCTGTCTGTTTTTTTTTTTTTTTTTTTTTTTTTTTTTTTTTTTGACACTACTGTGTGGCTTTTCTTACTACTGCTTTGTAGTATACCTTAAAATCAAACATTGTGAAACCTCCAGAAATGTTTCTATTGTACATGATTGTTTTCCCTATTCTAGTTCTTTTTTTTTCTATTTCTATTTTTATTTTTCTTCTTTTTAATTATAATTTATTCGTTTACATCCTGATTGTTTTCCACTACTTTTATGTTCCCTTTCCCTCCATCCTTCCTTCTTTCATTTTATTCCACTCACCTACACCTCTGACAGAAGGGGACCTCCTCCTTCACCATAAGACCACAGCCTATCAGGTCTCATATGGACAGCCTGTTTCCCTTCCTCTGGGTGCCACCGGGCTTCCCCACCAAGGGGAGGTAATCAAGTTGGAGACACCAGAGTTCATGTCAGAGGCAGTTCTTGCTCTACCCACAACTGTGGAGAATGAGCTGTCTATTAGTTACATCTGAACATGGAGTCTAGGTTTACTGCATGCATTGCTCTTGGTTGAAACAGGAGTTTGTGAAGGCAACCCTGGGTCAAGATCTGCCAGCCTTGATGGTCTTCTTGTAGTGTTCCTGGGCCCTCTGGGTACTTCTTTACCCCCAAATTTTCCATACAGTTCACACCTGCTGTCCAGCAGCAATTCTCAGCATCTTTTCTGGTCCCCCACTGAGTGCGAGTCTCTCAGACAACATCAGTGTTGGGCTAATGTTCCCTTATAAGTGAGTATATATCATGCATGTCTTTCTGGGTCACTGTTATCTCACTCAGAATAATCATTTCTAGTTCCATCTATTTGCCTGCAAATTTCAAGATTTCCTTGTTTTCAATAGCTGAGTAGTATTCCATTGTGTAAATGTACCACAGTATTTTTCCATATAAAGTTGAGAATATCTTTCTCAAGGTAACTAAAGAATTCTGTTGGAATATTGGTGGGAATTGCATTGAATCTGTGGATGGCTTTTGGTAAGATAGCCATTTTCACTATGTTAATCTTACAGATCTATGAGCATGGGAGATCTTTCCATCTTCTGAAATCTTTACTGTCTTTCTTCATACCCATGAAGTTCTTGGAGACAGGTCTCTCACTTGCTTGATTAGAATTACACCAAGATAATTTACATTATTTTCCACTACTGTGAAGGGTGTTGTTCCCCTAGTTTATTTGTCAAGCTGCTTATCATTTGTACAAAAGAAGGCTACTGGTTATTTTAGTTCATTTTGTGTCCAGCTACTTTGTAAATAGATCCATATTTATCACTCTGCATGAAATTCAAGTCCAAGTGGTTCAAATAGCTCACCATAAAACCAGATACACTATATGTTAGAAGAAAAAGTGGGAAAAAACTTTGAATTCATTGGTCCAGAGGACAGCTTCCTGAACAGAACACCAACAGCTCAAGCACTAAGATCAACAATTAACAAAAGGTATCTCATGAAACTAAAATGATTTGTAAGGCAAAGGAGACTGTCCATAGGACAAAACTACAGCCTCATATTGAGAAAAGATCTTCACCAACCCTGCATCGCACAAAGTGCTAATATTGAAAATGTATAAATAAATCAAAAAATTAAACACCAACAAGCTAAATAATCCAATTAAAAATGGTGTACAAAGCTAAACAGAACTCTCAACAGAGGAATCGCCATTCAATGTCCAAGAAGCAGTTAAAGAAATGTTAAATGTCCTTACTCATCAGGAAAGTGCAAATTAAAAGGACTCTGAGATTCCGTTTTATACCCGTCAAAACGGCTAAGACACAAACGCAAGTGACAGCACATGCTGGCAAGGATATGGAGAAAGAAGAACACTTCTCCATTGCTAGTGAGAGTCTAAAATTGTACAACCATTTTGGAAATCAATCTGGAATTTTCTCAGAAAACTGGGAATAGTTCTATCTCAAGATTCAGCTATACCACTCCTGGGTACATACCCATAAGATGCTGTACCATACAACAAGGACATTTGCTCAACTATGTTCACAGCAGCCTTACTCATAATAGCCAGAAGCTGGAAACAACCCAGATGCCCCTCAACTGCAGAATAGATAAAGAAATGGTGGTATATTTGCCCAATGGAATACTATTCAGCTATTAAAAACAAACAAATCATGAAATTTGTAGCCAAATGGATGGAAATAGAAAAGAGCATCCCCAGTGAGGTAACTCTGACCCAGAAAGATACACATGGTATATACTCACTTTTAGTAGACTTTATCCATCTAATACAGGATAAATACACTACAATGCACAGACCCAAAGAAAATAAGTAAAGAGGAAGATCCAAGGGAGCATGCTTAAATCTCACAAGGGGAAATAGAAAAGACAGAAGATGAAGAGAGAGAACATGGTAGGAGAGGCAACACAGAGAGATGTGAGGGGGGAAGTCAGAACTGAGAACTACAGTGGGAGGACAAAAGGCCTATGGAGAAAAGAGAAACTAGGTGAGGGCATCTCTAGGACAAGCTTGAGACATTAGGGTAGACTCCCAGTGGGATATGAGAGGGACTCTAGCAGAGACTCCTAGAAGCAGAGGCCATAGAGACTGAAGGTGACACCCTCTAACTAGACAAGTCTTCTAGTAGAGTGATAAGAACACCAAGCCACCTACAAAAACTTAAGCCCAAAATTTACCCTGCCTACAAGATGTGGCTGGAATAAAAATAGAACAGGGCTTGATGGACTGTCTCAACAATACCTGGCCCAAACTGAGACCCACGCTGTGGGAAACATCCAATCCTGACACTATTAATAATACTCTGCTGTGCTTGCAGACAAGAGCTTATCAGAGTCATCCTCTGAGATGCTGCACCCAACAACACTTTAAAAGATTTGCTGAGAGTCTCAGCCAAACACTGGGCGAGTGAAACTCTGACCTCTGTGAATGACTAGCTGCCTGAGACGCTGTTTTTAATTTCTCCTGGCTTCCTTGTTTTTTACTTTGTTTTATTCTGATGGCTTTGCTTTGGGTTGGGAGTGCACCTATTCTTTTTGGGTCCATATGGAGGACTCAGTTCTGTGCTTTCTTTATTCCAACACTGCTCCCTGAATAATGTGGTGCAGGAGAATATTACTCACACTTTCTATAGATGATCTCAACCCCTCTCACGTCACTTCAGTGTTATAGTCAGATTCATAAAAGGACAACAATTACTGATTGCCAGAAGAAGTTGCACTCAGAAGAAACTCTCTGAATAAGTAGAGGTCTAAAAACCCTTACTTTCACAATTGCCATAGTGCATTCTATTTACAGGTTAATTGGTGAAAGATTGATCATTGAATACACATGTAAATGAGTGAATAAATCATGTTATAAAGTTATATAATGAAGAATCATTTTTCTTCATTTTTACCTAAGATCATTCCTTAATGTGTTGTGTAATTTATGTAAGTTTAAGATGGTAATATACATGTAAATAAAAGAGCCCATCCATTCAATACTTTTGCACTATTATTACAAAATTCACACTAATGAACCAAATGTAAGACTGAATGTGACTGCTTTCTAACAAGCTGTATAGTCAAGCTTCTAAGATAAATCCAATGACATGATGTGTTAATGCTTGATATTCTATTGAAATAAAGAAATAGGGTCTCATGGTCATCATAGAATAATTATTCTGTCTGTAATTTTGGAGTTATTAATTTACTGATGATTTACAACCTGCAGAAATACTACAAATAAAAATATAACATGATATTAGGTCCTACTTAATATACCCAAGAACTGAAACTTGTGAAAAACATAAGTTGATACACCAAATACATATAGTGAATCTTTATAGTAAAAACAAAACCTATGTTCTAGAATTAATTTCTATACTTCCATCAGACCAATATGAAGATGTCTAATTAAATACAGAATACTATAGTGAGACCACCTGTAAAATATTTTATAAGAGAAAATTACATTCAATAATATTCAATGTCAAAGGCTATATTGCTGATAATGTATTGATCATGGCATATGTATTAATCATACTAATTATCATATTTCTTGGCCCACTTTCCATTGATGTAGTTAGCAAAATATGCCCTTAAATTTTGAGCAATTTTCAAGAATACAACACACTATTATTAAAAATATTTATTCTGTTATAAATATCTCATAAACTTAGAAATATTTCAAAATATATATTATTCAATAAAATATAAAGTATTTTAGATTTTGATGAATTTTCTAGGTTAACTTTTGTATGCTTGCAGACAGGATTCTAGAATAGCAGTCCTCTGAGTGGCTCCACCCAGCAATGGATTGAAAGGATGCTGAGATTCATAGCCCAACATTGGGTAAAGGGCAGAGAGTCTTGTGAAAGAGTGCAGGGAGGAAGAATGAAGTACCTGTAAGGAACAGGAGCTCCACAAGAAGACTAACAAAGCCAACTAACCTGTGCCCAATGGGGGCTTGTGTAGACTGATGTATCAACCAAGAACCTACAGATCTACATGTAAGTAGCAAATGGGCAATTTGGTCTTCATGTGGGTCCCCTAGAAAGAGGAGAGGGGGCTATCTCTGATGTGCACTTTGTTCCTGCTTTTTAATCACTTCCCTCTGGCAGAGCTGCCTATCCAAGCCAAAGTGTAGAAGGTATCCTGATTCTTGATGAGACTTGATTTGCTGAGTGGGTTGTGGGGGCTCGCCTTACCTGATGAGTTTGGAAGTGGGAACAGGAAGTGAAGGAAGGGTGGGACTGGGAGCAGAGGAGAAGCAGGGCTAGTCAGGATATAAAGTGAATATGTGTATAAAGAAAATTTTTTCAAAGAAAAGAAAAAAGTTACTTTAGAATGGTTAAGCTGTCAGCACTGATTTGTTGTTGAAAAGTATGGATCATTGAGTCAAGCTTACTGGGAATTAAACTTGAGGGCTTAAATGCTTCTTTTATTTAACACATAACTCCTGCTTATGAGGCACTAGCCTGCAAAACTTTAATCAAAGTGCTTGACTTCTGTAACCTTCTGATTCATTATGTGATTGTGTGGTAACACTATCTCCCTCCAGCATAAGATGACTGTGAAGCACACATTATTGAATACAAAGGCCAAAGCCAAGCAAAATGTGTATTAGATTCCTTCTTTTTCAATATGTGATCAAATATACAAATAACAAAGACCGGACCTCCTTCTGAAAATGGTATATAAACTTTACATTAGGACATTCATGAATTAAAAAGATGTATACATTTTAAACAATAAACTTCATAATTTTAAACCTTTGAAAAAGTTGTATGAAAGTAGTAAACCACACTCAGTCCTTCCTTTACCTTGTGACCAGCTTATTTTCTAAATGCACAACAAATACAAAGAGAATTCCTTTGTGGGACAACAGCGGGCCAGCAATAAGCATGGCTATAACAACCCAATGGCAAATCATTCTGTGATGTCAAGCTGTCTACATTCCTAGTGCCTCTGACTGTATATTTCTATTGAACAAAAAAAAAATAATAATTTTATATTAGTTGAAATAATTAGGAACCTGATAAATATCTTTACTTAT
Source organism: Acomys russatus (assembly GCF_903995435.1). Lineage (NCBI taxonomy): Eukaryota > Metazoa > Chordata > Mammalia > Rodentia > Muridae > Acomys > Acomys russatus. The sequence goes on from NC_067138.1 coordinate 61,845,272, forward strand.
GGAAAACATTTTTGTGCACTCTTTACTCTAAGAACTCTTCCTACTCTCCAACTAATTTCAAGTATATGCTCTCTAAAGACCACCTCTTGTTTTGTTGTTCTATCTTTAAAAAAAATAAAAATATCCCAAGATTAGTTACTTAAGGAGAGAGATTATCTATCATGCCCATATTTCAGAAATTTGATATGCACTTCATTACTTCTAGAGTAAATGTGAAATGTTCCTAAAGGTAAATTTTAATATAATATGTAGAAACATGAGAACTACCAACTGTGATTATGTAATAAATAATAAATATTTAGGTATTATTATGTACACCTTCTATAAAATATCCAAGTACACATCTTTACTTCCAACAACATGATACCAATCATAAAACACTGCTCTGTTATACTTAAAAACTTCTCAGTGTCATTCTTGTCTCCAAAAATTTGTATGTAGAATTTCTTTGTAGAATTTTTAAACATTTTCCTTTAATTATATACTTTAAAAAAAAAGTATGTATTCACAAAAGGTAATCATATCTTATTCACTTGATGTAAGACTAAGATATTCTCACAGATATTTTAAAAATATGATGTATCTTACTATTATGTACTTTAGGTTATTTTCATTACGGATAAGTTTTGCAATAAGTAATGGTTTGCATTGAGCACTAATAAGTTAATACACTAGAAGCCTATGCTACTAAAACAAAAGTTGTCCTATAAGGTATGATGTGTGAAAGCAGCAATATTTCTAGAGGAAAAAAGACCTATTTTAAGAGTCAGTTCTTGCCTTCCTGAGTTCTAGATCTTAGCTGGCACAGAAGTGTTTGGACAAGAAATATCCACCTTTTCTGCCTCTTCCTCATTATGGGCATTTTACATGGGTCTGGAGAATATATTTTTACCCATTTTTACAAGACTGGACGAATCAGCCTATAAGAACCAGACATTGCCTTATTAACAGTACACACACGAATGATATGACATATAGTGTGTCACAGAATAAAAGGTAATGCTCATCTAATATTTCCTGTTAAAGTAATATAGTTTGTTCTCTACCCTTTTAAAGCTGAGAATGTGGATAGAACTTGCCAGTTGACAGCAAGGCAGAGAAAGGCAAATCAGGAACCTAAATCATGTCACTTTAAGGACAGAAGAGAAGATCTTCAAACTTCTGTAAATAAAATATCTTAAGTCAATTTTGACTTTGAGTTATCGTTATCAAGAGTAAGTAAAGATTAGGACTGAAGAATAGCAGTATTGTCACCAAATAGCTGGTGGGATTCAGAGTTCACTGAAATTGACATCAATTATAAATTACATGGTAAGAAATAAGAAAATTCTGATAAAGTTGCCACCATTTGGCAGCTGATGTATGTTACTGTACGTGTTCTTTAAAAAAAAAAAAAAAAAAGCATGGAAAATGTCATGTTTTTCAGTTCAATCAATGTAAGTATAGAATGTACAAACTTCTGTAAATGTGATTTTTTTCTTAAGACATAAAGAGAGAAGATTTGTAGCTGTCTCACACACATAAACATGTAATTTTTTTCTTAGAAATCAAGATTCCTAATTTTCTTCATGATGTCTCAGCAAAGGGGAACAAAGAAGAGATAGTTTCAATGTATGCACTTCCATCCCCAAAACAATCTTCCAACTTCCTCTCCAAAGAAGTCTTGTCAGAGGATGGATGTTCAGCCCTTCACTTGGCTGCAATGCCATTATGGATATAGGCTAATGAGACAGCGATAGGCTGAACTCAGAGGCGTACCTCAAGTGACTTTATAAGAACTTCTGTTTCTCTAGAGAGCTATACGGAATAACACTTTGCCCATTTTCCTTGCCATTTATTCAACATGAGAGCCTCAGTGTATGTTAGGTTGTAATAAGTCCAATATAAAGAAAGAACATTTGAGTTTTACTCAGTGATTTATTTTTCCAAGGTATTGTATCTTTCTGCTCAAATGTCATTTTTTTACCACTTCTGAGTTATTGTTTCTTAGAGTAAGTAAAGTAACTTCTCTTGTACTAATAAAATGTCCTCTTTATTAAAATAAATTCTTCTTTCAATACAAATTAAAGATTTTGTCCATCAGTAGGTGGCTTTCAAATGTATTTTGCCATATGCAATATAATTAGGTTGATCATTAGATCAATTTCTCTCAATTCTTATATTATAATTAAGTAGACTTACTTTTGTATTATCTACTCCCCTAGAATTTGATAGAACCCATAATTGTTTGCAATAAATAAAATAAC